>NC_138546.1:33348751-33948751 GCF_964234715.1 Podarcis melisellensis
TATGCCTGAACTAACCCAATGAGACTAAGAGTAAGTCTTTCATCTTGTTATTTATTATTACTTCAGAGTAGACATGCATAAAATCATACTGTAAGTCATCACTGACTTTAGCTAAATTGGAGTCAGTGTGAGAATGTATTTTTCTTCTTCTCTGACCTACCTCCTGAGATAGATGGCGGGGAATGCTTCTGTGCATGTGCAAAGTAATACTATGGTAGCAAAATCAGAACTCACATTTCTGGAAGCTGGAAGGCAGCTTCTGAGTTAAGAGATGCAATGTCTAGAACAGCTTTCCCCAATCTGGTGTCCTCCAGGTATTTTGGACTACAGCTCCCATCATCCCTGTCCATTGGCCACACTGATCGGGGCTGATGGGCTTTGTAGTTCAAAACATCTGGCATGCAGCAGGTTGAGGAAGGCTGCTCTGAAAGGAATCATAGAATGAAAGAATTGCAGAGTTGGAAGGGACCCTGAGGATCATCTAGTCCAACCCGCTGCAATGCAGGGATATGCAGCTGTCCCTTATGGGGATCGAACCTGCAACCTTGGCATTATCAGCTCTAACCAACTGCTCTGACCAACTGAACTATCAGCTTTATGTTGTTGTTGTTGCTGCTACATTTCCACCCATTTCATTCTTGTAAGTCAACAAATTATTTTATGTCTCATACAAAAGAAGCTATGATTAGGCCATGGGATTTCAGGAGAAGGATTATCTTGAGACTTTGCCCCACTGAATAAAAACAACACCAACACAAGGGAAATAAACAGTTTGTGTAAATTTCAGCAGCTGAAATTGCATCTTTCGGTCTCTTCCTTATGTTTTGCATTTTAATACAATGCTGATAAGATATCTTCTTTAAAACAATAAGGGGGGGTATCACAGAGTCCTTCAGAATGGGAAGGTTTAGCAACAGCATAATTGGTGCTAGGCAGGGGAAATTATTGTCTGAGATGTACTTGCGGATGCAATTTGGTGCGATGCGGTTGCTTTGAAATGCGTGAATTGGCTCTTCATCTCAGCCAATGGGAACTCTTTCGCCATCACCCTTGAAGCTGGCTCTTGAAAAAATGATACATTCCAAAAGACCAGGTGAGGACAGAGTAGGAACATCCGTTCTTAAGATTTGTATTTTACTGGGGAGTGTGATATGTGTGCGTGCGTGCGTGCGTGCATATATTTAATCAGAATCAAGGCAGGGCTAAAGTTGTCGCAGACAGAAAGTGGCAGAAGCATAAGCACCCAGCCGTGGTCAATCTGCAGGAACCACCCTTCCTTTGTTTAAACATTTGAAACATTTGCATTCCTGCTTTCTGCCTGGGTTGGCTCCAGGTCAGGTTGGGGTGCAGAAATGCGCAAGGTCATCAGTGCCTCTACCAGCTGCAAACTTACCTGATGGCAGCAGGCCTAAGAAGCCATCTGCCATGGTAAATTTCCTACAATGCTGCTTAAAAGGAAAAGGGACCCCTGACCATTAGGTCCAATCATGACCGACTCTGGGGTTGCGGTGCTCATCTCGCTTTATTGGCCAAGGGAGCCGGCGTACAGCTTCCGGGTCATGTGGCCAGCATGACTAAGCCGCTTCTGGCGAACCAGAGCAGCGCACGGAAACACCGTTTACCTTCCTGCTGGAGTGGTACCTATTTATCTACTTGCACTTAGACATGCTTTCGAACTGCTAGGTTGGCAGGAGCAGGGACCGAGCAATGGGAGCTCACCGCATCGCGGGGATTCGAACTGCTGACCTTCTGATCGGCAAGACCTAGGCTCTGTGGTTTAGACCACAGCGCCACCCGCATCTTACTTTCAAAATTAGGGAAAGGGCTATAATTCAGTGGTAGAGCATCAGGTTTGCATGCAGAAGGTCCCAGGTTCACTAGCATCTCCAAAGTAGGGCTAGATATGACCCCTCTCTGAAATCCTGGAGAGCCACTGCCAGTCAGTGTCGGAAGCACTGAGCTAGATGGACCCATGGTCTGAACTCAGTGGAAGGCAGCTAGCTTCCTAAACAGGGAGGCGATCCTAGGAGATGTTGTCACATTACTACCAGAAACAGCTACATCTTCAGCCATTACAAAGAGTCAAAACTAGGATCAGCAAAAGAAACCAGGACTCCTGTACCTTTGATTATTGTGTAGGAGAGGGGATTTCTACTAGTGCAGCTTGTCATGCAGTGGTGTGAGAAGCTGAACCTGCTGAAATCCCTTCTCCAGCGCTATTAAAAGTAATTCCATTGCCTTTCCATCTGGTCACCCTAATAGAAAAGTTAACAAGAACAAATGCTTTCCGCATACCCTGCTTCTCTCTCTCTCCCTCCCCCCCCCCCGGTTTCATTTTGAATATATGCAACAAGAGAATGCCTTTGAAGCTTGCTGCAAACTTTGCCTCTCCCATACACCAAACCTTTGGGAATGACGCTCCTGTTTTTTGTGTTCTCAGATAGGAGTAGGAATGGAAGAGAAATCATTTGGCTTGCAAGTAGGAATCACAAGTGGGTAGGGTGTTGTTGAGATCAAATCCTGCTTTTGGACCTCTCGTCGGCATCTGGTTGGCAACTGTGAGAATAGGATGATGGATTAGGTGTGACTTCCATCTGATTCAACGGGGCTCTCCTTACATTCCTAAGGACTACCACAACTCCATATGGGAAGGCCAATTCAGGAAACTGCCTTATGCTAAGTCAGGCTGTTGGCACATCTAGTTTAGGATTGCCTCTGATTATTAGTTGCTGGGAGTCACAAAGGAGGAAAGTTGTTGTTACACTCAGGTTCTGCTTGCAGGATACTCATAGGTATCTAGTTGACCAATAAGAAAACAGGATGGTGGACTAGATGGGCCACTGGCCTGATCCAACAGGTCTCTTCTTACATTCTTATGTTTAATATGAACTCACTAAATTGAATTCCCCAAACAAACACATGAACTGAAGCCAACCTTTGAATCTTGCACTTCTGTGTATTTTCCAGTGAAGTGACCAACCTAAGAGTGCATATAAAAAATAATATATTAGTTAAAAAACATACCAATGTTGCATTATATTGGGGAAAACTGCTTGCAGAAATTCATGTATCAGGCAAACCTACATACAAAAATATGCATCTTGTGAAAAATGTGTGAGCAAATGCATATGTTTTTTGTGTGCAAACTTGAAAAATGTTTTGTTTTTGTTTAAATCACAAACTGGTGCAGAAATAGGGTAAATCTGACCTTACAACTGGAAAAACTGAGACTCTGAAATGTTAGTCACTAGTCAGATTGCAGTGGTCATAAGTCAATTTCAAAAGCTTAGTGTTGCATTGAAATTCATTGAATCTAAGAAATTAGTCAGCGGCAAAATGTGACCTGCAACAAAATATTGCAATATGGAGTGATCCCTCTTCAGAATTTCAGCCACTCCATTCTATGGATAGTCACTATTCCACACCCTTTGAGCATGCTAAATCATCATTGGGGTATTTCTGCCTCTGTCCCCCAGAGTCCTCTGGGCATGTGGATTCCTTCCGCTTGTGTATGGCTGGTGCCATTTTTGTTAGCTCAGGACTTGCACTTGGAAAATTGAAATTCCTATTGGTATACATGCAGGTCCTGCCATCAGAAAACTCATTATCTGAAATCCCTGTTATCCAGACATAAAGAATTATACCCAAACCTCGCCACATGAACAGCTGATTCAGATATCCAAACAGCTGGAGTTCCCCCACTTCCTTACTTGTTTGTGTTTGGCTGGTCGGCAGCTGCCATTTCAGGGAGAAAACATGGAGGGATGGAGAGAGATCAGACAAATCAGGGAGCAGGAGAGATCAGACAAACCCATTTTTCTTTTGTCTGAGTTTTGCTGATTGGCCACACCAGTTTCAGGCAGAAAGTGTGGAGGGAGAAAAGAAGTACAGACAGATCACAGCTTAGAAATGTTCCCATAGGAAATAATAGACATAATCGACTCATTATGTGAATGCTTGCCTAATGAACAATTTCCTGGGAATGCATTGTTTGGGTAGCAGGACCTGTATGTATATGATTCTCCTTTGCTACCCTATTGAGTCAGGCATTCCCTGCTGAAATATGAGAGGCCTCATCTGCAGTGGCATCCTGCCGGCACTAGAAGACTCACTTGTTTACACAGGCATTCCCTTGATCTCTTGACCAGAGTCTCCTGCTTTGATTGCTGTGTTATGTTAATGGGATTGTTTTGTTGCTCATTTCATTCATGGCCCTTTATATTTTAATGGGATTTATTTCACTGCATATTTTAATTACAGTGTATTTTTAGTTGCCCTGTATTGTAACAGTGTTGTGCAATTGTTTGTTTGTTTGTTTTCTATTTTGTAAAATGCTTAGAAGCCTTCTGGGCATTAAGTGGTATATAAACAACAGCAGTAATAATGAGACTAATAGGTTATTCTCTCTCTCTCTCTCTCTCTCTCTCTCTCTCTCTCTCTCTCTCTCCCTCTCTCCCTCTCTCCCTCTCTCCCTCTCTCCCTCTCCCTCTCCCTCTCCCTCTCCCTCCCTCCTTTCCTCCTTCCCTCCCTCCTTCTACCAGAAACCACTACCAAAATTGCACAGTGGCTACAGCTTCAGGAAAAACCCATGGGAAATCCTGCTACACACTTACTTTCAGCATTGTTTTCCCTCATAAGGAAGATGTCTGTTACCTGGCATACCATTATCCCTACACCTACTCTGCTATGATGGTAAAACTCTTTCCTCTGATGAATTTCCAGATTGGGGATGGGGAAGAAATTTGTTTCAGTTTGCATTCTGGTATGGGGGAAGGCTCAGTGTTTCACTACGTTTGGCCACAAGCTTCTCTCAGGCTCAGAGGCAGAGGTGGGAGGCATTGTTTGCAGAGCCACACTTCCCCTCACTCCTGGAGCATTCAGGACAGAGGACGTGGTTTTGCCTGGCTTGTATAGATCAGAGGACATGTCTCCATGCAACCCTCACTGCCACTACTCTGTAGGAGCCAGAGATTATATAATAAAGTAGCTTAAATTCAATTTAATAACTTATATACTGTTTCGTATAACAAAGTCTGTAAGCTGTCCGTGGCAATTGCAAGCAAAATCACAAGCAAAAAGTCTGTACGTAATATTAAAATTCTACAAAATGCAATTGTCCTTTAATGCACTGCAAAATGCAGGGGCCTTAAAACGACTAGACAGCCCTCAGAGGAGGTGGGCTGATTAGAGGTATTTTTCCAGCCTTCATAAAAGAAGGCTTCAGCCTGCTGTTGAGGCAATAGTTCCCGGACATAGTTCTAGGAAGTGCTACTGTAGCTATAGGGAGCTCTCCAGGGTCCTGACCAGCTGGTCCTTTGCCATAGGACCATATAGGGAAGAAAACGATGTCTATGTGTACTGTTGCAAATTAGTTTTGGCTATGTAATGAATGATGCCATGGGGGAACAAGACAATTGTGAGTGAGGGCATTTGGATTTGTCAGTAGTTTGTGGAAATCATGTAGTGAATGAGATGATGTTGTTCATCTGAGTCCTCAGTCAGATTTGGCTATCTGATAGTATTTCTTGGGGGGAAATAACAATTTAATTGGGTCTTGGGAGAGAGAGAGACTGCAAATAAGAGAGTCTGAATGCAAATTAACATTTCTCCAAGTACTACCAAGCAATAATAAAAAAGTAGGGCTTTTTTGACAATGCTACAAATGTCCATGAAATATGGGGAATAATTTCAGCACTACACTACCCTACCCTACATTTAAAATAAATTGAAGGTGTATCTCCTGTGTGTACTAAGGTATGGAGAAACACTCATTTCCTGATTCTGGCCAAATCATGATTGCTAGGGACATTCTCCCCACTTCCTGCCCAGTGATGGCTTTGACCAGGTCAGCTAAAATAACTCACAACTTTCTCCTGAAGGTTCTAACTTTTTGTCATGGGAAAACAATTCCATTTTTGCAGAATGGATGATGAACAAAAACCCATTTCATGAATGTGCATCATTAGGTTTTATTTTCCAGCATATGTCCATGCAAAATGTGTGTGTGTGTGTCCCCGTGTGTGTCCCTTCAGATCAGTAATGAATTCATAGTGATTTAGCAACTCAGGGGCTCAATTACCTGCACAATGCAGATGAAAAGATGATAAAATCCCATATGGAAACAGTGACTTGGAAACACTGATCATAATATAATGTGCATTTAATAACTGAAAGCATATTTATAGCACACCTCTGCGTACTGTGCAGAGGGACAGTATTCAATACCACTGTTACTCTGAGTAATAAATGAATGTATTTTACTCCAGGGTGATAGATGAAAATAGTTATTAATAGAGTCTTGCTGCACACAAGCACATACAAGTGGAACCTAGAGGGCCAACTTTGATTTCAAAAGCAATGATAACTGGGCAGAAGCAGGACCAATAAGAAAATGTTTTGGTACCAGCAGGTACAGTGGAGTGACCCTGTGCTTGTTTTAATGCAGGGTGAAGGAGGTGAAGTGAAGGGAATTGGGTGTGAAACCAATTTCCAGTGTTATTGTCCTTTAGTTGATTTATGAATTGCTTCCTATGCAGCATCTCAAAGCATCTTGTAATAACACATTAAAAACATATATAAAAGAACTGCATACTTAAAATAGTTAAAACAACTGCAAACATATGCGTGTCTGCATATGTACAGATTAAAACTATATACATTAAAAATAGATACCGACTGGTATAAATATCTCCACTTAAAAGGCTTATTGAAGGCCTTCAACAGGTGCTGAAGAGGAAACAGAGATGGCATCTGTCTGGTGTGCAATGAGAGGGCAGGTGCTGCCACACTAAAGGTCCAATTCTGACACAATGAGGAATAGACTTCCTAATAAGATAGTATCTGCAGGAGGCTTTCTCTTGTGGAGCTCAGGTATGGGGTGAGTCTGTAAGGGATGAGACAATCTGCTAATGCCAGCTTGCCACATTGCTCTGTTGCCACTTCTTTTAACCCCACCACCACTCAACCTTTGAAGAGCTGCTGTGAAGGGGATGCAGACATTGCAACGTTTCACTCAGCAGCACTTGAATTGGTAGGCTGCCTAATTCCTTGGTGCACAGAGACAGATTGCATTGTTGGGCAGGTAGATATTTGCATCTTTTATAGTATGTGTCACAATAGGCAGAGTGGACCCCCAGACCAGCTGTTTTGCACTGGCTGCAGCAGAAGGAACACAAGGTGTGAGACAGAGCTAAGATGCAAAAACAGGATTCAGGGTACAGTGGTACCTCGCGTTACATACACTTCAAGTTACATACACTTCAGGTTACAGACTCTGCTAACCCAGAAATAGTACCTCGGGTTAAGAACTTTGCTTCAGGATGAGAACAGAAATCGTGCTCCAGCAGTGCGGCAGCAGCAGGAGGCCCCATTAGCTAAAGTAGTGCTTCAGGTTAAGAACAGTTTCAGGTTAAGAATGGACCTCTGGAACGAATTAAGGACTTAACCCAAGGTACCACTGTATTTACAAGGATGTGATGAAATGTAGACTGCCCAAAGATGAAGGTATGAAGAGGAGGGCCAGGTCCCCAAAAAGAAGGTATTTTAATATATTCTGGGAAGTTTGAAAGTATGGAAATGAGACCCTTTATATAATTTGTGTCCATACCATCCTGCATATTTCCTATCATTTAAGTGCTTTAAAAACACATAAACACCGACATGTCTAGTCTTCCTCCGCCCCAGCCCATTTTTCCAGCTGCACAGTTTCCCCCTAACTGCACATTTTGTGGTCCATTGCACATTAAAAGAACAACAACTCTGATTTGTGAGTGTCCAGGAGCATCTGACTGCTCATTTTTGCAAAGAGGGTCTGGATGATAAGGATCCTTGATTTTATTTGGATGGACTTTTCACACATCCTCCTGCTTTGGTCTCCCTCTCTCCAGTCTCACCTTGACATCTTGGAGCAAGCCAGGAATGCAAAGAAAGTCTTCTTCAGGAGGCAGACTCTGTGCCACACTCTGGGAGGAAACCCCTGTCCCCTGCTGACAATCACAGCCATGCCTGAGTCAGAAAGCAGTGATGATCTGGAGCAGTTCCGTAAGTCATGGATGCCTCTGAGTTAGTCCATTTCATTTGGTTTGTAGCCTTCCTCCATTTGGAAACTCAATGTGAATGACAGTGTGCATTTAGCAGTCATATGCAATGAGTTAAAATGCAGCAGATGGAACCCTGGGCTGAACTGAGATTATCTGCCCAATTTTCACTGCTGTCGAGAAACACTCCCAGATTGGGCTGTGTTTTCTAATGTTTGTTTTTGGAAGTGCTGCTTACAAGGACTGTGGTGAAAACCTGAATAGGGATATTGTTCTTTCTAAAGGGCGGTTCGAATCCCCGCGATGGGGTGAGCTCCCGTTGCTCGGTCCCTGCTTCTGCCAACCTAGCAGTTCGAAAGCACGTCAAAAGTGCAAGTAGATAAATGGGTACCGCTCCAGCGGGAAGGTAAACGGCATTTCATGCACTGCTCTGGTTTGCCAGAAGCGGCTTAGTCATGCTGGCCACATGACCCAGAAGCTGTACGCCGGCTCCCTCGGCCAATAAAGCGAGATGATCGGCGCAACCCCAGAGTCAGCCACAACTGGACCTAATGTGGTCAGGGGTCCCCTTTACCCTTTACCTAAAGGGAAGAACTAGTTGAACTGGTTGTAACACCAAATAATGTCACTTGCTTTAGCAACTTGGCCAGAAATGGGCTGTGCACCCAGTTGCTTCAGGGACCAATGTATATTAAGTGTAGCCTGCTTGCTAGTTAAGGTGCCACTCAGACCTGGGGCATGCTCCAGGAATGATAACAACAGCAATGTTCTAAGTATGCAATCCACTTGATTTGCTGGATGAATTTTCAGAAAGAGACTGTACCATGTGGTGTGCTACAAGCTTGCCTCCGGGCAAGGCTGAATAATCATGTATTTACTTATTTCATCTGAGCAGCTTGGTTAATTATAGCTTTTGGGAGATACACCAAATTTCATTTCCCTGCCTCCTAGCTTTGATCAACCCCCATGCCTCATTCCCCTGGCTTTGCTTTGACATGCCCTCTAATCTATGGGTCAGGGAGGAAGGGATAAGGGGGTCCATTGTTGCAATTTCATAAATGGCCAAGTTTTGGAAAAACACAGTAAATGTTTAAAAGCCTTTTTGTCACTGGTACAAATGGGAGTTCCCTTCATCACTTGTGGATAAGCCACATGGATGGAAGATGTGGCTTTCAGCAAGGGTGTCATCTAGAACTTTGGAGACCCAGTCAGCAGAGACAGTGGAGCAGAGCTGAAGACAGCTCTTCTTTCATTGCCCTCAGGTGGGCTTTTTGTTCTTTAGGTCCACAAGGAACTCTGCCATGTTCCCCTGCTGTTACTTCCTTTCAAAATCCATTGCAGTAAGGCAGGTGCCTTTGCAGTGTAATTTTCAGTTCCTGCTAAAACTTTTTTGTTTAGGAACATGTACCTAGACACCACCACCACCATTAATAAATGTCTTTATTATCCACTCTTCACCAGCAAGTCCTGGGTCCCAATGTAATTTTTTTAATGCATATTTGCTTTTAAAATCACCAATTTTATTCATATTTTCATGAATTTGAATCCCCCCCAGTATTTTTTCTTATGAATATTTATACTGTTTTATGTAAACTACTTAGAGGTTTATGTTGATTAAATAGTATCCAAATCTTCCATAATGGCAACATCTACAGTAATTTTGCTTTCCCAGAGAGCTGCCCCCTGCACCTCCCAAAGCAGACATATACAATGTGGTTTCTCAAGACTAAATTGACTTACTTTATTTATTTCAAACATTTTTATATGGGTTAATATTTCAAGAAAAGGTGGGTACTGGTTGTGAATCCGAGGCACCAGGTGTGAGCAATGAGAACATAAGAAAAGCTCTGATGGATCAGGCCAGAGGTCCATATAACCTCTGGTCCATATAACCTAGGTTTGGGCAAATTGAGCAAGATGAGGTTATGTAGGGAAGGGCTGAGGCAAACTTAAGCACCCCGGACAGCTCCATCGCAGAGAGCCTCCATAAGCGCAAAACCCAAGTTTCAGCACCAGTCAACCTGAGACTGAGCTTTAAAAAGGAGCTGCAAGTCCGAGTAGTTAGCTGCACATTCAGTGAGTGGAACCTCCTCATTTAACAAACCTCAACATGCTTTAGCAGTTATCAGGTTTGATGCTGCAAGGGAGACTCTTTTTCCACTAGGGTGGGTGTGGAGCAAGGTAACTCCAGTGCCTTTGTCCAGAGTGGGATTGGCACAATGGGCCCCTCTTGCACAAGTTCTTCCGTGTCAGTAGAAGCATCTGGTGCTGACCTTGAGGGAAATTCTCTTCCCCAGACCACATCCCTGACCTTATGCCCTGAAGATGGAGAGTACGGCCCCAGGGTCACATGAAAGGGAAAGTAGGCCAAGATAGGCAAGAGGTTGGGTTCCAAAGGAGGCCACAGGAAGATAACTCAGTGCAGAACTAGTTGTTGGGAATCACAAGTGGGGAGAGGTCTGTTGCCTTCAGGTCCTGCTTGCAGGTTTCCCATAGCCATTTAGTTGGCCACTGGATGTTGGATGTTGGTCTCTCATGGATCTTTGGTCTGATCCAGTAGAGGTCAGGTTCTAAAAGGATAAATAAGCTGGAGCAGGTCTTAGGCTAGACCAAGCTAGGCTTCAGAAGACTTAGAGAACTACTCTGGCTGATGACTTCCTCAAGCCTGAGGCACCAGTTATGTAAGGCTATGTCAGAGTTGGGGAAGCTGTGGCCCTCCAGATGCTGCTGGATTGCAAGCTCCCAGAGGGATGATGGTAGCTGTAGACCAGCAACATCTAGAAGACCAAAAGCTCCCCAACCCAGACTTATAGATGTGATCAGGATGGTGCCATGGAGCAGCAAGAATTGGGCCATCACTTTCCTATGAGCTGCCCTGGTGTTACAGAGAGTGAGACAACTGTCTCCTTCTCCCATACTGAGCCAGCTGCAGCTTTCCAGACAATGATGGGGAAATTCAGACCTGGGGAGGACAACCATGGCCCTCCAGACTCTCCCTTCCCTGGTCCTGCTCAAGTTCCATTTCTGGCTGTAATGGAATAGATTTTTGCTGGCCTGGATAGAGAAAATGTGTGTGCACAGAAACCATTGACTTTTGCATGGCTGGTATGTAGCCTACTGCACAAGGGTAAGCGTTGCATTTGTTGCTCCTTTCATTTTGGTCTCTGGCCCCTCCCACCACTGCCATGTGGCCCCCAGAAGGTTGCTCACAAGGGATTGTGACCCCCAGGCTGCAAAAGGTTCCCCACCTCTGCTTTACAGGTGTCCCGTGATTTACAATTTCTGTCACAGGGCTGCTTGAGATTGCTGGCATTCCTTCTTGTCCCTTCCAGTAATTGCTTATTACTTATCAGTAATAGAACACGGGAAGGAGAGGCATAAGGAGCCACCCTAGTATTCATCTTCCATGCACAAATCTATTGAGACCTGCATGTTTTATACATTCCAGCACCCTCGTCCTTTTCTAATTCTAGAGATAACAGATCGGCTATTCAAGCTGCACGAACCTGCTTATTAAAATGTCGCTTCTCTTTGGAAGAGGGTTACAAGAAAGAGGGAGTCGTCATAGAATTCACAGAGTCTCTCATTGCCTCTCAAATGCTCCTGTTCTAAATATGCAGAAGGCCCAAGGAAGCTGATTTGTGGCTGATTTCATCCCGCTTATCACCCTCCTCCCATGATACCCCAAGCGCTCGTATGTTCCCCGCCCCCCGCCAACACTGCATATTCGTTTTGGAATATGTGGAAGCTAAGCGAGAGTCTGTGATTGGCTCTTGCATTGTCAATGGAATTAAAGATTCCGTCCAGGACAAACTGTGCTATGACAAGTGTAAGGTTTTATTATGTATTATGTTCAGGCTGCATCATACAGCATAGAAACTGCACCAAGGGGAGAAATTAAACTGTCACAGCATTGGGCACTTAACGCCCATGTTAAGTAAGGACATTGAAGTGCTCACTGTGGTAGCTGATGGGGTTTGGAACTAAAGCTGAACTGACTCACATTTCTTCTTTTTTGGGAGGGAGCATTTTTGGCAGTGCCAAATAGCCTCCTCCCTTTTGGTAACCTTTTAAAAGCACTTTGCAAAACCTCACATTCATTTACATTGCCTTTGCTTGCCCACACTTGCCATCACTTGCCTCATTGTCTTCCTACTCTTGGTGGCATTCCTCTGGGAGGTCGTTGGAGAAAGGGAAAGCAATGGTGGGATCCCTCTGTGCAGAGAGTATCCTATGGTTTTATGTATGTGTTTGTGTGTGTATACATGCCTATAGAATTCTTACCTGCCTACATGTACACCAGAAAAGTTGTGTGTCAGGTGCTGTTGTGGTTGCTCGAGAGTAACCAGGCAGGACTCCAACCTGTCCTTTACAGGCTTTATTTTGGTGCAAACTATTTACAGTGAAGAGCGTCATAAGTTCATGTGTGGCTCAATCGCTAGCAGGATCCAGGAGTGGTCTGTTTTTGTACCTCCCCCAACATAAAAGTTTCATCACTCCCAGCCTTTTTTGCCCCTCCCTGGGCCTCAAACTACTGTGCATGATGGCAAGGGTGTGCTTCCCTCCTCTCTGGCTTGCTCAGGCACGATGTTAAGGCTCTTACTAGCATCCTCTGGTCCTTGGACCTCTTCTTCACTGGAGGTAGGGCTTTCCTCCTCACCGGAAGAGGAATTGCTTTGCAAGATTTTTGGAGGCTCCCTGTAACACAACTGCCCCCCCCTTGCCTCTGAGCCAATGGCAGTTCCCTGACATTGTGCATATCATATTACAGTGGTACCTCAGTCTGCGAACAGTCCAGTAAATGAACGCTTTGGGGAACGACCTCCGCAAAACTGGAAGTAGGCATTCTGGCCAGCAAACTTTCCCCCAGAAAGCAAACAGAATCCAACCGGGTGGTGAGAAGCCCCATTAGGGAAAGCACGCCTTGGCTTGAGAACAGTTTCAGCTAATGAATGGACCTCCAGAATGAATTAAGTTCGCAAACAGAGGTACCACTGTATTTATATTACATTTAGATACAATGTAATGCTAAAATAGACTTCTAAGTGGTTTACTGTTTATGGGAGCCAGTTACACAAATGTTAACACGCCCAACTAAAATACACAACAAATCAATCCCAGGAAAACATCTATGGCTGGCATCCGTCTGTCTCAGGAGGCAATGGAGTGGAGGAGTGTGCCTTTGGGGGAGAGAGACAGAGTTACAACACCTGCTGTGGCTGTAGTAGAGACCAATGCAGGAGAGACATTGAAACAGGAGGCTCAGGTTGAGAGATCAAGGGAATGCCTGTGTGAACAGGTGCATCTGCCAAAGCCAGCAGAGTGCCGATAAAGATGAGGCCTCCCATATTTCAGAGCGGATGGCATTCTGCAACACGGGTGCTACCAGTGAAGAAGTCTGTGTCATGGCAATTTGATAATCATCAGGCAGCACCAAAATTAACTGGGTTCCATTGTTGATCATAATGTCCTTATTGAGCAATTTCGTGTGTGTGTGTGTGTCTGTGTGTGTCTATTTTACCTGCTGTAAAATTGGTAAACTTTTATATATCAGTATAATTCCATTATCAAGCGCCACAGGATATGACTTGGTCCCCAAGTCGTTAGCTTGGCTCACTTTTCTGTGTGTACTGTGAGTTCTCTGCCCTAGAGGTGCAGTCTGGGAAGAAGCCCCGTGTGTGTGTGTGTGTGTGCTTATTGGCTGGAGCCAGTAGCATGGAACCCCTAGAAGCTTACCCTAAAGGAAATGTAGCCTTAGAGCTGAAAAAAGGACTTCTACTTCTGTCTTACAGCATGCCACTGTGTAGTCAGATGGAGTGGCATGACATTGTTACTCAGGTGATTATAAACCTACCTCTCCACCTCCCTGAAGAAACTGGAGTCACCAGAGGCAAGTGGCTGATTTAACTTCCTGTCCCAGTGGGCTCCGCCTAAGCCCCTTTAGCGTCTCCCATAAAAGTAAATGACTGCCATTTATTCCATTAACTCACAGTGATGGGAAGAGCTTTGCCTGTTGATTATCAGCCCTATCAGGCAGCTGTTGAAGTCCCAAGAGCCCTGCCAGAAAGAAACGGATGGCAAACTTAAATCCAGGCTTTGTGTATTTGGAAGGGAGCCCTGTTGATTGCAACAAAGTCAATTTCAAAGGAATGGTGCTTAAGGTATACAGCCTCCATGTAAGCAAAATCATTGCCTTTTGTAATGTGTCATTGATGAGGCCATTGTTACCTTGCCTGGTTGACAGGGGAGTGTTGTGAAGCAGCACTAGAGCTGAGCAAAAATTTCTCAGATGACATTCCCTCCCCCTCAAGAACAATTTTTTCTTTTTCATTCCAACATCTTCCCCTCAAAAGAAGGCAATTTCACAGATCCTCCCCGTCTGAATATTCTCCACCACTTTTTGTCTGTGTGTGGCACCCACAATAAGACTGGTTCTGGGGCATTGTGGAGTGTGAAAAATGATGGACAGACTGTGGTTGTAGCAGCAGCAAAAGCAAATAAAACCTCAGGGAAGGAAGGGAATATCTGTACTTTCTGCTATGATGAGTTCCATCCCTGAGAATGTTTTGGGGAACTTCTCCTCTCCTAGGATAAATTTGGTGAAATGGTCCACCCACTTCAATTTCTCTACCTATAAACAGTGTAGAGAGGCCCATCTGTGCATAGCTCTAGGCCAGGTAGAGGAGATCCTCAGGCCTTGGGGCTGAATGTGACTCTCACCAGGCCATGGATCTCCCCAGCTTTGCTCCATGCTCTCTTTGAGCACTTTTGCCTGGTTTGAATGTATCCTTGAACTGTGGTCATGCCTCTTGCTGGCCTGGATGAAGGATGCAGAGCTGTGGTGTGTGTGTGTGTGTGTGTGTGTGTATGTATGTGTATAGAAACCTCTGTCCTTTGGTCACTGGAATGTATGTACCCTACTGTAGAAAGGTAAGAGTCACTTAAAACCATAGAATCATAGAATTGTAGCGTTGGAAGGGACCAGTGTTAGAAACGGAGATATGAAAACTAGGAGCTAAATGGCACCTTAAACCTAGGTAATGGGTGCTGCAACAGAGTGTCTAGGCCTGCTTTTTATATCACAAGAATACAAAGCTGAAAATGAACCGCAGCTAAAATCTTATGTTCATTTTTCACATGGTCTAGTCCTCATCTGAAGACCACAAAAAACAAAGCCATACTTCTCCTTCTCGCCTCACCCTAATATTCTTATGAGGGTTCCTTCTCCAGTCATCAGAGAGTAGCTGGAAATGGGGAGGCAGAAAATGGAAGTGGGGAGGTCCTCCTTTCCTTCCAGCAGTGGCAGTTTTAGTCTGAAATCTTAGGCATGGTACTGCACCCAGAGCTCAGAAACTGCTCGCATTAATGAAATAGCTTTGAATGCTGGAAAGGACTCCGAGGGTCATTTAGTCCAAACCCTTCCAATGCAGGAATCTCAACTAGATCATACATAGCACAGACTTTTGCTTCAGGTCTCCATTTTTTTGCCGCTGGCCCCACCCTCATTGATGGGTGGTCCCTGGAAGGTTTCCCATGAGGGGATGTGGCCCTTGGGCTGAGAAACATCCCTCACCCATGCTTTAAGCACTTATCTGGAAGGTTAGCCTCCTCCACCTGTCAGTTCCACTGTGTGGGATATGATCTGTGAGGCCCTCACTGAAGGACGTCATGTCACATTGGTGAAGGCATAGGAGCTGCTAGCTCTGCAAAATCTGTTAGCTCTCCACTGACAGCCACATAATAAGCTGTTGGTTGATCTGTCATTATTTTTTTTTTAAAAAAACAGGGGTCTATCCCCCCCCCACTTTAAAAAATGAAATACAATTTCCCTACGTCCCTCCTAATTAAGAACAGCAAGGAAGGGCTGAGATGGCCACTTTTTCAGGGTGTTGTGAACTGACGATTGTGTGTGGGGAAAATGTACACAGTTTAATTAAGCACATTGATTAAATCAATACGATTCAAACAGCTTAGCGCTCCAATCAGCTTAATCTCATTAAATGTAATTCGGGCCTCGATAATTGATTAATAATGCATTATGGTTTATGAATTATTGACTCCCGAGTTATTATAACTGTGCCTGCTCCCTGCATGACAGGCACGGCTGCATGTTAATTACAAAGAGCTCACGCTCTGTCCTCCCCCTCTCTTTTCAATAACTTTTTCGGAGGAAGGAGATGACGTATCTGATAGCAAAACGGGAACTTAATTAGATTACGGCCTTGTCGCAGTTGCGCTCCCCTGAAGGCACATGATCTTGTCAGTTTGGGCTCAGGAGCTGGGGAGCTATGAGGTTGTATCCAACTAAGTTTTACCCATAGGAGATGCTTTGAAATTAATGGCTATGTATTAATATCAATGGGACTCCTCTGAGTATGGTTAATGCTGGATACAACCCATAGGCCAGGAATGGGGCACTTGTGTTACAAGTCTTTAATGCTGCACAGTCCTAGCCATGTTTACTTTAAAGCAAGTCCCACTTGTTTCTATGGGGTTTGCTCCCAGGTTTGTGCATATCGGATTGCAGCCTTACTATACAACTTCCCCCCAAAATAGGAGTGGGTTAGCTGTGAACTGTTACGAAGCTAGACCAGCTCTTGAAATAAATATTTGGGATGCAGTGCAGTGATGCTGGTTGCTATTGTGCTAGGACTCACTTTCATGATTCTCCGAGTGGGTGGGAATCCATCTAATTTCTCAGCTGGAATGGCCTTCGAATACCCTCTGCATGCTGTGCTTCCAATCACCCATGTTTGTCTGGTAGAGCAATGAAATATGGTCCTCGGGAGGCAATGAACTCCTCCTTCTCCTCTTCTAAATGGTAAAAGAGAGCCTTGAGCTGTTACTGGGCCTCTGATATCCAGCTCAAACTGTGACATAGGGGGAGGGGGGAGAGAGAGGGCATATTTCACTGAGTCCTGCATTTCCCCAGATTTGGTAGTAAATTCCAGTCACTCTCCCACTGCTGGAGAGGCATGCTTGAAAAGGTCAAATGTTGTTGTAGTGTTTAAAAAGAGCCAGGCAGGCTTTTGAGCTACTCTAAACTGACTCTTCCTGTGCCAAGAGGCAGCTCTATTAAAGGAGGGCATCGTTTTTGGACGATCACAGATGTGGGAAGGCATCAGGAAGCCAAACGGAATACACATGCAATGGCAGGCACCTGGAGCTCAGGGCTTGCCCAGTTTTGGACATTTTGATGACTTGCAAGCAAAATGCTCATCCAACGGCAGGATGTGTATGGAAACGAGACCCTAAAGTTGAGCTCTAGTTCAGCCGCTGGGTGCATATTAGAACAGGTGTGAGGAAATTTTGGCCCTCCAGATGTGACTGAACCAGCCCCAGCAAGTATGGTCAATGACTAGGGATGATGGGAGTGGTAGTTCAGCAGCATCGGGAAAGTCAAAGGTCAAGTAGACTATGAGGTGCACTGATCAGTTAACTGTCTGATCAGAGAAGGAACTGAAGACTCCCCTTGCAGCCTTCATCAAACTAGCTAAATCTATGTTACTCTTACCTTTCTACAGCTGCCTATGGTGTGTGTGTGTGTGTGTGTGTGTGTGTGTGTGTGGACACACACTCTGTCCAGGCAAGCAAGAGGCACCCATCACACTTCGAGCGCAATTTCCTGCCTTGCAAAAGCGCCCAAGGAGGGAATGGTTCTTTCCCTTGCAGGTCCTTGATTTAATAAAGTTTTGGGCTTTAACCCCACAACATGTAGAGATGTGGGGGAAATTCTGTTCAGTTCGCATTTAGAGGTGAACCTACCCAATTCACATTTTCCAAAACAATACATGAACTGAAGCGCAGCCATCTTTCAAAATCCACAGCCCTCTGACTTTTGCAGCGCAGTTCTCCAACCAAATAGTGTGTGGAAAGATGCATATGCAGGTGGTAATGTGTCCATAAAATGAGATGTGTATCTGAGAATAGCATGCAAAAAACACAGTCACATTAGGGGAAATTTATTTGAGGGGAAAATTGCATATTGGGCAAAATTTCATACCAAAATGTGTATATTAGGAGAAATTACAACTAAAATGCTCGTGAATTTTCCTAAAGAATTCTCCTGTTTTTCTGCAAACTGGTGTGGAAATGCAGAGGACTGAAGTTGAGATTGGAAGAAAAATGAGAAAGTGAGAAACCTGAAATTGTCAGATTCACCCATCCCTAGTCTTGCATGCTCATTTCCCATGTGAGGATACAGGGGTTGTTATAAAGGTGGCCTCTTGCCTCTTGCATTGGTCTGAATTCACTCTGAGTATCATTTTAGTCAAAATCCAGAGGGGAGAACTCTATAAAATAATGCTCTAAATGGGCACAGTTACTGCCAGCTTCTTTCCCCTTCTCTTTCCCCTTGCAGCAATCTTCATGCTATGTATCCCAGGAGCAGCCTCAAAAGCCTCTACCCCAGAAGGAGTGCTTTATGTCTGTTTTCATTCTAGTCACAATACAGCACTTCTCACCTGGAAAAGAGCTCTGGATATTCATTATCTGCCACACCGCGATTATATTCCTATTATTGTAGTCCTGGAACAGGCACACACACACACAGCGCAAAGACAGAAGTGGGGGGTGGGGGTGGAGAGGTATAATGGCTCAGCCATTGTTTTCTAATAACTGAACAAGAGCTTGCTTCTCTCCCCCACCTCCGTTCCTAATAGCTATTATAAGAGCATCCTTTTGTCCTCCCACCTAATCTTCCCTGAAACAAAATGTGCATGTGTCATGTGAACATTAAAATGGCTATGGGGGGGGGACCTGGGCTCAGATCTTAGAGGAGCATGAATGCTAATGGTGTAAATTATCCCGGGCAAATGTATGAATCGGCCCAATATGTTTGGCACCCTGCCCCGCCGTGTATAGAACCTGCCTAGGTTGACAATCAACTCTTATTTCCAAATGGGCACCCTCCTCCATTGCACCTGAGAACAGCAGACTGGCTTAAAAGGTGCAGAACAAGCTAATTTAGGGAACTCAGGGAGAAAGGTGGTGGTAGAATTCTTACCCTTCCATTTACCTGAAGGAGCGTCTCCACCCCTATCATTCAGCCTGGACCCTGAGGCTCTCCACCGAGGGTCTTCTGGTGGTTCCCTCACTGTGAGAAGCGAAGTTACAGGGAACCAGGCAGAAGGTCTTCTCAGCAGTGGCACCCTCCCTGTGGAACGCCCTCCCTTCAGATGGCAAGGAGATTAAGAATTACATAACTTTTAGAAGACATCTGTATCGGGACGTTTTTAATCTTTGGTGTTTTGTTATGTTTTATATATGCTGTAAGGTGGGGAAACCCAGCCAGATGGGTGGAGTATACAAAATATTTTTAATTATTAAATTATCATTGCTATCTGCTGCCCGAGGCTGCTGCCTCAGTCTGCTGTTGTACTCGCGCCCTGCTTGTGGTCTTCCTGCGGGCATTTGGTTGGCTATTGTGAGAACAGGATACTGTATGGGATGGGCCTTTAGCCTAATCCAGCAAGGTTCTTCTTACTGTTCTTGTTAACCCCACAACACTGAGCTTCATAACTGAGTGGAAATTTGAACCTTGGCCTCTCAGATCCAAGGCTAACACTCTAACCATTGATAGCATCAAAGCCACCAATTTGGGGCACTGCAGCAGAAAAGGAATTGCCCCAAGTATCCTCTTGGGCATGAGTAAGGATGTCAGGGAATTCTAACAAAAATGGAAACGGGAGAGGAAATTGCTGATGTGTTTTTTTTAAAAAATTATATGTCTGGAATGGAAATCAATCCAGTGTATACGTTGTTGCTTTTGGTCCACTCAAGATAAGCGATTGATTATGCCTCTGTCCATTTGCATTGCATTTCCTTCACATTGAAATGAACGGTGAGGAATATTATAGGACAATGTAATTTATGTAATTAATTATGTAAGTTACGTAATTTCACTACAGCAGACAGTGAGACAAATAACATAGGGTTGGGTGTGTGTGGGGGTTTTTTTTTTGCGGAAAACAAACTGCAGCATATTTGAAATGGCTCCACATGCAATGACTGCAAGGCCTCTTTCGAAGATTCTTAATTTTGGGCGGGCTTGTGAATGCAGTCTTTCAGAGAACTTGGCCCCAAATCCGGCACAAACTAGAAGCCAGTGCCGAGGACTGGTGTTAAATCATCCACAATGTGGAAATCAGGCAACAGTCTAGTTGCTCCATTTTGAGGCAGAATGATACATAGAGACCTTTTTCTGGTGACATTGCTTGGGACAGCAAAGATGGAGCATTGTCATGCTGGTCAGCCATGTCATGCTGGTCAGGATTTTAAGAACATCAGGATCGTGAAAGGCTCACCTAGCAAAGCATCCTCTTCTTACAGTGGCCAGTCAGATGCCCTTGGTATGGGAAGCCCACAAGCAGGACTTGAGTGTAACAGAACTCTCCCCATGTGTGATTCCCAGAAACTGAGATTCACAGGCCTACTGCCTCTAACAGAAGTTAGTAGTTGTTGAACTTCTCCATGGATGTGACTAATCCTCTTTTTGAGGTCAAAAGAGTTCTAGTTCCCCAAACAGAGTGTACTGAAATATATTCTTTGCTTTTCTTTTTGTTCCATTGTGTCCTTCCCTATCCTTACATTTATGTTAATGAACTCTACATAATTGGATCAGGTCTCAGAACCGACAAGGCTCGTTCTGGAACTTAACTCTTTTTTCCAGCAACAGCACTTTCTCAGTAACACTTTGCAAAATGATATATATCAAATCACCAGTGCATTTAGAATTTAATTTGCTCTATCAGTTGCAATTGTCATGCTACTTAGTTTTGGAGGGGAGGGAAATGTAATTTCCCTGATACTTCATAATTCTTTTACAAGCCTTTGTCCCCCCGCCCCCGGTTTTCTTCACTGAATCTGTTGAAGCAACTGTTGGAGAAAGGGAAGGAGAGCTGTAAGGGTCTTGATCTCCCCCTTTTGAAGCACACATACACATCTATTACCAACAACTGGTCACATTTTAGTGTGACCAAGAGCGAGACTTCAAAATAGGACTAGACTGATAGGAGCATGTCCAAATTCACAATTGCCAGAGTCAATAGGGTAGGGGACAGATTTAGCACTACTGTAATGGTGGCCTCGGGGCGCAGGTGGCGCTGTGGGTTAAAGCCTCAGTGCCTAGGACTTGCCGATCGAAAGGTCGGCAGTTCGAATCCCTGCGGCGGGGTGCGCTCCCGCTGCTCGGTCCCAGCGCCTGCCAACCTAGCAGTTCAAAAGCACCTCCGGGTGCAAGTAGATAAATAGGGACCGCTTACCAGCGGGAAGGTAAACGGCGTTTCCGTGTGCGGCTCTGGCTCGCCAGATGCAGCTTTGTCACGCTGGCCACGTGACCCGGAAGTGTCTCCGGACAGCGCTGGCCCCTGGCCTCTTAAGTGAGATGGGCGCACAACCCCAGAGTCTGTCAAGACTGGCCCGTACGGGCAGGGGTACCTTTACCTTTACCTTTAATGGTGGCCTCAGGTGCACTTCCTTATTTTTGACTGTATAGATTTATTTCCATGGTGAAAATTATGTATGGCAACATTGCACTAAGGGCAAAATATACTCACAACCTGAGACTGGGTGGCTTAACAGTCATCAATAGAGACCCTCATGGAGGGTACAAATGCCTCTTCTCTCTGTGGTATGAAGGCTGTGGAGGAAGAGATAATATATTTCCAATGCTTCTGCTCTAAAAAGTAGAATGTGGCTTCAAGGGAAGAAAGAATGGACTAACAGAAAGCACTATTTCCCTACCAAAGCACAGCTGCTGATGTACATGCACACACTCACACACATCTGTTTGTCAGAGATGGGGAACCTCAGAGTCCCTCTATCAGGCCTTTGGAGTTTTTCTAGGAAATAGATGTCTTCTCGGCACTGACATTTGTCTTGATCTCTCATCTTGACCCTTGCCATCGTTCCTGGTTTCTGCCTGGCTCAACATCTTCCTACAGTTCAGTCTTGACTGGAGGACAGATGAATTCATATGACAAGACAGTATGTAACAGGCAAAATACAATAGGTTGATCAGGAACCAAAAAATCAGAGGCCTAGATCTCATGGAAATGGTAGTTTAGTTGTGTTGGGAATGCACCACTTCTGACTGCAGGTGGGGAGTCATATAACTCAATATTCCTCCCACCAAAAAGAATAAATTCTTGCATCAGAAAATTGGTATATGTAGGGGGAAAGTTTTAGCATAGCTTTCCCTATGACATGCTACTCTTCTATAGGATTTTTCTCTTGTGGGGGGAGTGCTCAGTCACATAAGCTGTCTACTCGAAGACCAAACGAATACAGCCTGCATGGCAGCTTACCATCTTCCACAAGAACAAGGCCACTGGGTCTGTCAGTGTCTTCAGGACCTGGGACAGCTCTGAAGGGGCAGACTTTGTTCTAACAACAGCAAAGCCTGACTTAGCCTGACCAAATGTCAAATATTTGATTAGCTTGCCAATAAGCAAGCACTGCTGTAAGGTCAAGCTGTATGGCTCAGGAATGTGTTCCGAACCTGAGTTGTGAGAAGTACATTTTGTCAAACTGGAGCTGATGACTACTCTCTTAAATGCCTGTGTATAAATCCTGTTCTTTGGCAGCATGAGCTATTTAGCTGTGTTTCGCACATCAGGTCATGTCTTGCTTGCTAGGGCTCTTTGATGCCAGGGTCCTTTTTTTGTACACTGGTTTGTCAAACAAGAAAAGAGCAAAAAGCATCAACAATGACACCAACTCCTAGGGAGGCAGCAGCCCTTTCAACATAGTGTTAAAGCCTTCATTTTTCATTTGATGGACTACAAGCCAGGGTAGCTTAATGGAAGGGCCATACACAGAAGCAGTATACCCTTAAATAACAGACACTGGAGACAGATGGCAAGTGAATGGCTTTACTTGTGCCCTTCTGGCCACCGTTGGGACTGAAGTATGGACTGCTAGATGTATGTTGGTCTGATATATCAATAAGATCTTATATCATTATGACTGATCTCATGTTGACCCATCATGGGTTCCTCTCTTTTGTGATGAATGAAAGATGTTATCCCTTAATAAATGTGGGACCATCTGTATCACAGAAAACTGTCTTAAATCAAATTAGACCAATTGTCTATTCTAACTGTTAGCTAGGAACATGCACCCAATTCAGCCAAAGACTTGAAGATCAAACCTAACTGGGCAGAACTGGGTTCCAGCAGAGTCTGGTGGAGAAAGCTTTGGATGGGTCACGTTGGGCTTCCTGAAGCGAGCCCAGGACTGTTAAGGAGTGAGGCATTGGGCAAGAAGGAGCTTTAGCTTGCATGTGCCTGTTCCCATCAGTGGAACACATATGTGGAGTCAAACTGATGTAGCTCAATCCTTTGCTCAGGGTGCAGTCTTGCCAGTTGCAGGGAACATTGCTTTGCCATTGTGTACCCTGCAGGGAACATGCTTGTGAAACACCACTCAGCAGGATTGATTCTCCTGTTCTCTTTGGGGTGGGTGAGGAGACACAGTATCTACTTCTCCCACCCTCTCCTGCCCATATGTTTAATTGATTTGGGAATGGATCCAAGTTAGGTCAGGAGGACTGTGTGCTGCTCTCCTGTCAGCTGCTCTCCAAGGTGCTAGCCAGAGGCTTGTCCAACCACCTGCCACCTGCCAGAGTCTTTGAAACTGGATGTTCTTACATGCAGCGCATGTGCTCTATCACTGAGCTGTGTTCTCTTCCCAAACAGTTATTGCCTTTCTCCTAAAATGTCAACCAATGGCAAAGAGACCCTTTTACATATTGGATCTCAAAGAAGCCAAACTGATTGCTTTCAAGGAAAGAGGTCTTGATAGTGTGCTGTATTGTCCCCCACCCTATCTGCAAATTATATATATATATATATATATATATATGCTTTCGTAGATTTTCACGGGTACAGGAATGCAGGTTTTGGTGTTCTCGGGTGTCTTCCCGTGTAAAAGTTGGGGTGTCTAGGCGACGTTTCGACGAGGTCTCACTCGTCATCTTCAGGCTGGTGCTTTCGGCTTCTTGTTACTGGAACAGAGCAGGATCTCAGTGTTTGAGTTCCTATAAATACTGTTGAGGGGGTGTGGTGTATAGCCTCCAATGTTCTGGGCAGAGAGGAAGTTCCCAGGCTAGTGTGCCTTTTCTTCTTTTGTTCCTTAATTACTTGAGGGATATCTTGAGTGATTTCTTGAGTGATATCCTGAGTACCACTTAGGTGGGTCATTAGGTGTGGATTAGTTGCTAAAGTCTTTGTGTCTTGACCTCTTGAACTTTCTGAAGAGTTTTTCTGAGAAGATGGCTGTACTGCACTTAGTTGTGCTCTGGCTTGGCTTCGTGTATAGGGGCGAGCTGTGGTTTTGTGGCCTGTGTCAGCCAGATCTGTGTAGGGATTGCAGGGGGGTGCAGCATCCGGAGGTGCCACCGTGGTTTGGCTACTGGATGGTGTCTGTAATTTATCTGTGGAGAGGGTCTGGGTTTGGGTCTGGTGTGGTTGATTGGTGATAGCGTTCTGTGTGCCTCTGGATCTGGTGTCAGTTTTTGTGGGGAGGGCTAATTTCCAGATGTCTGGCAAGCGGGATGTGTCGTCACGCTTGTTCATGTTGTGAGGGTGTTTCTCTATCTCGATGGCTTCCATGATTATTCTCTTGTGGTGATGTTCCATGTTAAAGAGCAATTTGGAATCTGCAAAATTAATTTCGTGTCCTGTTTCTTTCATGTGTTGGAAAAGAGAGGAAGTTTTTTCTTCTTTTTTGACGGCATTCTTGTGTTCTGCGATACGTGCATTTATTCGTCTGTTTGTTTGTCCAATGTACGTGGCTGGGCAGACTTTGCAGGGTATTTCATAGACCCCTTGGTTTTCCAACTGGATTTTATCCTTGGGGTTTCTGAGGATATTGGCTATTTTTTGGTTGGTGCAGAAGGCTGTTTTGATATTGTGTTTATGGAGGATTTTGCTAATTTTATCTGTAGTGCCCTTGATATAAGGAAGGAGGGCCATGCCATTGTTTTCTTCTGTGTCTTGGTTTTTGGGGGGTGTTTCTTTTTGGATTAGCTTCGTAACCCTGTTTTGCTGGTATCCATTGGCAATTAACACATTTGAGAGGTTCTGTAACTCAGTTGTCAAGTGGTCTTTGTCAGCCAGGCGTTTGGTTCTGGAGATGAGAGTCTTGGCTACGGAGTTTATTTGTGCAGGGTGGTGGTGTGATTGTGCATGTAAGTAGCGGTTGGTGTATGTTTTTTTCCGGTAGATAGTGTGTCCTAGGGAGCCATCAGGTTTTTTGTAGATTAGGACGTCAAGGAAGGGAAGTTGGTTGTTGGCTTCTACCCTCCTTTGAGGCAGAGTAAGGCAAGAGCTTCAGGTGGCAGATGCTGGGGCAGGGGCAGTAGTGATATGTCAGGAGTTCAGGTTCCCCACTTGATAGCACAGTAAGCGTAGGATTTACTACAAAAACAAACAGCTCTGGATGGCTCTAACAAAGCCTCTGGCATCATTACTCTGAAGACTCTTTCCAGCGTTGACAGAAGATATTGAACTTACAACCTTTACGTCTCTTGTTTTGCTGCCTCTCTAGCGGCCCTCCTATTCTCCGACTTTTCAGACTGAGTGGATCAGCTCCAAACTCTTCCTTTTCTGATAGGCTGTCTCTGAGTTTGTTCGTGCCTATTTTTGCTTCATGTGAGCTTTGGCTGTGTTCTAGCCTGCTCTCAGCTACTGCCTTATCAGTCTGCCCGTCAAGGTCAGGAAGAGCCAAAGTCTGCAGCTGTCTGCTCTCCCCTGCCTGACTAACATCTAAACCTCTCTGCTCCTGGCTGCTTTCTGCAGTTGACTGCAAACCTTCACTTGGAGCTGACTCATTCCTGACATGATATCACCTCACCATTTCTCCTGAGCCCCCTGACTGTGGCCTGCTAGGGGACAGAGATTTATGTGCTACACGGAATGTTCTGCCACCCCATAACTAACCTTCTGCCTTCACGTGTGGACGACACTATTCCATTGCCAGTATTGAAATAGGATTCAACAGCCAGCGTCATTGGGGTGTCAGTGAACCTTTTCCATTTCTGTCAGCAAAATGCCTTCAGCCAACCCTGATCTATCACTCTATCTATCCATAGGTATGTAGAAAGCAAAATCAGTAAGCAGTGTGGGGTCAAAAAGGTCATGAATTATAAGCATTGTAAGGTCTATGACATTCACGTACAAAACTCAAATGTGTGCCAGATATACTTAGCGGTAATTCAAAACATTGGCAATGGGGGTGGGGGGCAAGCTATCACAATTTTCCTGGCTTTCCTATGACATGATGGAGAGTGAGAAAATAAACTTCAGAGTTCTAAGCTCATAGAATCAAACTCTCTGACAAATTCTAGACATTCTCAAAGAATTTCTCCATACCTGATGGGATTCCATCTGTGCCAACTTGTCTGATGAGAGCCCCTGTATGTCTGAAATAAATGCAGTGAGTTGCTTCAAACCAATAATCGGATGTGGACTGCAAATGGTGTGTGTGTGTGTGTGTGTGTGTGTGTGTGTGTGTGTGAAAGAGAGAGAGAGAGAGAGAGAGGAGGAGGAGGAGGGGGGCACAGCTCACATACTTTTCTATAATAGTGCCTCTGTTTGCTGAGGTTATTAATTTTATTACTTTGAATTACTGTCACTCTTAGTCCTTAGAGTGTTTAAGGCAAGTTCTAACTCCCCACTCTCTTAAATATCAAAAGCATAGACATTAACACTGAAAAGAAAACACATGTCGTCCAAAACAACATGATTAATTCTCAAGAAGTAAATGCCAGCCCACCCAAAGGGATTTGGGGAACGCACCGGCTGTCCCGTTTTGCAGCAAGAAGTCTGGAATCCTGCACTTTTACCATTTTAAAATTAGATTGCTTTATGCTGATTAGACATATGTTTGCAAATTGAATATGATTGCATCTTCAATATTGGCTCGCTAGGTGGGGACAGAGGCCATTCACTCCATGTTTACTACAGATATCTTGCCATTCATTCTGCTACCATCTGTGCTAGGGATGCTGTAGAATTCCAAGTCTTTGGGATATTAGAGCTCCTGGGCATAGGAAAAATACTTTGGTGCTGTCTCCTAACACAGCATTTAGCACAAGTCACAGGAGCAGTGTGGCTTCCATTGGTGGACTCCTCTGGTTAAGAAAATATCAGCATAGGACTGGGAATTCTAATCTGATGCAACCATGAAAAGAGGGTGGTCTTTATTCTGGATCAGTTAATCTAGAATAAGTTTGTCTCTGGTTCCATCCATCATTGGGTCTTCCCACTGCTACCACGCAGCTCTCAGAACACTACCCCCAAGGGGATGTGGTCCCTGAGAGCTGCCCACCTCTGCTTTATAAAGAGAAAATGTAACTGTTGTCAGCATGCAACAATCCTCATATAATTAGAATGCCTCTTAGGAATGAACCAAAAAGGAACCCAAGTAACTGTTGGGAGTCTGAAATTGTTACAAAACAGCCCCCCCTGTTAAGTACATAAGAAGAGCATGCTGGATCAGACCAGTGGCCCGTCTAATCCAGAATCCTGTTCTCAACAGTGGTCAACCAGATGCTGGGGGGATTTCCACAAGCAGGACCTGAGTGCAACAGCGATTTATTGTCCTTTGGTTTTACAGCAACTGGTATTCAGAGGCATCATGCCTCTAGCAGTGGAAGTAGAACATAGGCCATCGGAAATAGTGGCCATTTGTACCCTTATCCTCTATGAATGTCTCATCCTCTTTTAAAGCCATCCAACTTGGCAGCCATCACTGTCTCTCGTGGAAGCAGTTTCCATCATTTATGTAACTTTTGTTGTTGTTTACTTCAACGAAAAGCATTTGTTCATGTACTTAGACCAGACTCCTATAGGTAGTACCTAGGAGTAAGTTCCATTCAACTCAGTGGGATATACTTCTCAGTAAACACATGCAGGGTTGCACAAGTCCCTTTCTCCGTTGTAATCAATCAAAATATATGGAGACCAGTTCCCCATGGGTCAGTTCCATTTGCTAGTACCAGAAGTCAGGTAAGGTGGTGGCAGGAATTTACAATCCCATCCAAATCAATAGAGCTTACTTCAGAAGGAAAGGGCCATAGCCCAGCAATAGAGTATCTTCTTTGAACACAGAAGGTTCCAGGTTGAACCCGTAGCCATCACCAGGTAAGGCTGATAATGTCTCTGCCTAGAATCCTGGAGAGTCACTGCTAGTCATTGTAGACAGTATTGAGCTAGATGGTTTCAGGCAGTTTCCTGTGAGTCACAGGAAATATGCTTAGGGATGGAGCATTCATGGGAAATATACCATTATTTCTCTTTCAAAAACGTAATGTCTAGCAAAGCTTACCCTCCCTCTAGAAATGCAGTTTGCCCCTTCTGTGCCCCTATGCATATATGTATATTGTGATACCACTGCTCAGACACTGAAACATCCATTGTGGTGCCTGCAGGTGCCAGTGCACCTATTGCATGGCACTCTCTAAAGGCCTTAGTAAAAAAATTCCTCAAACATCCACAATGCATGAGGGATCTCAGATGGGAGTGTCCAGGAGCTGCCATCTAATTGCCCCATAATACTCTGGAGTTAGGGGATGCGGGTGGTGCTGTGGGTTAAACCACAGAGTCTAGGACTTGCTGATCAGAAGGTCGGAGGTTTGACTCCTCGCCACGGGGTGAGCTCCCGTTGCTTGGTCCCTGCTCCTGCCAACCTAGCAGTTCGAAAGCACATCAAAGTGCAAGTAGATAAATAGGTACCACTCCAGCAGGAAGGTAAACGGCGTTTCCGTGCACTGTTCGGGTTCACCAGAAGCAGCTTCGTCATGCTGTCCACATGACCCGGAAGCTGTATGCCGGCTCCCTCGGCCAATAAAGCGACGAGATGAGCGCCGCAACCCCAGAGTCGGTCACGACTGCACCAAATGGTCAGGGGTCCCTTTACCTTTTTACTCCGGAGTTGATGCCATATTGGTGGCATTGTAGGAAATTAAATTGGTGGTGGCAACCTGACCCACCTGCCTGGCACTCAGCAGAGAGATGCTGCTGCCTATGACTGGGTAAGTCCACCAGGGGAACTTATGGACACATAGGATGGGCCCCAGCAGAAAGTACTGTCCTGAACCTCTCCATTCTACTGAGCAGCTGGCCTCCTGAAAAGATTCACACCCTCTGCTATCTTTGCCCTTTAAGAGTCTTTTGACCTTTACTCTAATGAAGGAGAGCAGTTGGGAACCTGGATTGAGCCACCTTCCCATCATGCAGCATGCCACTCAGACCATGCAAAAGCAGGTAGTTGTGTTCTCTCTCATGTAATGCTCAGTTGAAGAAATGGTCTCCTCCATCCCCCTCTCCGCCTGCCTTTCATATCCTAGGCATCCTGCCTCAATTCTGCAAAAGCAATTTCTCCCATTCACCCATGCTAGGCTCCATTTTCAAAACACGCCACAGGGAGGTCAGTGATCAGCGTAAAATACTTAAGAGGATCCCAAATTGCCTCCTGCCTCAGAACAAATTCAGGCTTTGAAGTAGATATCATGGCAACGGCTCATGATGGATATCCCTGCCCTCGCGACTCCAATCTAACACCGCCTGCATTTACTGGGGTGACATCAGTGTTAGGAAATGACAACAGCGTTGCAAACAGGGAGGGAGGGAAGAAAGGAAGGAGGAGAGGATGAGGGAATGATACTGCAGGCAACCCTCTGTTCTCAGTCATAACAATGTTGGAAGTTGAATTACTGGTGCTTTCCCATACCAAGATCCAGGCTGAGATACTCCAGAAAGATGGTTGCTTGCAATAGTTGATCAATTTAAGAGCGTAGGAAGAGCCCTGCTAAATCAGACCAAAGGTCTATCTAGACCAGCATTCTGTTCTCCCAGATGTTAACCAGATGCTTCTGGAAACCCCACGAGAAGGGTAAAAGCTCAACAGCCTGCTCTCCTGTTTATGATCCCCAGCAACTGGTAATCGGAGGCAATCCTGAACTACAGAGCCAGTGTGGTGTAGTGGTTAAGAGTGGTGGACTCGTAATCTGGGGAACCGGGTTCGCGTCTCCGCTCCTCCACATGCAGCTGCTGGGTGACCTTGGGCTAGTCACACCTCTCTGAAGTTGCTCGGCCCCACTCACCTCACAGAGTGTTTGTTGTGGGGGAGGAAGGGAAAGGAGAATGTTAGCCACTTTGAGACTCCTTCAGGTAGTGATAAAGTGGGATATCAAATCCAAACTCTTCTTCTTCTCTTCTACAGTGGTACCTCAGTTTAAGAACAGTCCTGCTTAAGAACAATTCGGTTTACAAACTCCACAAAACCAGAAATAGTGTCTTAGTTTGAGAACTTTACCTCGGTTGAAGAACGGAAGCCAAACAGTGGAAGGGCACCCGCGGTGGGAGGCCACATTAGGGAAAGCGTGCCTCGGTTTAAGAACGGTTTTGGTTTAAGAACGGACTTCCGGAATGGATTAAGTTCATAAACCAAGGTACCACTGTAGCTGGAATGATTTAGCCTGAGGCAGTTTCCTTTGCCCATCTAGTCCAGCATCCTGTTCTCACAGTGGTCTGGGGAAACCCAGCCAGATGGGTGGGGTAAAAAGATAAAGGTAAAGGGACCACTGACCATTAGGTCCAGTCGTGACCGACTCTGGGGTTGCGGTGCTCATCTCGCTTTATTGGCTGAGGGAGCCGGCGTACAGCTTCTGGGTCATGTGGCCAGCATGACTAAGCCGCTTTTGGCGAACCAGAGCAGCACACGGAAATGCCGTTTACATTCCCGCCAGAGCGGTACCTATTTATCTATTTGCACTTTGACGTGCTTTTGAACTGCTAGGTTGGCAGGAGCAGGGACCGAGCAATGGGAGCTCACCCCGTCGCAGGGATTCAAACTGCCGACCTTCTTATCAGCAAGTCCTAGGCTCTGTGGTTTAACCCACAGCGCCACCCGTGTCCCTATGGGTGGGGTATAAATAATAAATTACTATTATATTAAGGTCAACCAGATGCCCCAATGGGAAGCCCTTGAACCAGACCTGAGTGCACACTGCTTCCAACAGTGGAGGTGGAACATAGCCTCCAAGACTGAAGGCTCATGTATTCCAGCATCCTCTTCTCCCAGTGGCCAACTAGATGTCTCTGGGAAGCTCACATGAAGGATTTGAGGGCAACGGCACTCTCCCATCATGTGATTCCCAGCAACTGGTATAAAGGGGCATTCTGCCTCCAGTAGTAGAGTATAACCTTTGTGGATAGTGGCTATTTATAGCCTCCTTCATGAGGGGTGGGTCAGTTTGAACCCACCCCTTCCTTTTTTTCCCTTAGGAAGGGGATGATGAGGCAGTGGGAAGTTTGGGACTGCACAGATGCATTGCCAGAGCCAATATGGTGTTCTCATACACAAGTCCTTCTCTCTTGCTGTCAGGAGGCTATTGCTGTGGCTATTGTTCACCAGGTAGGCCAGCTATTCCTGGGCTTACCAAACACAACTTTGCTTACCTTCCTGAACCCATCCCTTCCTAAGGGTTCGGTACAGGTAAAAAAAGTTCAGAAAGAAACACACAGAACAGGCAAACAGAATGACAACTGAAACATGCTCCAGTGGTTGTTATCCCATCATCAAAATTTTGATCCAGTTTCCATAATCCAGTACTTGATTCACATATCCTGAGACTGTGCATGAACCAAAGCACATCCATCATTTGAAATTTGCACTTCTCTGCATTTTGCAATGTGGTTCTCCAGCCAAAATGAATGGGAGATTAAATATACTACTTTAGCTGTGTATGCTAGTTCTGTGTGCACTGTGAATGCAGAATTGAATCCCACCCCTTGCCCATCAGCTGACATCACCCTGTGCCATCAGCTGCTTCACAGGTAGGTGCGGTTTGGCTCCTGGACCAAACTGCACCCTCTAGTGGACCAAGATTGCACCTCAGGATGCAGGATCCCTGCCCTTCAACTAGATCAGCCCCAAACTCGGCCCTCCAGTTGTTTTAGGACTACAACTCCCACCACCCATAGCTAACAGGACCAGTGGTCAGGGATGATGGGAATTGTAGTCCCAAAACATCTGGAGGGCTGAGTTTGGGGGTGCCTGAGCTAGATGGACCAGAAGTCTGACATGGTATAAGGCAGTTTTCTGTGTTCCTTTCCATCATGCCACACTTAGTTCTCAAAGCACATCCAGCAAACCTCTCTAAGACATGAAATGGACTGTGGCCTGGGCATCACATGTCTGTGTCTGGGTCTTTTCTCTTTATGGCCCAATCCCTTCCAAGAATCTCTCATTTAAAAGGTGAGTGCATTCCAATAACACTGCCACACACACAGGCACACAAAAGAGGTTGCCAGGCAACACGGCTCATGAAACAACCCCACCAGGATATGAAAGTACTGAGCAAGGCAGTTCATGGGCAAAGCAATTTAACGTTCGTAATGTTCCCTTTTGCCGTGTGCAACAATAACAATGCCTGCATGTATAATATATAGTTGCAAAATCCAAAAGAATCATTGCAGACTGTCAGGACCCTCGTTGCCTTTATCCAGAAACTGTTTCTGTGCACAGGGCGTTTGGAAGCAGTTGGGAAGGAGGGACAAAGGAAGGAAGGAAGAAAAGGTGGTTGAAAAGGAGGGTGCAAAACAGAGCCAGTGAGGGTTGTGGCTGGGAGGGTTGTGGCCTTGAGGGAATTCAAAGGGCCACATAAGGAGTCAAGGAGGGATGCATAACTGAGGTTCTCTACTCCTGGTGTAGAATATCAGGAGATGGAGCACAGCTCAGTGGTAAAGTGCATGCTTTTCCTTCCATTAAGAAGGTCCCAGCTTCAATCTCTCTCACACGCAAAAAAAAGATTGGGTAGGTGGTGATGGGAGAGACCGCTGTCTGAAACCCTGGAAAACCACAGGCCACATGACTTGAAGACTGCAAGTCCCATCATCACCAGCTGGTGTGGCTGGCATTCGGGGATGATGGAAGTTGTAGTTTGAGAAATATGTAAGTATAAAGATACCTGCCTACGTCTGTAAGAATTGGCTCATAGAATCCCCATTCCCAGGTAACGAAGGGGAACAAATTTGTTCAGTTCACATTTTCCTGTAGACTTACCAATTTTGCATTTGCTAAACTAGCAAGTGAACCAAAACGCAGCTACCTTTCAAAATCGTGAAGCTCTAAATTTTGTTATGCAGATTGCCAACCGAAGAGATTGCACAAAACGGCATATATTTGTGAAAAATAATATGCAAAGCTATATCTTATTAGGAAAGATTGGTTGCAGAAATGCTTACAGTGGGCAGCATTGTCATATGAAAATGCATAATTTTGGGGAAATGCACATGGAATGTGCCTTCCTGAAAAGAAAGCATTGCACATTGATGCGGAAATAGGGGGGAATGGAACTTACTGCTGGAAAAATGAGAAACCAAGAAAAACAAAAACGACAGATTCATCCATCCCTACTAATCTGCACTGTCTCTCTCAATCAGCTAGGATAGACATTAGGAGATTTGCCAGAACACTCTCCCTTGTGATTTTCGAGGCATTTCTTCCAAACCTCTACTTTTCCAGGCAAATAGCAGCCTGCAGCTTGTTTGCAGTGTTAAAAATTCTGCACCTGTTGATACTTTTTGTCTCTCAAAACTGTGAACATTTCTTTTCTTTTCTGTTTCTACTCCAGTTTGCAGTAAACACATACAAACCATGACACCAACCCTCATTCACCTCTTCCTGGCTGACGTCTGCCAGCAGTTCGGCATTATATTCTGGGCATGTCAGAACGTAATGCAGTGTAACAAGATGTGATATGTTGGATGAGACTTTATGTAGCGGAAAAAGGTTCCTGCGCTTTCCCCCTTTTTATTATTTACATTCCCAGTGAAGGTTATGTGCCACATGAGGTTTCTGCAGAGATAAATAGCTAACCTGAGCTGGCTGGCAGCTTCCCCAGAATCCAATAAGGACTCTTCTCAAAATGGTCACCTAACCGCTTTGAAAGAGCTGGCCTTCGAAATCAGCCTTGAAGGACCTCGGCCCATTAAGAGACCTTGTACAAGTTCCATGCAATATGCCTTGGGAAGACATTTGCATTGTTTAGGCAGCTATGAATTAGGGTACTGCAGAGGCAATTCTGACTTGGGTTGTCTCATTATCTGAGGTCATGATGAATCAGTAATACCATTTGAATGGCTAGTTCAGGCATGTATCTGAGCATCATATGTTTGCTGGGATAACTCAGTCAGGAAAGCATGAAACTCTTAAACTCTGGGTTGTGGATTTGAGCCCCACATTGGGCAAAAGATTCCTGCATTGCAGAGGGTTGGACTAGATGACTCTGGTAGTCTCTTCCAACTCTACAACTCTTTGATTACAGTACAGAAGAGATGAGTGTGTTTTCACCATTCTGATCCTTTCCCGCATCCCAGGGGGAGCTCACCAGCATGCTCACCAAAGCATTATTTAGGGATAGGAGAGAAATTTGTTTTGTATGCTATGTGCAGTGGACCACTAACCCAATCTGACTCTCCCAGACTTGCTTGCAACTCCTTATTCTGACAACACATCTTTCTGGATTGTGCAATACAGTTTTGGTGTACAAAAAATGCACCTGAAAAAAATGCATATTTTATTTAAAATATGTTTGCAACAGCATGTGTGTCTTGCTGATAAACGCATTGAAAAGCATGTTTGTTACATTAAAAAGTGCATATGAAAAGCATATAATAGGATGGAATGGCATGCAAGGGGGTGGAACAGGATGGAACAGACTAATGTGCCAGTGAGAATGAAATGGAGTGGCAGGGATAGGAGAGACATTCATTTCAGTTTGCATTTTAATGCAAACTTACTCAGTTCACACCTTCTGCAACAATATGTGAAATAAAACCCAGCCATCCATAAAAAATTGCATTTATCTGAATTTTGCGATACAGATCTCTGTCAAATGTTTACAAAAATGCATACAATAGTTAAAAGTGTGCATAAAAATACATGTACATAGAAATTATTTATATTGGGGGAAATTGCTTGCATACAAAAAATGGGTTTATTAGGAGAAATTCATGCTAAAATGCTGGATAATTTTCATGAGGGGTGTTTTTAACAAAAAAGAAATCACAGATTGCTGCAGAATTGGGGGGAACTGAATTTAAGATTGGAAAAATGAGAAACAAAGAGCACTGAAATTGACAGGCCCTTCCATCCCTACCTCTGATCAAGAAGAAGAAGGCATCTACAAGCAGGAAGAAGGCATCTCAATTAACATGCTGTGCTCCCCTCCCTCCCCACCCTTCTGAGAACAGATAAGGATGGTTAAGGCTTCAGTCATCAATTTTATTTTATTTTTTAAGGCAGCATGTTGTATTTGGCTCAGTGCTATTTACAGCTGTTGTCCATTAGGGGCCCTCAGGAGTCCAATTCCAGGGCACAAATGCAGAATCCCATAAGTTTCATTCAGCAATGAGACCAGAGAGCAGTTCTAAATCATGGTGAGGGGGAGAAGACGAGAGAGGGAGGGGGGCAGCCAATGAAATCGCTGGGAAATAAGAAATACGATGCATATGATTCAGGAACAGGCATTTGTGATGTCTGTTGCTTCAAGCATAACACAGACTATATAGGAGACTGGGGGTAGCCAATATGGTGCCCTCCAGATTTTGTTGAACTACAACTCCCATCAGCCCTGGCCAGAAAGGGATGAGGAGAGATGTAACACAGAGTACTCCAGTTGTTGAACTGCATCTCCCATTATCCCCAACCAGCACAGCAAATTGGCATCTGGAATAGACAGGTCAGGCCTGTGGAACATCTAGCCAAAGGTAGCTGATCAATCATATGTTGTTAAATGCTGCTTTCCCATTGGGAAAGGCCTTCCAAATAGGGGGCGAATCTAGCAACTCAATGACAACGCAATGACAAACCTAGACAGCACCTTAAAAAAGGCATCACATTGCCAACAAAGGTCCGTATAGTTAAACCCATGGTTTTCCCAGTAGTGTTGTATGGAAGTGAGAGCTGGACCATAAAGAAGGCTGATCGTCGAAGAATTGATGCTTTTGAATTATGGTGCTGGAGGAGACTCTTGAGAGTCCCATGGACTGCAAGAAGATCAAACCTATCCATTCTTAAGGAAATCAGCCCTGAGTGCTCACTGGAAGGACAGATCCTGAAGCTGAGGCTGAAATACTTTGGTCACCTCATGAGAAGAGAAGACTCCCTGGAAAAGACCCTGATGTTGGGAAAGATGGAAGGCACAAGGAGAAGGGGACGGCAGAGGATGAGATGGTTGGACAGTGTTCTTGAAGCTACTAACATGAATTTGACCAAACTGCGGGAGGCAGTGGAAGACAGGAGTGCCTGGTGTACTCTGGTCCATGGGGTCACGAAGAGGCGGACATGACTAAATGACTAAACAACAACAACTAGCAACTCATGCAGAAACACCCAGTGAGTGCAAACTCTCCAGGCTTTGACAGATGAAGAGAGGTGCATGGTTCATATCAAGACCCCTTGGACATGCTTCCATCTCCTTTATGCTGGCTTCATTTGTTCTGCAATCGGCCCGCACCGTTATAGACTATTTTGCCTCTGGCCCTGCCATGTGGTCTTAGGAGGGGAATGTGACCCTTGAGCTGAAAACTGTTTCTCCATCCTTGCGTGAGATGATTCCACAATCCATGGATGACAGAGAGATACACAGTAGCACCACGGCGTGACATAAAAGCAGCTTTTGCAACAGTGCTCTTGCTTTCGACACTTCTTAAAAGAGAGAAGTATCGTTCCTACTTCGTCCTACTTCCCTTGGGGCCTCTTCCGAATCCAAACCCCACGAAGCAACTGAATGTAACTTTACATTTTTCTGAAGTGATCTGGCTGAGCATGACAAAACAGTCTCAGAACCAGCGTGGTGCCATCAATTGTTTCCTCCACACACACACACACAAAGGGGGGGGGGAACGATCTCTCATTGAGTGTCACACCAAATCATATAATTGTCAGATGGGTTGCCAGCTAGGGATCAAGATTGTCAACGCTCATCATTCTCAGAAAGAAGATATTTCATTCTCCTTCCACTTTTACTGGCAAACTTTGAAAGGGTCTCGGAATCAGAAGTGGCTGTTCATTACTCGAACAAGCGAGTGCCTGGAATTGTGTTTGCAGCTGTGAGTAATGGTGTTTAAATTGAGACAGCGGATATGGGCCAGCACACACATTAATTTCTTTGTAAGGGGCCACATGTGCTGAAGTCTCATTGCTCCTGTAGTGGCCTCTGACTCTGATAGCCAGTACAAGGGGCTGTACTTGGAGAGCCCTCTTCTAGGTTGTGCTTTGCCCCCCACTCTCATCAAGCTGAATGCCCCCATTACCTAGCAGCTTTTCCTTGTTAGAGATAATAGAGAAGGCTGGATCTAAGTAAGCAGTGAAAGGAATAAGGTAATAATAATAATAATAATAATAATAATAATAATAATAATAATAATTATTTTATTATTTATATCCTGCCCTCCCCAGCTGAAGCGGGGCTCAGAGCGGCTAACAACAGTAAAAGTAATACAGCATTCCAAAATCTAAAATCTAAAAGGTAGTGTACCACTTCAAACTTGAGTTGGAGTAGCAACATTTTTGCATGCTCGCCTAGGTCAAAGAAGCCAGCTGACCTCACCATAAGCAGAAAACTGGAATCGCGGGGGGGGGGGGGTTGGTTTGATTGCTTCTGATTTCACTGTTTTCACTTCTGTTCATAAAGTTTCTTTTAAAAAAAATATTATGAATTTTTAAAGCTGCGATTTCTTTCAATTATTTGTGTTATAATTTAATCTGCCTTGAAAATTGCTTTTATTGAAAGGTGGACATATAATTTAAATATTTTAACCTTTGTATGTTTTAAAGTAGGGTTGTAAATTTTCCCTGATTTTCTTGATTTATTTTTTTGTATACTATAATGAACTGGTGTATAAATTTTATGAACACACACACACACACACACGGTGCATTTCCCCTGGCTGCACTAGTTCAGGGGTGAGGAATCTATGACCCCCAGATGTTATTGGACTACAACTCCCACCAGCCCCAACCAGCATGGTCAGGGATGGTGGGAGTTGGAATCCAACAACATCTGGAGAGCCAAAGATCCCCACAGCAGCACATGCATGTGCAGTTTTCTTTCCTTGCAGGTTTTTTGTGGGGTTTTTTAAAACATGGAGGAACATTGGAAATTCTACTCCCCACCTGTATAGTCTCCAACTGGTACAATCCATTCTACAATCCCAGAACATGACCTCATCATTCTACTGCATATATGAGACCCAAATCACAGCATGGCCCAATTTTCTCCCTTGCTTTTTCTGGTGGATTGTACTTTCCCCCCTTTCTCAGCTGCAGGCTAGAATAGAGAGAGAATAAAGAATACAGCTGGTATGTTGTCAAATGTGATGCAAAGCCAAAATTGGTTGGAAGGCCTTGATTCTCTGCCAACATCTGTCTGTAGTGGCTGTCAGAAATGATGGCCACTACAGGCACATGTGTTTTTGCTACATGTTTGTTTAACCTGACAGAGTAATGGAGAAAGCAGCTCTGGGTGTCAAAGCCAGTGGTTCCTCCATTTCCTCCCTCCAACCACTTGAAAATTGCTGAGTGTTTTGGCAGACCAGTTAACAATTTTTCTGCCTGTGTTCTGTGCTAGATGCTGTATGGTTTTTAGTTGTATTTGTATCACCACTTTTATCTCTTGTATTTTATTCTATGGCATTTCAATTTGAATTCCATAGACATGCTGTGGACCACATGAACGAAGCCAGTGGACCACTGGTGCTCCAAAACAGAAAGCACTGTTCTTTTTCCACCCAGAAGAGAAGTCTCACGGGAAAGTCTCATTTAGTGCCATTTTAGAATATAAAGCTCCCATGAGTTTATTGGGACAGATATACAGTCGTACCTTGGAAGTCGAACAGAATCCATATTCTGTAAGTCCATTTGACTACCAAAACGTTCGGAAATCAAAGTGCGGCTTCTGATTGGCTGCAGGAAGCTCCCACAGCCAATCGGAAGCCATGGAAGCCCAATTGGATGTTTGAGTTCCAAAGAATGTTCACAAACCGGAAACTCACTTCTGGGTTTTGATTGTTTGGGAGCCGATTTGTTCAGGAGCCAAGGTGTTTTGGGGATCCAAGTTATGACTGTACAGTGGTACCTCGGGTTAAGTACTTAATTCGTTCCGGAGGTCTATACTTAACCTGAAACTGTTCTTAACCTGAAGCACCACTTTAGCTAATGGGGCCTCCTGCTGCCGCCATGCTGCCGGAGCACAATTTCTGTTCTCATCCTGAAGCAAAGTTCTTAACCTGAAGCACTATTTCTGGGTTAGCGGAGTCTGTAACCTGAAGCGTATGTAACCTGAGGTACCACTGTATGTTAGTAGTAGTAGTAGTAGTAGTAGTAGTAGTACTAGTAATAGCTGAGAGGGAGAAGAACAGGAAAAAGCATTTTTTAAAAGAATACCCCTCCCACTGTGTTTTCTAGGTGACCGTCCTTATGTGGTGCTCATGGCAAGGGTCCACCCGGGTGAGAGCAATGCCAGCTGGGTAATGAAGGGGACACTTGAGTTCCTGCTCAGCAGTGACCCCATTGCAGATCTCCTGAGGCAATGCTTCATCTTCAAGGTCATCCCCATGCTGAATCCAGATGGAGTCATCAATGGCAAGTGAGTTACATCGCTTGGGTTGCAGTTACTAGCAAGCAATTAAGCTGGCCATATTAATAGGCCTATGGAGTTGTGAGTTCCAGCTACTGCGTTCAGCAGCAAGGGACATCCTTATTAGTATGAGATACGTTAATGAGCAGTTGTAGTGGTATATGGTGCTGCCTGGTTGGCTGCCCTTGCTAAGCCTCTTAACTTTCCAGCTCCCATATTCAAACCCTATATGATTCCTATTTTAACATATTTTTTTATTTATTTAAAATATTATATATTTCAATATTATTCAAACCACTGTCAATGGTACACAACTTTGGGCCCTTGTCCAGTTGCGACTTGGATCTGGTTATGCTTCTTGCCCTTCCCTAAATATAGAATGCATTTATCAATACGATGGTTCTCCCAAGTTTGTATTTGATTAGGCTGTTCACCGAATAATGCATTTTCTGGGTAAATTAACTGTCTACCTTTTAACCAATTAATCAGTTATTTAGCCAATTAACATAAATTTTACAGTAGTTCAGTGGAAGTGACATAGTGAGTGTATTTAATGAAGACAACAGTTTCTCTTGACTGATGAACACGGGGGGGGGGGACTCATTTGTTGCTTGGGAAATTATCTTAAAACACATTGCTTGAGTCATGAGAGGCTGATCATTTACATCAATGACATCAGTGTTGGAGAACCTTTAAAGGGAAGGAAACTTGATTGATCATCAGGTTTTTTTCTTTAAAAAATCCACATTTAAAAAAAACAATATAATACCACCACCCGACCAGCTGTTAATGAGTTATTCAATCAGACTGAATGTTAAGTTGACTTAAGGCCACAATTCTATGGACAATTACTTCAGAGAAAAATCCTCATTAAACACAGTGAGTGTCTACTGCTTAGTAAGGATGAATAAGTTTGGAACCAGCTAAGTTTTGCTCTGAGTAGAACCATAGGAATGAATTGACAAGGTCCATTAATTTCAATGGGTCTGCTCTGAGTTGCATGGCCTCCAGTATTTCACAGATGGAAGTATAGAATTGTTTGTAGTGCCCCAATCCTTGTGCCCAGGAACCGTGCCTGAGAAACTCAATGGTTTCTTCTTGTGTCATGGTGGTCTGAGTCTTGCTGGGACCAAATTGGCAGCTTAAGAAAAAACAAAACGATAAGGAAAAAGAGAGAGAGAATAATTTTTTTAGCTGTGCTTTATCGAGTTTCTCAAGTGAGTTCCCTTTGAAATAGAAAGGAGGGGCAAAGGTTTACCTTAGAGGGGCTTATTGGAAGCTTTGATTTTTTTGGTCTCTCCATATTTTTCAGAATGCTTCACTTCTCCTTCACACCTTTCACGCTGTGGCACTGATACAACAGCTGAAAGGGAGAGTAGCTCAGGATCCTATTGAATGAAATAATGGGATATTGCCCTGAGCTGGTTTTCAAATCTCTCTCTCTCTCTCTCTCTCTCTCTCTCTCTCTCTCTCTCTCTCTCTCTCTCTCTCTCTCTCTCTCTCTCACACACACACACACACACACACCTCACAGTCCCTGAGAAGTCGAGGGCCAGACAAACGCCTTTTGCTTTCCCAGCTTTCCATTATCACTGCACATAATTAAAATCTCCACTAGACACAGGCCTGGGGGAACACCTGACCTTTCTTGCAATTTCCAGTTGACTCTTGGAAAGAAGGGCGTTCCTTGAGGAGCAAAAGCGTTCCCTGCATTTCTATGACTGTATATCACAAGTGAGAGTTGCAGCAAAATGTGGCAATATGGAATCCTCCTGTTTCAGGTTCCTGTCAGCCAGCCATGCCCTTTTCCAGGATGCTCTATTCCATTTCCTCCTCTGGTCTCCCAGCCTCCCCCCCCCCCGCCCGCCCGCCAGTCATTTTGTATTCTATATGCACTGGGCATACTCAGTCCCCATTAGGCTGCTGTGTTCTCGTTTTTGTCTCCTTAGCTGTGTATTTTCAGTCTGGATCCCAAACTGAATTAAGCTGATCTGGGATTTGTCCAGAATGATTTGAGTGTGTTAAACATGTGGTTGGTGTTGGTGGCAAGGAAAAATAGGTATAAAAGGAGAATTCCTGGATGTCAAGATCCAGGTTTGAAACAAGTACTCTTTGGTGAGAGAGATTTAAAATCACAAAACATGTAGCAAAGTAAAGCGGGGAAATCTAAGCTGTTAGACCTTTGAAATATGCCCTTGTGAGTTCCATCTAAGGTTTCCGTCTTTCTCCAGCATAGAAAAAAGACCACACATTTGGTAAGATAAAAATGGTTTACTTACAAACTCTGCAAATGTCTGTTTCATGTGCTTTTTCATACAGCATTCAGAAAAGTTGCACAGGCAGTAAAGCTTGACTTAATTACTGTGGTGAAAGTTTCTAAATTATTGGTATAGGAACAAAAGATTGGCTTGTGAAAGCCATGTGGTCTTAGCTGCCGCGATCAGCACAGATCTCCTCACCACTGAGCTCTACTGGTGGATTGAGGGGAACAAAGTCTTGTTTACCTATTCCAGTGATGGCCAAATTTGGCCCTCCAGCTGTTTTGTGACTATAACTCCCACCATCCCTAGCTAACAGGATCAGTAGTCAGGGATGATGGGAACTGTAGTCCCCCAAAAAGTTGGAGGGCCAAGTTTGGCCATCACTGACCTAATCACTCTGAAGGTGAGCTAAGCCTGGCAGGACAGCTTCCTCTGTGGTATTAACCCCTTCATGCATTAATTAGACATAAGCATCAGGCTGCTTATCCCACAGCTGGGCAATGAGGTGCAGGGGCAGAAGACATGTAGGCAAGACATCAGAATAAGGCAGATGGCTTATCCTTGAAAAACTTTGAGGAACATTGCACCACCCCTCCTAGGTGAGGTGTTGTGGTGAGCTGATGATTTCATGCCAAAGACATCTGCTCTGAATATTACCTTTTAAAATACCACTGTTCCCTCTGGTTGCTGCTGCTGCTTTCTGGATGAGCTGAGAAGGGACCGCACCAGGACCAGGAGTCAAATGATGAAAAGATGATGTTACAATGCCACACAGCCAATCAGGTTTGGCTATGCAGTGGCATTACTGAAAGCGGCGTGATATGAAGGCAGCATAAATCAATAAGTCAACCTTTTGAAAGAGGTGCTGAAAAAGCTCTGAAGAGAGAGGGAAGCTTTTTCCCCACCATACCTCCTGAAAACATTGGTGACAAGCCAAGCAGTTTCAGTTCCTCCCTGTGTTCCAGAGCCCTTCCAATCCTGCTGCCTACTTTCTCCAACTCACTGTCTTTAAAGTGCTGGTATAAATTAATATCTTCTCCTTTCCTTTGAAAGCTCATAAAGAAGCCAGCCAGGACAATTCTGAACAAGATGATTATTCTGAGTATCCCCATTCGGATCTGACTTTTTAACGAGCAGAGTGATTTTGCATCTCGCACGCAGATGCCCCTATAAATCTCCCCCCCTCCCTTTAGCTGTGCTATTGATGCTGCTTCCGTCTACTTATCTCAGCATCTTTCTTGATTTAGAGAGGGATTCCCCCCTCCCCGCATTGCTTTGAAGTGGCTCGTTCTGCAAGTGCCAAAGCTTTCCTGCTCAGTCAGAGAGATAAGGCACCAATATGTGGCATTTAGAAAGGGTTCCTGCCAGCAGCCTAGACATCGGCTGCCACATCAGTGTACACCCTGCCCAGTTGAGGAGAGCTCTCATCCCAACAGGACCTTCCCTGATCATGCTCCAGAAGGCTTAAGAAGTCCCGAGACAAACCAGGCCCGGGTGCCTGCTTTTGCTAATGTGATCTGAAAGCTATAAGCAAATGTACTTCTACGGCCAACATGATGGCGGCGATGTAATTACACTAGTGCAGCATAGAGCTCAAGTGGGGAACATCCCCCTACCCTGCTTATTCTCCCTGGAAGCAATGAAACAAATATATCCATGCTGTGTCCCACTTCTGATTAGAACAGCTGCATGTTTTCTGTTGTGGTTAAGTGTCCCAGATAGGCAGCAGGTTTGAGAATGTTACATACCTACTCTCACAAACAAAGTGGTACGTGACTTGGACGGAATCTTTGTTGTTGTTGTTGTTTAGTCATTTAGTCGTGTCCGACTCTTCATGACCCCATGGACCAGAGCATGCCAGGCACTCCTGTCTTCCACTGCCTCCCGCAGTTTGGTCAAACTCATGTTAGTAGCTTCGATAACACTGTCCAACCATCTCGTCCTCTGCCGTCCCCTTCTCCTTGTGCCCTCCATCTTTCCCAACATCAGGGTCTTTTCCAGGGAGTCTTCTCTTCTCATGAAGTGGCCAAAGTATTGGAGCCCCAGCTTCAGGATCTGTTCTTCCAGTGAGCACTCAGGGCTGATTTCCTTCAGAATGGATAGGTTTGATCTTCTTGCAGTCCATGGGACTCTCAAGAGTCTCCTCCAGCACCATAATTCAAAAGCATCAATTCTTTGGTGATCATCCTTCTTTATGGTCCAGCTCTCACTTCCATACATCACTACTGGGAAAACCATAGCTTTAACTATAAGGACCTTTGTTGGCAAGGTGATGTCTCTGCGGAATCTAGACACATATAAAAACCACTCTGAAAATGCTTTTTTATAAAAGCATTTTTTAAAAACACAGTGGTACCTCAGGTTAAGTACTTAATTTGTTCTGGAGGTCTGTTCTTAACCTGAAACTGTTCTTAACCTGAAGCACCACTTTAGCTAATGGGGCCTCCCACTGCTGCCGTGCCGCCACCACTGCGCAATTTCTGTTCTAACCCTAAAGCAAATTTCTTAACCTGAGGTACTATTTCTGGGTTAGTGGAGTCTGTAACCTGAAGCGTGTGTAACCTGAAGAGTATGTAACCCGAGGTACCACTGTACAGCCGTACCTTGGATCCCGAATGCCTTGGACGTTTTGGATCCCGAACGCTGCAAACCCGGAAGCATGTGTTCTGGTTTGCAAACATTCTTTGGAACCCAAACGTTCAATGGAGCTTCCAGGGAGGACTTCCTGCAGCCAACCAGAAGCTGTGCTTTGGTTTCCAAACATTTTGGAATTCGAACGGACTTCCAGAACGGATTCCATTTGACTTCCAAGGTATGACTGTACATCTACTTTTGCATAAGACTCACCATCGCCATCTAGTGTCATGTTGTATATTGCACTTAAAACACACTTAACACGTTTTATTTGCAGCTGTATAGCTGAGTCCCAAGGACAAGCTGTTCTGCACTTAAGTCTGTTGAATATGCTCTGTATAACAGGGATTTGAATCTGCATTGCACTGGCTGAAAAAGAAAGGTGCAATTAAGCCAAGGGAAGGTAACAATAAGTGTACAATACACAGGGATGATTGCATCTGCCGGGCAAAAAACTGAACTATGTTTCTTGCAGATAAGTTCCTCAGTCACGTGCGATGCCAATGTGCAAGGAGGTGGGGGAAGTGACAAAGTTTGACACCTCTAGGCTGTTGTCTCCAGGAAGGGTGTTACCTAGTTTGTACCTATTGTACACCAGTATACTGAGCTAGGGCTATACTGTAACCCCTTGCTAATGAAGCAATCTTTCTATTGGCTTGTAATAAGGACTTCTTCACCACATGGTAAGAATGAAATCCCAGCTTGCTTGCAATTTTGCCTAATATTGATATTATTTTGCAAGGCACTTCCTCTGATACAGTGCATTTTTGTACATTACTTTCGCCACTATATCAATCTGCGTGTGCACTTTCCCCAAATATATGCTTCTTTGTATTGCAACAGCATCACAAACATTCAGAGAAATGCACATTTCAAAGGATGGCTGCATTCTCTTTGGGAAGTGCAAATTAGGGAGGTTCTTATTAAAATGGGAACCGAACACATTTCTTCCCCATCTGTAGTCTGGAGCTATATGAAACAATGGTTTGACTCAAGGATAAGAGAGCCTTCTTGAAAAATAAAATGGAGGGGTAGCGCATTGCTCCTCTTTGAAGCATAGTGTGGAGATAGTGGATAGCAGAAAGCTTTTCTCTATTTCCCATAGCCCTACAACTAGAACACTTAGAAATCTGGGACATACATTGAAGCTGAAAAATGATTCAAGAACAAGAAAGTACTTATTCACATAATGTAGAGTTAAATTACGGAGTTGTGATGGCAGGGCTGAAGCTTGCGAGGGCGTTGGGGAAGGGGGAATGTCTCCTATGATGTCACATGTGTGCGACATCCTGACATCGCATGCGCAACATCTGGATGTTGGGAGGAGACAGGGGGGAGCCAAATATGGTGGCAGCATGGTCTCCTCCCACAGCCGCCATCAGCAGGGTGCTGCTTCAGTCCTCTCGCACATTCAATTCAGCTGACACATGTACCCATGGTCAGCAGAAATAGAGTTGCAGCACCTTCTCAGCTAGGGATGCAAGGAGGCACCATTTTCCATCCTCCACTGTATTCATTGCATGTCCATTTGTACCTTAGAAGTCGAACGGAATCCATTCCAGAAGTCCGTTTGACTTACAAAACGTCCAGAAACCAAGGCTGCAGCTTCCGATTGACTGCAGAAAGCTCCTGCGGCCAGCTGGAAACCATGGAGGCCCTGTTGAACGTTCGGCTTCCAACGAATATTCGCAAACTGGAACACTCACATCCGTCCAGGTTTATGGCGTTCGGGAGCCAAAACGTTTGACTCGCAAGGCGTTTGGGATCCAAGGTACCACTGTAGTGCCGTTTCCGTTCCCCTGCAGTTCAGCTTCCACAGAAAACCGTGTTATTTGTCTCGCTGTTTGCTGTGGTGAAATTGTGTAATTTATATAATTTACCTAATTAATTATGTAAGCCTAGGACTTGCCAATCAGAAGGTTGGCGGTTTTAATCCCTGTGATGGGGTGAGCTCCTGTTGCTCGGTCCCTGCTCCTGCCAACCTAGCAGTTCGAAAGCACGTCAAAATGCAAGTAGATAAATAGGTACTGCTCTGGCGGGAAGGTAAACGGTGTTTCTGTGCGCTGCTCTGGTTCGCCAGAAGCGGCTTAGTCATGCTGGCCACATGACCTGGAAGCTGTACGCTGGCTCCCTTGGCCAGTAAAGTGAGATGAGAGCCGCATCCCCAGTCGGTCACGACTGGACCTAATGGTCAGGGGTCCCTTTACCTTTACCTTATGTTGTCCTTACATTATTCCACCTCGTTCATTTCAGTGCAAAGGAAACACAATACAAATGGGGTGTGGTGGGGAGGAGTATTCAAGTACGTATCGTTTGCAGACTGAAGGCAACAGCAGCAGCGAATATCAATCCTATTCTCTGGATTGATTTCCTTTCCAGACATGGGATGAATAAGTGAACATCAGCAATTTCTGCTCCTGTTTCTGTTTTCATTGGAATTCTCCAACATCCCTATTCTCAGCTGCTCACTTTTTTTTACTGGCACACTCTCTTAATGTCACGCCAAGAAATGCCTGGGCCACATCACTTGTGCAAGATCCAATCCTAAACTGCTGGCATTCTGAGCTCTTGGCTAGTCTTTCCCAGACACGGTAGGTCCAGATAAATATTGTTATTTATGATACCTAAATTTAGGGTTATTAATTGCATCAGTAAAAAAACAACAACCCTCCTAATTTATTTCATCATAAACAGCAATAATGAACGCTGCCAAATGCTAATTCCCACTGCTCGCCAACTGTGCCCATGTTTGATTGAATTTTTTTTTAACCCTCTTCCCAGAAGTATTAAATTAAAAATGATTCAGAGCTGCAGAATCATTGATCAGACTTGGAGTTGACAGAGGAATACATGGAATCAAAGTGAAAGATTCCTGCAGATCCTCTTCGTCTTTCCCAGCTGCCCCCATTTCTGTTCCCTTTCCCAACCCAAACACTTGAGGATATATTGACACTACAGGAAAGCAGGGAGACTGGAAGAGAGGAAGTAGGAATGCTAGATAGCTGCAACTGCAGTGAGAGCATGAAGGCAGCTCCCAAATGTGATTGGCAGATATCTGCCCATTTTGCTGTTTGCTATCGTTTTGATGCATTGCACTTTCATTGTATGCAGCAATATATTGTTCGCCGCTTTGGGGCCTCTGGGCCAAAAAAGTGGTATCTAAATAAAACTTCATATAATATAACATCACGGCCTTGTGCAGTGTAAAAGTAACAAATGCACATTTAATGTGCGAAAAACAGCCGCCGTTGCAGAGAGAAGGAAAAAACACACCCCGAGGTACCAGAATCCCAGCACTGGTTTTGAAATCCAGGCCTTGCAAATTGCCATCCTCTCTTCTCGTGGGCCACAAGAACTCTTCCACTTGCCTTCACTCTTCCAGAGCGTTATTTATTCCATCCTTTATCTGCCAGAGCTGCCTTGCTGCATGAATTATGAGCTGGCTTCATTTAGCACCACTGTTTCCTCCTTGGCAAATGCACTCCCATACATCTTTGCTCCCCAGGAATGTGTTTGCTTCTCTATTTACAGCTTCCCCCAACTGCTCCCTCCCATCCGCATTTGCTCCAGCTTCCCTCCCCGCTTTCCCTTGCTCAGTGGCCCCATAATGGCCACAGAGATAAATAAAATGCATAATTCTTCCCAGTCATTGTTATTTTCCGCTGCTGTTGTTTTCGTTGTTGCCCTGCGCGGTAATATATATAATAACAAGGAAAACAAATCTTATTACTAAAGTAATTACAATAAATAAAAGGGCGAGAGAAGAGCTGAAGAAAGGGGTCGCCGGGGAGAGATTGCAGTAGGGTTTTGCTTTGTTGTGTTTTAGTTTCCTTTCATTTCTTTTTTTAAAAAATGTAATTTGCTCAGGGTGTACGGTGTGCCACGCTGGTGAGGAGGGAGAGAGGGATGATGGCTAATTAGCGGCCAGGTGTCACCATGGTGGCAACATGCCCATCTCTCATCTCCATGTATCCCTGGGCCTTTGGAAGAGGCCACATTGCTGCCCCATCACTCAACACCAGCTGCTCTTATTGCGCTGAGCCTCTCTGCACTTTGAGCTGCCTCCCTGAGACATTCCAAGACCTCAGCATGTCCCATTTACCCCCTTCCCTTCTGCTTTTCCACTATGCGTTGTGCACTTTCATGACTGTGGCAGGGAAACAAGCACTTATTTCTTGCGTTTCCCCAGTGCCACTCATTGCACATAATCTGTTCCTGGCTGGAATAGCTCAGAACTCAAGGTTCATGCCCAAGGTCCTTATAAGGTAAAAGGTGGGCCAGTGAAGTCTAATCAAAGGTGACTATGGGGTTGCGGCGCTCATCTCACTTTCAGGCCGAGGGAGCCGGCGTTTGTCCACAGACAGTTTTCCGGATCATGTGGTCTGCAGGACCAAACCGCTACTGGCACACAGAGGACTGTGATGAGTGCTAGAGCTCACAGAAACACCATTTACCTTCCCGCCACAGTGGTACCTATTTATCTACTTGCACTGGCATGCTTTCGAACTGCTAGGTTGGCAGGAGCTGGGACAGAGCAACAGGAGCTCACCCTGTTGCGGGGATTCAAACCACTGAGCTACCGATCAGCAAGCCCAAGTGGCTCGGTTGTTTAGACCAAAGCACCACCCATGTCCCCCAAGGTCCTTACAATATAGCATGAACCAGCCAGATACCCACTGGGAAACTCTGGCTGTACACAGTTTCTTTGGAGAATGAGGAGAGCCCTCAGCAGCTCTTTTGGAGACTGTATGCTACCGAATACCACTTTCTGGGAATTACAAGTGGGGAGAGTGCTGTTGCCTTGCTCCGGTCCTGCTTGAGGAATTCTTACATACAGTATTTGCTTCATTTCCCATTCTTTGGAACTTCACCCATTTCTCCATTGATTTCAATGGAATATCTAGCCAGTGTTCTGCTGCCTGAAAGTTCTATGTTTGCAATCTTAATGACATGAAATTTAGATGATGATAATGATTGATAATGATGATAATGATTGCTAATAATAATAATAATAATAATAATAATAATAATAATAATAATAATTTATTGCTTATACCCTGCCCATCTGGTCGGGTCTTCTCAGCCAAATATTAAAAACAAGATAAAGCATAAAATATTAAAAGCTTCCCTAAACAGGGCTGCCTTCAGATTTCTTCTAAAATTATTTCTTTGACATCTGGTGGGAGGACATTCCACAGGGCGGGCACCACTACTGAGAAGGCCCTCTGCCTGGTTCCCTGTAACTTCTCTTCTTGCAGGGAGGGAACTGCCAGAAGGCCCTTGGCGTTGGACCTCAGTGTCCAGGCTGGACGATGGGGGTGGAGACGCTCCTTCAGGTATACTGGACCGAGGCCATTTAGGGCTTTAAAGGTCAGCACCAACACTTTGAATTGTGCCCAGAAACTGTGCCTGGGAGCCAGTAGAGGCATTCTATAGCCAATTCCACCACCCACACATTGCTAACCCACCAAATTTCAGGTGGATAACACAAACAATATTCATTGTATCAACCATTTTAAAAGTTGCACAGATCCAAAATTAATTCAGATATTAAAGGCCTCTTGTGATGACAGGAGAGCAGGAACATTCTCACTTATCCCACCCCTTCTGTCACCTGACCCCCCCCCCACCTCCCTCCATGCATTGGAGTGCAAAGGGCTACACTGGGGAGCCTGCCATGCAGTTTCCCCATGCAATTTGCAACCGTGATTATGCAGCTTTCTAAGCACAAATTTCACGGGACTTTAATTGAGTAGTCCAGCCTTTGAGAGTAGCCCCCACCGCCAATTCCCAGTACAGCTTTCAATCCCCCCCAATCTGGACTGAAGGCTCTGTGTCTGCAATTAAATTGGTTTTCATGCAATTCTATATAAGGCAACTTCCTACATTCCAATGCTAGGGTTGCAGCCTATCTGCTATCTAAATTAAACAGAGCTTTTCACTCTGGTCAATTTCATCCCTGGGAGCTGTACACATCCTAGCCCATTTCTTCAATGCAAAACAAAACCTCCATTGCAAAGCAATTAAAAATGAATGGACTAATATATTTTCATCCAGTTCATGTGATTCATCCAAATTCACATTTGCTGACTCCCATAAAAATGAATGAACATATGCAGCTTGTTCATTCGTTATTCTATCTGTTAAAACATACCGTAAACAGAGTGAAGACCCCTATTGGGAAGGCTGTAAGAGATTGCAGGGTTGGCCCACCCATGAGGCAAAGTGAGTGAACTGCCCCAGTGGGAAGACCCATAGGGGCAGTAGACCTTCATTCACCCTTCTTCTCTGGTCGGGAAGCAGGCCCCATTTTGTGGTTTGCCTCAGGTTCCAAAATGTCTTGTATAAATTTTGACTCCCTGGGCTGGAGAAGGAAGTCCTGAGGAAGAAAGTTGGGGATAAACTGAGTTGTTTTCTGGTTATTATGGATGCTGGTGTTTGTAAATGGGGATTGGAAGGTGATGGACACCAGAGGTGGGCAGGCTTCAGGTTTGCAAGATCCATACCCTCCAACATTTCTCTGATGAAAACAGGGATGTCCCATTCCATAATGATAATTTTACTATTTATACCCCACACATGTTACTGGGTTGCTCCAGCCACTCTTGACAGCTTCCATCATAATATAAAAGCATAATAAAACATTAAGCATGAAAAAAACACCCTTCCCTATACAGGATTCCCTTCAGACAGCTCAGAGGTTGGATAACTCCATATACTCCAACATTTCTCCAATGAAAAGAGGGACATCCTAAGAAAATGTGGGACATTACAGGATCAAATAAGAAATTGGGATGGCTTCTCTAAATCAGGGACATCCTTGAGAAATAGGGACACTTGGAGGGTCTGCAAGATCTACTTTGTGCTTCTGCTGGAACCCCAAGAATCAGAGTCAAGTGCAAAAGGCTTAATTCTGAACCGGGGAAAAAAATGTTTTGGATACCAGATCTAAACAGACCTTTTACTCCAGTTCACAGTTCACAGACCTTTGACTCCAAAATACTTCCCCGGCATTTGAGGAGGATATGGCCTGTGAGGTGTGGCCTGGGGAGAATTCTGAGAACCAACTGGAGAAGCTTGGACCCCGCATTGGAGGGGTGCATTTGACCTATAGGCCTAATGCTCTTTATCCCTGGCCTAATGGTAGGGCCAGCCCACTATGCTCTACCTTTTCTGGCAGCAGTTAGCACACTTCAAAAAAGGGCCCATTTCTTCAAGACAGATTTTGATGCTGCCTTTGGTCTCCTCAGCATAGGGCAAGCAGTATTATCAGTTTATCTTGAAGGCAGCAAATGCTTGTTACGGATGCTGAGCCAATGTTTTGCTTTGATGTGAAACAACCCCAAAAGAACATGAAAGAACATCAGGGGAGGGGGGAAAAGACTCTGGTGTTCAATTTGGAGACTTTTCTCACATAAAAAATGATGATAAATTGGAGTGGGTTCAGAGGTAGATAATGAAAATAATGGAAGGTTTTCACCAGCAACAACACAAGGGGGAGCAGGAGGGGTATTGGATAGGTTTTTAAATTTTGAGAAGATTGGGGAAGGAGATGATGACTGTTTTCAGGTATATAATGGCGTTGTTATATGAAGGATTTGGAGCAATCATTTTCCATGGCTACCAAAAAGGAGATTGGAGAAGTAAGCAATTTGCATTGCGGGGAAGGCCGATTTCGCTAAAATCTTACGTTTAAACCTCCTAGTGACAGATGCTTCTGCCTAATGAAAAACATTGCCAAGGTACCCCATGTTCCTAGTTTTGGGTGTGTTTTGGGGAAAGATGGTCGATAGCAGGTAGTGCATGGTTTTGGAGAACATTAGCAAGTCCACATGATGTGGTATTGCCAGTAGGGCTGATTTCAACAACCCTATAGGGGAATGTTTGGTTGTTTCAGAGGGAAGTATGCAGAGGGGGCACCCTAGTTGCTGTTTTGTTACTGGCCCAAGTTCAGTGGGTTAATATTAGTAGACAAAGCCTTTAACAGCTTAGGGCCAGTTTACCTGTAGGATCACCTTATCCCTTATATGCACAGTCAACCACATGATCTGAGAAACTGACACCAAGACTAAGGCTTACGCAATGCCTGAACCATGAGAGTTGTGACTATTGCTATTAGGTATGCAAAACCACAAGGCAAGAGCCATTTTGTCAGGTGGAAAATTCCTGCCTGGTCCCAAATACGGTTCATTTGAAACTTGCCAATGCCCAAATAGCTAATTTTTTGCAATAGCATCCTTCATAATATGGGAGAGCTGGTGCTCCCTCAACCAGGACAAATTCAGGTCACCTACATCTATTTTTAGTTGTTCAGTGGTGACTGGCTTCCCCTTCCACATTAAAAATAAAGGTATCCCTGCCCGTATGGGCCAGTCGTGTCCGACTCTAGGGTTGTGTGCCCATCTCACTTAAGAGGCCGGGGGCCAGTGCTGTCCGGAGACACTTCCGGGTCACGTGGCCAGCGCAACGAAGCTGCTCTGGCGAGCCAACACCAGTGCAGCACACGGAGACACCGTTTACCTTCCCGCTATAAAGCGGTACCTATTTATCTACTTGCACTTAGGGGTGCTTTCGAACTGCTAGGTGGGCAGGAGCTGGGACCGAAAGACGGGAGCTCACCCCGCCTCGGGGATTCGAACTGCCGACCATGCGATCGGCAACCCCTAGGCACTGAGGTTTTACCCACAGCGCCACCCGCGCCCCTCACATTAAAAATATTTGACCCTAAAGTAACCCTGATGCTGTTGAAATTGAAACATGGCAGACATGCCGTCTAAATGACAAGCCGAACGCCCCAGGCTTGCGGGATGCTTCTGATCTGAACTGAGAACAACACAAAATTATGCACCTATTTTTGCACTGTGCCATCTGCATTTCTTGGGCAAAGCACTAACAGAGGCAGCTGCAGCAACTGTTGCACATTGACTGATTGCTGAAATTGCCTTGAACTTTTTAAAAGGGCTAATGATTCCTGACTCAAGCAATCAATTTAGCTGGAATTTCCAGATTAGAAAAACAACAACAAACCTGCACATGTATGCTTCAAGGGCCAGGCATGAATCATGTAAATGTGACCTTTTAAAAAAAAAGATAAAACATGAGTCTGGATTTAGGGATAGGTGGCTGGAAGAAATTTGATTCAGTTCACATTTAAAGGTGGATGTACCTCACCCACACTTTATGAAATAATACAGAATCTGAAACACAGCCTTCATAGGTTTAGTGATTTGGGCATTAAAAATTTGCATGTGGAGGCTACCATTTGGGTTAGGAATTTCTGGAGCTCAGTATTGGAGTTATTGTGCAGGCTTGTGAGAGATGCTAGACTTGGTGAAAGGCTCTGGGTGAAGTGTAATACAGTGGTACCTCGGGTTATAAACGCCTCAGGTTACAGATGCTTCAAGTTACAGACTCCCCTAACCCAGAAATAGTACCTCGGGTTAAGAACTTTGCTTTAGGATGAGAACAGAAATTGTGCAGTAGTCACGTGGTGGCAGCGGGAGGCCCCATTAGCTAAAGTGGTGCTTCAGGTTAAGAACAGTTTCAGGTTAAGAACGGGCCTCCAGAACGAATTAAGTTCTTAACCCGAGGTACCACTGTAATACAATGGACAATAGAGGGTGTTACTAGGGTCTTTCCTTGGCACTGCAATGTCATTAAACACAATAAGTAATAGTAATAGTAGTAGGTCTGGCAGTCTGAGCAAGTGGGTAGCAGATGCATCTTTACTTTACTTTGATTCATACCTATCTTGCAGAGCTTCACCTCATTTCATCTACCCAACCCAGTATCTGACCCTTTGGCTTGTCCATGACAGCATCTCTGACTGGAGATGGACAAACCTATCAATTTCAGTTCTCTCATTTTCCCATTCTTCAGTTCTCCACATTCGCCAGTATTTTAGTGCAAATTTCTCCTAATATACATGTTAGTATGCAATTTTGCTAAATATATACATTTTTGTGGAACATTTCACTCTTATGTAATGCATTTTGTATGTGCTGTTTTCACCAATATATGGATTTTTATGCACACTTAACCCCATGTATGCATTTTTGCACACATCATTTGGCAGGAGAAGCTAATTGCAAAATTCAGAGAAGTGCAAACTGTGAAGGGTGGCTGTGTTTTGGGCTGCATATTATTTTGGAAACTACAAATTTGGTAGGTTTGCCTTTAAATGCAAATCTCTCTTCTATTCCCACCTCTGGTCCACATGGCACAGGTCTGACCTGCACGCCATGGCTAACACAGATTCAGGCTTGACACATCATGAACAACAAAACACCTAATTGTTGTTGTTGTTTTTAACCAAACAAATTGCTTTTAAAAACTGAAAAATAGGGCAAGGCACTGTAACATACAACATGTGGGAACAGAAAGAGAGCATCCCATGGTTATCTCAGTCAATTCAACTCCTTCTCCATCCCATCCTATAATTCTCAAGCATGATAAACTTTTAGCATGCACATGTGCAAAAAAATTAAAAGACACTTTGGAATTCCAAGAAGGGAGGGGCAACCTCCCACCAATTCTCCCTCTCCAGCATTCTCAGACTGTGTTCGTAATTGGCAAACTGATTACAATTTGGGATGAGGGAAATTTGCTCATCACTAATCAAAATTGTTAAGGTCTTTCCCCATGAGCTAGAAATTTGGCACACAGCCTGAAGGCTGAACAAAACTGGAAACACATCCGTCCTAAATCATTACCCACAACGTTTAAGGTGTTTTCTGCCTCTGAAAAGCCAAATCTCATAACTGTTTATGAGTTAGCACCATATAACAGTTTATCTCATAAAGGAGTCAACTAAGCTAAATGCAAGCCAATTTTACTAGTATGTAAATACATAAAGTAACTTGGTTTAAAATTCCTTTTTCTCTCCAGTGGTGCAAATTATTGGGGGCACATAATCCTTGTGATATAGCACCCCTGATACAATTTTCCTCACAGGCCCAGCACAGCAATTATTTGAGCTTGAAAATGTAAAACAATTCATTTGGCACAAAAAAGCAACTTGTTCAATGACTCTAATATGGATTGCTCTACTAGAATAAAAGGAAAGTGTACTTATACAGTCATACCTTGGAAGTCGAATAGCTTAGTTCCCAAACATTTTGGCTCCCAAATGCCTCAACCCCTGTTCCGGTTTGAGAACTATTTTTGGAAGTCAAACGTCCAGCAGGGCTTCCGTGGCTTCCAATTGGCTGCACGAGCTTCCTGCAGCCAATCAGAAGCCACACTTTGGTTTTCAATTGTTTTGGAAGTTGAACGGACTTCTGGAACGGATTCCATTCAACTTCCAGGGTGCTACTGTATATGGATTTCATTGCACGTTCTATAGAACACAGAATGCTGGGGAAATGTCAAGATTCCATCAGGTTTTGATTTTTGTTGGGATTTCATTTTCTTTTGCTTCCTTTTATCCCTTTGAAAGATTTTGCCTATAGAGGGCATACTGTGCAAACAGAAAAATTATCATCTTCAAAAGAAGTCAGCATGGGGGTTTTCATAAGGGTGGGTCTGGACCTGAAGAGCTGGGGTTATAACTCTTTGCCTAGGAAGGAATTAATTTCAGATCTCCTCATATTAAAAGAAGCAATAGGAACCTGGTGCCATAAAACTTTATTGGCCAATTTTCCAGGCATAAATTGCCCATGATTCCTTTTGCAGACACATTACATGTTTATGAAACAGAAATTTTGCTTATTTAGGCGGGAGGAGAGCTGCACAGTAAAAGTAACCAAGGGCGGTGTGGGATCCAGTCAGGCTGAAACACTGTAAAATTCTGCTGATTCTGCTGGTGGGAAATGGTAACAAAAAAGAGCTTCAGTCCCTGCCATGAAATTTAATGGGGTTTTAAAATGCTTCATTTTGGCTGGTTGTTGCTTCATATTTCTAATATCAATTTTGTAATTGGAAAACCATTTTATTTATTTTTTAAAAAAATAATGTGTTTTTTAAAAAATGTAATGCAATTTTTGTCAGGAATAAGTACAGGTTTTCATGAGCACTGTGCTGAATCTTTTGCCAGCATTTTTTCGACCATTCTCCATCGATCAATGAGAAAAGAAATTGCATTCAAAAATTACCAAAGGAAAGAGAATTTTTTGGGGGGGGGCGGGGGGGATGACATCCTACTAGGTTGTATGTTGGGTTTTTATTTTATTTTTTACTCTGTTTTCCTTACCTTTGAGATGGCCAAATGGGTGTTTGTTAGGATCCTTTCATTCATTCTACAAACCTTATCATCAGAGGTCTGCACTCTGCAGCCTTCCTGGGTGCCAGCACTTTAACCAAAGCCCAGAAGAAAACTTTATGAGGTTCCTCCTCCCATAAGCCTCTCCTCCCCCCTCCCCAGATCAGGAAGCCTCAGCAGCCAACAGGACAGTGTTGGGGAACACTTTACTGGAAAGAAGCAGGGGAGAACATTTCTCAGTTTTCTTCCATTTTGGAAGCTGGTACCATCACACGTTTGGGATGCTTATCCTGCAAAGCAGAAATGAACCACTCCCCACCCAAAGCAGATCAGTGTTGCCCATCATATGTGTATTTTTATGTACCATTTTGCATTATACAGTGATACCTCGGGTTACATACGCTTCAGGTTACATACGTTTCAGGTTACAGACTCCGCTAACCCATAAATAGTACCTCGGGTTAAGGCCTTTGATTCAGAATGAGAACAGAAATCATGCTCCGGTGGCGCAGCAGCAGCAGGAGGCCCCATTCGCTAAAGTGGTGCTTCAGGTTAAGAACAGTTTCAGGTTAAGAACAGACCTCCGGAACGAATTAAGTACTTAACCCGAGGTACCACTGTATCACCCTTTCACAAGCATGCAGTTTAAATTTAATGTAGATCTAAATCACGGGTTGAGTTCTGAACATAGCAGCTGCACAATTATGCCACTACTTTTATTTTTGCAGACAGAACAACAATGTAGAAAACCTGCTGCCTGTTTGGCACACTTATCCCCTGTCTGGCACACTTATATGGAACAGCAAATTTTGCCTTAGGTGTGCAATATCCCAAACAAACAGACAATCTATCCCAAATATGTGCATCATCCTTAAACTCAGCTATATTTGCCTCTCTCCCAGGGCCTCGTGACTTTTAGCTGATTTCATCCATCTGCTGTCTTCACGTGATCGCTTTGTTTAATAGAAGCACAAGAACTGTGTGTATGCGTTTGTGTGCTAATTAAATAAATAAGCACCAAAGACAAACTCAGGAAGGGACTAGACGTATGTGGGGATCTATGCTGAGACAAGCTTGAGGAATTGCTCTGCTCCATATTCAAACATTTCCCTCTGATGCATTGGGGTGGCGCAGAAGCCGACGTTGACATATGGACGAGGCCCCCTTAGCAGGACGGGAAGCTGTTGTGTGATAAATGACACAATATGTCAAGGGGCTTCTGTGATCCATCATGCCGGCTTCCTCTTTCCTGCCATGATGAGTGGTGAGTGGAGGAGAGGGTGATGAAGGAAGGGACCACCCACCCAGACAAGCCGCGGAGAGCCTGCGAAAACCAAAGCTCACATTGTAGGCACAACGTGGTGGCCCCGTTTGTTTATTTATTTGTTTGGATTTTGTGCCCTTTAAAAAAATATATATTTAGGAGCATGATGGCATACACAACATAGATAATAGAAAACTACAATTGTGCAGTACACAATAGGGGAAAAATTGGAAAAGAATAGCAGCTTAAAATCATGATATAATCACATCCTAAAATTACAGCTACCCCACATCCAGTAACTGATGCACATTGTTGCACAGGGAATCCCTTCTGTTAGAGCAGGAGTTGGGGACCTTTCTTTGGGTGGAGCCAGAGCCAAACATGAGCAGAATTTGCAGGGCTGTCTCCTCCTCTTCCTCCCTCCTCCTCCTCTTCCTCCCTCCTCCCTCCCTCCCTTCCACACCCACCCACCTACCAACAATGTTCTCTTTCCCCCATCCTGTCATCTCTCAATCTGCTTCAGTTTCCTCCCCATTTCATCACCATAGGTCAGAACTAATCACTTGCTCAGTGCTTTCCTTCACTACTTTCCATCCCTTTTGACTCCATTTGTTTTCACTTCTCCGCATTCCTCTCCTGGTATTTCCCTCACACACTGGTTGACTACAAGGCTCCCCCCCCCCAATGTTCTTATTTTCAATTATTTTGTACCCGCTACTTGGCTGGAGAACTGCATTGCAAAATTTGGAGAAGTGTCAATTTTGAAGGGTGCCTGCGGCTCGGTCCTCCTATTATTTCAGAAAGCGCAAATTTGTTAAGTTTGCTTTAGCTATGAACTGAATTGAATTTCTTTGCCATCCTGAGGCATCACTCTTTGACCCCCTCTCCAGTTATCTCAGTGGGTGGTGGGTATGGGAAGCGACAAGGACAGGCGCTGGTGAGGGATAATGGTGAGGTGTGGAAGTCTTGGGGGAAAAGCAAATATTCAGTGCCTGGATCCTCTCTCAGCACTGCAAGGTGCTCAGTGCTGAGGGGAGAAATTGGCTGCTGAGGTGAGGCTGCTGCAGCCACCATCTTCATTTCAATCTTAGTTTCTCACCCCCCCTTTACTTCACCCCATTTCCTTATCAGTTTGCAATGTACACGAATGAAATTAAAGAAATACATAATTTTTTGTATGGAGCTTTTGGCGAACATATACATTGTTTTAAGGAAAGACACACCCCTACCCCCATTTATGGTCTGTTTGCCACAAAAGATGTCAAAGCAATTTTGCAGTAGAAATGCATATACAATAAAAACCATTACACAAACGGCACAATTTCATATATATGAAAACAGTTATAACAGTTAAAAAGGTAACTGAGAGAACACTTTCGCATGTAAAAGGAAAACGATTAAAAATGTTCTGAACAATTTCAGATGTTATAAACATTGCCAGAAGCAAAAACAATTTGAGACCCCCCACAACGGGGTGAGCTCCCATTATTCGGTCCCTGCTCCTGCCAACCTAGCAGTTCGACAGCATGTCAAAGTACAAGTAGATAAATAGATACCGCTCTGGCGGAAAAGTAAACGGCGTTTCCGTGCACTGCTCTGGTTCGCCAGAAGTGGCTTAGTCATGCTGGCCACATGACCTGGAAGTTGTATGCTGGCTCCCTTGGCCAGTAAAGTGAGATGAGTGCCACTACCCCAGAGTTGTCTGCGACTGGACCTAACGACCAGGGGTCCCTTTATCTTTACAAGATGGATAAATTTCTCACTCAAAAGACCTGTTGAAAATGCAAAGTTTCCCTTGATATTTTTGAATATTAGTTTTAGTGCTATGTGCACTTTCTGCGGATACTTTCCCCAATATATAACTTTTGCTTCCATTTTGTGGTTGGAGCACCACATTTCAAAATTCAGAGAAGCAAGAATTTCAAAAGAAAGCCATGTCTTCATTTGCATATTGGTTCTGGGAAGTGCAAGCTAGGGAGAGTTGGATTAAAATATGAATCAAGCCAATTTCTTCCCCATCCCTGTTCCAGAATCCAGCCTCTGGATTCCAGTGCAGCTTGGCAGAAAGTCGCCACATTGGAGACAATGTTCAGAAGCACTGGAGGGAGTGAAGACTCTGTAGCTGCAGCTGTCCAGACCACGGCTGCCAACTTGGGGGTGCCTAGGAAAGCCCCACTCCACATGATTGATCATAAGACATGGTGCACACACACCATTTGAATGGCAATGCCCATCAACATTTTTTGGGGTGTGTGTGTGGCCTCAAATATTCTATAGGGGGGAAGGGACTTTGGCCCCTAGGAGTTGGCTTCTATGGTGCAGACCCACACTTTAAGAGCCAGATCCTAAAAGAAATGGGTATTGGCATCAGTTGTGGTGGGTCCTATGGGACACTAGCATTTTCCTAACCATGCTTGGAGCTGGTGCCAAGTCTGTAGAGGATGGTGTTTGCCATTGTGGTGCATGTGTCTGGCCACTGTTGAAGACAAAATGTGCGCCCAATGCACTTTGTTCCTAACACGGCATAGCAATTCTTGGGTGAAAGCCGCCTGGTGACATCAATTTACAGGATAAACACAAGAGATTCACCAGCTTTCAGGCTGTCAATCCTTTCCCTTCTTCCAATGTGACATCTAAGCACAAAACGATACAAACCCTCTCAACACCCTGTCCTTATCCCCATCCTGTTCTGTTGCACTTTATTAGATGATACAGGTTCTCTCTCCCCCACCCGCCATTCCTTCGCATGCAGGGACTCTTATTTCAGCTGTTGACCCCCATCACTGACCTCTCATGAGGAGATCAGGTGTGGGAAGACTAGACTATTATCTGCCTTCCAGTTTGCCCAATTGTAATCAAAGCATCCAATTTGACTCACACCTACTCACCTTAGTTGTGGATAAGAAGCCATGGATGAATAACAGGGGAAAGGATGGTGCTTGGGAAAGCAAAATTGCTCAGTAATGGGAAATGGGGAGAGGTGGTGGTGGGGAAATGTTTTGGCCTATGTCAGGGGAGTAGAGGCAAGCAGACATGTCAAGGCAATGCGCCTCTGTGAGACAGGATTCCATTTATTCTCCCACATTCTCAGGGCACTTTAGAATTTCAGAGGGTGCAAGTTTTGAAGCTTTCCATATCATTGTGAGGTGGTCAGGGATAATACCCACGCTTTCTGCTCAGCAAATTCCCCATGGGAGGAGTTCTCCCTTGGGCATTAAATGTGTCACAGGCCTCCAGGATGGCTGCAGAATGCAGACTGCTGGTGAGCTGATAAGTAGAATGAGAAAAAGGACAAACACCAAACCTCCCTCAGTCACTTTGAAAACACTGAAGAAACCTTGCAGCATGCTCATGAGAATGTCACTTAAAAATTCTCTCCCATTTATTAATTTTTCAACACAATTCTCTCTAGTTCCATGTACATACTGAGGACAATCAGTGTTGAATAATGGCTGAAGTGTTGATCTTGGAATGGGAAGGTCTAGATTCAAATTCCTGCTGAAACAAAAAGCTCCATGAATGGCTTGTAGCAAATCTCTCTCTCTCTCTCTCTCTCTCTCTCTCTCTCTCTCTCTCTCTCTCTCTCTCTCACACACACACACACACACACACACACACACTCTTACGATACAGAAATTGTTCTGTGAACAAAACAAAGGTAGCTTGTTGTCTGAGTTCCTTGGAAAAGGATGGGATATATAATGTGATTTTCAAAAAAGAAAAACCTGTGTAAGACACGAGTAGGAAATCAGGTTTTCCAGTCCTTTTGCTCTCATTCGGTTCTCTTTCAAGGAGGCTTGTGCATGAGAACAAAACCCACCTACAGTAGTAGCCATGGAGTACTGGACATCCAGTGGAAAAGAAAAAAATGGAAAATGAGGGGGGAATGGAATGGAGTATCCTGCAGGAGGACATAACTGTCTGGCTGCAACTCTGCACAGGAAAACTCCTGTTGTTGTTGTTGTTGTTGTTGTTGTTGTTGTTGTTGTTGTTGTTATTGTTAACCCCCCTTCACTCTAAGGGTCCATGGCAGGTTGCAACATGAAAACACAATATTAAAATAGTTTAAAACAACTTAAGATTATTAGGAGGTAAGGATACATGACAACATTTTGTTGTGGGTACCACTTGTCCCCTTTGCTGGGTGACACCACTTATGCTGAAGTCTGGAGGTCTGAAAAGCTTCAGGTGCTGTTAGATTCCATTGCTATCTAGCTCTGTTCTCCTTGAGTTCCACCCCACATTTGCTCTACAACCTGCTGCATTCTTCAATGCATCGCCCCAACCTTCCAGATTCATCCCTGCTTACACCTGCCTTACCTCCACCCCGTGGCTTTTTCCCAGGAGCTCACACTTTCTTTAAAATCAAATGTTTATAATACCTTGGAGAAGCTTCCTCACCTTACCTTGCCAGTGATCTGAAATCAATCCTTTGTAGCATTAGCCATTCTGGAAGCATCTGATACAAAGACGGTCCTGGGTTCCTCGTTCACATGGATACAGAAAATTCTCAACTACACAGCAGTCAGCCTGCAATCTTCTTTCTCTGCCTGGGACATTATATAGAAGCATAAATTTATAAAACATTTCTGGGATCCTGGGAAATGAAAGGTGCAATATATATATATATGAAGAATACTGAGTTCCTGACCTTTTGCTGCAGAGGGAGAGAGGCAATGGGGATACACTTTGGAAATGCAGGAAAAGGATTTTTCACCTGCGGCCTTTCTCATTCAATTAAGTGAGAGTGATGAAATGAATTTCTCCAGTTTCCCACCCTGTAGGTCCACCAGTAGCATCCAGACCTCTGGCCATTGTAGAAATCTATCTGCTATATAGGGAATGTGTCCATTCTGTTTTTGTTGCTTTCAGTTTGCAAATGATGCATAATTGATTGTAACCCACCCACCATGTACTGAAATGAATAGGGTGGAATAACGTAATGACAATCAGTTTACATAGTAAATACATATGTTACATTATGTAAGTTTGTTGCAGCAGACAATGGGTAGTTTTGGGTAGAAGATGAAGTGCAGTGGAACAGAAGCAGTGCTGCACGTAACTAATACAGGACAGGATAGAAAACACTACTTTCTTACATCCCTATGGGAGACAGACAGCTCTGTCTGCTCCCTCCCCCTCAGCATCTGCCACCTGATGTGTCTGTCTCATTTTGCCTAATGGTAGGGCTGGCCCTGTCATTATTCTTCCTTGCATTCATTACTAAAACCTCTCTCTCTCTCTCTCTCTCTCTCTCTCTCTCTCTCACACACACACACACACACACACACACACACACACACACACACACACACAAATGTCTTTCTCTTTTTCTCCCAGCTGGTTATTTGCAGCTTGCTGTTTTTATATCGAGTAATAGAATGCTAAATGTTCTCATTAATGGCACTCAGAGTACCCTTTTGTTGTTGCTGCTGCTGCTGCTTAGACTCTGCTCAGATCTAAAACAAGCCTAAAGCCCATTAATAAGGTCCCCAGGTTTATATCTTCCAAGCAGTAGCTTTCATTTACATGGCACGCTCCCTTCATCACTGAGAAATAATGAGCCGGTTTTTTGTAAATTCCTTTTTGAGCTAATAATTCAGTAATTATGGTATTAAGAGCACCTCGTGGTGAACAGAGAAGGGTGTGTGTGGGGGGGTGGATTAGAAGGGCAGAAGAATGATCAATCTTTCAAACAGGAAGGGGGTAGATTTCATTGCTTCCTCCCCCCCAAAAAACTCATTTGATAAAGTGATGTGCGGGTAAAGACAGATCGGGTGCTTCCTAATTGTTGCTGGAATCATGCAACTCATGCCTCACTTGTCTGAAGAAAGAAGGCTCAGGATAGATTCTCATGTTCCATCACTTCCCGTAAACATCCCCGCCATTTCTACACGGCATGCTTTCATTTATGACTGCTCATTAATGACTGTGCATTCCAACATACTAAAAGGTGGAGGAGTGCAACAAAGAAACTATTAAAGAAAGGGGGGAAGTAATTATGTATTTTGCATGTTATTTATATCGGGGATGGCCAGGACTCCCCCCTCCCCCAGTTCTGGCACTTATAAGAGATCAAGGGAGGCATTGGTGGTGAGTTCCAGCACCTCTTTTTCTAGAAAAATAGCACTGGGGATGGCCAATAACAACCAGAACCACCTATTTGGTAAGTAGCCTTACCAAATTGTAACCAAGGTTTATTTATAAAATAATAATAATAATAATAATAATAATAATAATAATAATAATAATAATATATTATTTGTACCCCGCCCATCTGGCTGGGTTTCCCCAGCCACTCTGGGCGGCTTCCAACAAAGATGAAAGATACACTAAAATGTCACATATTAAAAACTTCCCTGAACAGGGCTGCCTTCAGATGTCTTCTGAATGTCAGGTAGATGTTTATCACTTTGACATCTGATGGGAGGGCGTTCCACAGGGCGGGCGCCACTACCGAGAAGGCCCTCTGCCTGGTTCCCTGTAACCTGGCCTCTCGCAGTGAGGGAACCACCAGAAGGCCCTCGGAGCTGGACCTCAGTGTCCGGGCAGAACGATGGGGGAGGAGACGCTCCTTCAGATATACTGGACCAAGGCCGTTTAGGGCTTTAAAGGTCAGCACCAACACTTTGAATTGTGCTCGGAAACGTACTAGGAGCCAATGTAGGTCTTTCAAGACCGGTGTTATATGGTCTCGGCGGCCGCTCCCAGTCACCAGTCTAGCTGCCGCATTCTGGATTAGTTGTAGTTTCCGGGTCACCTTCAAAGGTAGCCCCATGTAGAGCGCATTGCAGTAGTCCAAGCTGGAGATAACCAGAGCATGTACCACTCTGGCGAGACAGTCTGCAGGCAGATAGGGTCTCAGCCTATGTACCAGATGGAGCTGGTAAACAGCTGCCCTGGATACAGATTTGACCTGTGCCTCCATGGACAGCTGTGAGTCCAAAATGACTCCCAGGCTGCGCACCTGGTCCTTCAGGGGCACAGTTACCCCATTCAGGACCAGGGAATCCTCCACACCTGCCCGCCTCCTGTCCCCCCAAAACAGTACTTCTGTCTTGTCAGGATTCAACCTCAATCTGTTAGCTGCCATCCATCCCCCAACCGCTTCCAGACACTCACACAGGACCTTCACCGCCCTCACTGGTTCTGATTTAAAAGAGAGGTAGAGCTGGGTATCATCTGCATACTGATGAACACCCAGCCCAAACCTCCTGATGATCTCTCCCAATGGCTGCATGTAAATGTTGAAAAGCATGGGGGAGAGGACAGAACCCTGAGGCACCCCACAAACAAATTTAACATGTAGAGAAAAGAAAGAAAGAAAGAAAGAAAGAAAGATGAGACAGAAAAGAGGGAGAATCTGTTCACATTAGTAACATAATAACCATCAATATAGCCATCTCAGTTTAAGCATAAAATGTTATATATACCACCCAAAAGTCCTGAAAGATATCGCAATGAAATGAATGTTTATCAAAAATGCATTCTGATGTAGCAAGGACAGTGAGGTCCTCAGACCACTGCACAATATAGATGTTGGGTGATGTTCCAGGGTCATGTTGTAAATTTCTTGGTGACCGTAAAGGGTCACAAAAAACCCAGTCACAAAATTAATGGGGACAATAACTTCACAGCAAAAAGAAAACGTTGCTGGAGATGTCCATATTGTCCGCCTCAATGAGGTATTTTCAGCAAGACCAACCCTACCAGTAGGTGGAGTGAGGCAAGCCTCAGGCGGCAGATACTGGGAGGCAGCAATGGTAGCTTCCAAGCCATTCCCCAGAGGGCTGCATTTCCCCAGGCATATTATATGCCTCCTAAACTAACCTGTTGCCTTCAGGTACACTGGAGGATGCTGTGTCTTTGCCAGTGCTGAAATAGGATTCACCTGCCAGTACATGTGGCTTAAGCACAAGGAATGGATGGGTCAGTATCTCGTCTTTTGTCTCTGGCTGCAAAATTTTCTTGGACCAGTCCTGAAGGTATGAACAGGTCTGAGCCAGGGGTTCAATCCTGCTGGGGCTGCTTCGAAGCAGACACCTCATCATCGTGATGTCAGATGACTGACAGGTTCAAGTTTCCAAGTCTTGATAAAAGAAAGAAAAGCTTGGGATTTAAGCTCAGGCTGCAGCCTTCAAAACATGCCTCACTCTTGGCTGCAAGAGCCTTGACTTCAATTTACAGTGTGTGAAATCACTCCAGATTTCCAGGCTGAAAGCAGCATATGACCACTGATGTGAGCGTTTACCGGCTTTAAATCTTGTGCAACAAGAAGGAACATTTGGGAGCCACTGTATTGGCCAATCCAGAGCTGCCTGCCAATGCAACATCTGGCTTAAATAGCTGATTAGAGAAGAGACATTCTTTGCATCGCCTTAAGTGAGGGGAAGTGGAAATTGACAGTCTGTTATTTCTCAGAAGCACCAGCAAGATGAGGAAGAGAGAGACTTTGTGTGCATATCAATCTATGGTTAGAGAGAGAACCTTATGAAGACTACCACACTGCCAAACTCAATTGGCAGAGTTCCAAAAAACCCCCCTCACCCCACTCTGAGGAGGCATATCAGAGGCTGATTAAATCATCTGATGGTGAGGCTGGAAGAATCTGGAAGGCCGTTCCCTCCAACAACAGGAAAGGGCTGGATCTCATCCTGAAAGAGACCTATATACAAGCAACTTTCAACTTACGCAGGGGCTATGCTACGGGGATAGAGCATAAAGCCAAAATCGCATCTAGTAAAAACACATTGGGTTCAATGGCAGGTAGGATTGCCAAAGTCTTTTCCCCCCTTCATGCCCTCCCTCTTTCCATACACCCCTTTTATTTGCCAAGCGTGTAAAGCTGAATGCTCACAAGTTAAATGTGCCTAAGTTGTGAGTTGCCTGCATAAAATGCAGGGCAAGAGTTGAGGTGAGTTCAGTAACCTGGGGAGAGATGTTTAGGGATTGAACCTTGCACTCCCTGCATTCAGAGCATCTAGCATTGTCTACACAGACTGGCAGCAGCTTTCCAGGGTTTTGAACAGGAAATATTCCCATCCTTACCTGGAGATGCTGGGGACTGACCATGGGACCTTCTTCAAACAAAACAGATGTTCCTTTATTGAGGCATAGACCTCCCCGTTGTATCAATAGTAGCCATTTGATCTGCAAAAACCAGCAGGTGAAATACTTCAGCATAAGTGGTGTCACCAAAAAGGAATATATTGGGGAGGGGTTGCGAATGAGCTTCGTTCCACATGGCAAGTTTTTAACAGAGAAATAATGGCATATTTCAAATTAACATTCCCATCCTAAAGATATATTTTTTCTTAGAGTGTATCCTATTAATTTTGATGGTGTTAGCGTTCAAGTTAGCATGCTGAAGATTACAGCCTTTTATTAATTTCCAGTTTATGATCCAGTTATAATTTGCATGAGAAAAAGTGTCTTTATTTCAAATAATCATGAGGTGGATGGCGAGATACTTGTCTGGGTCAAGTACTTGCCTATCCTTGACTGATCCCCCTCCCTCCGCATTGCCTAGGTCCATAATACTATCATTACCTTCTATTGTCTGCTAATCATGTTGCTGTTAAAGACACAGGATCTGGGGCTGGTTAAAAATGTTGGCAACTCCACTGGGGAGAGGAAATTGGCCAAAGGTTCTCTAGGTGTAAAATGTGATATGTGGCAAATGTGTCTTTGAAAATGCATACATTCGACAGGTTTACTGGTGAAGACCTAGAATTGGCTGCCAGCCTTGCTCACTGTAGATTTTGTAGGCATACTCAGGATAGCTGTTGTGTGATCTGTGAAGTGGCTGGTCCCTTACTTGAGTTGGCTTACTAAAAGAAGGGTCATAGTTCAGTAGTAGAGCATGAGTTTTGCTCTGCCACTTTGGGCCCCGGGTCTATATCGGTGTTTCCCAAACTCTGGTCTTCAGCTGTTTTTGGACTACAATTCCCATCATCCATGACCACTTCTCCTGCTAGCTAGGGATGATGGGAGTTGTAGTCCAAAAAACAGCTGAAGACCCAAGTATGGGAAACACTGCTCTATATCAAGATAAGATTGAGAAAGACTCCTGTCTGGAACTCTGGAGAAATGTCAGCGTAGACCAAGGTTGGGGAACATGCAGCCCTCCAGATGTTGTTGGATTCCATTTCTCATCAGCCCAAGCAAAAATGGCCAAAGATCAAGAACAATGGGAACATCATTTGGAGAGCCAACAGTTCTCCATCTCTGGTGTAGACAATATGAGCAAGATTGACCAATGTCCCTGAAACGTGGAAGCTAATTTATCTCCAATCCTTAGGTAGCCAGTGCTGTCATCTCACAAAAACAGCTCAAGATTGTCACAATATCCATTCTTTTAAGGCTCCACCCCTTATCAGGCATTTCCTGTTCTGACTCCACCCCTGACTAATCAGATCCCCTTGGTTCTGCCTTCTCTAGCCCTACCGTAGGGAGCAACACAGGCAGTCACTGTGATTTATTTATTTTTAAATCTAAAGTCGGCAATTTTTAGATTCGGGGTTAAAACAACTTTCCTGTCTGCTTATTTATTTATTTTACAAATGTTCTGCGGAGAATGCTGCATGCCCCATTGAGGTTTCTCCCATGGATACTTTAGTTTAATAAATGTGCATTGAATGCTTCGTTTAACTTTACTACTGTGAAGCGCCCAGAAAAAACCTGCTTGGATGAGCAACAGTTATGTATGTGCAATTTGTACTCTTATTTCTTTTGTTTTCTTACTTCCTCCCTTCCCTGCCCACTCCCCCCTCCAAACCGGGAAATTAGCATTCAAGGAGTGTATGGTGCATGTTGGTGCATACGATGAGGAAGGGAACAAAGAAATAAATAGCTTAGGGAATCTGCCAGTTGCTGCCTGTTCTGCCTCTTGAGTTTCCCTTCTCCCAAGTTACCTCTTCTTACCTTGTCTGTATAAATCACCTGGTGTTTCATGCTCCATGCTTCCCTGTGTGGCCAGATGCTTAGGGACAGTCTTTTCCAGGATCGTATTCCTGGTAAGGAAATGGCAACGGAGGCAAACAAGCTACAACCCCACACAGGATGCTTAAATCCATTGATGGAGCTCTGGGTTGGACATTTGTAGTCCTGGTGCTTTAATTTATATTTGCAGTGGTACCCTAGGTTACAGACACTTCAGGTTACAGACTCTGCTAACCCAGAAATATTACCTCGGGTTAAGAACTTTGCTTCAGGATGAGAACAGAAATTGCATGGCAGCGGGAGGCCCCATTAGCTAAAGTGGTTCCTCAGGTTAAGAACAATTTCAGGTTAAGACGGACCTCCAGAACGAATTAAGTTCTTAACCCAAGGTACCACTGTATATCCCATCTTTCATTGAAGGAGCTCAAGGTGGTATACATAGCAGCAGCTGAAGGAGGTGAATGGGAGGCAGGCAGCTAGCTGAGATAGGGAGATTGGGGAGACATAAATAGTTTAGTATCAGTCCCCTTTTGGAAGCAGCCATCTCCAAGAAGCTGCTGTTTTGGGGAGACATCAGGTCTAGGACTCACTGAGGCTATATGCCATTTGCCTAAGTGGTAGTAGCTGCCCTGCACAGCCAACCAAACAACATCCCTTGCATTTATTGATACCAAGGAAGATATAAGCAAAGACTGCTGGGATGGTGGGTGGCTCTGCCAGCGGTGACTCCAAAGGGGAGATACCAAAGGGTTTATCTCTTTGGGTTGACATTTGGGGTGTGACAAGGGCATAGGCTCATCCCCTTTTTAGTTGTTTTGTAGGGAAGGGTTTTGTGTGTTGTATTGTGTTATGTTTTTTAGATGACAATGTGCATAAACATACCCTCCAACATTCCTCAGATGAAAATAGAGCCATTTCCCACTCCCACCAACTGACCCTCCTGGATTGTGGCCCCCTCCCCCCACTGCCACTGCAGAGCATTTCCTATCAGAAGATGGGCAAGTGCCACCATCACTTGACCAATGCGACACAGCGCACACAGCCTCCACGGTCCTGAAAAAATCCCTTAATCTCAATTTTATTTTATTCTTTGGTACATTTACAAAAAACAACAACAACAACACACACACTAATAAATCAGTTTTAGAAAGGGGAAAGATTAGGTGTGGAGGCATAAATATAATTATCTAAATCAAGATTCTTGTCCTCTGTTCTTCTTCCCATTCCTTCCTGCCCAGGGCAGCCCTGCCCTCTGCCTCTGCCTCAGAACCAGGGCGTCATGCTGGGCTGGGCCTTGGTGGTGGTAGCCCCTCCTCTTCCTCACCTGCTCTCCAGCAGCTGCTACAAGCTACCTAAGGCGGCCATGGAGAGGCAGCAGGATGCTCCATCACTATCTCTGCCACTTGGGTCAAGTGCCAACAAATTCTCCTCCCTAAGCTCAGTGGTGGCAGCACTGGCAAAGGGAAACAGGGACATTCTGGAGTTAAATCAGAATTCAGGATGGCTTTTGTAATTCCAGGACTGTCCCTGGAAAATTGAGGCACTTGGAGGGTTAGTTACTAAATTGAATTTACGTTCTCTGGTGACTGAAAATTTGGAACAGCAAATGTTTCCTTGGTGGTGCTTCTCGTGCAATTGGTCAGCCTCAGGGCCACAGCCTCAGGCCACAGGTTAACCCCAGAAGTCAAGGTTTAAAAAACACTTAAACCAGCATTTGAGGACGGTCCAGAGGAAAGCGCAAGGTGGAATATGACCTCAGGCTAGACCTCAGGCCTAGCATGTATAAGATCAGCATCACAGATTATTTTAAGATACCGCTTGCGGACAGTTGTATTCTGCCTGCTTTTTTCTGGTTATGCGAAGCTCGTTGTTTTCTGGCTTTGTAGATTAAAGGTAAAACCACAATCTGACGCCTGTCTTCTCACATGTAAACGCCACTATGTTCAATGTGGCTTCCTTCCAGTACATGTGTATAGATAGCAGTAGTGGTGAAGCTTCAGACCATGGGCCAAATCAATCTTGGCAGGCCTCTGCATTTGGCCTGTGAGACAGTTTCAGCCCAGCCACATCCACCTGCCCTATACTTCACATCAGTGGTGGGGCAGGTAAAACCATGGCTGGGCCAAAAGTCAGTTTGCAAGCCCTGCTGGCCAGCTGATTCATGGCACTCACAAAGCCCTGTGCACTAGGATTTGCAAATGCCAACAGTCAGCTGGTAATCGGTGCTGGCAAAGTGCTGTGCATGGGGCTCTGCTTACAAAATGCAGGTTGCACCTTTGATCTAAAACCACGTGAGCAAAATGATTCACTTATCTGTCACTGTGATGTCAGGTGATGGACAGGTGGGTGGCCCTGCAGGGGGTGGCGGAAATAAGGACCTGGCCCACTGGCTGGATTCAGTTCCCCATCCCTGTCATCTAGAATTCCAGCTGCAATCCTATACTTGTTTGGGAGTGGGATTTAGTTCTGGGGAGACTTACAAAGGACTGCAGTGTAAGTCATGAAGTGCTATACACAGATAACTGTACATACTTAGAATAGCATCATTGTAACATGTTGGATTGAACTCCCGTGGACATAGGCGCAACAAAGGAAGCTGCCTTTTGCTAAGTCAAATCATTGGTCAATTGAGCTCAGTGTTGTCTACACTGACCGGGAGCAGCTATCTGGGCTTTCAAGCAGTCTCTTCCAGCCATACCTGGAGATGCCAGGGATTGAACCTGGGACCTTCTGCATGCACAGCAAAAGCTCAACCGATGAGATACAGCCCTTATGGCTGCAGAAGATCATGGAGTTGCTGGTTCTCTTTTGCTTACACTTTGCTTGCCCGGCGAAGGAAGCTGAGCTAGCAAACAGCACCCTTCCTTGTTCACTCAGCATATTTCAGCTAATGCTGCCTTGACAGAGCTATAATTTACTTACAGGGAAAGTGCAGTGTCTCCTCTTGCGTGGCAGCTGGTGGCCATCTCTGCTGTAAATCATGTCCAAACCCTGTGAATGCCTTGTTGGGAAGAACCAAGTCACCTTTCAGTTCTCTGGTATCAAGCTGAATAACTTAATAGGTCCATTGTTTATTCAGGCATTTTCCATGGAAGGTGCTCAGTGTGTGTGTGTGTGTGTGTGTGTGTGCAAGCATTGGCTGCTCACCTTCCACTCCTCAGTGTGCACTTCTCGAAATGTGTTGCACACTCCTACCACTTATCTTCACACAAAATGTTGTGAGCCAAGAGCCCTTGGTTTGGCCAAAGGGTGTTGGATTTCTTGCAGTTAGGAAGAGAAGGAGGTATGGTGCCAATATGGAAAGAACAGAAGAGGAACCCTCCGAGTTCCAGTTTTTCAGCAGATGGTAGGATACCCACACTGAACTCAAAATACTGTCTCCCTGGAGGTTTTCTTCCTCTGCTGGTTTGAAATCTCACAAGTGATGTCCCATGTTTGAATCTCTCACTAAGCTATCAGTTGGGCTTCTACCCCTGAAGGGTATGCTCTGTCTTCACAGGTGGCAGCCATGGTTCTGAATGCCACTTGCCGGGAATTGCAGGTAGGCTGAGCGCTCTTGTGCTCAGGTCCTGCCTTCAGGCTTCCCACATCTGGTTGGCCACATCTGGTTCCCATTTGGTTGGCCACTGTGAGAAAATAAGCTGGACTAGATGGGCCATTGGCCTGACCCAACAGGCTCTTCTTATGTCCTTATGATCACGTAATTCTTTTTTTATCTATTTTTTTTCCTTAAAAAAACAACATAGACCATAAGTTACTTTATCCATTGACTTCCCGTCCTCCCCTTCCATGGTTTCCATATTTACCTTGAATGCTGCATATTTCACTTCATATTCAATGCATCCATTTTAGCCCATTTATCTTAATAATTAACACTGTTGCTTATATTTCAAGTCCCACTCATGTTTTCATCTCACTCCAGGATTCTTTAAATACGCAATAAAAGTCTTCCAGTCATCAAGGAATTTTTCGTCATTTTGGTCTCCAGTCGTTGCTGCTCATCTTGCCAGTTCTGCACATGCCATCATTTTCAGAAGCCGTTCTTTCTTCATTGGCACCTCTCCTTCTTTCCATCTTTGGGCATAATTCAGCTGGAAAGATGTGAAATGGTTCCACGCCGATGCACGATCCCTCCCCTCCACAAACCTTTGTAGGATAGGCTCACGTGCAAATCCACCATTTGGTTTCAGGACCAGACCTGCTACGGTAAATACCGCGGAGAAGCTGCAGCGAGACATGCGCTGAGTAAAAGGGGGCCTGGACTCTGCATCATTTATCTTGAGAAGAAAGGATCATCCTGCATGACAAAACTCAGTCAGACGTAGAAGGTGAAACACCGAAACCTCATTACGCTAATTAGTGGCAGTGTGTTCAAGCTATCGAGAGGCAAGGGGGAGCTGACAAAGTAATGCGTTTGCCCGAGAGGAAGCATTATGCACCGAGCCTTCATTAGTGGGAGCTGGAATGGGGAAGGCGCTGCCCCCCCTCCCCACTGGTGCAGCGTCTCCCCTCCGTAAGCAGGAAGGAGACCTTCAGCGGCATCATTAAGCTGGTTGGCAGCCAAATGTCACTTGGCAAGATGAGTTCTGATGCGTTTGTGTGCTGGTTGAAATATAGATGAGGAGGGAGAAGGGGGGGGGAGCTCTGTCTGAAAGAGGCAGAGGCCTCTTTGTCCGATGGTCAGCACTGTGTAAAATTGCTAGCCCCACGAGACTTGGGAAGGAGGTTGACAGGGGCAAGAAAGTCAGTGCTGTCAAGCAGTGCCTCAGCCCCAATTCTGGAGCCCTATAAATTAAAACTCTGATTTTTTGTGTGTGCAGGAGGAGGTGGATTTTTTTATTACTTTACAGTGGCACCTCGAGTTACATACACTTCAGGTTACATACGCTTCAGGTTACAGACTCCACTAACTCAGAAATAGTACCTTGGGTTAAGAACTTTGCATCAGGCTGAGAACAGAAATCGCGCCGTGGTGGTGGTGCGGCAGCAGTGGGAGGCCCCATTAGCTAAAGTGGTGCTTCAGGTTAAGAACAATTTCAGGTTAAGAACAGACCTCCGGAACGAATTAAGTACATAACCTGAGGTACCACTGTAGTGCATTTATTTTTTGCAAGTGTACCTGCAGGAACCCCAAGGAATCAAGAGTGAAATAAGATGCATTGGGGTAGTGGTTAGAGTGCTGGACATGGGAGATCATGGTTCAATTCCTGCTCAGCCATGAAGCTCACTGGGTGACCTTGGGGCGGACACTTTCTCTCAGCCTAACCTACCTTGTGGGGTTGTTGAGGGATTAAAATAGGGGTGAGGGTGGGGACAGGTGTAATATGTCATCTTGAGCTCCTTGGAGGAAAGGTGGGGTAAATAAAAACAAAAACTAATATTACACTGAATTGTTTCTTAAAGAGGAAATGTTATCAATATAATTAAATAAGGTATATCCCACCCTTTGTCAGCAGACCTCAGGGTAGGACATAGCACAAAAAAGTGGAAAAAGTGGAACATGCCTTGTACAAGCAAACCCCATTTCATAAACCTGATGAGTTTAGATGACTGTACAATAAGAAAATTAGGTTTGAACGAAAATGGCTATTTGTGAGGGGTGAAAGGGACATTTTGCTAAATATTCTTGCTGGGGTAGTATGGTGTGGTGGAGATAGATGAAATTCTCCAGCTGTCCCCCCCCCCCGAAAATTCTCTTCAGCAATATTCTGGCTCATTTAACGTTGAATGAAACTCAGTTGTTAGTTCATATTAGCAGATGAAGGAAGGCATGAGCTAAGAGAGAACTGGGAGGGGGAGGGTCCAGCTGACTTCAACAATATTAAAATAATATTAAGCAATATTAAAACTGGATGCAGAGTTGTGCCCAAAATTTACAAGAAGGGCATTTGGGTGGAGCAAGAAAAAAAGAAGACTGTCAAAATGTTAGTCAAGGAAATTCTGTTCTGAGAAATTTCAGCCCACCCTTTGAGTAAACAGAGGGAACAAAATCCAGTGCAATGTTAATGCAAGAGGAGATTACATTGTTGCACAAGTGGTTGCACAAGCAGTGGTGTTAGAGGTAGCACACAATGCTTAACTCTTACCAGGTATAGAAGTTGCAGTTGTGCCAGGGATAGGACAACCTCTTTTGCAATTGCAAGACGCCCATTAGATTCTATCCTGAGAATGGGATTCCTGCTAGCAGAATAGCTGTTGCCCAAGTTGGACATCACCCAGCAAATGGAGGAGTATTTGGCCGTGTGTTATGGGGGATGTACGCGATGGTGACCTTGACCTAACAATAAGAAGTAAAAGCGGCACCTTATTTTCATCTGTGAAGTGTTGCAAGTGGGGAGGCTAGACTTGAATCCTCCTTCTTAGCTTTACAGCTGACAGGGAAAAGAATGGAAACATTTGGTCCTCCCTGGGGATTCTGAGGACTGTGCGTTTGGAACAGTTGACTAGGCTCCGGATTGCAAGCAGACCATTAATCTTGAATGGGAGTAGAGCTGTGTGAGTCATCTTGGCAGAATCCTTTTGACCCAGCCTGGCCTCTTCCTCCTAAACTCTCTTGCATCTTGACTGTGTGCGGAAATGCACCTTTTTGCTCTATTAGCGATGCTGCATTGACCAGCCAGCTGGTGCCTTATTTTGTTATTGCCATGATTATGTGTGGAGTCAACAGGTCCGCCCCAGCCCCCAAGTCTTGTTAGCTTCTTCTAGTACTGGGGTGGTGGGATTGCATAGACAAAGGAGGTGTGCAACTAAGCAGAGCAGAAGGGATTCCTTCATGAAAAACACCTGCTCATGCCCTGTGGCTTTCCAGCTGTGTTTTGTTATGTGTGCTTGCAATGGTCTGAAGTGTTGTAATCCCTTGGCAAAGCAACAGCATCACCTATCTCTGTCTCCTCGAGACGATCAGGGTGAAGAGTCCTCTGAGTGTCATGCTGATGAAAGCCCTTTGGCTGCCCCAGGTGCAGAACTGATGACTTCCAGGAGGAAATGACAAAAGGCTCAGGAGATGTTCTGCAGCTTTACACTAGGCTGACCCGGCATATACTGCTAATAATATAGTAGAGCTATATATATGGTGATCTCTTGTTATAGTTGCTAAAAAGCTGTAGTGCATTTTTCCAGGGCTGTTGGCTGAATAACATATTGTCTTTTGGTCTATCTTTTAACCTATCAGTTGATTGTATTTAAATACATTTGCATATTGTTGGCTGTTGGGAGAAGCAATTGAGGAGGGCTATTGCATTTCCACTACATTTTTGGACTTCTTATTGGCCACTGGGGAGAACAGGATGAGGTGGACGCTTGGTCCAATCTAATCCAGCTCTTACGTTCTTACCAATAAATACTACTACTACTACTACTACTACTAATAATAATAATAATAATTTATACCCTTCCCATCTGTCTGGGTTTCCCCAGCCAACTTCAGTGTAAATGCCTTTTTCAGGCCTTGGGTTTACAATTAGAACCTAGTGCAATTTTTCTTGCAGAATTTCCACAGAAGCAGATAGTCCTTCTAGGACTTGGGGTGAGGAACTTGTTGCCCTCCAGAAATTGCTGGACTCCAGTACCCATAAGCCCCAACCAGGATGGCCAATGGTCAAAGATGATGGGAGCTGGAATTCAACAACATTGGGAAAGCCACCAGTTCCTCAACCCTATCTTAGGATGTTGTCACCTGTTCAATAATTAAAACAGTGTCCTCAAATTTCAGCCACTTACCACTTACCATTTCCTTTTTCTGTATATATAAAGCACCAGGGGTGAAATTCTGAGAAAAAACTGAATTGGGGATGAATATTTAAGTTTTCATGCAGAGTTTTGTTCATGGGAACAGCAAAAGAATGGCCCTAGCAAGCTATTTATTTATTTCTACTCCACTATCCTCCCTGCTTTTGGCTCAATCCATGCTCACTTATTGGGATGCAACACACCTTATAAGATATTCATTCTCTCTCTCTCTCTCTCTCTCTCTCTCTCTCTCTCTCTCTCTCTCTCTCTCTCTCTCTCTCTCTCTCTAATGTAAACTAATATAGGATAGCAGATTCCTTCTAAGGCCACAACCTTGATGTGTTTAGGGGACATTTTACTACCCCAAGATACAATGGAATTTGGCTTAAGGTCGAAAAACAACTCGCAAAACATTTAAAGGTTTGTTTTATGGCTTTCAGTCAAGGTGAAGGAGAAAAGGATGCAGTTTCAGGTCCAGCTGTGGGAGGAGATCTGAAGAGAACAAGAGGGTAGGCAGGAGGAACCGCATGTGGGAACATGCTCTGCATCCATGATGGCAGGGCGTAGAGCTTCAGAATGCCAGTTGCTGGAAACCACAGGTTGGGAGAATGCTCTTGTGCTCAGGTCCTGCTTGATGCCTTCTCACAGGCATCTGATTGGCCACTTTGAGTCCAGGATGCAGGAATGGATAGACCATTGGCTTGATCCAACAGGCTCTTCTTAAGAGGTCTAGTGATACTTTGTGGTTAAATTGCCCCAAACCAGTATGTTTTAAGTGCATTTTTAATGCTTCTCCTTTTTTCTTTGAAGCACTTTACACAATCACTACAGAGAAGATGAGACAATCACTTTTTTTTTTAAAAAAAGCATCTGTACACTTGACATTTGTAATCCATAGGCCTGTTGAATTATGTATAAGACCAGTCAGTCTGTATGAAGAACCCATGAGTGAGCCAGAAATAAGCTCTTAAGGGGCAGTGGGGGCGGGAATCCAAAGGACAAGAGACACAGCCCTCCCTAAATGGCATTCCTGCTGAGAGGGGAGAACTTGCTCTTTGATAAATGAAAGCTGCAGCTTATTATCAGGAGAAAGGGCAACTTTATATATTTCTTTGGAGTGCCCAGTCAAAATGACACATTAGAACCAAAACAGCTTAAAAAGAAGAGGAAACACACACACCCCACAATAGTCCCCCTCCCAAAGGCTCACAGCCAGGCCATCTAAGGGAACATCTTGTGTATAAAAGATGCTGGAAGATTTCTTCCAGTTTGCATTTTGAATGGAATTCACACATCCTGGATCAGACCACAGTTAACCTTTGTTATTCTGGAGTTCTCGGCTCACCTCAGAAAGCATATGAAATTGCAAGCGAAAATGCATTTTCTGGTAAAACACATACCAAAAATGTGTATTTTGTGGTACAATGCATTAAAATGTGGATTTCCAAAAGTGTTTTTTTTTTTTAAAGCAGAATCCTGTGAAAACAGGATGGAACTGACTAATGAATGAACAGGTTCAAAACTGGAAGACTGATCTGCCCATCCCTCCTTTCAGTTAAGATCTGCTAGTGAGGTCCTGCTTCAAATTCCATCTCATATGAATCCTAGATAAACTTTCATGAGAAGCAGGGTCTTTTCTGCTGTGGCCCTAGTGCTGTGGAAGATCCTCCTTTGTGAGGTCTACATGCCCTTCACTGTCTTTTTAGAGGCAGTGCAAGATACCTTTCCTACACACAGCTGGATTTGATTTATTAATTTTGCTACAGTTGTTTTCTACCAATATTTTATGTATTTTAAACGGTATTTTTGTACATATACTACTTTGGATATGTTTTTTAAATATCACACACACACACACCTTTTTCAAACAAGAGCTAAAATAGATAGTAACTTTCAATATCAGCAGTTAAACGTGCTCTCACCAGTAATCCTTCACCAATTTAATCTGTTTAATCTACAAAACAAGCTCGGGAGTTGCTATATCTTACATCTTGTCTCATGTAACCACATTTTCAGGGAGAGAATGACAAAAGGGATCCCTCCCATCTGTACCTCTCCTCTTTTTCTCCATGCTTTAAAAAATGTTGATTCATTTCCCAGCCTGCTCCTTAGCCTCCCAGAACACGCCCAACTGCCTAATCACAGTATTCTCTGCTGTTCGCAGATTGAAAAAATATTTCTGCATTAAATCATGTTAAGCATAAAATAATTCACATTTATGTATCCTCCCTGGATTTTTATGTGTGGAAGGCACAAAGATCTGTTCAAAGGGAATGGCACAATTGATCAGCTTCCCTGTGACAATTACTGTCATGGGGGTAACCCAATAAACTTCCCATTCTCCTTCAAATATGGAGGAAGCTCACCACATTAACTTCCAAGTTTATACCCTGATTATAGGCCCCTTAGCAAGTTAAATATAGCCCTTTTAAAGGTGTGGGGGTGCACTCTGTTCATATTTTCATCAGACACATATCACACTAGTGCTGAGGGATCTGCACTGCCTGCTACATACATACAGAACCCTAAATCTCCACACCAGGTTAGCTGAAAATATGTGTTCTACTTCACTTCCTGTGAAGGGCACTGTGATCAGCTGATGGGACCTGGTTAATTTTGTCATGGCCTGATGGTTGTTGGCTTGTGGCAACATAAGATTTTTCTTTTGAGTTGTGGAATGCCCTTGCTGTGGGTTAAACCACAGAGCCTAGGACTTGCCGATCAGAAGGTCGGCGGTTCGAATCCCCATGATGGGGTGGGCTCCCGTTGCTCAGTCCCTGCTCCTGCCAACCTAGCAGTTCGAAAGCACATCAAAGTGCAAGTAGATAAATAGGTATCACTCTGGCGGGAAGGTAAACGGCGTTTCCGTGCGCTGCTCTGGTTCGCCAGAAGCGGCTTAGTCATGCTGGCCATATGACCCGGAAGCTGTGGACAAACGCCAGCTCCCTCGGCCAGTAAAGCAAGATGAGCGCCGCAATGCCAGAGTCGGTCACAACTGGATCTAATGGTCAGGGGTCTCCCTACTGAAATATGAGAGGGCCCATCCCTGTTGTGATATCACACCAACTCCTGAAGAGACACCTGTTCAGACAAGCCTCCCCCGAACTCTACTTGTGATCTCATTGTTTAAACTATTTAAGTGTTTTCAAAATGGGTAGAACAATTAATAGAAATCATCTTGGTTCAGGCCAAGGGAGCCGGCGTTTGTCCACAGACAGCTTTCTGGGTCATGTGGCCAGCATGACTAAACCGCTTCTGGCACAACGGAACACCGTGAGGGAAAGCAGAGCGCATGGAAACGCTGTTTACCTTCCCGCCACAGCGGTACCTATTTATCTACTTGCACTGGCATGCTTTGGAACTGCAAAGTTGGCAGGAGCTGGGACAGAGCAATGGGAACTCACCCCATTGCACGGATTCAAACCGACCTTCCAATTGGCAAGCCCAAGAGGCTCAGTAGTTTAGGCTACAGCGCCACCCACTCCCACCCTCTGCCACTGAACAATGTTCTTTGCTAGGGCTTGCTGATGCAGTACACTCCAGATCTTGTTGGACTACAACTCCCATCAGACATCTGGAGAGTCGAATTATGGCTACCCCTGGTTTGAACTGTCCTGAGAGCATATGAATATCAGAAGCTGTCCAGTGCTTTAAATGTATGGTGTGAATGTGGCCTATGGTACCACTTTCAACAGTCATGGCTTCCTCAAAAGAATTCCAGGAGTTGTAGTTTGTTCACTGCAGATGGTGACAGCAGCCACGAAATTAAAAGACGCCTGATTCTTGGGAGAAAAGCAATGACAAACCTAGACAGCATCTTAAAAAGCAGAGTCATCACCTTGCCAACCAAGGTTCGTTTAGTTAAAGCTATGGTTTTCCCAGTAGTGATGTATGGAAGTGAGAGCTGGACCATAAAGAAGGCTGATCTCCGACGAATTGATGCTTTTGGATTATGGTGCTGGAGGAGACTCTTGAGAGTCCCATGGGCTGCAAGAAGATCAAACCTCTCCATTCTTAAGGAAATCAGCCCTGAGTGCTCACTGGAAGGACAGATCCTGAAGCTGAGACTCCAATACTTTGGCCACCTCATGAGAAGAGAAGACTCCCTGGAAAAGACCCTGATGTTGGGAAAGATGGAGGGCACAAGGAGAAGGGGACGGCAGAGGATGAGAAGGTTGGATAGTGTTCTTGAAGCTACCAGCATGAGTTTGACTAAATTGCGGGAGGCATTGGAAGTCAGGAGTGCCTGGCGTTCTCTGGTCCATGGGGTCACGAAGAGTCGGACACAATTAAACGACTAAACAACAACAAGGATGCAAAAAGTTCTTAGGAGACCCCCACTCCCATGCTGAAGTCCCAGAATTTCCCATGCAGAGGGATAGATTATTAAATGCTCTGGGAACTGTAGCTTTCTGAGGGGAGTTGAGGTCTCCTAACTACCGGTACTCTCAGCACCTTTAACAAACTACACTTCCCAGGATTCTCTGGGGGAAGCTGTGGCTGTGTTTAAAGTGGTATCACAGTGCTTTAAATGTAAGGTGTGAATGTGGCTCATCTAGAGGGCACCAGGTTGGTGAGGACTGGTATATAAGATTGACATTTGAACTGGGTACAGGTAAAGGAAAAGACTTGTGTTTTTTAAAAAATAAAAAAGAAAGAAAAGAGAGAGAAGGATTCAGCAAAAGTGAGAAAGGGAAAGACAAATAGATGGAGGGAGGGAGGGAAACAAAGACAAATTCAGATGCAGACACCGATAAGGAGACCAAAAACCACAGTGGGCATAATACAAAAGGGAAGAGAATGAAACACTAGAGAATGAGAGAGACAAAGAGAGCAGGAGGGAGTCACGAGTCACTTCTTAGGGAGAAAATGCCGCTGCAGCAGGGAGATAAAACTGATTCCAAAATCTTCTGCCCATTACAGATAACTAGAAAGACAGGGCCCATCATATGGAGTGAGTGATGTTAGGACTGATAATAATAGCACCTGGGGCACAGCCAGCTATAAAAATCTAAAGGGACATATTGTGTTTGATAGCTGGAGAGCCGCTTTGCAATTCACTGCGCATCCTAATAAGAGTGAGGAAAGCAGTGTCGGCAGTGGGCAAGAATATCTATAGAAGGGAAAGAGATGCAAGTACACACCAGGATGCCTTTGGAGCAGCATGGGGCAGCATCAATGCAATGTGCGGCTAAATGGCTCCTGCCAAGGAACAAGGGGAAGGAGAGCTTTGTGTCGGCACATTATGGAATCTCTGGGCCGTGTTCTCAGTCGAAGCACAAAGGAGCAAGAAGCCATTGCTCTTCCTCCCCACCTTAAAAGAAGCACATCACATTCCCAAGGAGAACTTAACCCCCACCATCACCACAAGGCAGTGGTTCATTTATTTATTTGTGGCATTTATCTCCCACCTGAGCTCAAGGGAACACCTGTAGTTCTCCCCCTCCTAATTTAATCCCCGCAACAACCCTGGGAGTTAGGGTAGGCTAAGAGACAGTGACTGGCCCAGGCACCTAGTGAGGTTCTTGGTTGACTGAGGATTTTAGCCCAGGTTCAACACTCTAACCCAGATCACCAGTGTGGTTCCCATGAGCCCAATGGGGCTCGTAAAGGTTGTCACCTGGTGCCCATGAAGCCACTGCCCCCTTGGACATGAGATGGTGAGGTACACTGAGCCTCTTGGACTTGCCAATCAGGAGGTCGGCAGTTTGAGTTTGCATGACGGGGTGAGCTCCCTTTGCTCTGTCCCAGCTTCTGCCAACCTAGCAGTTCGAAAGCATACCTGTGCAAGTAGATAAATAGGTATCACTGTAGTGGGAAAGTAAACGGCTTTTCCGTGCGCTCTGGCTTCCGTCACTGTGTTCCGTTGTGCCAGAAGCAGTTTAGTCATGCAGGCCACAGGACCTGGAAAGCTGTCTGTGGACAAACACCGGCTCCCTTGGCCTGAAGCGAGATGAGTACCACACCCCATAGTTCAGTTTGACTAGACTTAACCATCCAGGGGTCCTTTACCCAGTGGCAGAGTATCTCCTCTGCATGCAAAAGGTCCCAGGTTCAATCTCCACCATCTCCAGATAGAATCGGAAAAAACTTCTGACTAAAACCCCAGAGAACCACTGCCAGCCATTGTAGACAATACTGAGCTAGGTGGATTAATGGCTGGACTCTATATAAGGCAACTTCCTGTTTTCCATTGTCTTGTACAGCAGCTTGTGAATGCATATTGACAACATCTTCCTCAGCTCAGTATGGCTCTGGTAATTGAGCCTTGACAATAAGCCCACAAAGATATAGCTGTTTATTTGTGGGGAAATACCACCATCAACAACAACAATAACAGGATCAAATTCATAGGAACATAGGCACAAACTGGAAGAGGAGGAAGAAGGAAGAAGTTCTAGCTTCTTGGTAGAGAATCTGCTTTCATGGAAAAGTTCACAGTTCCAATCCTTGGCGTCTCCAAGTACATACTGTCCAACCTTTTCAGATAAAAAACCCTCAGATGTGCATCTTCCAGGACATGCTCCCAGGCGAGTCATGAGACCTGTTCTTCCCTCTCACCCCCCAAAAACATGGATGCTTTAGTTGAGATTCTTGCATTGCAGGGGGTTGGACTAGAAGACCCTGAGAGTCCCTTCCAACTCTAAAATTCTATGATTCTATTCTATGAAAAGCACTTTTTCCTGGGCGAGACACCTAAAATGGCCACCCTGATCTCACATGTAAATATGGGATGTCCCTTTTTTTCTGGGACACTTGGTGGGTATCCAATTAGGGCTAGGAATAATTCCTGTCTGGAACCCTGGAAAGCTGCTGCCAATCACTGTAGATGATCCTGATCTAGACGGACCAATGGTCTAACTCAGTTATCTGGCTGATTCATGGGTTCCTGAATCCTGATCATTGTCTATGTTGGCTGTGGCTGGTTGGAGCTGGAATCTAGCCACATCTGCAGGGCATGACGTTAGCTTCCGCTGCCCTCGAGCATCTCCCCGAATCCTCCAGATGTTTTGGACTACATCTCCCACCAGCCCCAGCCAGTATGAATGAGATGGACACCAGCAGTACAGAATGCACCGTTTTTCATTAATAGCAGATTCCAGTTCACTGAGGATGAGAAACTGCAAGTGCTTTACTATCTACAGCATGCATTGTAAGGGGGCAGATGACTAAAATTGCAGGGTCAAGAAGGAGAGTCGAGAGAAAGGAATAATGCTCTAGTGGAGCTTGGGATGCTGTAAAAAAATAATAATGAAGAAAGCCTCAAGCACATTTGCCTTTCCTTTAAAAAAAGGTGTTAAATTAAGGCATTATTATAAAAACAAAGCAAACGGCAAAGTATGTAATAAATTGCTTTATGCAGAATGAGAAATAAAACCCTCAATACTTCTGGCAATCTATAAAAGCCTGTAACTTTGTGCTCAGTTCAGACCATTAATATTTTACAAAACTAGATAATGATTTGGATATAGTAACTGGAGAGCCCCTTCTGGCTGTACACAACAGAAAGACTATATAATCCAGCAGTGGTTTACATAAGCTGCTATGCAAATGACTCCCAGTTCAAACACTCTGGATGCTGCAGTTAAAGCAGGGCTGGGGAGCTGCAGACCAAGGACCAAAAGCTACCCTCTAGCCTCCCTAGTTGGCCTTTGGAACTCAGGCCATAATGCTCCCCAGGCCACACCCCCTCTCACAGGCCACACCCTCCCTTGAGTGCTTTTGCTTGGTTGGAATGTGTCGCTGAACTATGATAAAGCCAATTGCTTGTATGCAAGGAGTATGGAGGGATGTGTGGTGTGTGTGTCTCTGAAAACCTGGGTTTTGCACGACTGGAAAAGAACCACCTCCAATGCTCTCCCCACTTTTGCATCACACCTTCTCTGCCACTGGTACATGACCTCTGGACCTCCCTACCAGGGAACATGGCCCCCAGGCTGAAGATTATGCTTGGACTTATCCTTCATGAATTGGTCCAATCCTCTTGTAAAGTTGGTGGCCACCACTGCTTCCTGTGGGTGCTAGTTTCATAGTTTCGCTATGTCAAGAAGTACTTTCTTTTATCTGTCTTGAAGCTTCCAGTATTCAGCTTCATTGGATATCTGCAAGTTTAGAATATATTTCAGGATATCTGAGGCCAATTTTCAGCCCTGGTCAAGTTGTACCTGGGGAGAAATGCGTCACCATAGAGCCCCGCTCGCATTATACAGCCAACAGGGAGCTATTTAAAGCAACACTCCTGTGTAGCATCTCTTAGGTACGGATGTTTGCAAAGTATTTTACAATAAAGAGTCTTTTTTTTGAATTACATATATTGCTCTCGCTGTAAAAATAAGACTGCCCCTAATATTGTTAAGTCCAACAGTACATGCCTCAGCAGGCAAAGAAAGTGATAATGAATACAGCACAGAAATGAAGCTTCTAAAATAAACAACTCTGGAGATTTGACTTCATTCAATTCCATCAAAATTGAAAGTGTGCAGGAATAAAGAACAGTGTGAGTAGCCAAGCCTGCCCTGGTTCTCAACACCTTTTGTGAGGATTACCGAGTTGCGGTTTTCAATCTTTTTCTTTTTTCATTCTTAGATTTCTTCTTCTTCTTTGATTCTAGCCAACGATGCTCCTTAAGCGCGGATGACTTGAATAGGCGATGGCTGAATCCCAGTCCAGCATGCCAGCCCACCATTTACCACACAAAGGGCCTCCTTTACTATCTCAGTACTCAAGGCCGAACTCCAGTGGTGAGTCTTTGTCGTTCATATTTTCTTTGCCCAACTATCTTTAGACTATTATCTACTTCTGCTGCAGAGGTGGGGGACCTGTGGCCCTCCACCACAACATGGGGTCCGAGTGGAACGATACATTGGATTTAGTTCACATTTAAAGGCAAACCAACCCACTGTGCACTTTCAGAAACAATACATGTACCAAAAGACAGTCCTCCTTTGAAATATGCACTTCTTCAAATTTCACAGTACAGTTCTCCGGCCTATAAATGTGTACAAAAAATGCATATACTGAGCTCAAGTGAGTTAAGCAATGAGTTTACACACACACAAAAAGGATTTTATTAGGGGAGATTGTTTTGCAAAAATTGTTTCGTTAGCAGAAATTCACAGTATAATGCCAATGAACTTTCATGAATACTTTTTAAAAAGAAAAATCAGATTTCCCCCTCTTTTAACTAGACAGTATTGATTGATATTGGTTTTATTTGTGATTTTAACGATGTTTTATGGCTCTTTTGTTGATTTTATGCTTATATATTGTAGTCAGCCTTATGTAAGAGCAGATTAAAATGCATAAATGAATATGACTAGATAAACAGATACATGGATAAACCAACAAGGAAATGTAGGGAACTGAATCTGGAGCAATGCACGTGCTCTTCCACTAAATTACAGACTTTCCATCCATGGTATAGCCTCTGTGAAAGCTAGGCCAAAGTGCCCTTGACTAAGCCCATCTATGAAAATATGGGATTGAAAGATAGGAAGAGCCCCACAAGTGTAAATACCCATAGGTAGAGATGACAGGAAGTTTGCTTATGTTCACATTTTGTCAGGTTTAGGGGAATCAGAACCCTCCTCTGGTGGCAGCAAAGAAGAAGATAAAAAGAGAAGAGTTCTTACCAATTAGTTTATTCAATAATCACAGCGAGAGACAAAAGAATGTGGTCTCTCTCTAGAAATGGCATTGCTCCAACTGTAGTCCCCCTCCTTCATCTCCCTTACTCTACATCAGTTCTGTGTCGGCTAATCTGAGCCTTCCGTCGCTGAGCTCTCTGAGTACTCAATGCCTGTCTGGTCCTGGGAGAAGGGGGGTTATGAATGCTTTCCAAGGACACTGTCAGCTGTCTCTCCCCTAGCGCTGGTTCTTCTTCCTGCTCTTCCTCTTCCAATATTTCCCAGCTCTGCTCTCTACAGCCTCTGAACCATGCCCTTCTGCAGACCACTGTTCTAAATCTATACTGTCCTCCTGTTCTTGGGAAGGTTCAGGAGAAGGGGTGGTGGCCCCCACCATTCCTCCTCAATCCAGCCCCTGACACATTTAAATGTGAATCTATGAAATTTGCACTTTCTGAAACAATATGAGAACTCAAGCACAGCCATCCTTTTGAATTCACAAACAATGTTTATGAAAGATGCATATATGTAGGGGCAAGTGTGCATAAAAAACAACATATTTGTAAAAATAGTATACATTATATTTGAAGAAGCTGCCTGCAGAAATGTTTCCATTAGACGAAAGTGCATATCCAGAATGTGTTTATTAGGAAAAATGTGCATTAAAATTTCTGGTGAATTTTCATGAGGGTTTAAAAACAAAAAATTGCAAATTGTGGCTGAAATGTAGAGAACGGAATTTAAGATTGGGAAAACGAGCAAAAGATAGAACTGAAACTGACAGATCCTTCCATCTCTACCTTTGGGCCTCCAGCTGCCTTCACTCCCTGGAGTCCAGAAGGGCCTGGAGCTGCGTCTCTTTGCGCAAAGGCCATTGCAAGCTCTCAACAAACCTTAGCTTTAGACTTAGCTATTGATTCCTTTGTCTCACTCTTTCTTGGCCTTTAGAACATGACAGGCTGTTGGAGAACTGAATTTTCCCTGCCTTTGAAGGGTTCATTGATTTTAGTTTATACATGCTCTCACACACACACACCTTTCCTCCTTGCTTTGGAAGTAAACCTCTTATTTTCCAAGGGAGCTTACAGAACCAAGTTCACCAATAGCCAAACGATTTCAGTGAAGTACTTTGGTCTCATTTGTCCTGGTGACATGTGGACAGCATCCCCCCCCCATCTCCCATTTCTTCAAAGCGGGAATGGCAGCTTAAAGGAGCAAAGGAAAAGAAAGAGGGAAACTAACAGCTTTTCAATAGGGCAAGCAGCTGAACTGTTGATCACTTTTTCCTGGGAAGGAAAGGAACTGCAGGCCTGGCAGACTTTTCTGCTAAGTTCTGCCCAGGACACTGTACCAGAAGAGAAAAATATCCAATAGTGAAAACACACACACAAACCTGCCAATTGAAGACTCAAGTTAAGGTTATCTCATGTTGTCTCAATCTCTCCAAAGCCAGGAAGCTAACTACCATGTGTGTCCTGTGATCAGTAATTCTGTTGTGTAATGTCACAAATTGTTCTTGCTTACAACCCTCTCCACTTGGCCGAACCTTTTATTGGTCTTTCAGGCCCAAGTTCAGAGAGGGAGGATGGAGTGCTTTGAACCAAAAATGCCCCACTTTGCCTTATACTGAGTCAGGATGTTGGTTCATGTTGCTCGGTATTGTCCACACTGCCTGGCAGCTGCTATCCAGGGTTTTAGGCAGAAAGTCTCTCCCAGCCATACCTGGAGATGTCGGGGATTGAACCCGTAACCTTCTGCTTGCAAGGCAGTTGCTGTGCCACGGAGCAATGGTCCCGTGTCTTGCTGTACTTGCAGATGAATCTTCCTGAGAATTGGCACAAGCCTGTTTACGGCTTACATCAGTAGCTGGCGGGATGGGTTAAGACCAGGATGGGGAACCGTTTTGAGTCTGTGGTTCAGTACCTTACTGAGCCCTAACCTAGCAATTCAAATTTGACCGATGGGAGGGCCTGCCTGTCTTCCAATTGCTTGATGCCAGACTGATGCGAAATGATTGATTGCTTTGAAGTCCCGAAGTCAGGACTGTAAGTCCCAAAGCCAAACTGAATGACTTGACAGTTCAGCTTTCTGATTCTGGTTTGGGAACTGCCGCATGATGAACAAGAACAAAATGTCCATTTGCTATCACGTTGAGATTTTTGCCAGCAGGCATGCTGCAAGACTTCTGTGGTTGCCTTGTGAGCTCAGTTGACTAACTTGGAATTGACGTGAGCTCCTGTGAGTACTTTTTGGGTGGTGGGGAGTGGAGAGGCACTGGCCTAAAATGCACTGAAATCAGAATCATTAAGCAATTCATTCCTGTTAAAAATCAGAATACTGACTGCCTGCACACTGCCAAGATTCACCTTTTGTGTTGTCTGTTTAAATGGACGGACTGTTTTTCAAAACTTGCTTTGATATTTTTCATTACTGGCACAATCACTCATCATGACAGTGCCTGGAAACAGAGCTTCATGTAGCAGGTCATGAGGAGTACCACCAGCCTCACTCCTATTGCAACAGAAGAGGCCCTCATCTCCCAGTGTTTGAACCATCCTGCCAGATACTGATGCAAGGAACAGCAAGATTGTGCAACACCTTTGCTGATCACAGGGTTATATCTGTTAAGGCATCAGCATTAACTTCCAGTTTCTAAGCTTTGCGGTGCTTGAGCCAACAATATAGCCTTAACTCTAGCCTTCAGCCAGCAGGGTTTTTAATAAATGAATTTCCCTGGTATTTTTTTTAAAGGAAATTTGTTAAAATACTAGGTAGTCCCCCAAAATAGGGGTTGTGTTATACATGGGGGTGTGTTATACAAGGAAAAGTATGGTATGTTTCTTCAGGACTCACAGCACCTTCTCATGGGCCCCTAAAGGTTGGCCACTCCTCATCTGACTACTGCACTTTACTATCATATTCCATAGCTAAATGAATACCGTAGATATTGCACATAGTGCTCACTATGTGGCTGACTGCAGACACTGGGATTTTTTTTATTTAATTAAAAATGAAATGTGCACATACCACATTAATTTACCAGTAGTTGCTGCCTTGGGCTTTAATGGAACATGGAAACCTTAATAATTTTTGAACCACTGCTCAGAAAGTTACCAAACCAACAGAGGATCAGCTTCCTTAATGAGTCTGGATAAAATACACAACAGTTATCACCAAAATGTGAAAGAAATACTCCTGTAAATCTGTTCAAAATTATGAGTAAGCGTTTGTAGTTTCCTAAACCACCTAACGCTATTAGTACAAATTCTGAAGGGACGCCGCCCCCCACAATCAGTTCTCAGTTTGGTACATTTGTAGACCACACCATTTTAGAAAGTGGGTTGTCTGTCTGTCCATTTGTCTGTTCTCTGTGGGTTCATCCACACCTTGAGATATCATTGCCAAATTCAGCACAAGGTTTCCCAAGGGGCAGGCAGTGGTCTTTGTAAGTGTCTAGATGCTGAGCACCACTTTGAATCAAGATGGTAGACCAATACACACAACCCAAATTACACTATCCATTTTAAAATAACTTTTTTTGTTTTGTTTCTTAGAATACCCGAGCAGCACTGGGCACTTTCTGCTAATGGATTATATATACCAAGTTGCTCCAAGTGTCATTTTTATGAGCTATAGAATTTTGAGATATTTAATGGTGTAGCCTTCTTATTGCTGCCCATCTTAACTTTTTGCTGTTCATATGCCCCTTTAATAATTTGTGGACAGAAGTCCACATGGCTTATCACTGGATTAAATCAGAGGTGCTTTGCTTGCACCGTAGCTCTGATACAGGTACCCAGCCATATGTGCCAGCATTTGACAGGTGAAGATAGGGGCACTCTTGTCCAGAGGGGAAGCCATGTTTAGTTTGTTACATAAATAAACAAATAGAGGGAGTCTTGTGGAGCTTTAAAGAGTAGCAGATTTATTACGGCATAAGTTTTTGTGGTCTAGAACATCTGGACTTCTGATCAAGTGGGTTTTAGGCTACAGAATTTATGCCACAATAAATCTGTTAGTCTTCAAGGTGCCATAATCAGGCGTGACAACAGAAGCAAATGGCTTGGGGGAGCAAAGCTTTGGCAAATGCAATTATTAGGGGACCATGAATTTAATCTGTGCTTAATAAGATGTGATTAAAAGCTGAGGGAGCAAACAGGCTTGTGGGGATAGTTTGAGTGTGTCTTGTGTAATACTTATAACACTCTGCTGGCTCCTGCCCAACACACACAGACAGAGGCTCCCACTTGTAAGAAAGAAAGAGACCTTTCTTCAGGCAAGTAACAGTACAGGCTCAGCAGCAGACACAGTGCTCGGGAGTCACAATTTGGGAGTTCAGGAGAAAGGCAAGAAGATTAGAACTGGACGGAAGCAACAAAGATGTCCAAACAAGTTTCCAATACCCTCTCACCGAGCCTTTAAAATCAGGTGTGGTGAGCTCAGTTGTGAGGCTCTCTTGCCTTGTAGGAATGTTGAGATTGCAAGTGTGCACTTCTTCAGGGCGGGTGGGTCTGCTCCCATCTGCGAAGGTGGTTCTTATTTCTAGGCAACAAGTCTGCCCCCTCATGTTCAGGTTCCTGTTCAGTTTCTGTCATCTCCTGTTCTGCTTCCCCCCATGGCTGAGGAAAGCCCTCCTGAGGCTCTCTGCATTGCAGGAAGGTCAGCGGGGTGATTCAGCATCTCTGTTCCCTTTTTCAAAGTGGGAAGGGGAAGGGGAGATCCCTCTCCTCCAACCCAGGTTCCCACAATCCTCCTCCTCCTCCTCCTCCAGAGCCTGCCAACCAATTGCTTCCAACCATCCCAACAGTGCTGTGGAGTGCATGACAAACACCTCAATTCTCACACCAAGGATCACAGCCTGAGCCTTCCTCATTACACATGGCTGAATGATTCCTGCCCCCTCAACTCCTGCACAGTGGAGATTAAACTGACCATAGGATGGTTAATCTCATAGTCGATTTATTTGTGCTTATTATACAAGAGTCTGGTTTCATTTGATTTAAAATGAAAGCTTTTGTGTCTTGCATCCTCAAGGTGGCTGGTTGTAATGCGACAGATTTAGCAGCCCATTCCTTATCTGGATAGGCAGTTACGAAGGTGGGCAGACTGCAGGGAAGGGAAGCAAACATTCACATATAGTGCCCCTCTGCATGGCCGGTGCAATTAGGTGGTGACAGCGGCATTGCTGCTGCTTACCCAGATGATGCAGGGGGAGAGCAGTAGCGAAGTCAGCCTTGTGCGGGTTCCCACAAGCGTACCTGTGCAGCCCAACCTCAGCATTGCCCTGCTCCATCCTGCCCCCGTAAGCAGCAAGGACACCATTCTCTGGAAGGTGTCACAGCAATGCAGGGAGCTGCCTTATATCCAACCAGACCACTTGTCCACCTAGCTCCATCTGGTACGCAGGCTGAGACCCCACCTGCCTGCGGACTGTCTCGCCAGAGTGGTGCATGCTCTAGCTATCTCCCTGCTTGGACTACTGCAATGCGCTCTACATGGGGATACCTTTGAAGGTGACCCGGAAACTACAACTAATCCAGAATGTGGCAGCTAGATTGGTGATTGGGAGCGGCCGCCGAGACCACATAACACCAGTCCTGAAAGACCTACATTGGCTCCCAGGACGTTTCTGAGCACAATTCAAAGTGTTGGTGTTGACCTTTAAAGCCCTAAACGGCCTCAGTCCAGTATACATGAAGGAGCGTCACCCCCCATCGTTCTGTCCAGACACTGAGGTCCAGCGCCGAGGGCCTTCTGGTGGTTCCCTCACTGCGAGAAGCCAAATTACAGGGAACCCGGCAGAGGGCATTCTCAGTAGTGGCGCCCACCCTGTAGAACACCCTCCCATCAGATGTCAATGAGATAAACAACTACCTGACATTTAGAAGACACCTGAAGGCAGCCCTGTTTAGGGAAGTTTTTAATGTGTGACATTTTAATGTATTTTTAATATTTTTGGAAGCTGCTCAGAGTGGCTGGGGAAACCCAGCCAGATGGGCGGGGTACAAATTAATAATAATAATAATAATAATAATAATAATAATAATAATAATAATAATAGCTCAGTATTGTCAACACTGACTGGCAGAGCTTCTTCAGGGGGTTCATATGCAGGTGGTGTCTCCCCGCCTGCCTAGAGATCCTGGGGATTGAAGCTAGGACCTTCTGCAGATAAATCTGATGTCGCAGCAGCACTGCCCCACCACAATGTCTGCTCCTGCTGCACGTGGATGTACATGCATTTGAACTAGAATTAAGATGCTATCCCTTAAGGTGGGCATGAGTATTACTTTACAGAGGAGAGACATCTTTGAAGGCATCCTTCATTTAAGGGCTGCCTGGTCCGAGTCCAGCTGAAAGATAATGAGCCTTCAGAAAGGAGATCAAGGACCTTGAAGTTGCCCATCAGTTGTTAACACCAACGACAGCAGACTGAGCAGGCACAAAGGATGCCTAGTCACAGTCTTATAAGACATTGTATTTTTGCTTCAGTGATTTCAGTTATGACAATTATTTCTGACCTTGCAGCAGTAGATGTAAAGTCGCAGGGTAAAATGTAAAATGTAAAATGTTAGGCAAACCTGTGCAGCAATGTTCTATCAGAATGAGTCTTGGTTAAGTCCAGAAGGTCCCGTGCTTAATTCCTGGAGGTAGGGTTAGGTAAGATCCCCTGCCTGAAATCCCGGAGAGCCGTTGTCAGTCAGTGTGGACAATACTGAGCTAGATGGATCAATAGGTCTGACTTGGTTTAAGGCAGCTTCCTATGGCCTAGGCCATTAAACAAAACAACAAACTGCAACAGTCCATAAGACAGCTATTATTCTCCCATTGCCAATAGCCTTGCTGCTTTCAGCTGCAACAGGTTAAATTCTGCTGAAGCTCCCAAGACATTTTCCATCTGATGATCTGGTATAATCCTGCACTGGCAAGTGGGACTCCCTGTCTCTCAGCATGCCAATAATGGCCCTATCATTACAGATCTGCCTGTACTAATCTCTCGGATGCAAAATGGTAAACTGGGGAAGCTTAAGCGGTCCAGCTGTCTGGCACACTGAGGTTTCCTAGGCACTTCTTTAACGTGGAAAGTTGTATTTTAGGTGGATAATGTCTGATCCTTTTTAGTTGTTAGGAGTGCACTAAATTGGCAGGTAATTGGTACCCAGCGGAACTGGGCCTTCTATCTCCGAATGGGACGAGGCTATGAAATCTCTGTTTGATATTCAAAGAGGAGGTGAAATAAATATGGTAAATACATACATACATACATACATACATACATACATACATACAATGTCCCACTTATGGTTAAACAAAGCTATGAGTGCAAGTAGCTGTGTGAGCTTGGAAGTAATTTGTTGTTGTTTAGTCGTGTCCGACTCTTCGTGACTCCATGGACCAGAGCACGCCAGGCACTTCTGTCTTCCACTGCCTCCCGCAGTTTGGTCAGACTCATGTTTGTAGCTTCGAGAACACTGTCCAACCATCTCGTCCTCTGTTGTCCCCTTCTCCTTGTGCCCTCAATCTTTCCCAACATCAGGGTCTTTTCCAGGGAGTCTTTTCTTCTCATCAGGTGACCAAAGTATTGGAGCCTCAGCTTCACAATCTGTCCTTCCAGTGAGCACTCAGGGCTAATTTCCTTAAGAATGGATGTGTTTGATCTTCTTGCAGTCCATGGGACTCTCAAGAGTCTCCTCCAACACCATAATTCAAAAGCATTAATTCTTCGGCAATCAGCCTTCTTTATGGTCCAGCTCTCACTTCCATACATCACTACTGGGAAAACCATGGCTTTAACTATACGGACCTTCGTTGGCAAGGTGATGTCTCTGCTTTTTAAGGAGCAGGCATCTTTTAATTTCATGACTGCTGTCACCATTTGCAGTGATCATGGAGCCCAAGAAAGTAAAATCTCTCACTGCCTCCATTTCTTCCCCTTCTATTTGCCAGGAGGTGATGGGCCCAGTGGCCATGATCTTCGTTTTTTTGATGTTGAGCTTCAGACCATATTTTGCGCTCTCCTCTTTCACCCTCATCAAAAGGTTCTTTAATTCCTCCTCACTTTCTGCCATCAAGGTTGTATCATCTGCATATCTGAGGTTGTTGATATTTCTTCCGGAGATCTTAAATCCGGCTTGGGATTCATCCAGCCCAGCCTTTCGCATGATGAATTCTGCATATAAGTTAAATAAGCAGGGAGACAATATACAGCCTTGCCGTACTCCTTTCCCAATTTTGAACCAGTCAGTTGTTCCAAATTCGGTTCTAACTGTAGCTTCTTGTCCCACATAGAGATTTCTCAGGAGACAGATGAGGTGATCCGGCATTCCCATTTCTTTAATTGTTTGCTGTGGTTGACACAGTCAAAGGCTTTTGCATAGTCAATGAAGCAGAAGTAGATGTCTTTCTGGAACTCTCTAGCTTTCTCCATAATCCAGCGCATGTTTGCAATTTGGTCTCTGGTTCCTCTGCCCCTTCAAAATCCAGCTTGCACTTCTGGGAGTTCTCGGTCCACATACTGCTTAAGTCTTAGCTAGCGTGTGAAATGAGTGCAATTGTGCGGTAGTTGGAGCATTCTTTGGCACTGCCCTTCTTTGGGATTGGGATGTAGACTGATCTTCTCCAATCCTCTGGCCACTGCTGAGTTTTCCAAACTTGCTGGCATATTGAGTGTAGCACCTTAACAGCATCATCGTTTAAAATTTTAAATAGTTCAGCTGGAATATCATCACTTCCACTGGCCTTGTTATTAGCAGTGCTTTCTAAGGCCCATTTGACTTCACTCTCCAGGATGTCTGGCTCAAGGTCAGCAACCACACTACCTGGGGTGTACGAGACATCCATATCTTTCTGGTATAATTCTTCTGTGTATTCTTGCCACCTCTTCGTGATGCTTTCTGCTTCTGTTAGGTCCTTTCCACTTTTGTCTTTTATTACGGTAATCTTTGTATGAAATGTTCCTTTCATATCTTCAATTTTCTTGGACAGATCTCTGGTTTTTCCCATTCTATTGTTTTCCTCTATTTCTTTGCATTGCTCGTTTAAGAAGGCCTTCTTGTCTCTCTTTGCTATTTTTTGGAAATCTGCATTCAATTTCCTGTATCTTTCCCTATCTCCCTCGTATTTTGCTTGCCTTCTCTCCCCTGCTATTTGTAAGGCCTCGTTGGACAGCCACTTTGCTTTCTTGCATTTTCTTTTCATTGGGATAGTTTTAGTTGCTACCTCCTGTATAATGTTACAAGCCTCCATCCATGGTTCTTCAGGCACTCTGTCCACCAAATCTAAATCCTTAAACCTGTTCCTCACTTCCACTGCGTATTCATAAGGGATTTGACTTAGATTGTATCTTACCGGCCCAGTGGTTTTTCCTACTTTCTTCAGTTTAAGCTTGAATTTTGCTATAAGAAGCTGATGATCTGAGCCATAGTCAGCTCCAGGTCTTTGCTGACTGTATAGAGCTTCTCCATCTTTGGCTGCAGGGAATATAATCAATCTGATTTCGATGCTGCCCATCTGGTGATGTCCATGTGTAGAGTCGTCTCTTGTGTTGTTGGAAAAGAGTGTTTGTGATGAGCAGCTTGTTCTCTTGGCAGAACTCTATTAGCCTTTGCCCTGCTTCGTTTTGAACTCCAAGGCCAAACTTGCCAGTTGTTCCTTTTATTTCTTGACTCCCAACTTTAGCATTCCAATCCCCTATAATGAGAAGAACATCCTTCTTTGGTGTCATTTCTAATAAGCTGTTGTAAGTCTTCATAGAATTGGTCAATTTTAGTTTCTTTAGCACCAGTGGTTGGTGCATAAACTTGGATTACTGTGATGTTAAAAGGTCTGCCTTGGATTCGTATCGAGATCATTCTATCATTTTTGAGATTGCATCCCAGTACAGCTTTCACCACTCTTTTGTTGACTATGAGGGCCACTCCATTTCTTTTATGGGATTCTTGCCCACAGTAGTAGATATGATGGTCATCCAAACTGAATTCGCCCATTCCCGTCCATTTTAGTTCACTGATGCCCAGGATGTCAATATTTATTCTTGCCACCTCATTTTTGACCACATCCAACTTACCAAGGTTCATGGTTCTTACATTCCAGGTTCTTTGCAATATTTTTCTTTACAGCATTGGACTTTCCTTTCGCTTCCAGGCATATCCGCACCTGAGCGACCTTTTGGCTTTGGCCCAGCCACTTCATCAGCTCTGAATCTACTTGTACTTGTCCTCCACTCTTCCCCAGTAGCATGTTGGACGCCTTCCGACCTGAGGGACTCATCTTCCAGCGTCATAACTTTTATATTCCTGTTGTCTTTGTCCATGGAGCTTTCTTGGCAGAGATACTGGAGTGGATTGCCGGTTCCTGCTCCAGGTGGCTCACATTTGGTCAAAACTCTCCACTATGACCTGTCCATCTTGGGTGGTCCTGCACAGCATAGCTCATAACTTCTCTGAGTTATTCAAGCTTCTTCGCCATGGCAAGGCAGTGATCCATGAAGGGGCTTGGAAGTAATACTAGAGCCAAATTATATCTATCCATATATATCTATATCACCTGCATCTATATATCTGCAGCCACTTTCTTTAATGACAAACTCAGTTGTTCAGATGGGGCCAATACCAGGTAATTGAACACAATACAGAGGCTTACTTCCAAAATGCATGAACTGGAGACTGAGCCAGAAAATATGTGCATGACTCAAAGAGTAGCAAAGGACCGGTGTAGAGAGAAAGAAACTCAAAAGACTCAGGCTCTGGAAATGTTGCCTGTTCTTGGCTTTCTAATTGGGGTATGGAGTTCCATCAGAAGAACAGAAGCACAGCTTCCTGGGTTGCCTGAAAAAGTAATCTGGGTCAGCATTCAGTTTCTTAGCAGGGGGCAATCAGAGTCTTGTGGGAAGCCTTCCAGCAGAGCATGAAGACAATAGTTATCTCCTGTTGGGTATCCCAAGGTATATTGCTTCTGAACATTTTTCTTTTCTGTTTTTTTTTAATCCCCACCCCCAATCTCTCACCAAAGAAGACCCCAAGAGTAACTTACAAGATAAGTAGTCAAGGCAGTCTTTACTCTCTCAGGATTAACATCTGAAAGACAGGGCAGAAAAGGAAAGGAGAAGATGGAATGGGGAAGAAAGAGAGGGAACAGGAAGATCAGGTGCCCGTTTCTTAAACTAACTGTTGTTAAAATGCCCACCTGGCAGTTTGGGAAGCAGAATGAAATGGCCATATGAGATTGGAAGGAGGGCCAAAGGCAGCTGGTTGCTCAGCAGAGCGGATGGAATAGCCCTGTTTCCCTGCTCAGCCTAATAGCTATTGATAGCCTGACAATGTTTTGTTTTCGAAAGGAGGAGATCTTGGAGTTCAAACCAACCTGCATAGTCATCTTTTCTGATCTTCATGACTTTCCCTCGATTTGTCGGTTTGGGTTGTGGTTAATCAGGGTTGACCAAAGAGACACTCTATTTACAACGTTACATTGATTGTTGAAATGCAGTGACAACTGACTTTCACGTGGCGATCTTGATGACCTCCATTCTTATGAACAGACAAATGGGAGATGTAGTGAGATTGGAAAGATTAACTTGTTCCATTTCCCAAAAGTGAGGAAAGAGCTTTTTTTCAGGAATTCACAAAAAAATTATCTTTGAATTAATAACTGAAAGTTGACAATCACCAAATTTTGGGCATTCATTCACACACTCTCCAACACACTTATGTATTTGTGTGTTTGTGTATGTGTATGGACACCCCCGATTTGCAGCTCCCTGATAATGGCATTTTGCCCTCTGCTGCCTCAGGAGTCACCACTCCCACCCCAAATCTATCCCTGAAAAACTGTTCCTTTTCCCACTTTTCCCACTAGCCACATTCGGCCCACAAGCCTGAAATTCCCCACCTCTACTCTTATTCATCTGCCCATCACTATCAGTTCTCTCACACAACAGGAAGCAGCACTGGGGAGTCAGAGATAAATTGCACTGCTGATTTCTCCCTGCAGCCTTCTCGTTCTCTGTTGGAGACATTACCTTAAAGAAGCAACTGACTCCTTAAAAACCTATGCTTGTAAGTTAGAGATTTCCCAATACTGTAGTGAAGATGCGGAGAGGTTTTGTAGCGCCAATGGGTATTGGCTTCCCATCTCGGCAAACGGGACAAATTGATTGTTCTTCAAAAGCCCCGGTCAATATTAGCCTCTTGCGTCAATAAATCCTGATTTTTCACTCTGATCAGTCGATAGCTGCATATAAAGGCAACCTGAATGTGGCCTTGATAAAACAACCATCAGCTTTGTGTGCAACAGCAGAAGCTAGGCAGATGGATTAGACAGTCATATTAGATGGGGGGAAACACAAGTATTTTGCCACAAAGGAAGGTCATGTACTGTTCCTTAATTCACCTGGATGTACATAATGTAATAACAGTGAACAGGAGCAGCTCACATAATTGCATGCTTTTCCATTCCTGCAAACTGCGTGGTATAAGCTGTGGATTTAAAGACAGCCAAGTGGTGCTTAATTGCTTCATAATGTACAGGCTTCAGTTCTCTCAATGATAACAGGAAAGGTTGGGAAACCAAAAAGGAAATTGTCCTGCTATTGCAGAGTAGGATCTTGTGAACTTCTCTTCCGTGGTTGCATCTGCACTCTAGAATTAAACTGTCTTAAGAGACATTTCTTCTTGAGGAACCTAGGAGCTGTAGGGTCTCTAACAAAGAATCCGGGAAGAGGTGTAGCTCAGTAGTAGAGCACATGATTTACATGCAGAGGGTCTCAGGTTTCAATCTCTTGTCATCTCTAGGTAGGTCTGGGAAGGACTCCTGCCTGAAACGTTGAAGAACTGCAAGTCAGTATAGGCAGTGCTGAGCTAGATGAATCAACAGTCTGACTCAACATACTGAAAGACAATGTCTTATGTTGCTAAGTTCTTAGCAACCTCATCATTCTTTGGGGGAAGCAATGGCAGCTATGAAATCAATACAAATCTGAAGTGCAGAGAAGTCTCAAGAGTAGCTATGGGCCAGCAACGTCCACAATTACATTTTGAACAGCTCTGTCCTAAATCTTTGAATGACCTCTCTCAGTTGTTGCGTGTGGATGTTAAACAGTGTGAGATACAAGATAGACTCCTGCAGGACCTCATAGTGCAGGTGTAGGGGAGCTCTTTCACCCCGGGGGCCACCTAGGCAACCTTCCAGGGACCACATGCCAATGGTGGGTGGGGCCTGAGACAAAAGTAGGTGGAGCAACAAATGTAAAGGTTACCTTTGTACAGCCTTAAATTTTACCTTTGTACAGTAGGTAGTTTCTAAACACACTCATACACCCCTCTCCGCCCTCTGTTTGGACAAACAAGAGACATTATCAGGGTCCAAGGGTGCAAAGGTGGGCTGGTGAGGGGTGTGGCTTGAGCAGAAGGGGACTGACCTGAGGGCCAGATAGAGGGGCTTGGGAGTCTCATTTGGCCCTTGGGCCTGAGGCACCCCACCAGACATAGGGTAAATGCCCAACAGCACCTTGCAAACCATCTAGTCTTGTGAGATGATCCCACTCCCAACATCTCTGAACAATATCTGAAACAGCAAAATTAGTGCTTGCAGGACTGGATTTTCGTATTGTTTTATCCTGTTAATGTATCTTTTACATTGTTCTTGGTATGCATTAAGAGCAGATTATTTCATTATAATATTTAGCTTATTCTTTGCTTATTAAGTGTTTGCCTTTGCTTATTTGAGTTTTCAAAGTGCTTTGTAAGAAATTGGTCCCCCCCCTCCCCACAAGGGCAATGTTGATTATAAGTTGATGTTTCTTATGTGCACCTTTGAGCACAATCCACTGTGGAAAAGAGGAATGAAATTAAACCAAGGTAGAGACGGTCCAAAAATCCTACTTTCAGTTTCCAAAATATATTGCACCCACACAAAAACTGGGGTGCACTATTCTCTTGATTTTTAGGGTGACAGAGTTTTCTCTCCAAAATATTTACACAGGTGTGGGCTGCTGCTCACCTTAATTCTACAAAGTTAAGGAGTTCGGGTTCAGTTTCAATGTTTTAAAATGGGCCACTCCCATCCAATCCAACATCCTGTTCTCACAGTTGCTAACCAGATGCTCATGGCAAACACACAAGGAGGTCCTGAGGGCAACATTGCTCTCCCCACTCCCACACTTACTAGAATGGTTTCAGAATGATACAATGTGCCATTGCATTGCTCCCAAACCACTTCAGGATGTGTGGCTCACTTTTTACTTCCCCTGCTTCCTGGTGTGACTTGGAAGTGACGAAACGCCACACTGCATTCCACCGTTCTGAAGCCATTCTAGTTAAGTGCTGGTAGAGGAGACAGGGAGAAAGGGTCCCATCACACTGGGAATATGAGAGAGCCCCAAACCACCAAACACCTCATCCATTCAATCCTTAAATCCTAATGTATTTAGAACAATTGTGTGCAGATTTTGGAGAAAATTCTTTTTCTCTATGACATTTTTGGAGGGGCTTTGATTCGCCACAAATCACCTGAAGAATGGCTGGGGAAAAATAGAGAGAGAAACTTCAGCATAGCAATAAACAAAACTTCTGGAATCGGTCATCCAGGTAGGAATGGATCCATTGTTGCTAACCTCTCTTGTGCCTTTGTTAGTCATTTCCAGCTTATCAGCCTCCCCCAACAGAAACAATGTCCTTTACTGTCATGCATGGTCACCCAGAGGCAATGCTGTATTCAGCACAGGTGACCAGGCCAGGCTTCATTTTTGAACAGCTTTCTCTTTGGCCCAGTAGTGGTTTCTTAGCAACTACTCAGCTCTCTCCTGCAAGACAGCAAGATTTAGGAGCTTTCTTTTTCTCTTATCCTCAGGTGTTTTGCGACTACCACGGCCATTCCCAGAAGAAGAATGCATTTCTATACGGATGCAGTGTAAAGGAGACCTTGTGGCAGGCGGGACGTACTGTTGATACGACTGTTGTCACCGAGGATGTTGGATACAGGGTAAGACGTTCTTCTTATAGTACAGACTTTTGCACAGAAATTCCAGGTGAAACTGCCCTGCTGCTCCTCTGAGTGGCCTGTTTATTGATCATTTGTCCTGATTTGCTTGCGCAAAGCTTACACAGAGGTGAAATGGTATTTGATCCTTATTCAGAATTCATTCTGATTTGTTTGCAGGGAGGTTATTTGACAATTAGCATCCATCCATTGCTTGCAGGGAATTCATACACCTTCCTGTTAATTGTTCATTCATTCCACAATAGTTGAGTCAACCCTCCATTGGAAAAAGTCTATTTCTTTTTCAAAGTGGAACTTTTGTGGTTGCATGACAGAACATTTTAACCTACTTTAATTGGGCAAACCTACATTTCCTGATATGTGCTTGACTACCTTCTGGAAAATACTGACAGTCTTGAGTAGGAATTTAAGAAGCGTTTTCTGTTCTGACCTGTATTCATCATAATCAGCACTGTTTGCATTCTGCTGCAATTCGATTTCCACCAACTATTAATATAATTTGTGCCCCTGTCTGCTACTTAACATGGCTTTTGTAACTGTTTGCATAACTTAATCAGCTCACACTAATTTCAATGTAAAAGAAACATCAAAGCAATGTAAAAAAAGTCATTAATTACATCTCATTTGCAGACACAATTAAACAACAAAGAGGTGAGCAAATATTGATCGTATTCGCTTGCCTGATTTCTGTTCCTGACCATAGACAAACACATGAACTACAGCAATTTCTACTTCCCTTTTCTGTTTTCTTCTGAATTCTCCAACATCCCTAGTCTGGAGGCAGCCCTGGACTTTCCAGCTTTAGATTTTTGAATTATGTTATTTAATAACAAACTTATGTGGTAAGAATTCCAACAGAGAGGAAACCAAACAGAGCAATTGAGAAAAAGATAAGAGGTGCCAACATGTTCAGAACCCTGAGGTTTTTACAAGTCCCCAAAGCCCTAAAACCTAAGAAGACAAGTTGCTTCCTCACCCACTTTCCAAAAAACACTTTCAAAAGAGAACAAAGCCTGCTCAGCAGCATGGAATATTGTTTATCTGACCCTATGTGTGCTATACATTTAAAGCAATATCCTACCACTTTAAGTAGTCATGGCTTGTCCCAAAGAATCATGGGAAGTGTAGTGTGTTAAGGGTGGCTGAGAGTTGGTAGGAGATCCCTATTCCCCTCCCAGAGCTACAATGGACAGAGTTCTCTGAGAAGAGGGATTGACAGTTAAACCACTCTGACAAGTGTAGGTCTAGGAGAAGAATAGGGCATCTCCTAGCAACTCTCAGCACCCTTAACAAACTACGCCTCCCGGGGGGAAGCCATAACTATTTAAAGTGGAATGATACTGCTTTAAAATGTATATTGCAGATGGAGCATCTGTTGGAAAGTGAATATGGGAAACCAAGGTGGTGGTGGGAGATGGAATGATTTTCTTTTTTTTTCTTTTTTTGGAGCCACCTTTTGTTTGTGTGGTGAATAAAATTATTGTAAATACCTTTGGCTGTGTGCGTTGCTTTCCCACTTTGCAGTGCTAAGGGTTAGCTGCACCTGCTGTAATTGAAAGTGAAAGCATTTCCCAAAGTGATCTTAATAGAGCACACTGTGAGCCTGAAACATTGACCAGAGGAAATATTTCACACAGCGTTCCTTAGCCTGAGCAAGATAGCGTTGGCGGGGTGAGGGACGGCAAGGTGGGGGAAAAGCTCGTCGTCAGCATATCTTCTGGAGCTTTGTTGCCGCCAAACTTTAGGAAACCGGGGATTGCTGGCAAGCATATAGAGAGCATCAAAGGGCTGCCTTCCAGCAATCGAGGTGTGTGCCTTGAATCCACAATGGATGAGCCATGAGCAAACTTCTGCTGCAGTCTGACAGTGGAGGCATTAACCATTGACACCCACATGTTATGAAACCTGTTTCCCGACAGGTGTGACCCACCAGCCCATAAAATGCATCATGCAGTCTTTACCTAGTATTGTCTTTCCTTCTTGAGAGCTCCACAGACAGCCTTTCTGCACAATGCCATAGCTCTGCCCTTGATTCCACATATAAGTGGACTCAGGCTACCCTGGGTCCTGACTTGTAGGCAACACCTCCACACACCCCTTTTGGCTAACTGTAAACAGCATTAACCCTCAGCTTACTAACTGGATAGGCTGTGGTCTAAAACACTGAGCCTAGGGCTTGCCAATCAGAAGGTTGGCAGTTTGAATCCCCACATGATGGGGTGAGCTCCCGTTGCCCGGTCCTTGCTCCTGCCAACCTAGCAGTTCGAAAGCACATCAAAGTGCAAGTAGATAAATAGGTACTGCTCCTGAAATTTCTGTGTGCTGCTCTGGTTTGCCAGAAGCAGCTTAGTTATGTTGGCCACATTACCTGGAAGCTGTACGCCAGCTCCCTCGGCCAGTAAAGCAAGATGAGTGCCACAACCCCAGAGCCATCTGCGACTGGACCTAATGGTCAGGGGTCCCTTTACCTTTACCTTTACTAACGGGATAGTCTCTGCTTTTGTACTGCAAAAATTTGCGCTCACCGCCTCCAAGAGGTGGACAGGGTTTGCGACACCATGCGGGCTTACCTGGCCAGGTGCCACCCACCCTACTGCAGGGTGGCCGTCGCCCCGCCCCCATCTTGGCAGGACAATGAGCTGCCGGCTGGGGCTGGGGCGAGGGCCAGGAAAAGGGCCAATGCTCTTCGGCCCAGACTCACTTTGTTTTCCTGCTAGATTCACCCACTCAACCCTCTCTAAAACTATAACATGGTCTCCTTTTGCAGGCTAACCTCTTGCTTCCTAGATCAGCGGGCACTGCTATGGTTGTGAGATGGTTGCTGTATTCAGAACCGGGAAGGAATTTTGCCTGCATTGGCAGGTTTTGCCTTCTCCGTAGCAATTCGTCACAACTTTGGTGGTTTTTAGGCCTTGGTCAGTATCCTATAGTCTATCTTTGAGATATGGGGGGGGGGGTAACATCTTCATGCACCCACATGTGGCAGCATTTGCAGGGCCCATTAAAGGGTTGATTGCGGGAGTCACTGACCCTAGAGCGGCAGCATATAGGTCAAACTCCCAGCTTTGGTGAAGTGGGAGGGCACGCTGTGTAAGTTCACGCTTTACAGTCCTGACTGCCTTGCACATCCTCAGCCCCTGTTGGGTTGAGAGGGATACCTGCCAAGGCCTAAGCCAAGGTTCCTACACCTGAAATTCAACAATGTTGTGGCCTAAATTAAACCCATACGTTGTTGTCGTGTCTCATTTCTGGGGGGGGTAGGCTCTGGCGACAGGGTTTAGCGCATGGGCTTGCAAATGCTGTGTAACTTGCCTTGAGCTCTTGGAATGTTGGTTTTGTAGGTGAGCTTTCTTTAGCTTTAAATGACCTCCTTGGAGAGATCTGAGAAAAACAGAAAGGAAAAGTTGCCCTTAACAGTCATTTTGGCACATTGTTACAAATAGATCTGTTTATATATTGGTATGGGGTCGGTTGGAATTGGTTTTTTGTTGGAAATGTACAATTAAAAGGTAATTAATGAGAAAATAAACAGAGAGGAAAGAACCATTAGCTTGAGACCTGAGAAACACGGTTACAACAAACAGAATATTAAATTCGTATTTGCTAATGTTTACAAATGAGCACTCCATACACTTATGTTCCACTTACCTACCAGCCTTTTTATTTAATTAAAGTAAAAAAGGTTGATTATAAAGGCAATTTCCATTGTCTTAAGGAGCTGAATCAAGCTGGGGAATCTGCATATGTATTTTTCATCATCCCTTCGTTGGGTTGGGCTCAGCTTGGCAAGGACAAGAAGAAAATTCTCAGACCTTCACAGATGATGCTTGAGTGGGTCTGAAGTTTTGAGGGCATTTGTGTGTATGTTGTCTGAATGGCAACTAGGGGAGAGGAAGTTGGTGAGCGTCTTTAGAACATCCCACTCTGCCCAAGCCATGGACCACAGTGATCACTGCACCAGGCCCAAGTCAAGTTTCTACGAACTAAAAGTCTCCAACAATTCCTTTATACTAAACCAAACCCTGGTAGCTCAGTGGTAGAGCATCTGCTTCACATACAGAAGGTCCCTGTTTCAATCCTCAGTATTCCGAGGTAGGGCTGGGAGTGACTCACTGTTTGAAACCCCCAAGAGCTTCTCAACAGTCATTGAAACATGTTGTTTAAGGAACTTAAAGGCTCTATAGGGCTAAGGAAGGAATTTAGCATTGCCAGATTCCACCCTCTCCCAAGTCCCCATTGCTTTTGTTATCTGCAGGTATGAGCAGGTGTCCATGCTTACATTTTTCCTGCTGCCAAAAAAGCTTCACTTGCAGATTTTTTGGTTCAAGCTGATATAGGAGCAAAGGAAGCCCTTTTCTGTGATCAGCTAGCTGTCCAGCCAGAACTGCAAGAGAAAAACACACACGATATAGACAATTCAGGCTGCCCAGCTAGTACAAGGCAGACAACTTGCTCATGCATTTATCATTTGACTCCTCCTCTGCACTGGGTTATTGAACGCTTGGTGACTGGGGATGATTGACATATGCACATTATAATACTCGTCATTTCTGCAGTTTGCATTGTGATTGGGCTGGCCTTACCTGTTGGGCTCCAGGATCAGCTTAAGCTGCTGGTGAATGTTTTCCTAAGCAAACTATGTTTGGGGATGAAACAAGAGATTTGCCCAGCTTTGACCTGCCTGGATGAGAGAATGAAAGGCTGGTCCTGTGTCCAACTTCACACAGGATATTCCTCTTATTTGAAGGGCTGTTTGGTACAGGTCCAGTTAAACTAATCCTAAGAAGAATAAAGGTTAGGGGCCTTGAAGTTGCCCAACCACAGTTAACAGCATTTGGACAGAAGACTGAGAAGGCACAGAGGCCATTGCCTGGTCACAGCCTTCTCCACTAGGGTGAGAGGTATTGCATTTCCATTTAAACTATTGCATCCATTTCAAAACAAATTAGCATATGCAAGTGATGGGCAAACCAGCATCCTCTTCCATCCTCTCTTTAGTGTGTGTGTGTGTTGCATTTCCTCTTTTTTTGGCAATGCCACTCTACATAGCATTTATTCTGTTTCTCTTGAACGACACCTTGAGCATGCCTTTGTGGTGTGTGTGTAAGAGGATCCGTGTCAATGTGCCTGGATGCCTGTTGTTTTGTCAGTAAGAAGTACCACACAAATGCACATATATGTGTATGTGTGTGTGAGAAAGATGGTGATGGAGGAGGATGCAAATACAATAAAACTGCTGCTTACTGTTGATAGCTTAAAATGGTCAATGTGGCTCCTAGATCTGTTTGTGTTTCTTCCAAGCAGTGAGTTAGGGTCTTTTACCATCAGCCAACAATATTAGCTGTAGGCTAATAATAATAATAATAATGGAGCATCAGGTAATCTACCGACCAATGATAATGAAACGTGAAAGCAAACAAGCTCAATTCATCTGTGAAAAGAATCCTGTTCCCTCTTGGAACCATAGGTGGCAATATTTGCTCAGGTAAAGAAAGAAGGTGTATATCAGAGCTGAAGTCGCCCCCTAATAGATATTGCAACCGTTTTCTCCAGAAGAACAGAAGAACATTTAGTGTATAAAGTCCAGCAGTTTTGCACAAAGTATTTATTTGTGTGTGTATCTATTAGAGGCAGATACACAGAGATTTGAGGAAGACGCAGCTGATCTCCAGTTGCAATTCACAAGAAAATCAGAATAGCTCCATATCATGAATCCATATTAGGTACCCTCCACCTTACTAATAATTTAAGAAAATCCCTATTGGATCAGACCCACAGCCCATCTAGTCCAGCATGGAAATGGCAACCAGACCATTCTTATCAACCTCAGCCGGTGTGGCTACCAGGTTGGCTCGGCTGGTCTAGGGGCATTCTGAGTGACACTAGCAGGCATTTGCATGCCTTGGGGAATGGTTCCTGTGTTTGCTTTTCATCCAGCGGGGGCTCGGACTGGACACCTGCTAAGCTGGTTTGTGTGTGGCAGAGGAGGACCAAGGCAAAGCAGAGTCTCCTGGTTTCTCAGACCAGCAAGAAAGCCCAACTCAGAAGCCTTCTAAAGTTGCTTTGCTGTGTTCTGGAATGTTGAGAGTCAGTGTGACGCAATGATTTAGAGCGCCGATGTTTTTACTGATATTGTAATCTTGTGTGTTGTGTGCCTCTACTCTTATGAAGTGCAGATTATAAATACTTGAATGCGCATTAACCTCTTCCATACACAAAAAGCCTTGAAATGACTTACAGATACAAAACTACGTAAGATACAAAGGCCTTTGCAATACATTTAAAACCAAATACATAAAGGCTTTCGCAATTCTGGGACCATCCATGGAAAATCAGGACACTTGGAGGTTATGTGGCTGTGTAAAGTGGTAGCATTGTGTTTTAAAGGTTTGCTGTTAATGTGGCTTTGGTGCATATGTCCTTCTCGGTGCCTGCCCCCCATGAAGGTTTGTGACCTTTTTGGTAATGGCGTTGTGGAACACCTTACCCCATGCAGTGCATCTAGGCCTCTACTTCTGATGATTTGGTTAAGACTTTCAAAATTCTTCCTGGAGAGCTTTGCTTTTCCAAGCAGATGAATTCTGTCCCCCCACCCCCTTTCCTGAACCTTCCTCTATTTTATACTGCATTACATGATCGGTCCTGTTGTTTTATGAAGAATTGTGATATTTTAATTGCTGAAAGCTGACCTGAGTAATGCATTGCATTAGAAGGGAGAGATATAAATCCTTGAATGAATGAATGAATTCAGGGTATTTGGCATATGGACAGCTTTAATGATAGTGCTGTTACAGTTTCTTAATCTGGGCTTTAGTGTGTGTGTGTGTGTGTGTGTGTGTGCATGCTCACACACGCATACACGTGTGCTTACAATGGTTATTCTGATGATATTATGTATTGTTTAAATTTGTTTTATTGCATCATATATATAATAAATTGTGCATATATGTGTATATGTATGTTGGGGTTTGTGTGTACAGAATATAAAGCTATATACAAGTCGAATAAATCCAATCACATCAATCATATCATTTATGGTATTTTCCCTATATGTTTGAAGTGTTTCCTGTACATTATCTCTTCAACTCTCAGAGATGTGTAAGGAAATGGTTTTTTCCTGGTTAGTTATGCCATACATTTTCATTATTAAATGTTTAGTACATCCCGTTACTCTTTTATTCTGTTCCTACTAATTCAGAACCAGATAATTGGTTTATGTAACTTCCATTCAGTGTTATTTTCCAACGATTTCAGTGGGAGATCTAGCCTGTCTTCTGTTGCTTGTGATTTATTTTCATCCTGCTGGCATGAATTTTTAAAGCATTATGCTCCTCGCCCAGATCTACCAAATTTCAGATAGATAGGACAAAAGCTCCCTATTTAGAAGCAATTAAAAAGGTCCCCCCATCACAGCCTAATTGCTCTTTTCCTTCTCCTCTCTGTAACTTTTCTTGTGGCCTGTACAGGCTGTTCCAGCAGCGCTATTGAAACACATTTGGGACTCCTTCATTTGAATTCCCATTCATTCCTATAAATAAAATGACTGAAGCCAATGGAGCTCCTTTGTTTTTGTATTTCATTTGGTGTTTTTTTTTAAATGATTGCAAACCTTTAGCGATTCTTACAGCAGGGGATCAGTCAGCAACGTGAAGCCTCTGGACCAAAACTGGTTTCTTGAATGCTGCTGCCTGTTGCTTTAGTTGTCAGTCTGAAACTGAAAAGAGATATGTAGAATGGAGTACAGTGGTACCTCGCAAGACGAATGCCTCGCAAGACAAAAAACTCGCTAGACGAAAGGTTTTTCCGTTTTCGATTTGCCTCGCAAGACGAATTTCCCCTATGGGCTTGCTTCGCAAGACGAAAACGTCTCGCGACGTCTAAAAACAAAGACATGTTTTGTTTATAAAGTTAATTTATTTTCCCTTCAGTTTTTGAACTGCTCTTTACAGTATGTGTGACTTTAAAGAGCAGTTAATAAACTGTTGTTGTACCATATTTGGCTTTGTTTAGACTTTTTTTGACCATAGGAACGCATTAATTGATTTTCAATGCATTCCTATGGGATTTCGTGCTTCGCAAGACGAAAAATTCGCTAGACGACAAAAATTGCGGAACGAATTAATTTCGTCTTGCGGGGCACCACTGTACCTGGGAAGAAGTATTTGCTGGCAGGCTACTCAGCTAGCTGTATGTGGAAAGCGGGGGCAGGACCGAGATACCATCATGCCCAGAGTAGTCATCCAGGACAAACAGTTCCTGAACAGAGGATTGCAACAATTCTGCAACAACCAATACAGATGGACAAAGACTGAGGTCAAGAGATACTGGTTTGCATAAGGACATCCAATGGGTTCATCACTGAGATGAGAGAAGAATATTGGAAGCTGCCTTATATCAAGTCAGATCATTAGTCCACCATGTTCAGTATTGCCTGCACTGGCAGGAAGTCACCCTGCAGGTTTTAAGACAGGGGACATTCCCAGCCCTACCTGAAGAAGCTGGGGATTGAACCTAGGACCTCTAGAAGCCAAGAAGATGTTCTACCACTGAGCTATGACCAGTTCCCAGATTTAAACTTGGGGGATATCCCAGATCACACCACAATCCCTTAACCACTACATCACAGGTTTCATATATGCACTGTCATAGACAGTGTGGTGTTGTGGTTAACTAGAACCTAGGAGAGCATTGTTCAAATCCCCACTCAGCCATGATGTGACCTTGGACCAGTCACTGTCTTTTAGCTTTACCTACCTTACAGGGTTGTTGTGAGGATAAACTGGAGGAGAGGGGAAGAACCCACGGGTGCTATTTTGAGCTGCACTGTCATAGACAGTGTGGTGTTGTGGTTAACTAGAACCTAGGAGAGCATTGTTCAAATCCCCACTCAGCCATGATGTGACCTTGGACCAGTCACTGTCTTTTAGCTTTACCTACCTTACAGGGTTGTTGTGAGGATAAACTGGAGGAGAGGGGAAGAACCCACGGGTGCTATTTTGAGCTGCTTGGAGGAAAAAAAAGTGGCTGTAAAGGTAGATAAAATGTGGTAGGTTTATCCAATGATGAACACATTTAAATGATTATGGATTTATTGTGTGTGTGTGTATGTGTTGCAGACCCTGCCAAAGATCTTGGACAAAGTAGCTCCTGTATTTCTCATGAGCAGCTGCAGCTTCCTGGTAGAGAAGTCACGTGACTCGACAGCCCGCGTGGTGGTTTGGCGGGAAATAGGAGTGCAGAGGAGCTACACCATGGAAAGCACTTACTGCGGATGCAGCCATGGCCTCTACAAGGTATTGTGATGCTTGCTTGGAAAACAAATTTTGTGTGCACCTCTTTCATCCTTCTTTATACACTATCCATGCAGGTGCCTGTCTTTCTTTCTTTCTTTCTTTCTTTCTTTCTTTTTTTCTTTCTTTCTTTCTTTAAGACCTACACAAAATCAGAATCCAATTCCAACTACTTGTAGCCAACGTGATGATGCCATCAATACCATATAGCTTTGAACAGCTAAGGCTTCCCCACATACTGGGAAGTATAGTTTGTTAGCAGTCAGTGCTGAGAGTTTTTAGGCGATCTCTGTTCCCTTCACAGAACTACAATTCCTCTTCACAGGCGACTCTGGGAATTGTAACTTTGTGAGGGGGATAAAGGTCTTCTAACAACTCAAAACACCCTTAAGGAACTACAGTTCCCAGGACTTTGAACTTTGGGAAGCCATGACTGATTAAAGTGTTATGACACTGCAGATGGGTTCGGCTGTATATGTGTATCTCAGATCAGCAGCTAAAAAAAGAAGGTGAGGAATGACCTAAAACATTTTGATTGCTGAAGGAGAAATTCCAAACGGTGCTTCCAACCCATGATGAAAAATACAAGCATGAACTAAATTATGGAGTGATTGTTACTCTTTAAAACTACTTCTGTGTTTTTTGCCTGAGATGGTAGGGCTGAGCCCTGAAAAAGACTTGGTTGTTTGCTTGAGGAACTGGGCATAGATCTTGCGTGCAGGAGAAAAAGAATTGGGGCCAAAGAATAAATGTTTCGTTGGTTATATTAACAAGGAGCACTTGTAATTTAATTAAAACCAAATCTCCAACCTTCAGAAGGGCAAACATTAGCTCTTGCAAACATTTCCAGCTCATTCTTCTGATTAAATTACATGGAGGCTCGTTCTGCTAGGATATATTGGACAGAAGTTTTCATAGTACACAATGGGCTGTGGGGTTAGGATTGCCACATCTGATCTCACCCGCCTGCCAGAAAAATTCTTAGGCCAAACAGCTGTGTGTTTCTTTGGCTTGATTCATTCCACTTATATCCTGCTCTTCTTCCAAAGAACTTTGAGCAGCTAACATTTTGTGGCCACTCCATCTAGGCAGCTTATAATTATAAGCTGTTTATTGGTTCTTCAAGGGGAATGTAAGGTAAAGTAGCCTGTGAAAAAGCTGAGTGGGGGGAAGAATTTTGGTGCACCTTTGAAGGAGGGATTTGGTGGTGTGTGGGTTGTGATTACCACATTGAGTGTATGTGGTTGCATGAGTATGGATGTAAGAGGGAAACATTTTCCATTCCCTCCTGTATTCAGCAGCACTGTTTCCATTCACTGCAGTTCATCTGCCAAAAGCTATGTTCTTTGTCTGACTATCTGCTGTGGCAAAATTGCACAACTTATGTAATTAATTGCGCAAATTATGTAAGCTATGTTGTCATTATATTTTTCCGCTATGTTCATTTCATTGCAAAGGAAACACGGTGCAAACGGGAAAACTGTAGTATCATTTGCAAACTGAAAGCAACAACAACAACAGAGGATACTGATTGTATTTACTGGATTGATTTTTGTTCCGAAGGTGGGATGAATTAGTGAGCATTGGCACTTTCAGATCCTGTTTCTGTTTTCATTGGAATTTTCTAACATCCTTAAGGGTGGGGCTCTTTTCACAAAGGCCTCAGTCACTGGCAGAGCTTCCTACAGTGATAATATCTCCTGATGTAGATCTTCACTTGCCCCTTCTTCCATGGCTGGGTGGTAGGGGAGCACAATTTGTGGTTTGCCTCAGGTGCCAAAATGTCTTGGGTCAGCCCTGGAGGTTTTTTGTTTGTTTGTTTGTTTGTTTGTGTATGTGTGTGACTTTTACATGGATAGAACATGAGCAAGAGTCACATCCATTGCTCTTACCATGTTTGCTTTTAGACATGTCCAACGCTGGCATGTGGCTTCTGGAAGGTTGTCCACAAAGAAGTGGAGCCCTCAGGCTAAAAAAGTTTCCTCAGCCCTGTCAGAGGCCTTCAGTTCATTTGCTGTTCTGTTGTGAGTTCAGCAAGTTCTTTGGGAATTCAACAGGTTCAGTCAGGCTGCCAGCCTGATTCATGGAAGTGCCCCCATTATGGGTTACACAGTGTAATAATGGAGGTACTAAAAACACAGGTTGGGGTATGAGTTTCAGACAGGCATCACAAACCTGGTGCCCTTCAGGTGTTGTCTGCCTGCTTTTTAAGAATCAAGAGGAAGCATTTCTCCCTATCTTAGTGCTTGTGTGTGTGTGTGTAAATACTGCTTTTTAGTCTTACAGAGCAGGCAGGTCATTGATCTCAGTGCTGTGGTACTTATCACTAAGGTGGAAGAAAAGATCCTACTGTCTTCTTGCTCTTTGAAGATTTTCTCAAAATAGAAGAGGGCTTCATTTCCTAAATGGATCAGGAGTAGGACAGAGGGGGTCCCTGACAGGCAACTTCCGGTGGCTTGGGAGGCTGGAAGTAGCCTCTGGGTTGCCCACTCCTGCTTTAAGTACTCCTACTGGCCCTCCACAATGAACAATTTGAAGGCACTCTGATGCAATTCCATCCCCTGAAGATCAGCAGATCTGAGCCTCATCAGTGTTTGGGTGAGGAATTGCTTGGGAACCCAAGAGATTGCTCTGAGTTCCTTGGAGGAAGAAACACAACGATGCAACTCCATTATTTATCTCTACAAGGCATGTTCATTGGATGCAGCAAGTAAATAGATGGATGATTATTTAGCAATCAAATTTATGATCAGAGTCAAGGGACCATGAAGCTCATTACAAACTCCATAGAGTTGTCACTCCACGCATCAGTGAAGCGTAGCAAGGAGGAACCAAGCAGCTGCTCTATGCGCACACAGAATTCCAGGACAACCGTGCGGGACAGAAAACACAGGAGTATATATGAAGGGAATATTAGGGAGGGAAATGGATTTGCTCTGCTTGGCTGGAACATACTAAACACATCCCACTTGTGAGGAAAGGGACAGCCATTTCCAAACCTACACCTGGAATACATGGGTGGATGTTGCAAAAAGCTGTTTCTCAATGACCAAGAACAAAAAGCATGAAGGGCCAGAAGTAAAAGTGGGTTTAAGGAAGCTAATTCTCTCTTTTTATGTTGCTCCAACATTGTGGGCCAAAAGAGCTTATTATTGCAAATTGTGAGTACATGAGTAGCTCTGACCTTTATGCCCAACCTCCAATCTCCTTCCTAAGCCAAGGGCAGGCTCAAAACATTTTGATGCAGGAAATCTGGTTGGTGCCCCCACCATATAAGGGATGTAGAAAGGCCTTGCTTTGCATTCTGTCCTGCATTCTGTCCTGCATACAGCTTGCAGCTCTGTTTCCGTTCCACAGTTCGTCTTCAGTCAAAAACTATGTTATTTGTCTTGCTGTCCACTGTGACAAAAGTATGTGACTTATGTAATGTACACAATTAATTAACTAAATTAGGTTGTCATTACATGATTCCACCCCATTCATTTCAGCGCAAATGGGGGAGGGGAAGTAATGTACGGTTTTGTGGACTGAAAGAAACAATAACAGCAAATACTGATAATTTTTGCTAGGGCAATTTCCATTCTGGACGTGGGACAAATAAATGAACATTGGCAATTTGTGCTCCATTTTCACCAGACTTCTCTGACATTCCTGCACCCCCCCACACACTTGATCAGAAGGCAATTCTCTAGCTATAACATCATTGAAATGGGAAGAAAGCCTATTAATTTCTATGAGGCTTATGGCTGTGGATTCTCTAGTGAGTTTGTTTGCTTATTTATTTATACTTTAAAAATCTGTCTCCCCAGTTCCTCTCAAAGGAAACCAGGTTGTCAAAGAACAAAAGAGAAGAACAATGGGTTCTCTTGCCCAAAAGTATGCTGTGCTTTTTCTCCCAACTCTGCTACCCTTCAAGGCACTTGGAATCTGTAATCTGAGGCTGCTGCTTTTCCATGCCTTATGCTAGAGTCCTATGTTTATTGTGACCCATAGGTTACATCAAATGTTTATGCATTCTGTGCCACTCTGATCTTTTTGTCAGTCCTGCGATGGAACTATGACCCTTCAGGAAGAAAACCTCCAGAGACATAGCTCCTGCTAAAGTCGGACACAGCTATATTGGAAAGTTTGCACTAAGTGATGCGAGAGAGGCAAGTTTGCTTGCAGAAGGCAGTGCACTAAGCCGGGTAACGAAGCTTGCACTAAGCTGGACTCTGCAATGTAATAAAGCTTGCACCATGGCCAACTATTCAGTTGGGAGATGCATGACTAACATGAGGAGAACATTGCTGTTCCTCCAGTTCAAAGTGGCTGTTTATTAGCTAAGGAACATGGGAAGCTGCCAGGTCAAAGCATTGGTCCATGTAGCTTAATATTGTCTATCCCAGGACAGGAATACAGTGGTACCTCGGGTTACAGACGCTTCAGGTTACAGATGCTTCAGGTTACAGACTCCACTAACCCAGAAATAGTACCTTGGGTTAAGAACTTTGCTTCAGGATGAGAACAGAAATCATGGGGCAGCGGGAGGCCCCATTAGCTAAACTGGTACCTCAGGTTAAGAACAGTTTCAGGTTAATAATGGACCTCCAGAACAAATTAAGTTCTTAATCCGAGGTACCACTGTAGTGGACTTGTGGACCTCCAGATATTGTTCAGCTACAACTGCTATCATCCCTGACCATTGCTGGCTGGGGCTGATGAGAGTTGGGAGTCCATCAACATATAGAGGACCAGAGGTTCCCTATCCCTTCTAGTCCACAGCAAGGAGAGTCAAGCCTCTTTTCAAGCACAAAGCTCACTGGGTGACTGTGGGCTGGTCACTTCCTTCAGCCCAGCATACCTCACCGGACTGCTATGGTGGTAAAATGGATTGGGTGGGTGGGGGAAACCATTTATGCCACCACTCTGAGCTCTGTATAAGAAGGATGGAATACAGAAGTGTAGAAAATCCTCATTTGACCTCATGTTTGAGTCACTATCATCATGACTGGCTCTCTGAAGAAAGCTTCACGTTCAAAGGATATGAATTTCAAAAGGCTCAGCTCCCTTTTGCATTTCTGTAGCACTGTCTGTATTTTCACTGGCATGGGCTAGAATGGACCACCATTATCCAACGGATAGCCTTTGCTGTTCTGTAGAATATCAGGAATATATCCACACTTATTTTCATTCTTCCTCCCAAGAACCCCAGAACCCAGCCACTGTGTTCCCACCTTGGCAACAGGATAGCCATGAGAAGCCTACAAGCTACAAGGATATGAGTGCAGGCCATGATTCCCAGGAACTGGTATTCAGGGGCATACTGCCTCCAACAGTGAAGGCAGAACCTAGTCATAATGGCTAGTAGCCACTGATAGTCGTACACTCCAACAATGTGGAGGGCCAGTTCATGGCATAACTGTTTCCAGATGCAGGATGGATCAGAAATCCTGTCCTAGCAAAACGATTTTCACTTGCATCCCTATGGTGTGCATAACATCTGGTTCAGTCCTGAGATTCAAATTCTGTCGAAAGGTTTCATGCCTAGCCCTGACCTGGTGTCAGACACTGGGTACTCGGGGAACAAACCAGGCACTCCATAGGTCTAGGACTTTGCGTAGCAGGTTCCAGTACTCCTGGTTCCATTAGAAGAGAAGTGCTTGGATTTGATATCCCACTTTATCACTACCCTAAGGAGTCTCAAAGCGGCTAACAACCTCCTTTCCCCTCCTCCCCCACAACAAACACTGTGAGGTGAGTGAAGCTGAGAGACTTCAGAGAAGTGTGACTAGCCCAAGGTCACCCAGCAGCTGCATGTGGAGGAGTGGGGAAGCGAACCCGGTTCACCAGATTATGAGTCCACTGCTCTTAACCACTACACCACATCAGGAGAGCCTCGCAGTCAATGGCCCTTGTAGCCCAGCATCCTGTTCCCATGTTGACCAACCAGATGCTTCTGGGAAGTCCACAAGCAGCAATACTTGCCCACTTGTGTTCTCCAGCAGCTGCTATTCAGAGGCGTACTGCCTCTTGAGAGTGAAGGCAAGGCAAGGTTGCATGAACCCCAGAGGGTGCCCCAGCAATTCTACATGCAAGACACCATTTGGAAAGAGAGGGAAGGAAATCCTGCCCCTTTTTGTTCAGGTCGATAAGGAAGCAGATGAATTATAAAGCAGCATAAAAATTTCCACTCGGAACATATTGCAAATGATTTCGGTATGTTGGAAAGCTCAGTCGCAGTTGGATCATGAGGTTATTATTGTAAGGTCATCTTTTCATTTTCCCCCTTTCCCTTTTTTTTTTTTTTTTGTTTAGCATCACCATTTATCCAAAAGACGGAGGACACTTAAAACATGCCCAGGGGTGTATTTCCCCCTCTTCCGTCGTAAGAATATAAATATGTTTGCAGTTTCTCTGGTTCAGGCAGCTTTCAAGTAGTTCCAATCATTTCTCCCCCGTACACTAAGTCCCTGATTTGTTAGTCCCAGAATGAAATATCATTTCTTAACGCTGACATTTATGTTGGAGCTACATAAGAGAACATAAAGCTATTACCTTCCAATAATTGATATTTTAATGCCTTATAACTTACTAGTAAAATGCCCTCCAAATGGTGGAAATATGTATGGAAGTGTCACTGTAAAGATGGGTTGTAACAAAGGAGCCGGGAGATAGGCTTGTCCAAACCTCTGTTGCCCAGAACCCTTTCCCTGGGATCCTGTTCTCCCCACTCTCAATTCCTTGGAACCCCCACTTCTGCATCTGCTACTCCATGTCCTCCATTTTCTCCTAAGAATTCATAAGAAAAAGGACACAAGAGGAGGCTGCTGGATCAGGCCAACCAGATGCCTATGAGAAGCCCACAAGCAGGACCTGAGTGCACAACAGCACCTCTTCCCTCCCAGTGACTGGTATTTAGAGGCATGCGCCCTCCAACAGTGGAGACAAAACATATCCAGTGCAGTCTTTAGTATATGCGCCGCCGGGGTGCAAAGATCCGCCCCATGCCTTCAAATTTAGTTTAGCCCCCAAATTAACTATTATTATGATGTAAGAGTTAATTTTGCATGCACGGCGCCGTTGAGTCTGACAAGCGCTGCCGTTGTGAATGACAAGAGTCTTTGGTAAATGAGCGCACAAAGTCGAAAGTCCTTTAGTGAAACAGTAGGTATACATTTCGGTAATACCTAGGTATATACAGTGGTTCCTCGGGTTACAGATGCTTCAGGTTACAGACTCTGCTAACTCAGAAATATTACCTCGGGTTAAGAACTTTGCTTCAGGATGAGAACAGAAATCGTGCAGCAGCAGCACAGTGGCAGCAGGAGGCCCCATTAGTTAAAGTGGTGCTTCAGGTTGAGAACAGTTTCAGGTTAAGAACAGAGCTCCAGAACAAATTAAGTTCTTAACCCGAGGTACCACTGTATGTATTTTGTTTTTTCTAGCTTGATCAAAATTATTTATTATTTCATAACCGGTAGATAGTTAAGAGCTTAGGCGGCTTCAGCGGTGGGCACCTGGCACCCCCCAGAATTTGGCACCTGGGTGCCCCACACCCCTTGCACCCCTGGGTCAAGACAGCCCTGAATATTAGTAGGATTAGTAGCTACTGAGAGCCTTCTCCTCCATTAATTTGTCTAATACTCTTTTAAAGTCATCCAAGTTGGTGGTCACCACTGCCTGTTGTAGACTGAATCCCGTCATTTAACTCAAATACCCCCCCCCCCAGTGCTGTACTGGTTGTTGCTCTGTGCTGAATGCCCACATTCATCCTTTTGCTCCTGGAGCTGCTTGGTATGATGGGTATTGTTCCTTTGCTTATTTCAAAGAAGTTAGCTAGCTATGCAACCAGATGTGAGAATGGGGACTGGAGCACTAGCTGTTATAAATACTAGAAATTAGTGCAATTCGCCTATGCTTTTCTCAGGAGAAGGGACAGTCAAGAGGCTCTGGATCCCCTCCAGAAATGAAAGGCTGCTGGTTCTCCAAAACATAATATATTATCTCCACTCATCCATCTCTCTGACAACTCCTTCTCAACGCCAGCACTGACTATGCAGTTCAGGAGGAGACAGTGGTCAGACTCTAAAGCTTGGAGACCAGGTCCTTCAAACAGAAGAACCAGGCTGGACCAGAGCCAAGATTCATCTAATCCACAGTCTGTTCCCACAGTCGCCATCCAGAAGCCTATGGAAAGTCTGGAAGCAGGACATTCACACAAGCGTATTTATTAATTAATTTATTTAATACAATTTGTATGCTGCTTGATTGTTAAAAACGAAACCTCAAAGCAGTTTGCATTCTGTTGGGGAAGGAGATGCTGTTTCTCCTCCCCACCCTGCCTCCTAACTACATGCTTAATTAAGTTTTTTAAAACCCCCAATTAAACATATAGTTTTGAGGTGGATGCAGGTGGAAGAGACACATTCCACTTTGCATTTGGACCAATTCAGTTTCTGGTTCAGCTCAGTCTGATGCACAGCCCTACTATTTATGTTCTTCCAGGACATTGTTGTATAAAACTTCTCTGTTGTTAGTTCAAGGAAAAAATAAAATAGGTATATAGAAAGGAGAATTCCCTGGATGCCAAGATCCAGGATTGGGACAAATACCCCAGAGAACCCCAGCAGAGATTTAAAACCACAAAATATGCAGCAAAGCCGAGTGTGGAAATATAGGCTGTTAGGTTTTTTAAATATGCCCTTGTGAGTTCCAGATGTTTGGTATGTTAAAATTGGTTTACTTACAAACACTTCAAGGTCTAGTTCATGTGCTTTCCCATACAGCATTCAGAAAAAGTTGCACAGGCAGTAAAACTTGGCTTACTTACAGTGGTAAAAGTTCCTAAAGTATTGGTATAGGAACTCAAGGGAGGCTTGTTAGAGCCATGTGGTCAGAACCGGAACAACTGGAACAGACCTACTCACATATTGAGCTTTTCTGGTAGACTAAAGTACAACTATATGACTGATATAGGTGAGGAGGAGTCACCTCACTAACCCTGGCAGGACAGCTCACTCTATGGTATTAACCCCTTCAAGCATTAATTAGACATAAGCATGTTGGTTTTATGAGGTTGGTTATCCAATAGTTAGCATCTGGTGAATGTGCATGAGGATATTAATCCTCCCCTGCTTCGTTACTCAGTTTGTTTGTAATGCCATTTCACCTTGGTAAAACGGCAAAATGCCAGCTTTAATTCTCAAAACCCAAACACTGGCTTTACGAAGAAATTGACCAGCTTGCAAATATTGCTGCATCTGCTGAAAATAAACCACTATGGGACCAGCATTGACCCTGAAAGCTTCAATCTATTTATTGATGGTGGGCTTGATCCAGCAGAGCTTTGCAGTTAAAAAAGAAAGAAAGTCAAAAACACTGCAGAGACCTGGCACCAGGTTACAGTGGTAGGAAATTGTATGTAAATAAAGATAAAGGGACCCCTGACCGTAAATACTTGAGAGCAAAATGCGGTGTGTGTGTGTGTGTGCTTTGTCCTGATTGCTACTCAGGGAAGTGATGTGTAAAAAGCAACATGGAAACATATGTGAAATACATATGTTCCTGGGTTGCTTTTCATGCCTGTCCTGGAAAGGCAAAGGGCTGCTACCCATGCACTTCCAGAAAGGATTACCATAATTTTCCGTGTATAAGACACCCCCAATTATAAGATGACCCCTATTTATTTATTTTTTTACCCAAAATTAAGAAATTAAGTTGTTTAGCTTTTTGGGGGGTGGGGGAGGTCACTTCCGCCAATCGCTCAACCGCCTGCCACTGCCACTGCCGATTGCTTGCCACAGCAACTGCAGATCGAACACCTCGCCGCAGCCACCAATTGTCTGCCCACTCACCACCACCAACAGCCCACCTGCTCACTTGCCAATCACCCGCCCAACTGCTGCTGCCAATCTCCTGTTTGCTGCTGCCATTAATCGCACATCCTCCCTCTGCATTCACTATCTGTGTATAAGACAACACCCAATTTTTGCGCCTCTCTCTCTCTCTCTCTCTCTCTCTCTCTCTCTCTCTCTCTCTCTCTCTCTTTTTAGCAAAAAGCATCGTTTTATACATAGAAAAATACAGTATTTGGGAAGCAAATGTGTTACTACTAGTAAGAATAATTAATCCCAACTTGGGAGAAAGGTGGGATATAAGTATATTAAATTAAACAAATCTACTATATATTTTGGAAAGTGATTTGTTTGTTTGTTCTCTATAAGTTCTGACAAGTCGAGCTATTGTCACCAAACTTGGCAGAAGAGTTCCCAAGGTGGGGGCAGTGCTCTTTGGCAGTGTTTGCATGTTGGCCACCATTTTGAATCAAGATGGCAGACTGAAACATGGCTTTGGTGTGACATAGGTTTGGGTATCTCCCTACAGGCAAATATAAGAATCCTTCCAGCTGCTCACCTGCCAGGCAGCAAGCCAATAGAGAAGCAAACAGTGCCATCTATGGCTGGAGAACCTGTGGACCTCCAGATGTTGCTGGATTTCAACTCCCTGCAGCTGCAGACAGAAGGGCCAGTAGTCAGGGATGAAGGAAGTTCAACATCTGGAAGGCCACGGGTTCTCCATCACTTGTGTAGACAATGGTTTTTATGTTTATCCCAGGAAATAAGAACCACCAAGAGGTAATGTGGCATCTTTGTTGGAGCAAGGCAGACAACTCTAGCTATGTTTTGCCCCCAAGGAAAGGACTGTCGTTGTATCTTTGCATCATTTGTGATCATCTTTGGGTGTCAATGAATCCTAAGTGGTAATCCTAAGCAGTAAGGAGTAAGATAGTGGGACTTACTAGAGAGTAATGGACCGAGCAATCCTGAGAACACTTCAGCCTGAAGAGCACTTCTTATGCAGCTTCTTCCAACAGCTTCCTCTGTAGTGGGAAATAACACAAAAAGTGACTTCTTCCTCACCAAGGATATTGGGATTTGCATTCTCAGCCTATATCCCCAGGAGGAAAAACATGTGGGAGTGACTGCTGCTGCCTTTGCTGTCATTTCCCTCCACAATATGCTTTTTTTATTTCTTTGCCTTTGGGGAAGGGGCAGGAGATGGCAGCAGTGGGTACCTGAAGGGAATATTTCAGGTGTTCAAAGCCAGCACGGGGGGGGGGGACCCCTCAAGGCTTTTCAAGTGCTTGCATGGAATATCCAAAAAGCTGTGACCAGCTTTAGAGAGAAAGAGAAGGTGATCAGTCATCCCTATGAGGGAGTAAATTCTGCAATCTGAGCTCCACTTACCTGGGAGTAAGCCACACTCAATTCAATATGATGTACTTTTTAGCGGTTGTGGATAGGATTGCTCTGTGTAAGTCCCGTTGTGATAAGCAGGGCGTATTTCTGAATGACCAAGCATAGGGTCAAGCTGTGGGTCTACAAATCCTATGCACTCTTATACACAAAGGAAATATGCCCCCTTGAACTTATAAGGATTGTGCTTCATAGGTCCTAGCCTACTTTCTCTCCAATAGCCTAGCCCCTGGTTGTCCTTGATAGTCTATTCCGCCATACCTAGTTATTTGCATTCATACCAGATGTTCCCCCTTCACTTTCTTCTCCTTCCCTCTCTTAAAAATGCACCTGAACCTTTCATTCCCCTTCCTAGACCAAATTCATCATGTGGTGACTCCTGCCGCTTGTGTATAGCTTGACTTTCGGTTCCAAGTGAAGGGAAAGTTGTCAATTTAGAATTCAAAAATTAGAATCCCATTTTTTAAATTTTTTTGGGGGGTGGGTGGGGAGGATAGAGATTATGTCAAAAGTGTGAAAACGACACAGTTTGATGTTGGTGATATTCTAATAAGAACAAAGAGTGACCCTCCCCCCACGCCCCTCCCTGGCTCATTTTAAAGTCATTTTGCTCCAAATTGCTGAAAATTAAATCGCAACACTCGGTTGATCTCTGCCGAGCTGCCCTGCCTGTGCATCTGATCAATGGAAATGCAATAAGCCAGCTGCCCTTAAGGAGCAGGAACAGAAAACCAAAGAAACTATTGATCTCATGCAAGGTTTTATTCTACTGAAGGAAAAGGAAGAAAACTCTCCCCCCACACACACTCTGTTTGCTGTTCACCTCTGATTGAGTCATACAGCCAAGTGTTTCTCCGCTGAAAGAGGTGCTGAGGGCAGAGGCTAGAATGCCCTTACTCCCTCGGCTTGAAAGTGGCAAAAACAATCAGAAAGGAACCTGTTTGCAAGGGCAGGGAAATGGTCCTCCTGTCCCCATCTGCCCAAAGGCTGACGGCATGATGAGGTTGTTACCCAAGGCAACACCTGGTCTTCCTTACTGAATTATTAGGGCAACAAATCTCTGAAGTCTCTTGTCTTCTGTCTTCACTTTTGCTACCTGGAACTGTTTGCAGCAGGAGACACTTGGGTAGTGATGGCAGAACCACAGCCTCTTGTGATCGGTTTTTGGTATTTTTATAAGCCACCTCTGTCTTGGTTCATGCCCCATAAGGGCAGAAGCAGGGAGCCCCTTTTTGTACAAGGTCCACAGTTCTTCCTGGTGTGTGAAGTGGCAGAGGTGGCCAGAGGCAAAAGCGAATGGAGCAATATTTGAAAATGGTACCTTTGTGCAGAAGGCTTGTTTCTGGGAAGAAGAAACGCACAATGGCTTTCCCCACGTTTTCGAAAATATAAAATCCAGCTGTTATCCAGATCTGTCACCATCCCAAGACTGCCTTAAAGGTAAAGGTAAAGGGACCCTTGACCATTAGGTCCAGTCATGGCTGACTCTGGGGTTGCGGCACTCATCTCGCATTAGTGGCCAAGGGAGCCGGCGTACAGCTTCCCGGTCATGTGGCCAGCATGACTAAGCCGCTTCTGGTGAACCAGAGCAGCACACGGAAACACCGTTTACCTTCCCGCCAGAGCGGTACCTATTTATCTACTTGCACTTTGACATGCTTTCGAACTGCTAGGTTGGCAGGAGCAGGGACCGAGCAACTGGAGGTCACCCCGTCGCGGGGATTTGAACCACCGACCTTCTGATCAGCAAGTCCTAGGCTCTGTGGTTTAACCCACAGCGCCACCCGCGTCCCAAGACTGCCTTACACCAGTTCAATTTTTCCCCGTGTAGCTCTTTGGCATCCACTTTCCAAGGTCTCAGATAGAGGTCCATCAAGTCACCTGCTCTTTGATCACAGAGATGTTAATCAAATCATCCACTTAGCAGCATTTCTTTAGCTGGTCCCAATTGAACTTGGGACCTTTTGCATGCAAAACATGTTCTCTGACACTGAGCTAAGCAATATGGGCCTTTGGTCAGATTCTGCAGAGGAGATGAATTGTACCGTCATCATACATCATTTCCAACCAAGGGGAGAGTTTCTAGAGTACATTCCTCCCTCGCTTCTCAAGTACCCAATACTCATATCCATATTGCCGGCCAATTCCAGACCATTCCATTGTCCAATGTCCCCATCCACTGTCGAATTGCCTTGTGGATCATTGAGCGTACTCTTGTATTAAGCAACCTTTTAGGATGCTGGAATGGAATTTTGCCCAGAGTCTCCAGGCCTTGAAGAAAGTGATTGACAACAAAGCACGTTTCAGATCAAGCTATGAACGGATTACTCCCAGCAACAGGGAACAACAAAAATGAGTTTAAAAATGATTACAGATACTACTCTGGCCTCTTTTGAAGTGGATTTTACTTGTGATATGGATTTCTCTTTAAAGAGAGCCTTTGGGAGAATGGAAAGGAGAGAGTTTCCTCTGCCCACCATAATTTTTTCTAACTGGGGGAAGCTAAACAGATCTGATTTTCTCTTCAGCTTGGATTGAGACATGGAGATAGATAGATCTTAGAAACAATTGGTGCCAGTGATGGCAACATAGGGGGAGCATGATAGCTATCAGGTTTCATCTGAGACATCACTGGTAGTCCTCTGAAATTTTAAGGACAACTTGAAAGCATCTGGTAGTGACATTCCAAGCAGCTGACATTTCTATCACAAAGGCTTCCCATATGAATAGTGTTAGTTAGACAGTTCACTCCTCACAAGTGAGTGAAGCAAAGAGAAGGTTCGGCTTAAACAGGTGCTCTCTCAGGACTCAAGGACACCACCAGCTGCCTTTAGACAACTGCTCCTTAATTGTCAGTCATTTCTGACTTGAATACACAAAGCAGGTTGTGGCAGTGTTGAGTTGAAATCAAAAGAGCCCTGAAATAATTAAAGGCCCTGGAATAATTAGAGGCTCATGCTTTGTTTTATTTCATGGGAAAAACCAGTAGCATGGTCCTTAAGCTTGCACCCAAGCAAAGATCTGACTACCAATTGCATATTCTGGAAACAGCTGAAAAGGTTTCCCCACATAGTTCATCCACGTTGACTGGTTTTTCCCATGTGAAGCATTTCTCTTGAGAGCCTAAAAGTCCATCAATGTAGGTATAATTTTATGCAGGTTAATGGAGTGACAGTCACAGAGTCCCCCTGTCTCTATAAGCAATGCCTTTTTCTTTCCTTCTTTTCTTCTTCTTCTTCGTCATTATTATTTCACACCAAGAAACCCAGAAGGCAGCAGCAAAGAGATTAATAGAATAGGATCGCCTCTTTATAAAAAAAATGCCAGGGCTTGTTTGGAATGGAAGGCCACTTTCCTTAAACAGGACAGGCTTCTTGTCTCTTTTCAGGAGGTAAGCACAGGAGCTGGCTGCTTGTCAACTGCCAAGTGGTGGTCCATCTGCTAAGGTACCCCATGGTGCCGTCTTTGGAGAAAGGATTCCCCTGGCACATGCTCAGGTGGATTTCAGCTGTCACTCATCCCATCTGCTCCCAGCTCCCATGTTGATGGATTCTGGCATTAGGTGCTGGAGGAATACACTGTTGTGCTCAGACTTATAATGCTAGTGGAAGTAGCGCAGTAGAGACTTTAAAGGGATAAAATGGCCCATTTAGTCCTTCTACCACCATGCCAAGCTTGATGTAGCCTCAATGTACTTAGGAACAAATGGAATTGGGATTTTCTGAAAATCTTGACATTGAGCTTATTGCCACAGGTTTTCTTTCTTCTCATTCCCATCTTGCTCCTTGATCTCACTGAGGTGGTTTTTTTTTTTAGTTGTTCTGCTAAAAATATATCATCAACATAATTTAGGTGCATTGTTTTCTGTATTATATACACCTTATTATGTTATAATAGTGTATACTTATTGAACACTTCTACACTCCAGGTTTCCTAACATGAAAAGTACATAAACAGATAATGCAACAATCCATATAACTCTATAAAAATATACAGCTTTTATACATCTAACTACATATTATTTTGCACATGATTAATTATATGTGTGTGTGTATGTTTGTGCATAAACTGCTTCCCCATACCACTTTATATTTGAAAATTATTATTATTATTATTCCCCCTCCACAGTAACATCTCCCAAATTTGTCACAAAATGAATGCCTAGTTAAAAAATAATAATTCTTGGCAGCATTAAGCATAACTTACAAGTAACTGATTTACTCACCTCCATCTAGGGCAATACAGCATCATACTAACAGCAAGATAATCCCTGCCTGCCTGCCTTTCACTCAGGTAGGGCCTTACTCTGTACTGGTTCAGTCTCTCAAATTGAGTGGTATCTGCAACTTTGCAACGTGTTAAAAACATTGCAATTGAGACTCTCACTCTGGGCAGCAAACACACAGTTTCAATTCCCATCCAATAATACATTACTGACGGTCTTCTGCTGAATCACAAATCCTCGTGCTTCTAAAAACCCCAGAGACAACTCCCTTTGGGGTCACGCCATCAGGGTTGCCCATCCCTCTTATCTAATCTGTGGACAAGAAGACAAGAGAGTTAGCTGCAGTAGTTTCCACTCTTCTCTTGCTCTGGAATCAGCAATGGCATCCTGGCTGGCAGGACAACTGGGAACATGGTAGGCCATCCCTTGCCCTGGGACTCCTTACCTGCAGCAACAGTAAACAGCAAATCTGATCAATGACATCTCAGAGATGAGGCTGCAGTGTCGTGACAACTCAGTGCTAGATGCAGAAGGCTGGTAAAGATCAGTTCAGTTGAAATGGCCAAATTCCGTGTATAAATCTATTTAAAATAGATTCTTCCTCCATCCCTTCGAACAAAAAAGGGCATAGGTTGCAATCCTACACAGAACTGAAGCACAATGGCAAGGGATAAGAATCCCTTAGCTAATTTTGTGGTTGGATTTGGTTGGGTTTTTAAAGACAACATCAAGTGTGGAATTATTTCTCTCCATCTAGTGAACATCATCATGACCAAAGCCTGTTGAAATCAATGGAAGCAGCCTCTTACGTTTCCAGCAGGTCATGATTCACAACCAACTTTAGCCAAATTGTGACCACTGGATTTAGCAAGTTAGCCTATATAATCAAGGGACTAGATGTTTGTTTTCAAAAAGTATGTCAAAATGTAACTTCAAAAGGTGTAATTTGAACATTTTCCAATGCAAAATTTATTTACTTTTTAAGGTGGTGATAATTGGCATTATCCAACATTAATCCTATTCAGAGCATACCCATTAGAATTAAATTACCTCAGTAACTCAATTCTATTTGTTTAACTGGGTCTACTCTGCCATCATCACTAAAAAATTATTTCTTTCTTTTTTTACAAATTTCATAATCAAAAAGAGAAGGGGGAGTGGGGAGTAGAGAAGTCCCTGCTGCATAGAGCTTCATAATCCAAGCTTTTCAAATATGTGAGCAATTTTTTTTATCTTGAAACTGTAAGCATGCTTATAATGAATCTTATGGATGCTTACTCAGATGTAAGTCCCAATTGAACATATTATGGAGGAGGTGTGTAAAGGATCACAACTTTTAATGGAAATAGGTTTCATCCAAATCGAAGGCGCTTACTTCCATGAAAATAAGTTTAGAATCAGGCATGTCCATTTTATAATGGCTTTGAATATGAGGCCGAAGGCCCTTTATATCAGTCTTAGTAACAAAATAGTGTGCTTAAAATTTCTAGAATATATGTAAACAAAGAGAAACTGCTGGGGCCGATTTAATCAAGGTTGGAGAGATTTATCTGAAACTACTGTTGTTACAGGAGAGAACCCACCTTGGTTTATTTTGCCTTGCTTTGTTTATTTCCTCTGGGATCCTGGGACCAAAATTTAATATCTAGTTTTATTCAAAATTGCATTAGGAGTGAATTTAGAGCTGTGACTTGGGAGAAAATTACAGGAAGCTTTCCATCTTACAATGATCTCTGCATGGGCAAGAAGGTTGAAACAAGGTCTGTCCGAAATAGTGCTTGGGCCTCCAGGTTTCCTCACCGTGAAAAGAAGTCTATGCAAGGACAACCAAGAAGAGAGGGAGGGGGTATGGCCAGAGACAATGGCGGAGCTTCATGCTCCAGGGGGCGGAGACCAGGTGGGGGCGGGGTTGGCACGTGCCCTGGGGGCGTGGTGCGCTGCCCACAGGGGCGTGGCATGTGTCCTGAGGGCGTGGCACACCACCTGTGGGGGCATGGCGGCCAGCACGAGCGAGGGGGGCAGCCGTGATGGCACGCTGCCAGGGACGGTATGCTCCCTTCGCACTCCTCTTCCTCCGCCACTGGCCAGAGAAACAAGGTACGAAGATGAGCAAAGACTCTTTCAGCTACTTAGGATTCATTTCAACTGAGGAGGAAGGTGACAGTGTTATGCTGTAGCTGAGTGGTACAGCACCTGCAGAAAGTCCCAAATTAAATCCCTGGCCTTTCCAGGTAGGACTGGGGGAGACTCCTGTCTGAAACTCTGAAGAGCCAATTGATATTTTCAATACCAATTGTAGTGGGAATTGGGGTTGCTTGTGCGTAAGCCACAAACTGCTCCAAGCTGGTTGTATGGCTAAACCTTTCCCTGGCTTGACAGCCCTTACAACGTGACTGTCTCAGTCACTGGCAGTATCCGTCAGTGGGCGTTTCCTGAACTTCTTCCAACATAAAAATTCCTTGACTCCAAGTCTCCTCCTAGATTCTCTGCGCGGAAGCTTTCTGTGCAGCGTAGGCGTGCCAAGCGGAGGTCCTGTGCTCTCCCCGCTGATCTCACTGGAAGAGTCTTGGAGCCTTCCCTCCGAAGTACTCTCAGCCTCCCCTTTCTTCCTGGTGTCACCTTGATTTCCTTCCCCAGCGGAAGCTCTCCCTCTCTCCTTGCTAGTTCCCTCTCCGGCATCATTGGGGAGCCTTACCTCTCCTCTTGGCTCCGATGGCAGTTCCCTGACACCAATGATTTGACTTGTTATATGGCGGCTTCCTATGTTACCATGGAAGCCAAAGACCTACAGGTATAGGACAGTATGCAAATTTAATTAAGAATAAAAACAAAAGGCTTTAGGAAGAGGTGAGTTTGGAGAATGGATGAGACAGAGAGGCATCTTATTGCTGTCCTAAAAGCATGAGGAGCATCCAAGGATAAAGCATATTGTTTAAAAGCTTACGAGGTCTTTGGGCAACTGAGGATGGTACAGTTGGGAGACCAAAGGTCATGGAGAATATTAGGACTGAGAAATTGGATGGGGTAAGGCCATAGAGAGCTATGGAATCTGAGACAAACTGTTCTTTTCATTTTCCATCTTGCGTCAACACTTGACCTTTCCTTGCCCTTTCTGAACGACTAGGCTTGCAAATTGAATTTTGAATCGTAGCCTAGAAGACAAGTAGATGATGCATCATCTCGGCCTGTCTTATGTAACATACAAATGTTACAACAAGGGGAGAAATGGCTTTGGACCACAGATTGTAAAGACAGCTTGGGTTTTGGAAGCTACATCAAAGTCCTCTCCATGTGGAATCCTAGGACCTCTGTTTCTCTTGCTCCATTAGCAAAAGGCCTGGCTCCCCCTTTAGTGGGAATGGCACATCTTAAATCAGTTATTTCCTCTTCACTGCTGACAGGTTTTTGGGCATCACCCAGCCTGTAACTGGAGAATAAGCCCCACACCATATGGTTAAATTACAGCATACAAGCCCTACAATGACAAGGATGAGATCAGAATAGAATAGTTCTGAATCTGTGGAGGTGGGAGTCATCCAGTGCTTTTCAGGTCCATCATTCTTGGCTGGGGTTGAGCAAATTGAAACTACCCTGCTGTCTGCTATGTTGAAACAATTATCACAGATCTGCTATTAGCTTTTTTTGTTTGTAGTGGGGAACAGCATCTAAATACCTTATTTCTGGTGTGCCTCCTACAAACACTTACTCCCATTTACTCATTAAGGAATAATGATGTTCCATTTTGCAAACAAAGCAGACCACAATAAATAAATAAATAAATAAAATACGTTGAAACTCAAGGGTCTCCTTGGGATTGGAAAGGTTTTCTATCCGTTTCCTCCAGGAATACAGAGTGTTTCTGAAAAAGCACCAGTGACCTTCCAGTGATCTCAGGGCTTGTTCCTCCAGGATCCTTTTTCACCCTAATGTGATCACTGTCTTGCTTTTCTCCCCATGGATTTCAAAACAATCTGTAAGTTTCAGAAATATCAGGTTGGAGTTGGTCTGGAAGGTGGTCTCCACAGAGGGTGGAAAGGGATTAGAAGATGGTCCCCCACAGGCTGGTGTGTTATTGTGGGTGTGTTCTGCAACATGTTTGTGACACAATAATAATGCTTTCGTGGTGGTTTTATTTGGCTTTATTAGTTGTTCTGTGATGCTTCCCTAATTCAGCCACATTATTGCTGTCCGAAGGCGCTATAGCACAACAAAAATGGAACCAAAATAAACCAAAATGCTAGGTTAGCTTACTTGCATTGTTTTTGTATGGATTTATTTTCTGTATTTATTATGCTTGTGAGTATTTACAACTCTGTGTGTGTGTTTATGTTTTGAGCTACTCTGAGCACTGTTGTGTAAAAGTACCATATTTTTCACTCTATAGGATGCACCGGACCACAAGACACACCTAGTTTTTAGAGGGGGATATCAAGAAAAAATATATTTCCCCCCTCCCCAGCCCCAAAGAGCCTCTCCAGCTGGGGGAGGTTGCACAAGGCTAAAGATGAAGCCAAGGCAGCGAGCGGGATGGATTGCACTCACTGCCTTGGTTTCTTTAGCCCCGTGCAGCCTCTCTTGGCTGGAGAGGCTGTGTGCGGCTATGGCAATTCCCCCACCTCCCGCAAAAGCCCACAGGAGCCGCGCACCCTTTAAGGAGCGTGCAGCTCCTGCGGGCTTTTCTATGAGGAGGGAGAAGGGACTGACTGGCCGTGTGAGTCCCTTCTCCCTCCTGGGGAAAAGCCCTCAAGAGCCGTGTGAAGCTTGGGGGCTTTTCCTGCCTGCCTCTCCCCTGCTTTTGCTCCATAGGATGCACAGACTTTCCCCCTTAGTTTTTAAGAGGGAAAAAGTGTGTCCTATGGAGCAAAAAATATGGTAAATCAGATGGCTCAGTCTGTAGAGGATATGATTCTTAATATCAGGGTCATGGGTTCAAGCCCACATTGGGCAAATAAAGATTCCTTCATTGCAACTGCTTGGCCCACTTGGCAAAGGTGTGTTCCTGTCACAACAAAAGTTATAGATGCCCCAAATGACAAAAAAATGAGTAGGCCTGTAAAATGGAAGGTGAAAGTGAAGAGCAGGAATCTGGGATTTGTGGCCTTCCATAAATTGCTGAACTCCAGCTCCCACCAGCCCCAGGCAGAATAGCTAATGGTCAGGGACATTAAGAACTGAGAGTTATGTACTAAGCTTGGATCCTCAAACAATAGGCAAGTAGGATCCTAGAATACAACAACTGATTGGCTTGCAGGAAAAGACCAATCAGGCTCCAGGAGGGAAGCAGAATCAGCCTATTAGGCTGGTAGGATCGTAGAATGTAACAACTGATTGGCCTGTAGAAAAAGACCAATCAGGCTCCAGGAGGGAAGCAGAATCAGCCAATCAGATGGGACTCATTATGTAAATAATGTATATAAAAGCCTGAGGTTGGCGGGGGGCAATTAAATTACTGTTTTACAAGCTGCAATAAAGAGCATGAAATCACTACAGGACTCTGAGTATATTTTAGGAGCCAAGCAATATCCAGGGTACCACAGGCTTCTCAGAAAGCTTGGAAGTTATTGAAAACCGAGAGAATGTACATTGCGGATCACAAAAGTTACCACCAAATCCAGGAGGAGCCTAACATGGTTAGCATTCAGAGCTCAAGGAAGCTTTTAGAATCAAGGTGGATTCCTTCAGAAAATGGATGCCTTGTCCAAATGAGGAGAGCAAAAAAAGGAACACAAACTTGCATGCACGCAAATAGCCAGCAATTCTGCTTTGGGTTGAAAAGGAATCTGGGCTAGACCAGGCTCATCTGCTATCAGTGGCAAAGACTGGCTCTCTATCAACATTCCTGCACCTCTAGGTGCTACTACCGTGGTGCTGGTATAAATGTACTCGTCACCCAGATTTTGACACAACACTATCTGACAGCACATTAGTCCGTTGCCTTGCTATCGTGACTGCTGGCAAGGGAACTTTGCATGCTCATCAGGGACTGTGTCTGTATATGAGGGGGGAGGCTCTTCACTTGCAGCATCCAATCTGGTAGGAGCAGATGAGAAAACAGATCTGACATGAAAGCTACTGGGGAATCTGAGCTCTTGGGTTATACTGCTGGGGTGAGTTTGAGGTCAGGCTTTTCACTGAGATGCATAAGAGTTTTGGTTTGCGGAGAGTTTTGAATGACCTCAGATGGGGCCACCAATGGCAATGCTGTGGGAAAATGTTGAGGATGGTGTAGCATAGCGGGCTACAAGATCAGGAAGTTCCTGGTTCAACTCTCACCTCTGCCCTGAACTCACTAGGTATCCTTGTCTCCCTTCTCCGCAACATGGGGAATGATAACATTGGATTACTTTGCAAGGGTAAGCAGCTGATTGCATCTGGTTTCAGTCTTGCTGGCTTTCAGTTAAAAGTCTTTCCATCTTGTTGAATCCCACTGCATTAATTTTTGTGCTCATTTTCAATGTGAAACACACCCTCAAAACACACAGTTTCCAATTCATTGTCCAGCGAAATATGCATTTTGAGTTAAGAATTATGTAAAATGGATGTTTATGTGCACTTTCTGGGCATCCAAAATGGACTGCAAAATCCAGACAAGTGCAAATTCTACCTGGGATTTGCATTCCAATCGCAAGGAAGTTCAGGAGTATCAGATCGGGCTGGTTACTACAAAGAGAAGGCGTTATGTAAGGATTACGACTAGAGAATGGGAATGAAGTGCTTTGAAAAGTGCTGTATTATTCTCTGTACTCTGTACTATTCTACAAAATCTCTGATAGCTGACATTTACTTCTGAGATGTTCCCCCACCCACTCACCTACTATGTACAGTGGTACCTCAGGTTACAGACGCTTCAGGTTACAGATGCTTCAGGTTACAGATGCTTCAGGTTACAGACTCCACTAACCCAGAAATAGTACTACGGGTTAAGAACTTTGCTTCAGGATGAGAACAGAAATTGTGCTTCAGCAGCGCGGTGGCAGTGGGAGGCCCCATTAGCTAAAGTGGTGCTTCAGGTTAAGAACAGTTGCAGGTTAAGAACGGACCTCTGGAACGAATTATGTTCTTAACCCAAGGTACCACTGTACAGGTATAAATCTTACTCTTACCCACCCTCAGAATAACCCTCCTCCCTGCTGTTTGTGCACTAGTCATGATTTTGGAAGTGCTCTTGGAACAGAAGGAGGAAGGTCCATGGATCATGCAGAGGTGTGATAGGCAGCTCTCGCTGATTCTGCTGTGTCTCTTACTTGGGGAGCACTCATTCTGTTCAGGCATTTCTCTCCACACAGTTGAGACTGCATGGAGATAGATGGTATGGCTGTGTGTACTTGCCCCTCCATCACACTCCTCCTCACCAGCCTCTCCTGGTCCTGTCCACAGATTGTGTGGAGGGGACATCTGAAGGGGATGGAGAGCCTGCCAGATGCCCACAAGCTGTCCCAGTGAGCTGCAACTCCCATTGTGTCAGGCTTCAGGGAATCCGATCCTCCCACGGCAGGCTGCCAGTAATAGATAGACAAGAAGCTCTTACCAAGTCTTTTATTTAATATTCACAGAGAGAGGCTTAGAAATGCTGCCTCTAGTAGTAATGGTGTTGCTCCGAGTAAGCTCCACCTCCCTTTCCTTCTCAATCATCAACAGCCCCACCCCCTTACGGTGGCTGCTTAAGGCCATTTGCCTCTTAGCTCTCTGCTCTCCTACTTTCACTGCTCGCCGGGTTCTGGGAGAAGGGGAATCTGGAATGCTTTATAGTGATAACGTGTCAGCCAGCTGCTCCAGCTCTGCTTCTTCCCCCTCCTCTTCTCCCATTATCTCCCAGCTTTGCCCCTCTTCTCTTTCAGAGTCGTGGCCTTCTGCAAACCACTGTCGTAAATCTATACTCTCCACCATTCCTCCTTAGTCCAGTCCCTGATACATTGCGGAGGCTTCCAGGCAATGCACATGGGGAGCCTAGGTACATACAAAATGTATACTTTAAGGACACATTAACTCACAAGCGTGCATTTTATGGGAAAGGTGTGCGTTTTATGGAAAAAGTATGGAAAAATGTATGCAATGGGATGTAATGACATGAAGTGAGATGGAACAGACTGAATGCTGGCAAGAATAAACTGGGGGGGGGGATTAGCTGTTCAGCCCATCCCAATTTGGGACCCCAGATGTTGGATTATAGCTTCCATACTCCCACAGTGGGGAGATATGATGGGGTTTGGAGTGCAAAATCACCTGGGGACCCAAGGCTGGGGGAGTCCGATACAGAGGATAATATATCTTGTTTAATTTCTAAATAGCTTTGAATATTTGGTTGCCAGCTTTATGCAGCTGGGATCCAGCTAAAAAACTACAATGGCAACAGGAAAAAGAGAGCACCAGAGTGGGAGCGATGCCGGGGGAGAGAGAGAGAAGGGGGGAGGAGGAGGAGAGAGGATGATACGAAGAGCGTTATGTTGATGGCGTCTCTTTAAACCGCCTAAACATCATTCCTACATCATCCTTTCAAGTTTACTGTGGAATTACAGCAGCTCGCTTTTTTGATTTCGGATGTCTCTCTCGCTCGTTAATCTGGCCCCGTGTGGATTTATTGTACAAATCTATTTGGCAGCTGAAAATTGCCCTTTGATGAAGCTCATAGTCTAATCATGAATCCTCAGGCATAGGAAATAAGGATGGGGAGGCAGTGAACATTGGGGCTAAAAGAACAGCAGCTTGTGCTTCTGTTCAGGAGGCATGTTTGAGGTGCACCTGAACCATTTCAAAGCACCTGCTTTCCCATTGAGGTCAGGCAAGCCCCGCCCCCTGAAATTCCAGCACGTACCAAAGACATTATTATTATTATTACTACTATTACTACTACTACTACTACTATTCCAGCAGGAATTTTAATTAAAGTCCGATTTTGCAATTTTAATTGATTTTTAGTCTTTGTGTTGTACTTTTGTATACCACTCAGAGACTATTGTACAATGGTACCTTGGGTTGAGAACTTAATTCGTTCTGGAGGTCTGTTCTTAACCTGAAACTGTTCTTAACCTGAAGCACCACTTTAGCTAATGGGGCCTCCCGCTGCTGCCGTGCCACCAGAGCATGATTTCTGTTCTCCTGAAGCAAAGTTCTTAACCCAAGCTACTATTTCTGGGTTAGAGGAGTCTGTAACCTGAAGCATTTGTAACCTGAAGCATCTGTAACCCCAGGTACCACTGTAGTTAAGTGGTATATAACTTGTTTAAACAATAAAGAAACAGCAACCTTGAAGGGCTGGTGCAGGGAGGCAACATTGAAAAAGGTCCTCTCTGGCATACTGAAGTGCACACATAGCTTGCGCCTATATACGCTTACTTAGGATTAAGTACAGTGGGCCTCATCTCCAAGGATGCATCGGGATTGCAGCTCTAGGCTTTCTCGCATTGAATGCTGACCATGGTATCTGACTATGGGGTGTTTCCGTGATGCTAATGTCTGGCTATCTAGGAAATTAATCCCACTGCAGTGCTGGGAACCATCTCCCCGAACCATATCAAGTTGCCCTGGTGGATGAAGCCCGTACAAAATCCTGGAGGAACATCTGAAGGCTTCTTTTCTTGGGGTTAAGAAATATCATGCCTGAGGTGTGATCTGGCAAACGAAACCTTGGGAAATGCCATCAATTATCCTTTCCATGGTCCCTTCCAGGAAAAAGAAAAGAAAAGCAACAACCCACATCCTTATCATATGATCATTCAACTCTTTTAGCTCCGCTTAGTTTTATTTCTTGCAGCCACAGGTCAAAACGATAATGCATAGCAAGCAACAGATTAAAGTGATAGGAAGTTGAAACCAGATTGCAAACCCATACAGGGCAGGAATGTGGGGATTTCACAGGCCCTTGGACCGTAACACTTTCCGAGAACCGCTTTAGGTACCCCTAGGGGTACTTCCGCTGCGTTATTAGGAGCAGAAATGTGTATTTCTGCCTGGTCATTGGAGCAGGTCTACTTGCATCTTCCCAGTTATCCATCTAAGTTGCTTTGTATGTTTATGGACAGACTCACAAAACTATGCTCAATAGGAAAACAAACCAACAAACCTCAACTTAGTTTGGATCATTGACCCTCCCACCCCACTAGTGCCAAAAAGCCAGAGAAGGTGTTCTATCCTGTGGCTTCTAGGTGAAACGTTTGATTGTCTATTGCCAAAATGGCTCTCAGGAAAAGAAAGGAGGGATGTGTGTGTATCAGACTGGAAATCTATATATCTTATTTGTCACTGTTATAGACTACTAAGACTTAGGGATAAGTGGATCCCCCTTCCTCATTCTGTTCTACGACAGCATCCCCCAACCTGGTGCTGGTGGTGCCCAGTTAAGACTGGTAGGGCAGAAGGCAGGGAGACCAACAGTAGGTGGAGCCAGAGCCAGTTGATTCTGGTTGTGTCCCTCTTAAGTACCACAGGGGTGACACTGAGACTAAAGAGGACTAAAGAGGAGGAAGGTGGCAGTCAGTGGCATCCCCTGGACTGGGTGTAAGTCAAAAGTTAGACAGATGGTGGCTGACTGAGGTTAGAATAAAATTGACATGGCAGTGCCCTTTTGGATTAATGGTCTGGGCTCCACTGCCCAGTGCTCTCCAGATGGTTTGAACCACCACTCCCATCAGCCTCATCTGGAGGGCACCAGGTTGGGGAAGGCTGTTCTATAGGCTCACCCCACCCTCAATTTCTCCTCCTGAATGCTAGTCTTAAGTAGGAGACTTTCTAAACTTTAATTCAGGGGTTGCAGCACCCACCGTGCATTTCAGCAAGAAGTTCCTTGAGTCTGTTTTAAAGCTGCTTACATACAAAGTCCTTTAAACTCTCCACCCTATTTGTGAACAGATAAATTTTAGGGGAAAATTCATCTGATTACTCCAAGAGGGGTAGGGGGTTGAGAAATACCCCCAAAAGTCTCTCAGCAGTGAGACAAGAGCGTCTGTCTTTTCTCTTAAGAGAGTCTTTTCTTTCTGCCATAACTCAACTGTGTTGGCTGACTGGGTCCATTTTGCCTAATCCAAAATGCCTCAGACCCAATATCATTCTGAGAAATTGGGCAGGGGGGGGGGCATACCAGCTACCACTAGAAATGGTGGACACATTTGGATAAATCTCTACAAAGTGTCACATTTTTCTTAGGTGGTTTGTGTGGAACGAAAATAAAAAATCTCCTCAGAAAAATGTATTCCAAAATATTCCCACTCAGGTTAGTCCACTTGCTCTTTCTCTCTCTCTGCGTTATAACTGCACACACACACATTGACAAAAGCACAATGAAAAAGCACATGGCAGCATGACACAGGCTATTACATTAGGGTTGTGTTTGTTTAGTATCTTATCAGTGCATCTATGCAAAATGGGGGAAAGAGAGGAGGGCGCTGAAGGGACAACACGTGGTAAGAAGCAGCACATGGAAACTTCAGAAAATCAGGGAATTAAATATACGGGGAAAGTCTTACATGGATGATGCCTAAGGCATCACACCCCCCTTTTTTAAAAAAGGCCAGGCAATTTAGAAAGCCAGAATCTAGTTGGGGGGGAAGGGGATTCACTTGAAAAGGGATGCTGGACAAAACCCTGTTCTGAACGAACCGTTGGCATATTCTATTTGCATTTCTGCTTTGAGTTCAAATTACAGTGGTACCTCAGGTTACATAGGCTTCAGGTTCCATATGGTTCAGGTTACAGACTCCACTAACCCAGAAATAGTACCTCGGGTTAAGAACTTTGCTTCAGGATGAGAACAGAAATTGTGCTCTGGCAGTGCGGCGGTGGCAGGAGGCCCCATTAGCTAAAGCGGTGCTTCAGGTTAAGAACAGTTTCAGGTTAAGAACGGACCTCCAGAATGAATTAAGTACTTAATCCAAGGTACCACTGTACTTAGTTCTTGTGACTGAGTTTAGTTTAAGGAAGGTTTCAGTGATGCTCAGATCCCTACAAATGCTCTGTGTTGTCTTGGCTAAGATATATCAAAACAAACTAATCTCAGAGGTGGAGCTAGCTGCTCCGGCACCCAGAGCGGCGCACATGCTGCGCACCCAGGGGCGGAGCCATGGGGGCAGGGTGAACATCCCAGGGGGGGCACCGCGGCAAGCATCCCAGGGGGCAAGATGCCCTTGGGGGTGGAGTGAGCTACCCATGGTGGGCAGCTTTCAGCAGCTTCCCTCTTCCTTTTGACAGCTCGGGGGAGGCTCCTCCCCATTAAGCAGGCCAGGAGCAGAGGGGGGCAATGGCGCTCCACCCGCCCATGACCCCCAAGCCTCCCCAGAGCTGTCAAAACGAAAGGGGAAGGGGGGAAGGCCGCCGGCAAGGCGGCGCAGCTCCGCCCCTTCCCCTGATGGCTCAGGGTAGGCTTGAGAGTCGTGGGCGGGTGGCATGCCAAATGTCACCCCCTCAGTGATGACACCCGGGGCGGGCTGCCCCCACTGCCCCCCCTTCCTCCACCCCTGACTACTCTTAGCATGATAGTTGACCCCTCCTCTCTCTCCTCCCACCTTGTTTATAGAACTGGTTGTTTTGTACCTCCTGGTTATTAGAAAGAAGCTGCCTTTTCCCCTTTCCATAAAAAATCCTGTGAATGAAAGCAGCTGAAGTGATACTGCTGGAGAGCAATGACAAGGCAGGAAGAAAATGTCTTGTGGCATCAGCAGGCTGGGCAGCCTCCCTTAGTTCCACTGCCAAGCACTGTGCCCACCTCCTTCCATTTGAAGTGTTGGGGCTGATGTGGGCCCAGGCTGGCACAGTGTTCTGCCTAAGCCCTCCTTTCTTCCCCTCTGGCTGCTGTGTGCCGTGGGGGTGTTGATGTGGCACATTCCCCTCCTCACTCTAAAGCCCTGCCAGGCTGGGAAGGGGAGTTTGAATTGCTCCCAAAGTCTCTGAATATGATTTTATCAGGTACACAGGTGAGTCTGGAGACTTCAGGACACCATTTTGGTCATTCTTGTGCCAACTTTCTGGTTCTGGGGAAAATTCTGCACTGGGAAAGTGGACATTGGATTACCACCTTTGATTGCAGGGCAGTTGATTAAGGGCAGAAATCTACTGCCCACTTTCCTACTGTAGAACCCCCCCCCCCCGTTTTCCCCCGGGACGAGGAATTTCATGATCATTGTCCCAGTTTGAGAAGTGTGGAAACTGGGGCAGAGAACGACCATGGAGTTTTCAGAGAGCTGCTAAAAATATGCAGCGACAGAGTCACAAACGGAAAGCCAGCTCTTCTTCAGAGTCTCCGTCCAGCAGTCTTGCTGCCTCTCATAGAATGAAAGTGGAAATATGGAATTGTAGAAAAAAGAAAGAAAGCCGAGGGCGGGGGAGAGGGTTTTTGGAGGTGACAGACACACTGCTGGTGACTCAGAGACTGATCCTCTCATGCACTGCAGGGGGTGCATTTCCTACGGAACTCAGTCTGATTGGAGGGAACATTTTCTGCCAGGCCTCTATAATCTTTTTTTAACCAATCTAATCAGAAAGCCAATTTACATTTCAGTAGAAAGTGTACTTCTCTCTCCCTTTTCTTTCTTTCTTTCTTTCTTTCTTTCTTTCTTTCTTTCTTTCTTTCTTTCTTTCTTTCTTTCTTTCTTTCTTTCTTTCTTTCTTTCTTTCCTTCTTTCCTTCTTTCCTTCTTTCCTTCTTTCCTTCTTTCCTTCTTTCCTTCTTTCCTTCTTTCCTTCTTTCCTTCTTTCTTTCTTCTTTAGCCAACAAGGCTTCAACTCATTTGGACGGGGAAGCAAGCACATTATAAAATGATTTCATCTTCCACAATAATTGAGACCTGAGAGAAGATGAGTGCTTGTTTTGAAATGCTAGTCCCATGCAAAGGCAACAGCAGAAAAGAAAATAAGTGGGTTTTTGCTGTGTTTTTTTTTAAGGCAGAGAGAGAAGAAAGGGGGAAAGGGGGAATCTGGAACTCTGTTTGTACAATAAGCCACACTGTGTGCTGTTCCTGTGATTACTCATTTCCTCTTAATTGCTGTTGTTTCACATTTAATCACATTCTCTGCTTGAGCAACATGGTCTAATTGTGCATTCATTCCTGTATCAGACCTTGGTTTAATTTTAGCCCCTGAGAATCATACAGTATTGCCACTGAATGTTGCCCAAAATGAAATTTGGATGCTGTTTTAGGGTTCCACCATATCAAAATTGTGCTTAGAAATGTGGTGTGTGTGTGCGCGCAGGTGCTTTCACAAGATCTTCTAAGTCAGGCATAGGCAAACTCAGCCCTCCAGATGTTTTGGGAATACAACTCCCATCATCCCTAGCTAACAGGACCAGTGGTCAGGGATGATGTAGTCAGGGAATTGTAGTCCCAAAACACCATGAGGGCTGAGTTTGCCTATGCCTGTCCTAAGTATTCAGTCCAAAACAGCTCTGTTGTTCATGTACCTGTAAGACTAAAAAGAAAACCAATGATGCATTGTGAGTTTGATGGGGGGGGAACACCCACAGTTTATGCAGCTATACAACTACAAAACCCATGATGGAGGAACATAGGGTATTGTCTCAGAGTGAAGCATTGTGGGTGAGGTAGCCCTGGAAGGCATCTATGTTGCTGCCCTTTTGTGGCTGCAAATACTATTTTGACATTTCAAAGTAGTAAACAGTGAAATTTGAAATAGGTTCTATCCAGGGCCACTATGACCACAATGCCTCACTCTGAGGAAGGACTCTTCCTCACTTTGAGGCTATGAGATGAGCCAGAAAGTAGCCATCCAGTCGACACTTGACTGAGTGTCTGGCAGTAGCCAGGCAGGCAGAAAAACAGTGGTGAGCAGCTCTATAGGTGGGAAATGTTAGAGGCAGTGGTGGATAGGCCAAACAGGGTACTGATCCACTGCCCTCTCAATCTGCCAGCTGAGACAAGGAGGTCTCTTTAACCGTATTTAAAGGTCTGGAGACTTCTCATAGGCACCTGGTTGCCCACTGTGAGAACGGGAAGCTAGACTAGATGGACCTCTGGCCTGATTTATCTGGGCTCTTCTTAGTAGCTGAAAGTAAATGGTCCCTGCATGTTCAGATGCAGCAAAGGCATATTTAGGGAGTGCAAGCAGTTCAGCTGCACTGGACGTGAAGCCTCAGGAATGTTGCAGGTGGCACCATAACTATGATGCAGAATGGAAGACGAGAGGTTGCCAAATTTTGTTGTTGCGCAAGGTGCCACTGAAATTTGAAACCTTAAATTTGGACGCAGTATACCTCTGAACTCAAGGGGCTGTATCCAAAGTTCTCTATCTGCTAGAGCAAGCATGGTTGAGATATGTGCACAATGGAGGAAGCCAATGCAACAGTTGCACTAGTAAAAGATTTTGTGCAACAAAATCTCCAGCATCCCTGGATATGTGTGCTCTTGTAGAACAACATTTTGCTGGTATATATTGCAAAGTGATTTAATTAGCTCTACATTGGCTACAACCGAAGAGGCTGGAGACAGAAGTGGATTGTGGTCTCCCTGCCCTGTTTGTGTGGTCCCAAGAGGCACCCGCCACCCTTGGAAACAGAATGCTAGGTTAGCAAAATATTTGGTGCAATCCAGCAGTGCTCTTTGCATTCTGAAATAAGCATTCTTGCACTGATAACATGGTTCCGTGCAGTACCTTCAGTGTCCCTCTCTGGCACGGGCAGCTAAATTGCTCCCGGTGGTTGAATTCCGCAGCTGACGTTCCCTGTAGCTTGACAGCCATATGGATGTCTCCTGAGCTGACAGCTGGACACTGATTTCCCAATGACCTTTTAAAAATGGTCATTTTCTTTGGCCCCAAGGGGCAGAAATAAAATGCACAGAACTTAACATCAGGACATGGGATGGCTTCAAGAGCTAAACAGAAAGGTCGCTTCTTCGACCAAGCCATGATGGATGGAGATTGTGAAGACATTTAGGGAACATTGCAAAGGAGCTTTGTAGGCCAGCTTTTGCCATGTGGACCAGGACTGGTGAGAGTTGTAGTCAAAAGCATTTGGAGGGCACCAGGTTGGCAAAGGCTGATCTCCACCTTGGGCCCAATCATCCTCTCTCAGTCTAGTGGGGGGGGGGGTCATGACTGTTGAAAGGGGTATGATGCTGTATTAAATGATGTATGATGCTGTACAGATGGGGCCTTGGATAATGGATTGAAGACAGAACCCAACACAAGCGGACTGGCATGGAGTGTGTTAAAAAGATACTCAGAAGTGGGGATGCTTGTGGCCTTATGAGCCCGGGGGGCACTGAAGTGTAGCTTCGGAGCTGAGCATCAGTGTCAATAATAGAAAAGCCAAATGTGCTTTAGGGAAGGATTGATATGCATTAGCAGCAGTGGAGAAGTCTCAAATTTGCATTGCTGTTTCCATTTAAAAGGAGTATTGAGATCCTCAGTACTGCTCCAGAAGAGGAGATGAATATGAGTGTACAGTGGTACCTCAGGTTACATACGCTTCAGGTTACATACGCTTCAGGTTACAGACTCCGCTAACCCAGAAATAGTGCTTCAGGTTAAGAACTTTGCTTTAAGATGAGAACAGAAATCATGCTCTGGCGGTGCGGCGGCAGCAGGAGGCCCCATTAGCTAAAGTGGTGCTTCAGGTTAAGAACAGTTTCAGGTTAAGAACGGACCTCTGGAAAGAATTAAGTACTTAACCCGAGGTACCACTGTATGTAGTTCCATGGAAGATTGGCATCTTGTTATAGGCAGCTGCGGCATGACATGTATACCTTTTCATGTGCATTCTTCTACTATAGAGATTGGTGTGCACAAATTTGCCTAGTACAGTGGTACCTTGGTTTATGAACTAATCAATTCTTAAACCAAATCCATTCTTAAACCAAAGCGTTCTTAAACCAAGGCATGCTTTCCCATAGCAGCAGAGGACTCAATTTACAAATAGAACACACTCAGCAGGAAGCAGAACATGTTCTGCTTCCAAGGCAAAGTTCACAAACCAAAACACCTACTTCTGGGTTTGCAGTGTTCTTAATCCAAGTTGCTCATAAACTAATCTGTTCTTAAACTGAGGTACCGCTGTATATCCATTTTTGCAAGCAGCTTTCACATCATAGGATGCATTTTTTGTGTATTGTTTCTCATATATATATATATATATATATATATGCTTTCGTAGATTTTCACGGGTACAGGAATGCAGGTTTTGGTGTCCTCGGGTGTCTTCCCGTGTAAAAGTTGGGGTGTCTAGGCGACGTTTCGACGAGGTCTCACTCGTCATCTTCAGGCTGGTGCTTTCGGCTTCTTGTTACTGGAACAGAGCAGGATCTCAGTGTTTGAGTTCCTATAAATACTGTTGAGGGGTTGTGGTGTATAGCCTCCAATGTTCTGGGCATGAAAGAAACAGGACACGAAATTAATTTTGCAGATTCCAAATTGCTCTTTAACATGGAACATCACCACAAGAGAATAATCATGGAAGCCATCGAGATAGAGAAACACCCTCACAACATGAACAAGCGTGACGACACATCCCGCTTGCCAGACATCTGGAAATTAGCCCTCCCCACAAAAACTGACACCAGATCCAGAGGCACACAGAACGCCATCACCAATCAACCACACCAGACCCAAACCCAGACCCTCTCCACAGATAAATTACAGACACCATCCAGTAGCCAAACCATGGAGGCACCTCCGGATGCTGCACCCCCCTGCAATCCCTACACAGATCTGGCTGACACAAGCCACAAAACCACAGCTCGCCCCTATACACGAAGCCAAGCCAGAGCACAACTAAGTGCAGTACAGCCATCTTCTCAGACAAACTCTTCACAAAGTTCAAGAGGTCAAGACACAAAGACTTTAGCAACTAATCCACACCTAATGACCCACCTAAGTGGTACTCAGGATATCACTCAAGAAATCACTCAGGATATCCCTCAAGTAATTAAGGAACAAAAGAAGAAAAGGCACACTAGCCTGGGAACTTCCTCTCTGCCCAGAACATTGGAGGCTATACACCACAACCCCTCAACAGTATTTATAGGAACTCAAACACTGAGATCCTGCTCTGTTCCAGTAACAAGAAGCCGAAAGCACCAGCCTGAAGATGACGAGTGAGACCTCGTCGAAACGTCGCCTAGACACCCCAACTTTTACACGGGAAGACACCCGAGGACACCAAAACCTGCATATATATATATATATATATATATATATATATATATATATATATATATATATATATATTTGCAGTGCGCTTTCCTTCAGTACAAGAGCTGTGGCCTGCCAGATGTTGCAGGACTTCAACTCCCATAATCCCTGATTTTTGGCCATGCTGGCCAGGTCTCATAGGAATTGGAGTCCATAAACTTATGAAGGGCGACAGGCTGCCCACCCCTGCACTAATATAGGCATTCTGGTGCATATTCTTTGGTTGGAGTACAGCATCAACAAATTCCGAGAAGTGAAGATTCCAAATGAAAGCTCTGTTTTGCTTTGCAGATTGTTTTGGGACGTGCCAAGGCTTGAATTAAAACATGAAACAAATAACCCCCACACATCCCTAATTGTGCATAGGATTTATCAGATCCAGACTTTGAGAGGTGTCCTCTGCTTTAAAGTGGTGTGCAGAGGAGAGAAACATCATGGGAGGAGAGTTTATAGCTACTCTACCTTTGCTAATGCCTCTGGAAGCTTTGCAAGTTGCTGCAGGAGAGGGACCCTGAGATGGGTTTTCTAGGGATCAAGGTGAACCTGTCAAGCCCCCTTGTGATTTGTGCTGTTGCCAGGAAGCTGTATTGTTGTCGATGCAGCCTTGCTATTTTCACAATACTGAAATGTTGTGCTTTTGTGTACATTGTTAGATCTGCTATTATGCTGCTGCATTATTATATCATTATGAAATTGCTCTCGCAATGCTTAATTTTGAGATGAAGTCCTGCTTTCTTGAAAGGTGCTTTGAGCATGATTCCTGTTGCGGGAAGTCTACATGCAAATATAATCGTGAAGACGAATGCACCGGTCATAGTTTGTCTGTGACAGTAAAAGAATCACACTCAGTGAAAATCCTGGGTTGTGTGCAACTCGCAAAAAATATACGTGACCTAAAAACTCGGGATGTTTTTTCAAGGTTCTGCAGCAGCTACCTGGCTTATATGCTAAACTACTCTGGTGTCTACCTAACCTCCCCTGAATACTGATGCTTTCCCTTCTGTAGTCAGCATGCTGGTCATTGCAAATGCAAGAGGACGCCGTTGACAGAGTTGGATTGAAAGGTTCTTAGGGGGCTATTGATCTAAAATGCCTTGCATTCCTGGAGTGGGAGCAGTGGGTTGCAAGGGGGGGGCAGGTGTAGGCTGATTCAGAAGGGCCAGTGCTCAGTGGGTATGATCCTCTCACTTGGTAATACTTCCCCAAAATGCACATCAGAATCCATACCCAATCTCCCTGCATCCTGAAAGCATGAAATCTAGCAGCTCTCTAATGAAAGGTTTTCTGAAATCAACAAGCCCATGTACCTTTTGATCAAGGTCAAAGCCAGGGGTTGTTTTTAAATAAGGTTTTATTTATTTTCATGGTACAGAAGATAACTTGTGAGAAAACAATTGTTACAACAAATAACTTGCCCTGGAAAAAATATACAGACTTTCATCGTGCCATGTGTTAAAGTTTCGTTTGTCTTACTAAAGCCAGAATTTTAGGACCGAGGGAGGAAGTTAGCAAAGATGGGACAAAAAATAGAGGAAGGGAAAGGAGGATAAGTGCAGCAAAGAAAGACTAAGAAGTCATAGCCAAGCAGTCATTAAAAAGTCTTCAACAGGTTTACCACAACCATTGAGTCAATCACCCATCTCCTACCACCCTTCTGAGAAATACCCCACCCCACCCTCCCACTATATATTATATAAGGTTCTGGTGACTTCTGTTTCAGTGTATCTGAAGAAGTGTGCATGCACACGAAAGCTTATACCCAGAACAGACTTAGCTGGTCCCTAAGGTGCCACTGGACAATTTTTTTAATTAATTAATTAATTTGTTTATTTATATCCGAACAATGTTAGTGGCCAGTCAAAGCTGAGGTTTTGACCCAAAATTTTATATATATTCCAGCAGGGGGCAACACGAACCAATCTTGCAGTTGAGAGAAGTGCTGTTTGTAGACATAAAGGAGGAGAGCGAAAAAACTAACACAGAGCCTTCATTCTCCGGTCCCATTCTCTGCTCAACTGCCCTTTGGGTGGAAGATGTTCACCAATTAAGAGGACACAGATTTAGAGCCAGCCCACCCAGAGGCAAGAGGAGGCAAGTGCCTCAGGTGGTAGGATTCACCAGGGCAGCAGATCCCAATGTCAATCTTTCTTCTCCCTTTATTCTTGATGTAGATCTTCCCTCACCCCTTCTTCCCTGGCAGGGAGTGGGCAGGTATTTTGGGAGCTGACAAATCGTGCTGGGTCAGCACTGCACTGATTTACAATTAGATATAATGGTTGTAAGAATGTGAGAAGAAAGCTGCTGGCTCATCTATTCCACCATCCTTGTCAACCAGATGCCTCTGGGAAGCCCACCAGCAGGACCTGAGTGTGAAAGCAACTGGTATTCAGACACACACTGTTCTACAGCAGTGGAGATAAAACAGTGGACTAGTGCCCATTGATAGCTCTAACCTCCATGAATTTGTCTTAACCCCTTTTACAGCCATCAAATTTAAAGCTATACAGTGGTACCTCTGGATGCGAATGGGATCCGTTCCAGAGCCCCATTCGCATCCTAAAGTGAACACAACCTGCATGTGCGCGGGTCGCGACCCGCTGCTTCTGCACATGTGCGTGATGTCATTTTGAGTGTCTGCGCATGCGCGAGCGGCGAAACCCGGAAGTAATCCATTCTGTTACTTCTGGGTCTCCGTGGAGCTCAACCCAAAAGCGCTCAACCTGAAGCAACTTTAACCCGAGGTATGACTGTACTGGAAATAGAAATATAATACATTTCACCACCATGGGGGAAACTGTGGCCAGGTGTCAGATGGCAGAGGAACCAAACCCCACAGCAGGCTGCAAAAAACAGACAAGACAAGGAAAAGTCCTTACCATCTGCTTTTACTCAATATTCACAGAGAGAGGCTTGGGAATGCAGCCTCTCAGAATAATGGCATTGCCCCGAATGAATCTCTACCCCCTCCGTCTCTCCCACTTCCTCATGAGTCAGTGCTATGGCTGCTGAAAAGTGCCTTCTGCTTTTGAGCTCTTTGCTCTCCTACTTTCAAGGCTTGCTGGGTTCTGGGAGAGGGGGGTGGGGTCTGGAATGCTTTCTGAAGACACTGAGTCCATTAGCTGTCGCTCCCCTAGTGCTTCCTCCTCCTCCTCTCCCATTATTTTCCAGCTTTCCCCCCTCATCTTCCTCTGAGCTGTGACCTCCCTCAAACCCCTGTTGTAATTCTGAACTGTCTTCCTCTTCTCTGGAAGGGTCAGGCTGGGGAGGCAGTCTCCTCCACTCCTTCTGTGCCCAGTCCCTGACACCAGGTGAGCTTTGTCCCTGCTCAGTCTTCCCTCCAGCTATCGGGGTGCCAACTTGAATAAAATATGGGGGGGGGGGCAGGTAAGCCCCCTCCCACAAAATTGATCACATGACACAGCACATGCACACCATTTGAGTGGCAATGCCCATCAGCTTGGGGCAGATGGCCCCTTCAAATATTTGATTGGGGGGGGGGGTGAAGGGGCTTCCTTCCCTAGGAGTTGACTCCTATGCCAGCTATTAACTGCTGATGGGCAATATCAAGATGCCTCTTTTTCCTTCTTATGATTCTCTCTCTTTAAACCAGTCTTGGGCCAGGCCGCTTTTCAGATAAAGGACTCCATTTAAATAGAGGGGTGTCCTCTGTAAAGTAGGACAAATAGCTACCTGACTAGCTGTGCAATTCTCCCATGATTGTGCAGTCCTATACATGTCCACTCAGATTTTTAGTTGAGCTTCCTTCCAGGTAAAGAGAGTATAGAATTGCATCCCAAGTGTGAAAGTGAGAAGATCAATGATGGCAAAGGGAGATGGGTCACTGTCAGAAAGGAGGAAAACAGATATGGAAAATGGCTTTCCCACTTGGCTGTGAAGTCCTCAAACTGAGGATCAATATTGCCCTCCAGACTCTGGGAAGGAGGCTAAGAAACTCAAGAGCTGATATCCACAGTGTATTGAGGGAGCTGTGTGTGTTCAGGAAGTCTTTGCTTCTGAGTGTGGAAGGATGAGAGAGAGAGAGAGAGCTTAAGTGAAAATAGCGTAGGAAGGTGATACAGTTAATGATGAAGTTCAGATCTGATTAGTCCCTGATATCGCTTTTCAGTAGGGGGAGAGAGAGAAAAATCACACATCCACCGTGACCTTTTAGTAAATGCAGAGCTAGCGGGGAAATCTGTCCTTTTTGGTGCTTTTTCATTTGCAAGTAATTAGAGATGAGCTACTGACTCTACTGTCCCGATCTTTGCTGTAGCGCAACACAAGACTTCCACAAAATGGGTACAGTGGTGCAGGTGTCCTCATGTGCCTCACCTTGGTCACATGTGCTTTGAGGTGCCTGTGTGCTTGCAAGCAAAAATAAATGGAGGAAATGCCACACCGGTCTTGCACCTGGCCTTATTTTCCATGTAGGGCTGGAGACAGGCAAAGACATTTAAGAGGGCTGAAAGTGCATCATGGAACTCTTGCCACTCGTGATTCTTCAAGAGTGCAGTAGTATGATGATCATAAGGCTAATCTTTTGCTGATAAATCTTCCTCAGGTTGAGGGCCCCATTCCATCCTGGGGAACATTCTGGGGGTCATATGCAAAAAGTGGGTGAAGTAAATTTTAGCTTTGTGCAGGAGGTTGCTTTCTACACACAGCTCTCTCTGTCCTCCATTCAGACAAGCAAGAGACATTTCTAGAGTTCAAGAATACTGTATTTTTCGCTCCATAAGACACACTTTCCCCCCTCCAAAAATTAAGGGGAAATGTGTGTGCATCTTATGGAGCAAATGCAGGCTCCATGGCTTCAGCGAAAGCAACACAAAGCCAGGAGAGCAAGAGGGATTGGTGTGCACCGATCCGTCTTGCTCTCCTGGCTTCACTTCACTGGAGAGGTGCTGCGCAGCTTTCCCTCTCTGCGCAGCGCCCCTTCAGCGAAGTGGGAGGAGAAATGGAAGGGGCTCCATTTCTCCTGCTGCTTCGCTGAAGGGGCGCTGCGCAGAGAGGGAGATAATTTTTTTTCTTGTTCTCCCCCTCTAAAACTAGGTGTGTCTTATGGTCCAGTGCGTCCTATAGAGCGAAAAATACTTTACCTGTACATTCCAACCAGCCAAAAACACCCCAGTAGGGTGTAAACTTGGACCAGTGAGGCATTTGGCTGAAGAGAGTGTTTGGGCCAGGGGGGAGTCCTGAGTGCCAGATAAAGAGTCTGCATTTGTGCCCCAGGCTTGAGTTTCCCCACATCTTATCTTAGGGCCACTTAATATATTTTCTATCCCAGGACTCTCAGCTTACATCCTCATTCTGTCTTTAGGCAGAAACAAGTTTTTTAGCAGTCCTTTTTTAGATGGGCAGTAATCTGAGATGGTTCTGTCGTGCATATTTGTAAGTTGCTGATGAAATATTGCTGCTGTCTTCTGGTATGTGTGCTTTTATTCTTTCCTTATGCTGTTTTATTTGGTTGCTAATGTTTTAAATAATGGCCGGGAGCTGCATCGAGAGGGTTCCATTAAGGATGGAACGGCAGGATATCAATATTTTACTAAAATAAATAAACAACATTTTCTTAGACAGATTTCTTAAAAAAAAAACCCAACAGCAACACAGTATGTGCCTAAAAATGTAATAAAGTGCACACGGCAGATGCGTTTTCTGCAAACACATGCATCAACGAAGTGCAACAATCACAGAGTCAGGATTCTCTGTTGCTTTCTGCTAAAGAGGGACCATGCTTTAGGCCCAGTGGCGGAGCTTCATGCTGTCGTGCATCCTGGGGGTGTGGCGCATGTTCCGGAGGTGTGGCACACCACCCGCAGGGGCATGGCATGCGTCCTGGGGCATGGCACACCGCCTGCGGGGGCGTGGCACCCAGTGTGGACTGGGTGTCGGGTGCGGTGGCACCCCACCAGGATCGTGCTGCCAGGGGCGGTGTGCTCCCCCTGCACCCCTCTTCCTCCGCCAATGCTTAGGTCTCATCTGCACTGTACATTTCAAGTGGTATCATACTAGGAATTCTAGGAACTGTAGTTCATTAAGCGTGCTGGGTGTTGGTTTTATTTATTCTGTTTATTAACAATCATTTACCGCTTGATAGTTAAATAAAACCCCTCAAAGTGGTTTACAAAAAGAATAAAACATTGAGATTATCAGAAAAAACAGTTCAAAACAAATCATTCATGTGTGTGTGTACACACACACACACACTAAACAATAAAAAATAAGCTACAAGCCAGATTACAATGCATGTTAACATTCTATATTTCTAGATAGGCCTGCCTACACAAAATGTTTTAGCTGGCACCTAAAAGAATGCCATGAAGGATCCTGCCTGATGTCAATAGGCAAGGAGTTCCAAAGTGTGGGTGCAGACCTTCCAAGTGCCCCTATTTTCCAGGGACAATCCCAGATTTCCAATAGCCATCCCGGTTTCTGATTTGATTCTGGAATGTCCTACTTTTCCTTAGGATGTCCCTATTTTCATTAGAGAAGTGTTGGAGGGTATGGAGTTATGCGACCCCCCCCCCCATATGCCCTATATTGCCCTGAATAACCCAGCAAGATGGCCGGGTATGAATAATAAAGCGTGTTCTCATAAAAGAGAGAGCACGTGTTGCGGATGGGGCCAAACAAAACCCAGCTAGTGACCAGCCCATTAAGGGCAATGGGCTGGAGCAGATTGGTTGAAGTTGTTACTGGGGCAAAAATGATGTTGCTAATTTAGGGGTGGGTTTAGTCCCCATATATAAGCAGGGTCCACAGCTTTCTCTTTCTCTTTTGCTGTGGACATCGGATCTGATCTGTGGGCATCGGACCTCCGGAGAAACAGCGAAAGGAGCTTGGTCGTATTTGATCCCTTCTTTCCTTCCCACTTATACCTCCCTAGTTGCTCGGTTAAGTTGATCTTGAATTTGTCTTTTAGTTTTATTTAATTTTAATTCTTTCCTTTTATTTTGTCCCTTTCCTTCCCTTGGGGGGGGGTGGTTCCCTGGGCCTAGTCGGCTGCGGCCCGCCCTCGGCCGAGCCTTTATCCGAGCCGAGAGGGTTCCTAATCGGCTCGGCTGGGCCTGGGGGCCTGTGTGATCCTGCCCCCTCCCCCCAGCCGAGCCTGGCCGGGGGGCCCACGAGGCCTTCGGCGGCGGCGCTAGGGACCCCCTCCCCCGTTTTGCGGCTGTGTGGGGCTTGGCGGCGGTTTGTCCGTCGCCCCCTCACCCCCCTATTGATTCGGGCGGCGCCTTGGGGCCTCCCACCTGCCGCTGCTGTTGCGCGGCTTGTCGAGGGGGGGAGGGCGCCTGGCCTGCCCCGGCTGGCGTGGGCCCGGCGGGGCCTGCCGCGTGGTGCTGTCGGCTGTGTACGGCGGCGCGGGCGGTGAGCGCGCTCCCTCGGCGCGGCTGAGGCCTGCTCGGCCTGGGCCGCCCTATCGGTAGGGCCCGGGGGTGCCGGGGGGGGCTCGCTGCCGCGGCGGCGCCGGTGCGCGGCCAGCTGGGGGGCGCCTTGAGCGTGGCGTGGGGGTCGGTTCCGGCAGGGCTGCCGCGCCGCGCCGTGGGTTGCTCCGGCGGCGCGGGGGATTTTGTCCGCGGCTGGGGCCTGTGCGGCCAGGGCCGCTGCTTGGCCATCGGGGCCTGTGGGCCCTCCTAGATCCTGCCCGGGGGTGGTTAACCCTTTCCTCCCCTTCCCCCTTTTTTCACCCTCCCGTTCCTTCGCCCCCCCCGGGGGGTGCCGGGGGAGACAGCGCAGGCCGCGAGGCACCCTACCTGAACCGCGGGGCCTTCTCCTTCGGTGGCGGGGGGGGGCTCCTGGTACATCGAGCCCTAGTGCTGGCCTGGCCTTGTTGTTTGCTGGGGATCCTCCATTCTGGCGGGCAGTTTTGGCGGGAGCGCCATCTTGCCTCCTAATTTTCTTAAGTATCAGCGGCCTCTGCTGGCCAGCCTGGGTACTGCAAGGTCTGCTTAGCTGTGATTAGTTTTACCCTGCAGTGGCCTCTAGTGGCCGTTCTGGTATTGCAGGGTATTTTTATTTTGCTTGCTTGGGTTGCCTGTTAATCACTGTTGATTGTGCAACTGCTTGTAGTATCCAAATACTTTTCGGGCGTTGGGCTCTGACTGCTGCCTGCTGGTTTTCTTTGACGAATTATTTGTTATTCTTTATTGTATTTTGTTATTATTATTTAATTTTACTCATCTTTGATTCCATTTCTTTTCAATATTTTTTTTTTTTCTTTTTCTTTCTTTTACTTGAACTTTGTTTGAGTCAGTTGCAGGACATGGCCCCAAAGAAGGCGTCAAGGAAGTCGGCTCCTGTCCTCATTGCCAAGCGGCCCATAAAAGGACCATCTCAAGCCTTGCGTTCTCCTCAACCTGGCCAGTCATTGCAACGTATTCAATCCATGGTCTCTAGTTTGGCTGGTGACCCGGTGGCTCTGGCAAGGATGGAGGCGGAGCTGGATGGCTTGATGCAGCGCCGCTCGACCCCGTCTACTTCTTCTGCCACGCTGGTTCCCCCCTTGGATGCTTCGCTTCCTCCGTCCTCATCCAGCGAAGAAGAGGGAGAACCACTGCCAGCTAGTGGCTACTTGCCTGACGCACCACAGGCGCAGTCCTCTGAGCCGCCTGTGTCTCAGGTGGCCGTGCCACGGGGTCGGGTCTCAGCCCGGGCGGGGGCTGGGAGGAGGGCTCCGGCTCGGGGCCTTCTTGTGCGGGGTATACCTGCGCAACCCGCAGTTGCGGGCAGTATGGATCCTGATAATTCACTGGTTGGGTCTTTTCAGTCACTTCCAGCCGTGCCGCAGCCGGGCGATGCATCGGAGTCGTCGGTCGAGGATAGCCTTCCTATTCCTCCGAAGTCGTCTTCAGGTGGTCACCGCCGCCGTAAGAAAAGTTCAAAGAGGCGTGCCAGGAAGAGGCGTCGAGACACCTCGTCCTCTTCATCAGGTGCGTCATCCCAGACATCTAGTAGTGACGAGGAAGCGCCCCTTAAGTTATACTGGGGTTTTGGGGAATCCTCAGGGCTCCCAAAGTGGGTTTGGGAGCGGAGGGCGAATTCCCATAGGGCCAGGTACGGGGCAGTGTTAGACTGCCTTGATGGGGCCCTGGTGCCGGACGTAAAGGTCTCCACCAACTCGGCCAGGGACATCATTCCGGGAGCACACCTGTCGGCCAAGTTGCGTTCTAGGATATTGGACGGTCGCTATGTGGATATTTTTAGCTTAGCCCCCCCGTTGGAAGGTCAGGAGCCTTTGGATAAGGGCCTGCCAGCTCCTAAGAAGCGGATGCTCATAGCTAAGGCCGATAGGACCTTCGAACGCTGGTTGGATAGTTTCCAGGTCTTTGCTGGAGTTGTGGCCTCAGCCTATCCCAGGAGATCCTTACATCTTTGGGTGTATTTATCCATTGTCCGCTCTGCCTTCACAATGGCAGGAGAAATTGCGGCCTTAGCTTATGACCAGAATTTTAGGCGCAGGGCGGCAAAGATCCCTACGGCCCGCTGGGATCGGAAGGACTTAGATGTATGGACCACTTACGTGGCCCCCCGTATAGATAAGAAGGTCCCTGATACCCAGAAGTTCAAGGCTGCCCCTGCAAAGTTAGGGCGTAAACCCTTTTGCTGGGACTTTAATAAGGGTGTTTGTACACGGCAATCCTGTAAATACGCACACGCGTGTGACAAGTGTTCAGGGAATCATGCTGGGTCCGCGTGCCAGACAGGCCGCCGCCCCTTTCGGAAGGGAGGGGGCTCCCAGCAGCCCCCAAAGACCGCTGCTCCAGCCCCTGCCCCGGGAGCAGGAAAGTAGTTTGATCTCCCCTTTAGCTTACACCCCGGTAAAATTACAGCCGCTGCTTTCTTGGCTTGAGTTGTACCCCGATGCCAAGGCGGCGTCCTATTTGCGCGAAGGTTTTTCTTTAGGTTTTAGAATCCCGGTGGTCTCTACCCCGGTTGCCAGAAACCCAGCGAACCAGAAATCGATTAGGGAGATGCCGGAGGTGGCGCGTAAGAAAATTGCTAAGGAATTAGCCTTAGGGCGCATGGCTGGCCCTTTTGCGGTCCCTCCTTTTCCCAAATTGCATATTTCCCCATTGGGCATAGTTCCCAAAAAAGCCCCGGGGGAATTTCGCCTGATTCATAATCTCTCACATCCTAGAGGCACATCAGTAAATGATGTGATTCCCCCGGAACTTTGCTCGGTGAGGTATGCTTCTCTCGATCATGCGATCAAGATGATACGGAAATTTGGAACGGGCGCCTTACTGGCAAAATGCGACATCGAATCAGCATTTCGGCTGCTTCCTATTCACCCCGACGATTTCTGGTTGCTGGGATTTCAGTTTGAGGGAAGTTTTTACTTTGATAAGGCTATGCCCATGGGCTGCTCAGTTGCCTGTGCGGCGTTTGAGAGTTTTAGTTCATTTTTGGAATGGGCTTTGCGTGAAAAAACCGGTTTAAGCGGTGTCACGCATTATCTCGATGATTTTTTGGTCGCCTCGGCTGGCGATACAGGGGATTGCGTAATTTTATTGCAGGCCTTCGCTTCCTTAACGGAAGATCTGGGCGTCCCGTTGGCAGCTGGGAAGACCGAGGGTCCTTCTACGCAGCTGACTTACCTGGGTATCTTGTTAGATACCGTGGCTCAAACCTCTAGCTTGCCGCCTGAAAAAATAACCACCTTGAGGAAGGTTATTGAGGATATGATTCCGTTGGAGAAGGTTTCCCTGCGGCAGCTTCAGTCATTACTGGGCCATCTGAATTTCGCTTGTAGAGTGGTCTCTCCTGGCCGTCCATTTTGTTCCCGCTTGGCCAGACTTACCTCGGGCTTGCGGGCCCCGCATCACAGGGTCCGCCTTCCCTCTCAGGTACGGGCGGACCTTGCTATCTGGCTGGAATTTTTGGTGGAATTCAATGGGGTGTCCTTGTGGCAGGACACCTTGAACCTCCACAACGACTTCCAGGTGCATTCTGATGCTGCGGGGTCCTTGGGGTTTGGCTTGTATTGGGACGGCAGGTGGTGCGCGGAGCGCTGGCCTCCGGCCTGGCGGGGGCAGGCTATAACTCGGGACCTAACCTTTCTTGAGTTTTTTCCCATTGTAGTGGCAGTGCACTTGTGGGTTGAGCGTTTCAGGGATCACCGTGTTTGTTTCTGGACTGATAACCAAGCGGTGGTGAATGTACTGGCCAAGCAGTCTTCACGATCCCCTCGGGTATCTGCCCTTCTTCGGGCCTTCGTTTTGCATTGCTTGCGTTTTAACATTGTGTTTTCTGCCCGTTTTGTCCCGGGAATTTCTAACGAAATTGCTGATGCTCTGTCCCGTTTTCAGATGGAGCGTTTCAGGTCCTTGGTGCCACTGGCTCGAGACCGTCCGGAGATTTTCCCGGATCATCTCTGGAACCTTGGCAGGACCTAGTTTTACGGGGAGTAGCTGCATCTGTTGCACCTTCTACCTTGAGATCTTATAAAAAGGCCTGGGCGGATTTTTTGTTATTTAATGGGCAGCCTGTAGGGGAGGTTGCCACCCCCCATTCCACCTCTCAGGTGCTCAGGTACCTGGCACACCTGTTCCAGATGCATCGGGCAGCTAGGACCCTACGCCTGCACTCTGCAGCAATTTCCTTTTTTAGTAAGGCTTATTTTAACAAGGATCCGTGTGGGAAGTTCGTAGTGCGTAGGGCCCTAGAGGGTTGGGGGCGTCTCACTCCTTCCAGGCCCATCTCCAGACGACCCATTACATTTGAATTGCTGACGCAGATGCGGTCTAAGCTGCCGAGCATCTGCTGGTCGAAATTTGAGGCGCGGCTATTTTCAGCTGCCTTTTCGTTAACTTTCTTTGGGGCCCTGAGAATAGGAGAAGTGGTCCTCGAGCCCAAGCGGGACGGAGGTTCTAGGGGCTTGCTGATACAGGACGTTAGTGTGTCTTCACGGGACTTGCAGGTTCATGTCAGGAATTCAAAAACGGACCAACTAGGCAGGGGCGCTGTTATTACACTCCCTGCAACTGGTCGAGGTGGCCCTTGCCCAGTGAAGGACCTTAAGAAGTATTTAGCCTTGCGGCCTGGTGGCGAAGGGCCCTTGTTCAAGCACGAAAATGGCCGCCCGCTGGTGAGACACCAGTTTACTGGCGTGTTGCGGAAAGCTGTGGCGGCTTGCGGCCTTCCGGCTGCCGAGTTTGCCCCTCATTCCTTTAGGATTGGAGCGGCTACAACGGCCGCACACTGGGGCTTGTCAGTTAAGAGGATAAAGGATCTGGGTCGGTGGCGATCAGATGCGTTCAAGGCATATGTGCGGAAGTGATGTGTTTGTACTTACACGTTTGTGTTTTACCCTAGGTCGGGCGCCTATCCGTATCTGGATAGTAGGGCACAGTATTGTGCACTGGGCTGCGGACAGAGCTCGCCAGTCCGGATTGGGTGACGGCCTGGGGTTCCCGCGCCACGTTCAGGTGTCCTGGATTTCCAGAAGGGGGATGTTGTGGAGGGAATTTTTACCCCTCATGCGAAGGCGTGTCCTCCAATGTAGCCCTCCTTCAGCGATCGTGGTGCAGCTCGGGGAGAACGATATGGTTTCCTCTTCCTGCCATGTGCTGCGTGCTGCCATATTACAGGACCTTGGAGAGTTGGCGGCACTGGTGCCATCAACTAAGCTAATTTGGTCACAGCTATTGCAACGCCGTGTTTGGCGAGGTAGTCCTTGCCCGGTTGCCACCGAGCGTGTAAGAAAACGGATTAATTCCGCAGCGAGCAAGCTGGTGGTGACTCTGGGCGGGGCTGTAATCCCGCACCCTCTGATTTCATTCAAGGCGATTGAATTTTATAGGGAGGATGGGGTTCATCTTTCGCCAGTTGGGAATGATGTGTGGCTGGATGCTCTAGTGTCCAGGCTGAGGGTGTGGTTTAATTTGTGAGTGGTTGGCGGCGAGCGTAAGAGCTCGAATGGCGGTTAGGCATTGGTAAAAATTGGTTGGTGGAGGGGTATGGATTGGCTGTGCCTGCCCCTCCAATGCTGCTGCTGACGGGTATTCCGTTAAAGGAATTCTGAAGCTTACCATCCCCTTCGTCCAAACCCTGACGGCAGGGTGCGGGCCGCGTAAGCTTCAAGGAACATGCGCGGAGCAGTGAGAGTCTGTTACGCAGCTCCATCTGACTCTGACCATGATTCCTCCGGGACTGGCTAAGGAGTCAGTGCTGTCCCCCAAGGCGGGGTGGGGACAGGTAGTCATACCAATGCCTAAGCAACCACTCTCAATTTGTATAAAATAAAGTTGTGGCCAAAATTATGCCAAAAACCAAAACAAAATTATGTGTGATGTCTGAGTTATTGGGGTAGGGGGTTTGTGGGACCTCAGCACGCAAAGCGTGTTCTCATAAAAGAGAGAGCACGTGTTGCGGATGGGGCCAAACAAAACCCAGCTAGTGACCAGCCCATTAAGGGCAATGGGCTGGAGCAGATTGGTTGAAGTTGTTACTGGGGCAAAAATGATGTTGCTAATTTAGGGGTGGGTTTAGTCCCCATATATAAGCAGGGTCCACAGCTTTCTCTTTCTCTTTTGCTGTGGACATCGGATCTCCCGCCCGCCCTCCCTTGATTTGGGCTTGCGCTTTGACCTTGCTCTGCCTGTCATGGGGTCGCTCGCATTGGTGCGAGGGCCCAGTAGGAATTTGCCCAATTGGCTGATTAGTGCGTGCCTTTGGGGTTTTGCCTACTGCTTAGCAAATCGTCACAACTTGTAAGGTTGGCGGTTAGGCATTGGTAAAAATTGGTTGGTGGAGGGGTATGGATTGGCTGTGCCTGCCCCTCCAATGCTGCTGCTGACGGGTATTCCGTTAAAGGAATTCTGAAGCTTACCATCCCCTTCGTCCAAACCCTGACGGCAGGGTGCGGGCCGCGTAAGCTTCAAGGAACATGCGCGGAGCAGTGAGAGTCTGTTACGCAGCTCCATCTGACTCTGACCATGATTCCTCCGGGACTGGCTAAGGAGTCAGTGCTGTCCCCCAAGGCGGGGTGGGGACAGGTAGTCATACCAATGCCTAAGCAACCACTCTCAATTTGTATAAAATAAAGTTGTGGCCAAAATTATGCCAAAAACCAAAACAAAATTATGTGTGATGTCTGAGTTATTGGGGTAGGGGGTTTGTGGGACCTCAGCACGCAAAATTATTATTATTATAATAAGACCACCCACAACTTGATCTTGGTTGCATTGGGTGACTTGGGCGAATGAGCTGGGTGGGCCTGACTTTACTCAGTTGTGCCTGCCTGGGCTCTTGGTACAGTACCAGGCTAGACTGGGGATTGAGTGCTGGGTTATGTTTTGTTTTGTTATTGTCCATGAAAGCACCATCTCCTTTACCAGAAAACCTCTTGACCAGGCCAGAGGGTGAGGGAACTTATACGATCTGCACCTGTTGTTGGGCCAGGAGTTTTTAGGAGAACTCTATTCCTCCTTAAAGGCAAAGGGACTCCTGACCATTAGGTCCTGTCTTGGCCGACTCTGGGGTTGCGGCGCTCAACTCGCTTTATTGGCCGAGGGAGCCGGCGTACAGCTTCCCGGTCATGTGGCCAGCATGACTAAGCCGCTTCTGGCAAACCAGAGCAGCACACGTAAACACTGTTTACCTTCCCACCGGAGTGGTACCTATTTATCTACTTGCACTCTGACATGCTTTCGAACTGCTAGGTTGGCAGGAGCAGGGACCGAGCAATGGGAGCTCACCCCGTCACAGGGATTTGAACTGCCGACCTTCTGATTGGCAAGTCCTAGGCTCTGTGGTTTAACCCACAGCGCCATCCGCGGCCCTCTATTCCTCCTCCTTATAGAGCTACAGATCCCAAAGTTCCCTACTCCTGCCAAATACACACAGTCACAAAGAGGAGGGATGGGGTGGGGAAAGCAGTGCTTCCTTTTTGTTCTGGGAAAGGCTGGGCAAGAGAGGTCCCAGTCCAATTGTGTGTCCAAGAGCTTGATTTCTCTCTCTGCTTAAGTCTTGTTTTTTTATTGCTCTGATTTCCCTATGCTTTGCTGAATAAATCCATGTTAACACTGAAGCAAATGCTAGGAATTGGGGGGACATCAGCAACCTTGTTGCGCCATCACTTTAGGATTTATTAGGGGTTGGCAAACATGGCGTTTGCTTGTGACTGGGCATAATCAAATTCACTTCCAAAAGGGGAGAGATTAGCATTAGGCAGGAATATCTTCCCCTTCTGTTGTATCTCTAATTAGCAGCCGTAATTTGTGTTGGGCTAATAAATGCAAGCGCGCTAAGCACAGTCAGGAATTTTGCATCCAAACAGGGGCAGTCTAGCTGCGTCTCCATTTGTCATCTATTTAGGCTATGTTAACACTCCCACATTCGCACCATTTTGTGTCCTAGAACCTCTTTGTCTTTTTAACGTACCATTTCATTTCAGAATCCTTCTAATTAGAGATGAGCCGAAATGCGTGTGTTGGGTGTTTTTTGTGTGAACGTTTTTGGCAGTGTCAAAACTACGGCTGTGATGAAAATGTTGCCAGTGTTTCCCCGTTCCCCATCAATTAATGAGAAAAGGAATTGCATTCAAAATTTATCAAAGGGAAGAGAAAATTACAGTTACATTTTAATGGGTGGGGTGCAGGGTTTTTGAGGCACTTGCCTTACTTTTGAGGTTACTGAAGGGTGTTTGTTTGTGCCCTTTCTTTCATTCTATGCCAATCATTTCCCCAGTGGTCTGCACTCTGCAGCCTCTCCAGGTTCTCATGCTTCAATCCAAACCCAGAAGAAGTCTTTTCCCTAACAGGAACCTTGGGCAGCCAGGGAGACTGTAGAGCATTGGAGAAACATTCTACTGGCAAGGAAAATACACACACCAACTTCACCCACTGTAATGACAAGGTATTCTCAAAACCTCAACCATTCTGGGAACTGTGGTTTGTTAAGGGTGGTGAGTTCACAGAGCTGCAACTCCCAAGGTTCCCCAAGAAGAGAGATTGATTTGTAAACCACTCTGCAAATTGTAACTCTGTGAGCTTATAACATTCAGCACTCTTAGCAAACTGCAGTTCCCAGGATTTTTGAGGTTTTGCTATTACCTTATTGTCAGGGGTTCAGGAGCAGAGACACAGGAGAGGGAGCAAATGGAGAGCGAGGAGGAGGAATCCGAGGGGGGAGTAGGCAGTGACAGTGGTCAGAGAGATTCCACGAGTCTCACCAGCGAATCGGAAGACTCACAGAAGGGAGCGCCCATGGCCAGGGCGAGGGGGGTGCCAAAGGGGAAGCCCCAGAAGGAAGGGGCCAGCGGGGACTCCTTGAGCAGCAGCTGGAAATCAGGACCAGCTTCCCCACCAGAGCACAGTAGGGGGGAGGAGTCCCAGGAATCGGGAACAGTGTTCTCGCCACCAGCGAGAGGAGATGAGTCAGGGTTGACCACGCCCACATCGGAGAGCGGGGGAACGGTCAGGAGGAAGGTTACCGGCTGGGCGCGCGCGCCAAGTTCAAATGTACAGGCGAGCGGCACAGCAGGTAGCCCGGATGGGGAGCCAGGTCCTAAAGCCCGCCGGAAGGAAGGGCAAGACTCAGGAGGGTCAGCGTCAGAAGAGTCCAGAAGGGAGGAAACCCCAGGGGGCAGAAGGACCCAGAGGAGGAAAGAACAGCGGAGGAGGTGGAGCCGGGCCAGGATCTTAAACTGGTGCGGAAGGGGTAGTGATTCAGAGGGGACTTCGCCGATCTGAAGTCAAGATGTAGGGCTGCACGCTCTGGGGTTTGAAATGGAAACTAAACTTCAATAAAGACTTTTGTACATTAAATCAACTGGGAGTTGGTCCTCTGTGAGCTGGGACCTGGAGGCAGTCCTGACACTTATGATTTAAAGCGCTATTATACCACTTTAAGAGTGATGGCTCTCCTCAAAGAATCCAAGGAAACATAGCTTGTTAAGGCTTCTGTGAATTGTTAGGAGACACCTGCACACACACATTCCCCACACAGTGCTACAATTCCTAGAGTCCCTTGAGAAGAGGGATTGATTGTTAAACCACTCTGGGAATTGTACTTCTCTAAGGGGAATAAAGGTGAAGGTAAAGGTACCCCTGACCGTTAGGTCCAGTTGCGGACGACTCTGGGATTGCACCCTCATCTCGCTCTATAGGCCAAGGGAGCCGGCGTTTGTCCGCAGACAGCTTCTGGGGCATGTGGCCAGCATGACTAAGCCACTTCTGGCGAACCGGAGCAGTGCACTGAAACGCCGTTTACCTTCCCACCAGAGCGGTACCTATTTATCTACTTGCACTTGACGTGCTTTTGAACTGCTAGGTTGGCAGGAGCAGGGACCGATCAATGGGAGCTCACCCCATCGCGGGGATTCGAACCGCTGACCTTCCGATGGGCAAGCCCTAGGCTCTGTGGTTTAGGGGGTCTCCTAACAATTCTCAGCACCCTTAATCTAGTACATTTCCCAGGAGCCTTTGGGGGCAGAAATGATTCTTACACTGGTGTAAGAGTGCTTTAAAATCATAGGATTTAAACTCATGCAAGTCCCAGATTATGTATCTTATTCATAAAAGTTGCTGAAGGTGATCTGTGTTCATGATAAACACCATTGTCTTGGGAACTTTGCAGAAAGCCACTTGTCTTTTGATTGGCTCGGGGATTTAAGTTGCCTCATTAGGTTTACTAACACTTGACCCAATGTTTATGTGAAATCAGTGGTCTTTATAAGCTTTGCTCTGATTATCCTCTCTTGACCATTATATGCATGAGAATTATCTCCCCAGGAATAAATATTACTGGAACTGAACAGCTTGGTCTGGCACAACATTTCAAGTGCTTCTCCTCCCTGGAGTAATAATAATATCAATTCAAATCAAATATTTATTGTGATTTCTAAAGACCAGCATTAAGAGACTGAGATAAAAAGCACACAGTCCTAACAACAACAACAATGTAATCTTATTGGACATACAAAATAATCTTCCTCACTTTGTCTAATGGTAGGGCTGGTCTTCACCACTGGATGTATGGGATTCTGAGCATTTCCTCTGTGGATGAATCCATGTTTCCTCATTTGGGGAACATGGCATACATCCTCTGATCCAGACATTTGGGAAGCAGCAGCGGCAGCAGAAGCAGCATTGAGCATGCTTTCTCTCTGCTTCTTCCTTTGGAAATGTCTGCAGGAGCCCTTAGCTTGTCATGTTACTCTCCATGGCAGGTGGGCCGTTCCGTCCTAGCAAATGCATCAACACGCTGCTCTTGTATCAAGAAGAATCATGGCACTTGATTGAATTCTATTTCTTTTCTTCTGCCTTCCATCCACACTTTGCCACCAACATCTTTGCAATTCCTTCTCCAGCTTATCAGAGTCCGTGAAACTGTAATGGCTTTCATTCTGTCCATCACAGCAGGAGCAGGGCTTAAAGCTTTCCAGGAACCTGTCAGTCCTTGTAGCAGGCGGGCAGGAAACTTTTTTTATTTTATTTTAAATGAGCAGAATGACAGCACTCAAAGAATGCATGGATGGGCTCTGAGCTATGACTAGAAGCATGAACATCTGAAGAGCCTCGTGGGAACAGGCCACAAACTCATCTAGCCCAGTATCTCGTACTCATGGTGGCATACCTTCCAACATTTCGCCGATGAAAATAGGGACGTCCTATTCAACAACAACAAGAACACTAATACCCCATCCATCTGAATGAGTTGCCCCAGCCACTCTGGGTGGCTTCCAACATATATAAAAACATAATAAAACATTAAACATGACGGGGGGGGGGGGACTTCCCTATACAGGGCTGCCTTCAGATGTCTACTAAAGGTTGTACATTCATACCTTGGTTTTCGAACAGCTTAGTTCTCATATGTTTTGGCTCCTGAACGTCGCAAACCCTGTTTACAGTTTGCGAACTATTTTTGGAAGCCGAATGTCCGACGGGGGTTCTGTGGCTTCTGATTGGCTGCAGGAGTTTTTTTGTTTTTTGTTTTGATGATCTGTCATAGAACAACCCCAAATAAGAAGATAACTGTGGTTACCCAGACCTTGAGGCTGATTGCGAAGGGCCCCCCTCCATAACAGTTCAAGATTCAGTACTCCAAAAATGTAGGTCCGTCACTGGGTACCAGTGTACAAAGCCCTATACAGCTTGGGACCAGGATACCAATAAGATCATCTCAGCCCTTACACACTTAACTGATCACTGTGTTCTGAAGGAGAGGGTCTTCTACCAATGCCATCTCATTATGACAGACATCCCCAAACTCAGCCCTCCAGATGTTTTGGGACTACAATTCCCATCATCCTTGACCACTGGTCCTGTTAGCAAGGGATGATGGGAGTTGTAGTCCCAAAACATCTGGAGGGCTGAGTTTGGGGATGCCTGCATTATGAGATCAGTTCTATATAGGAATAGGGCCTTTGGTGTGGTGGCACCCAAGCTTCAGAACTCACTCCTGTTATATATCAGACAGATGCTGCTTCTATTGTCTATTGCCTTTGGAAGGCCTTCCTTCTTTCAACAAAGCCTTTTAAAATGAGCTCTTAATCTAAAGTGGAGATCTTAATCACAGTCTTGGATTTGGCCTTGTTTTTATAAATGAAATTATATATGGAATTGTTTTTCACTGTTTGTGTATGTGGAGTTGTTTTTTACATATGGACTTGTTTTCACTGTGAAGTTGCTTTGAGATATTTTCTGGGAAGCAGTTCATAAATGGAATCAAATAAATAAATAGTCTCTGGTTATGTTCTTCAGATTTTAATGCCTGGGTCTTTGTTATTTTCTGCTGAATCCGCCCATGAGTGACAAAGCTTCTATCAGAAGTCCAGGGGTGGTCCATTCTGTTTTGCCACCTGACACAAAAGAGGAAGGTGTTCCTTGTGTAAATGCCATGGCCACCCTCACCCCCTTGACACCCTTGCCACAAACTCTTGTTTGCCAGGGTTGTGTGACATTGGCTTCCAGGTTCTGGAAAGATCTTGCAGGCTGTCAGAGACCAGGCTGATGAGTACTGCTCTGGTGAGGAATGGTGGGAGCCTCCCCCTCTCCCTGCTCCTGACCAGGATCCTGAAGCTGCCCAGGAGCAGTGGAGCAGTATAGATTTGGAACAGTGGTTTGCAGGTGGGCATGGTTCTGAAGACAAAAGTTGGGACGAACTGGGGGGTGAACAGCAAAGTGAAGAAGAACTGGAAGAGTGAGAGCTAACAGACTCTCTCTCACTAGAAAGTGCTCAGCATATCAGTCTGGGGTCATGTAGAGCAAATAAGATGGCTATACAAAAAGCACAATGGTTGAGAGATCAGGTTGCAAGACAGAAGTGACTTGGGGGGAAGTGGGTGGAAACCTTCATTGGGAGCACCTTCATTCCAAGAATGGCTGCTTTGTTCTTTTGCTGTGATCATTAAAGACTCTTTAAATGGTAAGCAACTCTTTTCGCTTTGTCCTGCTTATCTATGGCCAAAGTGGGGGAGGAAGTCGAGTCCCCGAAGGCTGACACAGGCCTCTTGTGAGATCTCACTGGAACCTGGAAGCCACAGCAGGCCCTTCTTGCTTCTCCAGTGACAGAGGCGGTGCCCACAGAGGTGCTGCTTGGATTTGGCTTCCTCAGTCTGTCTCATGGATGGGCCGGCCCTGCAGAAGTCTACAGGAGCCACTCTCTCTTCCTCAACAATACCTCCGCAATGGCACTTCATTATAATGCAATTTCAGAGGAAGCTCTCTCTCTCTCTCTCTCTCTGTGTACATGTAAGCAGGGGTGGAATTCTGGCTGCCAGGTTGCTGACCAGTGACAAAACTCCCTTTGGGAAAAATAAAAAGTGGCTTCCTTCTCAATAAGTCTTCCCAAATTACAAGAGTTCCCCCAGTTTGCCCCCTTTGAATAATCCAGTACCAGGGGCTATCGAATGGCCAAGCATTGCCGGCTCTGACTAGGAATGGTTTCAGACTTTGGTGGACCTCCATAAGTCTCACTTAGGAAACCTAATATGTATGTGCATAAAGGAAAGAGAATGCATAGGTCTCACCCCACAGTTGGTCCTCAAAAATCTTGTCTCAGCTGTGTTTTTTGACACCTGCCTAGTGGAGAATTGATGTGCGCTGTTTTCTTTCCCCAGTGGCTCGCTGCTTTGGAGGACTCCCAAACTCATTTTCCGAACCAGAGTCTCTGCTCCACAATGTTCTGTGTAAATCTGCCAGGGCTGAAATACAAGGATGTGTGGGAGGGAGAGGAAAGGGGGAGAAGAACCCCATTGCTGTGGTTCAGCCAGATTCCTTTTTAGGTCACTGCATGAGTGCAATTCTAAGAGCAGGCTTATATGCGTGGGCAGGGGTGAGCGAGATGTACCTTGCATTTTCTCACCAGCTATAGTTCTACTTTGTAGCAATTTTCAGGGATCTATTTCCTTTCCTTTCCTTTTTCTCTTTTGTTTTCTGCCCGGGTTGAGAACATTTCCTCCAGCTCTCCTGAGAACATGGTTCCCCCCCCCCCGTCTATTTCAGAGTGTATTTTGGCAGATTACAGAAGTGGGTGATGTAAATCATAACTATCTTTTTGCCGTTATCATTTATTTCCCCTCCCTTCCTTTGACACATTCTTTCGCACCGTCAAGTCTAATCTGCACCAGGAGTTGGAGCGTCTTACCCCGGCGCAAGACCTTGTGGGTAATCCCACGCAAATTGCTCTTCGGGGAGAGCTGGGCTGCATTACATTTATTGTGCAAAAAAAGGAAGAAAGGAAAAGATCAAGAAAGAGAGAGAAAAAGGGGAGGATGCAAAAACAAGCAAGAAGAAGGTCCCCCCTCCTCCTGCCACAACTGTTTGTTCTGTGGAATACAGAGCAGGTGCCAGAGGCGATGGTTTAAAACATTTGACATTCAAAAACGGCACACGACACTTCTGGCTTCTGCTCACCCTCAGTGGATTGGTCCCTTAAAAGAAGACTCTACATGCGAGTGGCGTTGCATATGCCTGTGATATTTCATTTGAAACTGTCACTATTTTAACAATAAGAGAAAGAGAAGAAAGGCAGTAGGGGACAAAATGTGCCTGCTGATGGTTTTGCAGACACTTCTGTACAAATCTCTGTGGGAAACGGGGGTTGTGCTCAACTCAAAGAGCAGCTGACGCTTCTTAATGCAGCAGAGAGGAAACCGCTGCATGTCGCAGGCAGCATTGATGCTCCGTATTTCTCTCCTGCTCCATTTATGTGCATTAATAAAGGATCCTCCTAAATCCATTTGGGTCCCCTGCTGGAAATAAATTGTGCCCATCCCAGTTGCCTTTGCACCACAGAAGCAAGGATCAATTGGCCAACAACACAGTAATGAGAGAGGGAGGGTTGTATCGTTCCCCCAGCAAGGAGAAACCCAGCCTGGTTCCGGCCATTATTCTGGAGATGAGGAAGTTCAGACCTAGGGGCTAAATGCGGCCCTCCAGGATTCCCTGTCTGGTCCTCAGAACACTCCTCAGTTCTCACCATTGCTTCCCAGGCCAGACATCTCACCGGCCCTATTATGTATCCCAAATGTTTTTGCCTGTTTGGAATGTGTCTTTGAATACGGAAAATGACTCTTGCTTGTCTGGATGGTAGATTTTGGGCTTTCAGATTTCAGTGGCACCCTGAGCATCAGCAGAATTTGACACCTCCTGCCTCTTGCCTTCCATTCTAAGTCATTGTTGGGGCGCCCCTTGTGGCAACCTCTTGGCTCAGCCCCTGGTGTTGGAAAACATCTCTGTTCACAGGGAACCCCAAACAATGCAGTTGCCAAGGTTCTTGGTGGGAAACTCACAGGGTATCAGAACCAGGAAGGTGCCAAAGAGAATCAGTCAACCATCTCATCTGCCGGCTGGTTTCTCCAGTTTATTAGGTGCGGCCAACCAGTCCTATGTGAACAAGATGTTAGTGGTCTGTCGTTCCAAAGCCTTTTGTCTTTGTAGTTAATGTTGCATGAGATACTGAGCTTGAAATTCAGGGCTGATTTCAGGGTAATGTTTTCCATCCTATGAAAGAGCTTTGTGGCAGAGGTGGAAATGAAACACATAAGGAAATTGGGAACACAGGAAGCTGCTTTATATTGAGGCAGATCATTGGTCCATCTAGCTCAGTATTATCCACACAGACTGGGTTTCAGCTAAGAGTCTCCCCCACTCCTACCTGGAGATGCTGGGGTCATTATTATTACATTTATATCACACCTGTTCGCCAAGGAACTCATAGTGGTGGACATTGTTCTTCTCCCATTCTCAATTTTATCTTTACAATAATAGCTCTGTGAAATAGGTTAGGCTGAGAGTCAGCGACTGGCTGCCCAAGGTCATCCAACAAGCTTCGTGACAGAGTGAGGATTTGAGCCCTGGTCTCCTAGATCCTAGCTTAATACTCTAACCACTTCACCACACTTCTGGTTCTTTTACATATTAAGAAAGCAAAATGCAGGATACCTCTTGCAGCACCATGTGCAGTTTGGCTCCTGGGTGGGGCCTTTATCCACACGGCATGTTGGCTCTGTCAGTTCATAATATAACAGCCATGTCACTAGGCCAAGGTGAATCCATCTCTGCTCAAGCTCAAGCCATGAAATTGTTGCCTTGGATATTACATGGCATATAGAAGGCTGTCCTAGTGCTCTGAGCTCAAGAGGACCCCTTGTAGAAATGAAAGGGGAGGAATCATAAACCCTACTCAAACGTGGCCCATAATTAACCTGTGGATATTATTAAAGGAAGTAACACAGTCAGGATTCATTGAAAGGATTAGAGATTTGCATTAAGTACAAAAATTGGATCTCTGCATCCTTTAGGCGGCTTTAGATTGTGGAGGCCATAAAGCTCCTTGTTTTTCACTCCTACGGTGTAGACTACATTGGAGTAGTCTGGCTTAGTCCCATGTTCTGAGTGAGGACAATGGAGTCTATGGTGCAGGGTACATAGCTCAATGGTAGATAAGGCTGTCTCAAGACATTTTGCTGCCTCAGGTGAAGGAGAAGACAGTATAACACCCCCCGACATACATATGACTGAAGTGTCTAAAACACAATAATTATGACCTCGGCAATATAAAATGATGCTTTAACATCAAGCTCGTGTGACAAGCAATTATAGGATTACTACTAAAGACCAAACAGATGGCTTTATGAGTCAACACATACAGAAGTGACACAGACAGGGAATAAATGGATTCACCTGTTCCTAGTTTAGACACCTGCCTCTAAATTGAGCTGTGCTGTGCTCTACAGGTGTCTCCCCTGTGCAATCGACTCACACGCGACTGTGTATACATGCAGCACCAGGAAATAAATAAATACATTTAAACCAGGAAATAGCAGGAGAGAGCTGGAGAGTCCTTGTGGCTCACAAGGAGACCTTCCCCAGAGTCCAAAGAGGATTTCACTGAGCCCAAACAGACCAGAGGCACAGTGGGACTTTATTTAGGCTGCCCAGCCTCCTTGCCTAGCAGCTGACATGTGTGGTCGTACAGCAGCAGCAGCCACCACTTTTCCACATGTCCTCCAACCTCCACTCAGCTCCAGAGTTTCAAGCTGAAGAGAGAGTTGTGTGGAGAGAGAGCAGGAGAGAGAGTTAGACAGCAGGGGGGGGGGGCGTTTAGAGGCTCTTTAGAGTGTCTTCACCACTTACATGATTTTCACTTATGCATGCAGGGAGGCAGAACATAACCCCATGTAAGTGGGAGGATGCCTGTACTGTGTCAGAATAGTGGTGTGCCTCGCCTCTTCACAATTCATCTGCATTTTTTCCAATAATTTCCCATCAGTGAATGAGAAGATAAATTTAATTTGGGACCTATCCAAGGGGAGAGAAAACTTCAGTGACATTCTCATGGGTGGAGTGCAGGGTTTTTGATGCACTTACTTTTTAGGGGTGCCTATGTTTGCTCTTTCATTCCACACAAATAATCTCCCCAGTGGTCTACACTCTTCAGCCTTCCTGAATGCCAATGCTTCTATCAAAGCCCAGAGTAAGGCGTCACAGAATAACTGGGACTTTTTCAGATCAGGAAGTGTGGACAGCCAGGGAGGCTGCAAAGTGCTGGAGAAATGTTTAATGGAAAGGAAAAAGACCAATGTACCACCCTTGGCTACTTCACAACAAAAAGGGAAAGGCAAATCCCCACAGCCACTGAAATCCCAAAGAAATCCTGAAGTGATTCAAGAATGGCCAAAAAATGGAAGCTGCTTTTGCAGAGGGGAAGAAAACATTTAAGCAACTGGAGAATAGACTCTGGCACACCACTAGAGCAATGGTACAGCAGTACTAAACTGGGAATTATTCAGCAGGGAGAGAATGGGAAAGGGAAGTTGCTCAGTTGTAGGTAGGGATGTACGAAGGCATAGCTTTCTGTGTCACCCTGCATTGGTTGCATGCAACACTGTTTCCATTCTGCTGCAGTTTGTCTTTCTCCAAAAACTGTTATACATTTTGCCATCCATGTAAGTTACATAATATCACCCTCGTTAACATTTTCCCACCCTATTCATTTCAGTGCAAATGAAATGCAACGCAAATCAGGAGCATGTAATCAAATTATGTATCATTTGCAGTTGGAAAGCAACAACAGTGAATACCAATAATATTTGCTGGACTGGACTAATTTCTGTTCTGGACATGGGACAAATAACTGAACGTGGCCAATTTTTGCTCCCATTTCCATTGGAATTCTCCAACATCCCTAGTGGTAGAGCATATGCTTTGCATTCAGAAAGTGCCAGGTTCAATCATGGACATCTCAGAGTAGGGGTGGAAATGGGCCCTGCCTGAAACCCTGGATATCTACTGTCAATGTTGGAACTAGATGGACCAATGGTCTGACTTCGTGTATGGCACTTTTCTATGTCTGTGTCTCATGGAATGTGCAGTCTTGGCTCAGTATGGCATGTTCTTCTCAAAGTGTCTTTCATCCTTCTTAGGAAACCTGTATTGAGAACCATATGTTCCATGGAGGCTGGTCTGGATTTCTTCATCCTTTCCTAAGTCTGTAGACAAATTACATATAGGGAAGCTTACTATGCCCCTATTTTGTTGTTATGAGCAGGAAACAATATCTGTGCCCTCTACAACAGCACAGAAAGGGGGGGAGGGACTTCTGGATCCGTTATACCATGGCAACCTCTCCCTTCAAAATACTAATCAGTCTGCAAAACTCAAGGCAGCCACAGTGCTGAAATGTTTCCTGTGGTTTTATGATTCCCGGGGGCATTATTTGGTGATATGAAGAAACTTTTAAAAAATACCCACAACCTCTGAGCAGAAACGTAATAATAATAAAAACCATAATATACCTGAGAAGCACCAAACTGTAATTGTCCTTGCTCTGGTTAGCGATTCTATTGGGGCCCCACATTGCTTTGATAAACCTGATAGCTCATGTGTAACAGCTGGAGACCCTTGGAGGGAGGATTACCTGTTAACACACACTGTTCACTTCAAACAGAGACTGGGTTTTACTTTTCAACTCAGTGAGATCATCCGAGTGCTCCTACTTTGTGATTCGCTACCTCTTCCCGGCGTGCATGGGGCAGGGGGGGGGGGAGAATAGGAATTCAATTTAGTTTGCATTTAAATGTGAACCCACCTACTGTAATTTGTGCTTTCCAAAACAATACATGAACCAAAACACAGCCATTCTTTGAAATGTGCACCTCTCCAAATCTTGCAGTGCATTTCTCCAGCCAATGAACATACAGTGGAACCTCGTGTTATGTACCGTCCCCTTGTGAACGCTGCAGGTTATGAGCTCTGCTAACTGGGAAGTAGATGCTCCAGGTTGCAAACTTTGCCTCGGGATGCGAGCAGAAGTCATGCAGCGACAGTGCAGTGGCAGGTGTCATTAGTGAAAGTGCACACCATGTTACAAGTGGTTTCGTATTGAGAAGGGACCTCCGGAATGAATTAAGTTCATAACCGGAGTGTGATGGGATAATGAGCTGCTTGTGCGTAAAAGCTTGATCCCTCTGGTGTTTGGCAGTTCAGCCAAACCGAGGCACTAACGGAGCCTCCCAAGGCATGACTCCGTTAGTCGCTGGTAGAATCTGACAGTGGGCGTCTACGAAATTTACGCCAACATAAAAGTTGTTTCACGGACATGCGCCTTCGTGACTCTCTACGTGACAGCTTCTGGCGAAGGGTGGGAGTTGCCAACGGGGGTCTTGTTACCTCTGCACTATTCTCACTAGAAGTATCCCAGAGCCCTCCCTCCTCCGACTCCCCTTTTGCCGGAGCTTCTGCTCTCCCCCTGCTGGTTCCCTCCTCCGCTGCAGAATCTCTCCGAGTCTGCTGGAGCCTCTGCACCAACTCTCTTTCCGATGACAGTTCCCTGACATCCACCTCCCCCTCAGGGCCCCCTTCACCCCCCGCGTCCTCTCCCACTGGCGGTGAGGGCGGAAAGCCCCTAAAGGAACTCTCCTCGTCGTCCGAGGATTCAAACACTTCTAACCATGGCGTACCGTCTCTCTCCCCGTCTTCCTCTTCTTCGTCGGAGTCGGCTTCCTCACCCACCCCTGACTCTGGGAACCCTCCAAACTCTCCTTCCTCATCAGTGGTCCCAAAGTGTTCCCTTCTAAATCGTGCCACGGGTTGCGGTTTTTTTGGGAAACGCCGATGAAATGTTTCTATTAAAACCTCGTCATTGACTACCTCAGCGGGTACCCAAGTGTTTTCCGACTCTACTTCCCCCTCCCATTCTACCAGATATTCCACCTGATCCCCCTTCCACCTGGAATCAATGATTCCTGCCACGTTCATGTCGCGTTCTCTCTCTTCTATCACGGGCGTTCGGGAGACCTCTCTCTCACGCTCCCCCCCCATTCACGTCCCTCTCGGTACGGCGACAGTAATGACCTGTGAAATACTGGGTGCAATTTCATGTGACTGGGCAGTCTGAGTTTGAATGCTACTGGGTTCACCTGCTGTATGACCTCAAAGGGTCCCAATCTTTTGGGTTTCAGTTTCTTACAACCCCCCTTGAAAGGTAGTCCCTGGGTGGATAGCCACACCCGGTCTCCCACCCTTATAGTTTCACCTTCCCTCCTATTTTTGTCTGCTTGCTTTTTATATTCTTCCTTGGCTCTCTCTAAGTTAAGTTGTAGCTGACGGTGGATGGCTTCCATCTCTTCAACAAAATGTTCCGCCGCCGGCACACTCCACCTCTCCCCTCCTTCCCCTGGAAATGCCCTGGGATGACACCCATAATTTGCCAGAAAGGGACTCAGCCCTGTGGACACGTTCTCAGCGTTGTTGTAGGCAAATTCTGCCAGAGGTAACTTATCTACCCAATCATTTTCTCGGTCCTTTACATAACACCTCAGGTATTGTTGTAAAATCCCGTTTGCCCTTTCCGCTTGCCCATTTGTTTCCGGGTGCCGGGCAGTGGAGAAATTGATTTCCACGTGCAGTAAGCTCATAAGTTTCCTCCAGAACCTGGAAGTAAACTGTTTCCCTCTGTCGCTGACCACCCTCAAGGGGGCGCCATGCAACCGGAAAATATGCTCTACGAACAACTTGGCGGTTTCCTCCGCTGTGACCGCATGAGAACAGGCTATAAAATGACACATCTTAGTTAATAGATCTACCACTACCATGACCGCCGTTTTGCCCTTGGATTTTGGCAGGTCCGTCATAAAATCTATGGAGACTGCCTCCCATGGCCTTTCTGGTGTGGGTAAGGGTTGTAAGAGCCCCGCTGGCGCCACCCTCTCCCCTTTCGCTCGCTGGCACCTGTCGCAACCCCTGACATATTCCCGTACATCCTCCCTCACCTTGGGCCACCAAAATTCCCTGGTAACCAACCACATGGTTTTGTGCTGTCCAAAATGCCCCGCTGTGGGGCTATCATGCAACTGCTTGAGTACTCTGCCCCTCAGTTCCCCATCGGGTATGTACGGTGCCCCTTTGTAATACAACGCCCCACTCTTTTCTTCAAACCCCCCTGTGTTCTCCGCTGTCCTCCTGAGTTCTCTGAGTTTCTCTTGGGCGTATTCGTCGTTCTCCGTACCCTCTAACAGTTCTTTCTGCCCCACCAAAGCCGCCCCACACACCCAGCGGTCTTCAGGGATTACGTGCCTTGCTTCCGGCGCCCCCTCCCCCTCTAAGTACTCAGGCTTTCTGGAAAGAGCGTCCGCCCTTACGTTCTCGGACCCTGGCACGTAACGAATCTCAAAATTGAATTTGGAGAACTCCTGGGCCCATCTCACTTGTCTCTGGTTCAGCACTCGGGCTGTTCTCCAGTACTCCAGATTTTTGTGGTCAGTCCGGACTTGAACCTTGTGCTGCGCCCCAATCAGCAAGTGCTGCCATCTCCGGAATGCTTCATGAATGGCGAGCAGTTCTCGGTCGTATACTGTGTAGTTCCTCTCGGATTTGTTCAACTTCCGCGAGAAGAATGCACACGGTCTCCATTCAGACGCATCTTTCCCCGGCTGGAGAAGCACGGCCCCTACCGCTCGGTCTGACGCGTCCGTCTCCACTCGCATTGGTTGCCGTAGATCCACGTGCAAAAGTTGCTCCTCCGACGCAAACGCTGCCTTTAAGCGTTCGAATGCCCCTTGCGCTTCTTCCGTCCAAGCAAATTTTTTCTTGCTGCTAAGACAATCCGTGATGGGCGCTGTTAAATGGGCAAAGTTCTTGATGAACTTCCTATAGAAGTTTCCGAAGCCCAGGAACCTTTGCACGTCCTTCTTGGTCTTTGGTGTTTTCCATTCCAGTACCGCTTGAACCTTGCCGGGATCCATAGCCAACCCCTTGTCAGACAACCGGTACCCCAGGAATTCCACCTCCCTGCTATGAAACTGGCATTTCTCCAGTTTCACCCACAGCCGATTTTCTCGCAGTTTGCTCAGTACTTCTCTAACATCTCGCACATGCTGCTCCTCATTCTCTGAGTACACCAGGACGTCATCTAAGAACGCCACGCAGTTCTTGTAGAGCAATGGCCCCAGGACGTGATTCATAAATGATTGAAAGCAGGCGGAGCCCGCTTGTAATCCAAAAGGCATAACTAAGTACTCAAACGCCCCCAAGGGGGTGAACATAGTGGTTTTCCACTCATCCCCCTTCCTCACACGTATCAAGTTATATGCCCCCCTAAGGTCCAGCTTGGTAAAAATCTTCCCTTTTCTCACCCGTGTCAGAATGTCATCAATTCTGGGCATAGGGAAAGTCACTGGTTCTGACACAGCATTTAGGGCCCTGAAATCACACACAAGCCTGGGTTTGCCCGTGTTTTTTTTGTCCACAAAGAACACTGGGCTGCCCCCCACCGCTCGTGACTCTCTGATGAAACCTCGCTTGAGGTTCTTGTCAATGAACTCCCTTAACTCCTGCATCTCACGGTCTGACATAGCATACAGCTTGCCCACTGGCAATTGTGCTCCTGGGAGTAAGGTGATTTGACAGTCAAAGGGTCTGTGCGGGGGCAGTTTATCTGCTTCCTTTTCACTGAAGACGTCAACCAAATCAGCGTATTGTGGTGGCACCTTCCCCTTGTCAGTCACTTCCATCCCTGCTAGAGTGGCTCTGGCCCCTGCCTGACCCTCTCCCTCCTTGCAGTGTTCTAGGCAATGTGCTGAACCAAAGGAAACAACCCTCTGATGCCAGCCTACTAGCGGATCGTGTAGTGCCAGCCAGCTCATTCCCAGAATGATGGGAGCTCCTCCCAAGGTGGCTACATTAAACGCTATCAGTTCTGTGTGTCTTGCCACCCTCATAATCATTGGTACAGTCTGTTGGCTCACTTCTCCCCCAAACAGTTCCCTCCAATCAATCGTGGTTACTTGCAAAGGCTTACTTAATGGGAGAGTTTGTATCTGGTGTTCAGCAGCAAACTCCTTACTCATGAAATTACAGGAGCTGCCTGAATCCAATAGCGCTTTTATCTTTAGTGGGTGTCCGTTTGGCAGTTCCAGCAACACCTCTATCACAAGCGCTGGTCTTGGAGGTTCCGGCGTGGGCACATTCACTACTCCCTGGCCTGGCTGCTGTGCCCTGATGTTGGCAACCAGGCGTTGGCTTTTACTTGCTCCTCTATTTCTCCTTCCTCCTTTCCCCCAACAGTTCCCGCCATGCCCTGCCATTCCTTCCTTTGCGGACAAACTCTGGCAAAGTGCCCTGGCTGTTGGCAGAGATAACATCTCTTGGCACTCTTTCCCTCCTTCTTCCGCCCTTCACTGGTGTTTGAAACTGCGCGCGCGCGCGCTGTTCCCAGTTCCATCGGCTCTGCGGGCGGGAAAGACTGCTCTGGAATCTCTGGAATGCGGAAGTCCTTCCAACGTTCCCCCTTTCCTTCCCGCTTTTCCAAAGCTCTTGCTTCTAGGCGCGCTCCTATGGACAGTGCAGATTTAGTCAGCTGGTCCATAGACCTGGGCGCCCGGGAAAGTTCATCTTTCACGGTCGGAGAGAGCCCTTCTTCAAATAACATTTGAATAGGTTCACTTGCTAGATCCCACCCCAGTCTATGAATAAGCATAGTGAACTCAGTCCAGTACTCACGTACAGATCGGCTCCCCTGTTTGCACCCCATCAACTGCCTCCGCACCACCCCCTGCTCAATCTCGCTGGAAAACATCAAGTCCATGGCGCGAAAAAACTTCCTCGTGTCCTTTAAGATATCATTATTCGCTGCCATCAGGGGTCGAACCCAGTCCCTCGCCCCTCCCTCTAGATGGCTAATTACGTACGCCACTCTAGAGTTCTCATCGGTGAAGTCATCAAACAGTAGATTGAGAGCATATTGCATCTCCGTTCTAAAGGCTTGATAGTTCCTGGGATCCCCCCCAAATCTCTGCACCAATCCAGGCACCTTTCTGGCAAGTGGGGCGGTTTTCCCCTTATCCGCATCTTGAGCCCTCCTCTCCTCAAGCCTCGCCGTTTGCAGCGCGAGCTGGACCTCCATCGCTCTGTACCTTTCCTCCAGGCTTGGACCTGCGCCCGCTCCAGCTCCTGCGGTTCCGGCTGGTTCGCTCATGATGCCCTCTGCTTGCACAAGCAGCTTACAAAGACTGTCAGATTGCTGTGATGGGATAATGAGCTGCTTGTGCGTAAAAGCTTGATCCCTCTGGTGTTTGGCAGTTCAGCCAAACCGAGGCACTAACGGAGCCTCCCAAGGCATGACTCCGTTAGTCGCTGGTAGAATCTGACAGTGGGCGTCTACGAAATTTACGCCAACATAAAAGTTGTTTCACGGACATGCGCCTTCGTGACTCTCTACGTGACAGCTTCCGGCGAAGGGTGGGAGTTGCCAACGGGGGTCTTGTTACCTCTGCACTATTCTCACTAGAAGTATCCCAGAGCCCTCCCTCCTCCGACTCCCCTTTTGCCGGAGCTTCTGCTCTCCCCCTGCTGGTTCCCTCCTCCGCTGCAGAATCTCTCCGAGTCTGCTGGAGCCTCTGCACCAACTCTCTTTCCGATGACAGTTCCCTGACACGGAGGTACCACTGTACTCAGGTAAAGTATTTTTGTCTGTTAGTGTGGAAACAGGGATCCTCCTGATCCCTGGGTACCAGATTTCTCTCTTTAGATGCTTGGGTACTGAGGTTTAATCAGAGTTGACAGGCTGAGCTTCTTCTTTTTTGTTCCTTGTAGAGGGGCAAAGGGAGAACATTTCCTCCAGCTCTCCTGAGAACATGGTTCCCCCCTCGTCTATCTCAGAAATTCAGACTGGGAAAATGAGACGGGAGAAACCAGAATCCACAGATTTACCCATCCTTGCTCTACCCTGAGTTGTTCAAAAACAACAGGTGTTATTTTTTATTAATTTGGCAGAATCAGTGCACACTGGCAAAGGGTGACATACAGTATGTGCCCCAAGGACCTTACAATTTGAATTTCAGGCTGGTGAGAGAGGTGGGAGAGCATGTTAGGGCACCTCCAGATAACCTGTTCATTGAACCTTGCTAAGTTTTCAGGGACATTTCATGGCATTGGCTATTTGATCAGCATTCATTTCTGATTTCACAGAATCAGAGAATTGTACAGTTGGAAGGGACCATGCATTTGTTTTGGTGGCGATCAGATGATGCTATGCCAAAGAAAACATTACTCCATACTTCCCAGTGCATCTCCACAGTATTTCCCTTATCATTAAAGTCCACTCTGTGAGGAAGTGGGTGTCAGGAACCAGGAGCCAGATTTTGGCATGATCTCATGAGATCTCACCGGAAATCGGCACAGGGTAGTGGCACTGCTTCAGCAGCGGTGGAGGTGGCTAGGCAGGTGGGGTGCCTGCAGGGGGCACCGCCTCAAGGGCTTCTGCCACCTGAGGCAGCTGCTTCACCCTACCTCATGGGTGGGCTGTCTCTGCTGCTGTCTCTAACACAGAGGAATCTACTGCAAAAGGTCCAGGAAGAGCTGGGGCTCCCCTACTGCATGACTGCAGGAGATTACTGGAGAAAGTTAGGCCCCTTTGAGTGAAGCAAGACCTTGCAGTACAAGTGGGACAAACAACGAGGCAGCACCTGCTACTGATACCAAATAAGGGCTTTCCCACCATCTTTTTCTTGCTGAAGCATCTTCAGAGCTCTGTGTTCCCCAGAGCACTGCCTGAAACCCACTTCATGTCCAGAAGCTTGTAAGCTTTGAAATGGGCCAGATGGGCGGGGTATAAATAATAAATTATTATTATTATTATTATTATTATTATTATTATTATTATTATTATTAGCAGCAGCAGCACCTCACGCCACAAAACCAAATATAACGTACCAGAAATAAATATTTTTGCAGTGAAAAAATGTGTCCTCTAAGGGGAAAAAAAATAATTAAAGGTGGAAAATGAAAAAAATAACCCTGGAACATATACAGGAGAAACCCTGGCAAGAAATTCAGAGCAAGCAGAAAGTCATTACTTAAACAGGCTATCGGAACTACACAAATAATTACAAAGAAAGGTCTAATATTTAGTTTCAACGTGTTCACAAACAATCCCTTTCCATTATTCAGCAAACTGCCCTCTGGAGGAGCCACAAAACTAGACAGAAATACATTAATTATTAGACCTTTGGATATTGCTGTGGCCGGCAGAAGCATTATCGAGCAAAGTTCATCTAAAAATAGGGAGGGCAAGTGTGTTAGAGATCCATGCAAAGGATCAGGAAAGCAGAGTCCAAAAACGCATTGATGAACTGAGGATTTTCTTCTTCTTTTAGAGACGAAATCCTTCCAAGTTTGAAAAATTGACCTCTGGTTGGCAGCAGAATAATCCAGGTGTTCTCTCTGGGGACAGCGGCTTTGCATTATCCGCCTTGTTCCTAGCCAGGCTATACATGTATGCACCACACTGAATGCTCTCTGCATCACAATAGCTTTACACACACAGTTGTAATACCCTGAGGCTGGGTATAAATAAATTGACAGTCTTCTTCCTCGCTAATTCCATCAGCGAGATCTCGGGCAGCATACTAATAGGAGCCATCCTTAGCATGCTGGAGAGCAAACATGGAAGCAAACTCGAACATTCAGAGTCCTCTGGATGTTTGCAGTCTTTCAGTTTGCCCAGCCAGGCTTCCCTGCTGTCATGCCTTCACTGCAGATGTACCTTCCTATCTATTGCCTTCGTATAGAACAGTGGTTCCCAACTGGGGCTCATTGGACACCAGGGGTTCCACATAACACACCCAGGGGATCTGCGTCACCTTTCACATAATGAAAACTACCATACAGTCATTCCTCATGTTACTTTTGCTTCAGGTTGAGCGTTTTCAGGTTGGGTCCTGTGGCAACTCAGAAGTACTGGAAAGGGTTACTTCTGGGCTTCGCCGTTTGCGCATGTGCAGACACGCAAAATGACATCACACGCATGCACAGAAGTGGTGAATCGCGACCCACGCACTCGCAGATGAGGGTTGCATTCTGCTCATGTTGTGAGTGGGCCTCCAGAATAGATCCCATTTGCAACCAGAGGTACCACTGTAAAGATATCATTCCCCCCCCCCCAAAAAAGGGGTTCCATGGTGTTATAAGAAAAAAAAAACCTCTGCTCCTTTCCCCTTATGCAGTGGTATCCAAACTATTTTCAAAGAGGGCCAGATTTGATGAAGTGAAGGGCCATGGGGACTGTCCAAAGGGAGACCAAAGTTGTTGGCCTTTTTTTAGGATTGAAGTTGAGGTTCGAGATATTGAGCTTCTTTTTGGACTGAATTTGCTGATGGTTTTTAAAAGGATTTTACCCCAGGAAGTAGACTGCCACAGGCCCCCGAAATGGACATGCCTGTCTTATGGGGTATCCAAGAGCCTGTATAGAGTCCTTAAGTGGGTTCCCTATTGGTAGGAGAAAATACAGTAACAGACACCAACAAGAGTATATTGAGAAGCAAAGCAGCTAGTAAGCCTGATCTTTATTAACTGCTGCAACAGGGTCCTCACTCACCACACGCAGGAGGGAGGAGAGAACTCAGAACAATGGTGTGCAAGCCCTTATATAGAAGTTGCCCACCCTGTAGCCCAAGGCCCCCCCAAAAAACACCATGCATACATCACAGAAGGAGGTGGTCTACAACAGAAATACATCACAGGAGGCAGTCTAAAGTATAAATCCTGTTTGCCAGGATACCTGATAATGGTCACTTGATTGCTTTACCTGGGCAGCCTGGCCATTATTTTGTGATGGTTAATAGTTTAGTTCCTGAATCCAGGTCACAGGCTCACCCTAGTCATACACAAATATGTCCTTAAGACAGGATTTGCAAGCAAAATGACAATGGGGAGGCTTTCCCCATTTCTCTCTCTTACTGCAGAGCAATATTTGAGTTAACCGGGAGAGTTAAAATGGCTTCAGGATTGCTCTCCTGTACTATTTCAGACACGCGGTTTATATACTTATGTATGTTTTTGCCTTGTACATTTATGAACATTTAATTTATATTTGAAACCTTAGAATTCTTATAACAATGGGTTGGCTTTTGAAAACTGGAAGTCCATGGGAGTTAGCTAATTGGGAACCACTGATCTAGAGGTCTCCTTGAGGATCATGTCCAAATCCTTAGGAGTTGGATGGTCCTCCTGATGGGACAAGTTTCTGTTTGAGCCACCATCTCTCCCTCAGACCTAGGACTTGCTTGGTCTTGACATCAGAGGCCATACTCACCAAGCCTTCACCTCCTCCAAGGATTCTGGCTCCTTGCGTCCAGGTTGAGCCTGATCCGGACTTGGTGTAATGCTGGGGCCTCTATGCCTTCCTCTGATGAGGAATCCTCTGACTGAGAAGTGGCAGTCGTTTTGCTTCAAAGCCCTGGGCACAAAGCAATCTGCCTGCACTCCATGGCCCTGTGGCAAGAGGGAGGCAAACGAAACAGGCAGCCTGGCTCCCGAATGCCTCTCTGCAACATGCGTACACACCTTTCCTCTGCCCCAGCCAGCAATCACAATGCACACTTTTTCGCTAGTTAATAATAGCCCCTAATCTGAGTCACAAGCATAGAAAGGAAACACAGCCATGCTGGAACGTAGCTCACACCTTGGGAAGCAGCTCGTTGCTGTTACTAAGGAAACCTTCTTTGGTAGTAATGGCAATGGGAGCCCGTGTCAATGAGCTTTGGCAGGGAGGGGTTGGTGCGGCAGGCTCAGGCTGGCTTGATAGCAAAGGAGCTAGGCAGCGCGGCAATTGAGCCTGCCCTCTGTGCGAGAGCTTCGATGTATGCATTTAGTAAGGGTCAAGGAGGGCCAAAGCAGAGGGGAGTTCACAGGCACTTTCTCACTTCCCTGCATGCACCAGGGTCCAATTCCCACCGCCCCAGGATAGAGAGGCTCCCATTGGAAATAATTGAGAATGGCTTTGTGTCCTGCAGGGAGCAAATGAGGACCCTGTGACTATTTCATTTCATCCTCGGTGCTTTTTCAGCAGTCAGCATTCAGCTGGATGGGGAGACATAAAAGGTTTTGCAGTTGTCCGGGCTGGAGTTAGCATTGCTTTGCTTGAGTCGTGGCGGTTTGAAGGAGCTGGATACAGTTTCACATGCTGTTTTTTTTAAATAAATAAAAAAAAATTAATGGAAAGGAGGTGGGTGGATTCGGCGTGGGCTGAGGAACTTTCCTTACAATATGATTGGAATTAAAACTAGCCTGCATTCACACTCCCCTTTATTGTGTACTTGCTGAGTTTCCGGTGCTGGGTTTTTCATCCAAAAATGCACATGTAACCTTGACATTGTTATAAATATTAGTGTTCAATGTGTTGTTTCTCAAACCGGCTTCACACAGATTGGAGTCCTTAAGCCTTTCCCAGTATGATGTGATATTAAGCCTTTTCACTGCACTCCAGGGGGCTGGATTAGATGACCTTTGGCTTCCCTTCCAACCCTACAGTTGTGATTCTTAGGTGTGTTTCTTGTAATTGGCTTCCTGTTGTTTGCTTGTTCTTCAACAGATGATCCTTTGCTTATGTTCCCTTTACCCATCTTCCTTTTTATTTCTGCCCCTGTTAACGATGGCAGTCACATCCACACCATTTATGGAAAGCATATTTATAACACTTTAACAGCCATGGCTTCCCTCAAAGAATCCTGAGAATGCCACTACCGAACTTCAGGAGGAGGGGGGTTGCGGGCTCTCGACCCCGCCCACACTCCCGCGGGGCTGGCGTCAGCCTCGCGGGAAGCAGGGATTCCCTTAATTTGCATCCCCCGCAGCACCAGCCAATCGGCTGGCGACGGGGGCGGGCCTTCCAGAGGCCACTTAAGGTCGGGGCAGCCCTTGGCTCGCCCCTTTTCTCCCTTGCAGCTGACGCGGTTTCCCACCCACCCACCCTTTAGGTTTTGCCATCGACTTTGCTATGGGCTTCGGCTGGTCGCCGCAAGGGGCCTGGTAGGAGTTTTTCCATTTTGCTAATTGGCTGGTTTTTGGAGCCACTTGGTTTTTTCGCCTACCTCGTAGCAAATCGTCACAACTTCCTCGGTTTTGGCGGTAGGCATTGGCCGGGGTATTGTCATGCAAATGAGATCGGGGGGGAGGAACGCCATCACCTCCCCCAATGCTTGAAGGGTAGTTCGTTAAAGGACTCCGAGGGGCGACGTCTCGTCCGAAACCTACGGAGGCTAGGGCCTAAAGCGCCCCCCCGAGCGGTAACCCCTCGGGGAGCGCCTAGGGATATGCATCTCGGGTAGCTCCCCCTGTTGGTGTTTAACCCTTCCCGGTTAGACCGGATAGTCGGTTAGGGGCCAATGCCTAAAGCCAATACCTCTCTTACCTGTAATCAATAAAGTTGTGGCCATTTTCGCCCATTAACCAAAATACTTATGTCCGGTGTCTTTATTTATTCCACCTGTGGGGGGGGAGGGAATAGCCACGCAACTGTAGGTTACTCCCCATGGAACTACAATTCCCAGTACTCTTAACCAACTACAGTTCCCCAGGATTCTTTGGGGGAAGTCATGTGCTTTAAATAGTGTGTATGTGACCTGAGTGTGTTTGCCTTCTTCGTTCCCCCAAGGAGGATGCAGCTCTTTCCCCCAAAAAAGAAGGAATCTGAATGGTTCACTGGTGCAATCAAAGGAATGATACAGCTCAAATGGGCAGCTCTCATGAAGGCTCAGCATTACTATCTATCTGCCAGTGGACCATCCTATTGGCCCTACATTGGTTGGGATTGTCATTTGCTTCTGCCCTCTTCCTCAGCAGGAACATGTACCAAAATGGTGATCTCACTGTTGGGAGTAAAGCAACAATGCTTGCAATTAGTTACATGAACCAGTAGGGGCGATTGTCTTTCTGCCTATCTGTTCTTCCTCCTTACCTGTTCCTTCCCTTTCACCTGTCCTGTTCCTTCCTTCTGCTTGTTCATAAAGTTGGTTACTTCCTTTCCAGTTTTTACGCCCTTCTTGCTTCTTCTCCAAGTTAGTCCTTTCAAGCCACTCAGTATGAGTTAGCATGTACCAGTGCCTCTGTTTCAGCCTCTGCTAAAACCTGAACCCAGAATTTGCTTTGTTTTCTGTGACTAATAAACCTTAAATTGTCTTTATCTCATTCATGCAGTAATCTTGTCAGCCTGTTTCTTTCTGTATACCACTGCAATATATTTGCCAAACTCCAACACACTCTCAGTCCTAATTTGGTGACTTTGTTTGGCGCTCTGATGGTTTCCATTTATGTGTCCCCAGGGTCTACAAATAGGGACTTGGGAACTGGAGGAGATGGGAGCCAAGTTTTGCCTTGGGCTCCTCATCCTGCAGCTGAAATCCCTGCCTTGCAGCAAGAAGGTGATGGCACAAGCTACAGCTCTGCTGGACGTGGAAGAGGAAATCACAGACCTCCGAGCCCAAAGGTCAGAATAGCAGCACAATTTGCACCTGATTTTGTTCCCAACATCTGTATGTAGCCTCAATGGAAGCGTTGTTTTACTAGGGTGGCTACCTAAACAACATACACATTTGCATACATTTTCATAACTAGCTGCACAAATATAAGATGGGAGACACCTGGCTTGTCAGTAGTACATGTGAACAGCATGTAGGTGTTAGCAGCTTCAAGGCCCTTACAGTTCTCTTGTCTTATGATTTGCTAAACTGGACATGGATCAGAGAGCCCTCCAAATAGAGGATTCTTTCAAATAGAGGACTATCCACTGCAAAATAGGACACATGGCCACCCAATTCAGATTAGTGACTGTTCTTGATCCTCAAGGCATCAGGCAATGGGATTTGTTTAATTGTGTGGTGTGATACTTATATGATGCTATGTTGCCAGCCAGATAGCAAGTTTGCTAGTAAATTCAATATTGTGATCTGAGGCACAGAAAGGAACCAGCAAAATAAATTCTTTTAAGTGCATGGGCTGATTCCTCCCTCCCCCAGGTAGGTTTTTCGTATTTAAAGTCTTAATGCTACTTGAAGAGTAGATGCTTTTACTATTGCCTAAGCCTCTCTGTGTTTCCCAAGTCTATTTCTGAGAGCTGTAATGGAGGTTTGCTGGAGATGGGGATAGATTGTACGTCCAAGTTGGGGCAATAATATTTCCTTAAAAGTGTGTGCAACAACAAGGCTACAAAGAGAATGATTGTCTCATGCAACTGGCCTTACAGAGTTTGTGGACCCAAGTAAATTGGCCAGATCCAATATATGATTACTTCCTGGACACATGGCTACATGCCAACCTAACACCTTTCCAAGAACAGCATAGAAAGAAAGCACAATTTGCAGAGAGTTGCAGCTCACATAATGGGTCTCCCATTGAACTGATCCCGCCTTCCATTTACCCCAGAAAGCAATGGTTTCCCCCCTCTCATTGTTGCAGATATACCCCGTAATTTATGGTGGGTTCCCATCCTCTCCCTTCAGGGATGCTTTAACAGCCATTAGCACCACCTGTTCGTGTTGCTGGAGACCATATTTACAGTCTTGTTCATCATTTTTAATGTTTATGGAAGGAGAGAGAGAGAGAGAGAGAGAGAGAAGGGGGCAAATAGCCTTAAAAATAGAGACATTTCTTTAGATTAGTCATGCTCGCTTGTACATGTGAGCGTATAAATGAAGCAATTACTGTGTGTTCCAAACACCAGCCGTGCCACGGACAGCCGCCTGACAAGCAATCCGCGTGTCATTAAAGGGAGCTATTCAAGCCTGGCCAGACGGATGGATTCCAGGCATAAATCAAACCTGACTTCAGAGCAGGAGAGCTGCGGAAGCCTTTTGAGTTAAAATAACTTGGAGATAGGGAAGGAACATTCCAAACACCTGGCAAAGCCAAGAATTTTCTTTAAAAGGCAGATAGTTGTTGCAGGAAGGCAGGTGGTGGTGGTGGTGGTGTTGAGGGTCAAGTCGGCTCAGAGGCAGAAGGGCACCAGCAAAAATTGAGGGCAGAATGAAGTCCATCAGCATCACTGGCTTTCGTCTTGACCTGGACGCAAAGCATGCTGCTTGTTCTCTTCTTCTCCTTTTTGGTGATTTGACTTTATTTCATCCCTCTCTTGCATCCCAGCCTTGTGGGGTGGAGAGTGAGAGATCCTGAGAACAAGATGTGCTGAAATAACCGTGAGAAAATTCATTTGAGTGCAGGTACTTTTGACCAGATGGGAAATGGTGGTGGTGCTCAAAAAAGTGACATTGCGCAGCCGTGTTTCCATATCATTCTAAGCCAGCGTCTATGATAGGTGTATCCTGAGGCATCCAGTAGCCAAAGCAGAACGGAGGGTGAGGTTGCTGGGGTGAGCAGGATTTATCGGCAATCCCCTTCGGTGGAAGTGAAGCCTTGGTCCAAAGCTCTGTATCTCTTTCTTAATGTGACCCGTTGCTTTTCTTGATATGCACCAAGCCTGATGTCTTCATGAGACCAGGGGAAGACTTCTAATTAATTGCCAGGTTTTCTGACATGTCATCTAGCTCAGTAGTCTTCCACAGTTTCAGAAACAGGACTCAACTTTAACTCAAACATGCATTTGAAGATCATAGACTCATAGAATTGTAGAGTTGGGAAGGGACCATGAGGGTCATCTAGTGCAACCTCCAGCAATGCAGGAATCACAGCTAAAGAATGCCTTGGCCATCCAATCTCTCTTTAAAAACCTCCAATCAAGGAGAGCAGAGCCGTCTTTACCTGGGCCTGCAAGTGGTGCAGGGCACCCCAGCACCAAATTCTGGCGGGTGCCAAATGTATATCTGCTGTATACCAGTCCCTCTCAATCGGCGGCAGTGAAAAGCAATGGAGCAAAAGTCCCCTCTAACCTCCTCCATCGCTCTGTTACTCTGCAGTGTCAAATACTCCCAAAGAGTCAGGAAACAAAAGCAGTTATTTCTGCTGTGTCGTTGTTACAGGTGAGTGATCTCCCCCCCCACACACAAAAAAGCTCAACAACTTGGGGCAGCTCAACTAAATTTGAGGGTGCTGGGTGGAGTTTTGCTCCCTGGCAGCTGAAGGAAAGTCCACCAAACCAATTTCTTGGCTTATTTTAACCATGCATTTGTCTGGAGGTGCTGCTGTTCTTGTGACCCACCTTAGCTCAGGATACAAATCAGTAGTGGATCCCAACCCACCAGCTGAAGATCAATAATCATTCTAGCGGGCTTAAGTTGATCCTTTGGTGTGTGTGTGTTGCTGTTTCTACTGCCAACATCTGTTTTTATTATTCTGCTGCTTTCAGAATTGTGACTATGTTTTGTAATGGTTTTATCCTATTATACACTCTTCAAAATGATGGGTGGCTTATAAAGCCATAAAGGAACAGCCAAAGTATGTGGTGGATACATGGTTGTGAATTGTATCTCTTCTCTAACTTTTCAGAAGCAATGCAAGACTCAGGTTTTGGGGCTGGTTGAAACGTTTTATGGCTGTGTTTGGTATTGCAATCCTTTGCGACAGCATTTAATTGAATTTCTGTTAACTTAATGACAGCTTCCTTGGTGGCTTTAAACTGTGTTATGGCTTTAAAATCATTGTAAGCCTAACGCTTTAGACTCAGAATAAATATGAGCAAAGTCTGCATATGGATATACATAAAGAAAATTGATCACTACATTGATCGCTACAAAAAGATCCTGAAAGAACACACTACCAAATATTACCCTATGTATCCGCCTTACCCTGGTCTACCTGGTCTGCTTAACACAGTATAATCTAGTCTTCACTGACTGCAATTCTTGGAGGTCCCGGGTAGATTGAGGACTTTCCGTGCTACCTGAGATCCCTTAAGACAGGGGTGGGCAACATACAGCCTAATGGTAGCATGAAAGCCTTAGCCCAATTTAATGCAGCCCTCAGCCTGTTCTCATGTGTGTGGCAAGGGAAAAAAGGGGGGACGGAAGAGCATAGAAGAAAGTGAGTTCAGGGCAAGGAAGGGTGCCCATTCACTTTTGGCCATTCAAAGGATCATGGCACTTGACAGGTGAAAAAGGGTTCCCACTCTTGCATGGAGAGAGTTTTAGGATCAAGCCTGCTACCTTCTGCATGCCAAGGTATTGCAGTTGACCTCTAATCCTTGACCTCTCCCTGAATGTGAAATGAGAGGTTCATTTACACTACAACTTTGCACAACCTTTGGCCCAACAAGACAAACACAACCCAGAGGTCTTGTCCATAGCCTGTTACCTAGAGAAGACCAAGAGAGTCATATAAATTAACTACAGATGCCAGATATCGAACCCGGGACCTTCTGTATGCAAAGCATACACTCTGCCGCCGATCAATTGTCTCTTCATCTTTACTGATCCCCCTTCTCTTACAAATCTCTATTCTTTGTCTCCTATACAAGTTTCCCTTTGCTCCAGCACCTGATATAGCTGGCAGTGTCACTCTCCAGGTGAGCATTGTCTTGCGACAGCAACTGATTCTACCTGTCAGGTCTTATCTGTATAGATGCCCTTTAATGCACCTTTCTCAACTGTTTCAGCACCACATCTTTTCCAGAATGGAACTGACAGCACACCTTCCTCCTTTCTGAACTCACCTGATCAGAGACATTTGCAAAGGGCATTGCCAGTGTGGAACACTTGGTTGGAAAGTTAGGCTTTGTGCTATTTGTCATGTTGGCTCAGAAACGGTACAATATGACCACTTCTGTAGCTGACATTAAGTGATCTTTTAGAACAAAAGTGGAGCTGGAAGCATTTCCCGTTGGTAGCATGATGAGAGCAGTGCTACTGTTGCCAACATATCCCCTAGCTTTGTGATAGGGTTGACTCTATAACAAGATGTGTGGGTAAGACTAGGGATTGGGAGAGAAATTCAATTTAGTCTGCATAGAAAGGTGAATTTATCAAATTCCACATTCCAAAACAATGTGAGAATGGAAATACACCCATCAGCAAAAATTAGCAATTATCCATAATTTTGCGATGCTGTTCTCCAACAACCATTGTTGACAAAAATGCATTTATTAGTGGAAAGTCTGCATAAAAAATAATAGTGAAAATAACATGAAGCAATGTGTTATAATGCGGATAATTGCTTGCCAAAATGTATATATTAGTCAAAACTGCATACAAAATTGTGTTGATTAGGAGAAATTTGCACCCAGATGCTCATGATTTTTTTAAAAAGAATTTTGTTAATTTCTCCTAATATTGAAATCAGTGGAACTTACTTCTGAGTAGATATGGTTAGAATTGCAGCCTTCATCCATCTAACAATGAACAACTTTAATGAAGTCAACAAACAAAGCTTTAGGAAAAAAGTCAAGCAATAAAGCTCCTGTTTGGACTGCAACAATCATATGTCAATGGATATGCAAGGCAATTTATGTATAATGTGTGCATGTTAAAAAAATAATACAAAGCATTCATAGTAAGAGTCAAAGGCCACCCAATTGTTCCCTTTTTGTGCCATATAGCCATGGTTCAGGCAATGGAAGAAACTGTGCATATCACTCCTGCTGGTCAACATTTTCTTTCTTTTTCACCAATGTGATGTTAAAATGAAGGCAGAAAGCATTATCCTCACTCTGGAATTTATATAGCTGTCATCATATAGCCAAATCTCATGATTTATCTGAAATCATTTTGAAGCCAAATAAGAGAAAGGGCAATATTCCACGCCCTCCTTCTTAATTGTCTATACGCAGAGCTACATGGTGCCAACTCAAGCCAGATTAGAGTGAGGGCAATGGTTCCTGCCTTGAGTCTTATATTTTGCACCTAAAACAGGGGCAGCCAGTAGGTGCATGCTTGTTGCCACCAATAGGAAGGCCAGATACTTCATAGGTGTTTGCAGAGAAACAAAACCATAAAGAATAAAAGAGAAAAGAAAAATCATTTTTTTTAATTGTGTGTGTGCCTAGAGGTTGTTTTTTGCTTTCAAACGGGTGGCAAAATTGGAAGAAGGTATTTCAGCTATATGATGGCTTCTTCAGAATGCTCTAGGAACATACCTGAAAGCGTCACGGCTGTTGCATTCACAGAACCTCTCCCTATCACCTCAAACCTCCAGGAGTTCTCTCAGCTAGGAAGATGAAGTGCTAGCAAACACTTTGGACATCATGTTTTTTGACAATAGCTTTCATGGCTCATTTGCCAGAAAAGCGATTAGGTTCTAGTCAACACTCTCTGAGTTCCTTCGCATTTGTCATGGCCAATGAGGAGACGGCAATTGTGATTGCTTCCTCTTCTGGAGAGAAACAAAAGCTCTATTAGGATAGGCATCCAGCTCCCTTTCCTAGCGCAGCTTTTTACTCCCTCCTGCTTTTCCTATTATTCCTCCCATGAAGTTAGGCTTGGGAATCTCCTGTGTGCATTTCAAGAATTATAAAGCCATTTGTTTCCAAGAGAATGCTTCTGTGCTGAATGAGGGTTGCCCGCAATAGTCATTTGAGGTGGCATATTAGTGGCATATTCAGTAGCAAATAATCCTGGACCCAACTGGACTTGGAAGCAGTTCCAGTAGATGTAGTAGGCCTCCTTTCTTGCTCCAACTCAGTGACAGCTTTGGGGTAGGGGTGGGGAATAAATTAAATTCAGTTCACATTTAATAAATTTTCACATTCCGATACAACATATGAACTGAGAAGCAGCCATCCTTTGGAACTGTGCTTGTCCAAATTTCACAATGTCAAGTAACTTGTGCAATTATCTACCTAAAGGCATCAAATGTGCACTAAAATGTACACGTTAGTGAAAATAACATACAGAAATGCATTGTATTAATGAAAAATGACATACAAAAATGTGTATGTTAGGAAAAGCTTCACACTGAAAGGCCAGTGGATTTCCATGAGGACCTTTTTATTCATATGTGTGTGTTTGTGTATAGAATCACAGTGATGCGGAAATGTGTAGAACTGATCTTAAGATTGGAAAAATGAGAAAGCTAAGAGAAACATTGACAGATTGGGCTGGTTTTATTTATTTCATAAACTTTATACATTGCCTGATTTGGGGGGGGGGGGTAACCTCCTTCAAAGCAGTTTTTGAAGAGAATTTGTAATTTGACCCTTAGAGTTCTAAACCATGTGAGCAGCCTACACAAATAGAAAGGGCTTTCTGCTATACAAAAGGGGTGACGCTAGGGGGTATGTCCTGGTTCTCCCCTATTCTTCTACTCACATGAGGAGCCTTATAAACATAAGAAGAACCTTCCTGGATCAGGACAAAGGCCCATCTAGTCCAGCATCTTGTTCCAGTGGTGTAGTGTGGTTTGCAGGTACCAGGGTTGGTGGGGCACAGAGAGTGAATGGAGCCCACTGTGGCAGCCCAGCCCAACCCTCACCACTGACGCTGCCAGAGCGATCCTGGGCCATGCTGCGCTGCCTGCCTGCCTGTGCATGGGGGAGGGAGCCCAGTCGGCCAACACAGCCCTTGGATCATCCCAGCCTTGCAAAGTGGCTCAGGTCTAGCAGGGCAGAGTGAGAAGGATGCAACAGCCGTGCACCCTTCAATCCCAGCCTCACAAAGCAAGGGTGAGCCTGGGATCGAAGGGCGTGTGGTTGTTGTGTCCTCCTCATGCTGCTCTGCCAGCCCTCTACAACTTTACAAGGCTGGAATGATCCTAGCATCGCAAAGAGGCTCAGGGCTGGCAGGGCGGAGTGTGGAGCCAAATGCACAGCACCTCCCAGAAAAATGTGCCTGCAGCCATTACCCTGTTCTGCTACACCCCTGTCTTGTTTTCAACAGTAGCCAACAGGGTGCCTGTGGGATGCTCATGAGCAGGACCTGAGTGCAACAACTACTCAGGGGCTTTGACCTGAAGAGTGCTTTGTTATCTTTGCAAACTGTTCCATCCCTTTCTTCCTATTATGCCGGCTCAGTCCCAATGCCTTCTTCAGAGACTCAGTCATGCAGAGCTGGCGGTAATGAATATGTTTGGTATTCAGATGGACTCCACGTAGGCATCCACAGGTGGGCCATTCTAATTCAGCGACTTTTCATTAATGCCTTTTCCCGAGCTGTCTGTGCCTTCCTCTGTTTGCTCATTTTCGTATTATCCGATTGACATTTTTTGATTATGAAATAGCCTAGGAGCTGCATGGCCCCTGAGATTGTTATCAAACACCCGACCAAGACTTGAGTGCCAGGCGGGGCTCAAATTGTGCACACCACTGCCAAGGTAATTAATTTATCAAATAGCATCTACTAAATCTAAGGACAGGGCGGGCGTGGGGTGCTGGTTTGGAAACTGAAACCAAGACATCAAAGCTGGAAACTTCAAACCCCTACAATTGTGATGCTTGTTAATGTGATTCATGGAGGTTATTCAAATTACCCAAGAGCACAGGGCTACAAATAACCAGGCCCCATGTCTCCATCAGATGCATATTATCCAATCAACAACTGTTACTTCTCCTTTTCCTCCCTATCATGAAATAGCCCAGGGGCTGTATGTCCTGTGAGACAGTGCCAGATTTACGTATAAGCTAAACAAGCTATAGCTTAGAGCCCGACTCTCTTGGGGGCCCCCAGAAAATTTAAAGGAAAAAACCTGGCTGTACATTTCCAGAATATAAGATAAAAAACAAATAAAATAAAACCTACATACAGCAAGTGCTTTGTGTTGTGTAGGCTCCTATGATGTAAGTAATGGGCCCTGCCTGCTAGCCTGCTCCCTAAAATATCACTGGTTTGCTCATTTCTATATACAGTAGTACCTTGGTTCTCAAACTTAATCCATTGCGGAAGTCTGTTCCAAAACCAAAGTATTCCAAAACCAAGGTGCACTTTCCCATAGAAAGTAATACATATTTTGTTATGTGCAAATGGCTTTAGATACCTATTAGGTCCATAAATTACCATATAGCATATATTCAACACAAAAAACAGTGGCAATTTGTTGTTGACAAAGGACAGCTGGACATATAAATGGCCCCATTACCTTCAGTAGCTTAGAGCCTCATCAAACCTAAATCCGGCTGTGCTCTGAAATCATTATCAAATGCCAAACAAAGACTTGTCAGTTTCATTGCACTACAGCTCCCATCAACCTAAGCCAGCATGGTCAAAAATCAGGGATGATGGGAACTAGAGTGCAACATCTACACAGCATGGCTTTCATACAACCAGCTAGGATAGAAGCAGTGCAGGTAGACTGATGGAGTGGCCACTGTTAGGTCACACAAGAGGGGGAAAGGAAGGCAAAGACGAGGGGTCAGCAAACTTTTTCAGCAGGGTGCTGGTCCACTGTCCCTCAGACCTTGTGGGGGGTCAGACTATATTTTTTTGGGGGGGGGAGAAATGAATGAATTCCTATGCCCCACAAATAACGCAGAGATGCATTTTAAATAAAAGCACACATTCTGCTCATGTAAAAACACGCTGACTCCTGGACTGTCCTTGGGCCGGATTTAGAAGGTGATTGGGCTGGATCCGGCCCCTGGGCCTTAGTTTACCTACCCATGACAAAGACAAATGGTCTCTGCTGGTCTCTCAGCTGCTACCAGGTGATGAAGGAGAACCAGAGGCAGTTGGTTTCTCAGCAGAATAGATGGAAGCCCCTGCTCCCTCCACCCCCGTTGCAGTACATTTCCATTCACCACCATTCTCTTTTCATAGGGTCATAGAATTGCTGAGTTGGAAGGGACCCTGTGGGTCACCTAGTCCAACCCCTTTGCAGTGCACAAATCTCAACTTGATCATACATGACAGGTAGTCAACCAACCTCTGCTTAAAAATGTCCAAGGAAGGCGAGTCTACCACATCTCGTGGGGGGTCTGTTCCACTGTCAAAAAGCTCTTACTGTAAGAAAGTTCTTCCTGATGTTTGGTGTTGTTGTTGTTTAGTCATTTAGTCGTGTCCGACTCTTCGTGACCCCATGGACCAGAGAACGCCAGGCACCTCTGTCCTCTACTGCCTCCCGCAGTTTGGTCAAACTCATGCTGGTAGCCTCGAAAACACTATCCAGCCATCTCGTCCTCTGTCTCCCCCTTCTCCTTGTGCCCTCCATCTTTCCCAACATCAGGGTCTTCTCCAGGGAGTCTTCTCTTCTCATGAGGTGGCCAAAGTACTGGAGCCTCAGCTTCACAATCTGTCCTTCCAGTGAGCACTCAGGGTTGATTTCCTTCAGTATGGAGAGGTTTGATCTTCTTGCAGTCCATGGGACTCTCAAGAGTCTCCTCCAGCACCTCCACTCTATTGTAGGAATCTCTTTTCTTGTTTTATGGGAAAGCAAAAACAGGTGAAAGACTCACTAGTTGTGGAGGCAGGAGGCCTTCTATATTTTTATCAGATAAGAGACGAAGAGATTCTGGCACTTGTAGCTAGGGAAGGGGCAGAAAAATTGATTCAGTTTGCATTTAAAAGTGACCCTACCTATTTCTCAATTTCCAAAACAATATAAGCACCAGAATGTAGCCATCCTTCAAATATTGCACTTCTGCAAATTTTGCTTTTCAGTTCTCCAGCCAAATAATGTAAACCAAATTGCATATACTCAGGTAAAGTGTCCATAAAATGCATTTAACATAGAAAAATGCATTATTGTAAGGGAAACAGTGCTCCCCCCCCCCCGGGGTATACTCAAGGCTACGCAGTACGGGCACCTTTTTGTCTAGAAGAAAAGCACTGGTTAAAGTGGTATACAAACTTGTGTCTATTAGAAGAAGTTTGCACTAAAATGTTGATGAATTTTTACCATGATTTTTTTTAACAAAATAATAATAATTCAGAAATTGAAAGGTTCAGGAAAAATGAGAAACTGAGGGAACTCAAAATTGACAGATTTTCCGATCCCTCTGTGTAGCTTTTCTCATCTCTGCATGAAAAGCTGCATCAACAAAGGCACCCTCTTCTACACAATGGCATCTGATCATCCTAGACCAGGGATGGAGAACCTTTGACCCTTGAGATATTGTTGGACTGCAACTCCCATCATCCCTACCCATTGGCCATGCTGGCTGAGGCTGTTGAGAGCTGGAATTCAACCACATCTGAAAGGTCACAGGATCCGCACCCTTATTGTATAGAGAAAAGCAGGAATATGTACATTCATAAAATGAAAAGACTAAAGTTAAAGGTGGCTTGTGGATCAGAAAAGATGGAAAACTAAGACATAGTTTCTTCCTTGCACTCTCATGCTCACATTCCTAGATTCCTTTGTGTGTGAGAAGCTGCTTTTGCATGCTAAGACTGTCACTCAGCCTGTTTAAACAACTCTTCTCATAAACAGCCAGCCAATGTCCTTGATCCATCATTAAAAATGTCCTTGGCGGTACCATCAGCACCAGGTTTTGAGATGCTGATCTCGAGCAACTGCCTTCTATGGTCACCATTACATCAAAGGAGCTTGTAATATGCAGGATGGGGGGTGGCGGCGGGGGGAGTTTTTATTTATGTATTATTACGCTTATTCTCCCCAGAGTGGGTGGAGACCAATGCCTGAAGCAAACAAGGAGATGTAAGTTGTCCTGTCTACCTTGGTCCCAAGAGATGTACATATTGGAAACTGCGGGCAGGAAAACAAATTGCCAGGTTTAGTGGAGCCGAATACTGTCAAATACATAGCTTAGAGGAGAAGGTTGTGAATAAGGGAGTATGTGAGGTTGGTCACCATCTGCAGCTTGACAGGGATAAGGGGAGAAACTCATTCACCAAACCTCCCGAATTCACACCTATTGAACCAATGCATAACAAAAAATGTGTGTATTGATGAAAATAATATACAAGGATGCATCCTATCAGAGGGATGTTGTATGCAAAGACTTACGTGCTAGTCAAAATTGTGTACAAAAATGTGTCCTATTAGGATAAATGTGCATGAAAATGAGTACAAATTTTTCATGCATATTTTTTTTTCCTCATCTGACATTTCCCCCATATTTTGGAGTTGTGAATGTTCTGTTCCTGTTGCTGAAAGGGGGAACTGAAATGTTAGGGGAACTGCATTGTTCCATTTGTGTCTGTTTGTCCCCTGCCTGGTTTCTTCCCCATTCCCAAATTTGATACTGCACACCTGGCCAATTTTCTGTAGCTTTTTTTCAGGGCCTTCATGTTCTTGCATGTGTATCCTCTGCCCACATTCATTTCCCCCCTAATTATTAGTAATGAATTTAATAACACACAGGTTGCAGAAAAAAGAAATGAACTATATATCTCTGTGTTGTCACAATTGCCAATAAGGAAATATAAGATACAGCTATGCAATTTACTGCATCGATAATAAAACATACCAAGAGGGAAAAGATTTGTGGGCTATATTTATGTAGGGTTCCATAGTCCAAATCAAAACAATTACTTTTTTATTATTTCAAAAAGAAGAAGAAGATAGCAACTGTAAACTGTACAAAAATCTAGACACCTGCATAGAGTACCTGTCATTCCTGAGCTGCTGTGTTTGCTTCTTTGTCATTTTAATTTTATGTCATATGCAGTCTCAAGCACCTTGGCCCCTGGACAGTTTTTAATTTATGTGAGGGTGGTTCCCCTGCCCCATGGAGGGCATTTTGCCAAGTCTCTCTTCCCATCCCCACATGACTTATTCTAGGCCTTGAGATATCTCCTCCTAGCTCTCCTGATCTCCTGAGGAAAGTATGGGCTGGTCATTGGAGCCTGGTGGCAGAGGTGTCGCCTTGGGATTCTGGCAAAGAGATGTGTGCTGTTGTACCTCTGGTTCCACATGCGGTGGGCCAGAGAGTGGATCTATCTCCTTCTCAGGGCTGGTGCCTGAGGACTTTGCTGATTCCTGGTCTGAGGTCAAGACAGTGAAGGGTGGAACAACAAAAGAATGGAATGGAGAATTGCTGCCTCCCTGAGCCCTGGTGAATGGGATACTGTCAATTGGGCTGTAAAACTGGAATGTTAGAAGGAGAAGGGCATTTTTTCATTCAGAACTCAGTTCCGGTACCTCTCAGGTGGACGCCATTGCCCTTATAAAGAAAACAAGGGAGACATTCATTGTGAGTTCCAGCACCTCTCTTTCTAGAAAAATAGCACATAGATGAGGCTTTCTTTTCCTGGATCCATCTAGCCCGGTATCATCAGCACAGACTTGCAGTGCTTTTCTAGTAGAAGTATTTCCCATTACGTGTCCCCTGACCATTTAACCAAAGACGGGGGAATTTGAATGTTGTGATGTGGCAGCAAACTCCATAGCAAAGAGCATCTGACTTGCATGCAGACAGCCATAGGTTCAATCCCTGGTATCTCCAGATAGGACCCATTGATGAGCCTAGATTTCTCCCATTGGTTTTGTAGAATGCATTGGAAATGCTTGTTGTTGTTGTTTTGTTCGCATAATTATAAAATCATATAATTGTTGAGTTGGAAGGGACCCTCAGGATCCAAGCTAGTCCAAGCTCCTGGAATGCAGAAATATGCAGCTGTCCCATATGGGGATCAAACCTGCAACCTTGGCATCATCAGCATCATGCTCTATCCAACTGAGCTGTCCACTTGTTGTTGGCCTCTGGTGCTAGAAAGGAACTTGGAACTATCTGTGGATAACAATCCTTCCTGGTTTCTACTTAATGATTTTTTATTGCCCTTTCCAGGGCACAGAATGCTTTACTATTCCCGAAGTGTCCTAGTTTGAGAACAAAGTGCGCAAATGGATTCTCCCTCATTTAGCCCTCTGTAAATGGGTCCAGAGTGGAGATTAATAGGCTAGGAAATGTGTTTTTCTGCTCCGCAGTTAGTAAAGGAAATTCAGTGGAACTAAATTAATCATGAAACGGACTCAAAAGTATAGAAAAGGAGACAGTGTTTTTAACTCATAAATTAGGCCAGTACCAAAGTTCAGAAGGGGTTTTTTCCCCCCAAAGCAGCAACTTCACCAGGGTTGGCACCTTGCGATTTCAAGAATAACAACTACCTTTAGGAGGGTCTGGGAACAAGAGCTGGGGCAGGCCCTGGTGAGTAAAGGATGGAATCTCCCTGATAGAAGATGAATCAACAGGTGAGGGTGATTTTAAGGGCATTTGCTGAAATTCCAGATGATCTGATAGACTGCTCCTGCCATTCATTCAGGACTGTGTACATAGTGTCCTCCGCCCACTTACTCTCAAAGCAGAAAAGTATGGGTTTTGAAGGACAACTGTGTTTCGGTCCATGTTTCAGGAAGTGTGAATTCGGCTGACATTCAAATGTGAATGGAGGAAATTGCTCCTCCATCTCCATGCAAACCGCTGAAGTGTAGCAGATTATGAACTCTATCAAGCTGCTCACGGAGAGACCCAAAAGGCATGCTGGATTGCTTCTTGTTGCATAGGCTTTTTTTTAAAAAAAAAGTAGAAGTGATGTCTTGTTAATGAATGAGCAGGACCCTTGATGAATGCTCCTGGAAACGAGATCATATGGATGAGAGTGAGGCCCCCTCCCCTTGCTTTTCAATAGATCCCAGCATGAAGGCAATCAAGCTCCGTGCCGAAAATGTTTTGAGCTGTGCCCTCAGCCACTTAGGACAGTGTGTGGTATTGGATTTCCTGGGTTGCTGGCACAAAGTCAAGTGCTTGCTAGGCTGCTCCCCCTCATCCTTCACAACCTACTGACCTCCACAGTCTTCAGGCTGATTAACCTTCTGAAGTTTCCAAAGCCTTGGGGTCCCATCTATCCTCACTATGCCTATCCTTGTGGATAGAAAGGCTAATGCATGGAGAGAGAGAGAGAGAGAGAGCGCCTTTTGTAGACTGGAAAGAAACAAAGGTTCAAAGAAATCTTTCAGCGTATCGGAAACCAAACCTGTTGACAAGGCCTTTTCTGTTCTGCTTGTGTTTAAGGATCTAAGCTGGTGGTTTTCAAAGGCACAACAAGGATTCCTCCAGGGAGAAGGTCACTAATGGGTCAGGCTGCCTGATGAATTCGATCTTTGCAAATTCCAGTACAGGCTGACCTGAACTGCACCTCCCTGGCTATTGTGCAGATTGGAACAGAGCTATTCCCAGCTTTCCCATTTCCCAAATGTCCCAATGCAGTGTGTTTTGGGGGGGGGGGAATACTAAGGTCACATCCACACCATACATTTAAAGCACTATTATATTACTTTTAACAGTCATGGCTTATCCCAAAGAATCCTGGGAAGTGTAGTTTATTAAGGGTGCTGAGAGTTGCTAAGAGACCCCCATATCCCCCTCTCAGAGCTTAAATTCCCAGAGTTCTCTAGGAATAGGGATTGATTGTTAAACCACTCTGGGAACTGTAGATCTGTGAGGGGGAATAGTAGTTTATATGTAGAGTGTGGATGCGACCTAAGATTGAAAAAAAATGAGAAAGGGGGAGAAAATGAAAATGACATGTTCTTCCATCCCTATCTTTAGCAAGCCTCTGTAGCCCAAAGACAGGAGACCTTGAACTCTAAAGCCAAACAGAGTTCAATACAGCGGAGTTCCTGTTGCAAAGATTTGTCAAGCACTTTCCTTGGACTGTAACCCTAACTTCATAGCTAGTGTGGGGCATAATCTACTCTGTAAATTTTATCAAGGTTTTTCTTATTATTTATTATTACCCACAATATTTATGACTTGAAGACTCAATTTAAGACTTGCTTTCCAGGCTGTTCAGCAACCCTACTCACAACAATGTCCAGCTCATTTTGCTTTATAGTCTGCAGGAAAAGTATCCCGTTGGGTGGAAACCACTGTGTGCAATTTTCTGTGGCACAAAAAGCAAAGGCTAATCTCATTTGAAGCCCGGAAGGTGACCTGAACTGGAATCACAAAGGCAGAATCTGAAGCAGAAAGGATGGAGCAAGGTTGTGTGCACACCATACAATTAGAGCATATTTAATGCACCTTTAAAGTGCATGGCTTTCCCCAAAGAATCTTGGGAACGATAGCTTGTTGTGGTGCGGGAACTGTAGCTCTGTGAGGGGTCTCCTAATAACTCTCAACCCTTGGCAGCCTTTTCGGGATTATTTGAAAAAATATATACAACAACCAAATGAAATCGTGGGCAGCATTTGAAATTTGAGCAATGGGAAGAAATGATAATATATGAAACAGGGGAATACATATTTTAGATGAAATATGTGATGTAACAGAGGAAAATGTATTAGGTGAAAAGTGTGATACAGGATCTAAAAGATCCTGTATCACACTTTTCACCTAATACATTTTCCAGGATCTAAAAGAGATGAATGTAAAAACAGCGTGGAAGGGAATGTGGGGAGTCAAATTCTAAGAGAAAAAATTAACGAAGTTGAAGCTTGAATTTAATTGAAGTTAAAGTTATGAAAATCTAATAAAAAAATTAAATAAAAATAACTCTCAGCCCACATAACGAGCTGCAGTTCACCAGATTCATTGGGGGAGCCTATGACTTTTAAAGTGGTATAAGGGTGATTTAAGTGTATAGTGTGGATGTGACCCAAATATTGTACCTGCTCTTAACAGGACCAGCTCCAGATTTGAGGGATGTCCTCTATGAATGATGTATGATAGTCCACCCCTATTTTGGAGGGTCCTTTCCTAAGTGGGTAAACCCTGTAGGGCTTACATCAAAAAACTTTTTTTAAAAAAACCCCGAAACAATCCGTAAATTACTGATATAAAAATGTTGTAACACAGGTGGGACAGGAATATAAGAACATCTTGTTGGATCAGGCCAGTGGCCCACCTGGTCCAGCATCTTGTGGTTAAATAGATGCCTGTGGCAAACCCACAAGCAGAACCAACTGCAGGAGCATTCTTCCCTTCTGTGGCTTCCAGTAGCTGGTCCTCAGAAGCATCACTGCTTCTGACTATGGAGACAGAGCATAGCTATCATGACTAGTAGCCAATAATAGCCTTATCCTCCACGAATACAAGCTTTCATTTGGCTGCTAAATTTTCTCTCCTTATTTACTAGTCTGGAAGAGTGCAAGCATTCCACCTCTAAGGGGTGCTAAGCACCAAGATGCTATTCAAAAATGACGAGGTACTGGAGGTTGAAACACAGGCCTGTGTGCGAACATTAGGAAGAATTATTTATTAGCCTGTTGAAACCAATGGGAAGATGTTCATTTACTTCAATGGGGCTTTGCATCAGAGCCCAGGCAACGCAGCAGATGAAAAGATGGTTATCCTGAAAGCAGATTTCAATCCTTTTTCTTCATCTCCCCTTCATATTTCAAGGTGTTCTCTACTCCTCCTTCTCCTCCTCATCACACTTTTGTATCTAATCATGTTTTGTATCTTTCTTGGGGTGAAGCAAGCTCTGAAGTCCTGGCTGCAATTTAGAGAATAATAATGTTGGCGATGCACGGCAGCCTTTTTAGCTTGTACGCCAAGGGGGAGGAGGAGATAAGTGGGAAGAAAAGACAAATAATTTCCCTGGGATCTCGTTCCACAGACCTTCGGGGAAGTTGCCAGCATAATTTTAAGCTCATTGTATTGCCAGCACAAAGAATAACTCCAAGAAAGAGAACATAGTTGGAAGTCAGACATAAGAAGATGGCAAAAAACATTTCGGGGGGGGGGGGTTGTATGTGTATCTGGGGTGTAGGAATTTGATTTAAAATTAGAAGTTTGAGTGTTGATTTCTCTTTTTCAGTTCCCCACTGGCCTCGAAAGCGATCTAGCAAAGCACTTTGTTGTTGTTGTTTAGTCGTTTAGTCGTGTCCGACTCTTCGTGACCCCATGGACCAGAGCACGTCAGGCACTTCTGTCTTCCACTGCCTCCCGCAGTTTGGTCAGACTCATGTTTGTAGCTTCGAAGACACTATCCAACCATCTCATCCTCTGTCGTCCCCTTCTCCTTGTGCCCTCCATCTTTCCCAACATCAGGGTCTTTTCCAGGGAGTCTTCTCTTCTCATGAGGTGGCCAAAGTATTGGAGCCTCAGCTTCACAATCTGTCCTTCCAGTGAGCACTCAGGGCTGATTTCCTTAAGAATGGATAGGTTTGATCTTCTTGCAGTCCATGGGACTCTCAAGAGTCTCCTCCAGCACCATAATTCAAAAGCATCTATTCTTCAGTGATCAGCCTTCTTTATGGTCCAGCTCTCACTTCCATACATCACTACTGGAAGCACTTTAGCAATGTTCAGACCTACCCTGGAGGTGACAGGGGATGGGGAATTACTAGTCTACTTTTGTTTTCTCCAAATCCCTGAGGTATTTTGGCTGAGGTGGGCCCTATAAATCTTTTAGCTTATGTCCAGGTGGGAAGTGAGAGTCAGTGTGGTGCAATGGTTAGTTGGGAAAACCCAGGTTCGGATCCTCGCTCAACCATGAAGCTCATTGTGAGACCATAGGCCAGTAGCTGTAGATCTCAGTCTGGACTACTTCACAGGGTTGTTGCGTGGATAAAACAGGAAGAGGGAGAATGGCATACATCTCCCAGAACTCCTATTTCATGCTGTAATTAATTAGGGGAAACCCTTTAGGGGTTTTAACTGAGCAAGAACTTCTAGCTCCACCTTGATTTTCAGGTTGGGTGGACTTCAGTAACCACCACACCAAACTAAGGAGGGACACATCTCTCAGTTTCAGTTTCCCTCAGTTTCTCATTTCCCCAATCTTAAAGTCAGTTCTCTGCATTTCCTATCAGTTCACAATTTGTTTTTGTTTTTTTCTTTAAAAAGTCCTCGTGAAAATTCATGAGCCTTTTTGAACCATTTTCTCCTAATGTTCACATCTTTGCAAGCATCTTGCAAAACAACATGATACATAGCATGTTCACTGGGATACGTCTTCTGATATGCACACTTCTGCACACATTAACTAGCTGGAGAATTGCACCACACAATTCGTGGGAGTTAGTATTTCAAAGGATAGCTGTGTTTCGGTTCATACACTGTTTTGGAAGGTGCAAATTAAGTAGGTGCATATTGAGATCCAAACTGAACTGTATTTCTCTGCCATCCCTGCACTAAACCCAGGTACAAGCTACCCCTACACATGTGCAACTGTTTTTTTTTAAGCAATATTTATTAAAGTTTTAAAGGTTACAAAAAGAAAAAAGAAAAAAACACAAAATTAAGCAAAAACAAGACAACACATCACAATAAGGAAAAAGAAAAAGAAAGAAAAAAGAAAAAAACAGAAAAATAGAAACAATTAAAAATAGAAACAAAATTAAGCAAAAACAAGACAACACATCACAATAAGGAAAAAGAAAAAGAAAGAAAAAAACAAAAAAACAGAAAAATAGAAACAATTAAAAAACACAACGAACCTTCCCATAACTTATCTTCCATTTGCTTGTTTCCTTGACCTCCTCACACCTCCCTTTTTTGTATTCTAGTTCGGTTAGCTATTTCAGCAAATCCTTTCCATCTTTCCCAGTTTTTGTCCCATAATTTATCTTAATATGATGTAACTTTACTTTCCCTCCGTTCACCAATTAACAGTCTATTTTTACTTAATCCTTTATAACATTTCTGCTAAAACCACATAACTTCATTCCAACATCCTTCTAACATTCCTTAATTTTACAATGTTTCTGTAAATAAACTTTAAATTTCTTCCAATCTCCTTTGCGCGGAAGAGTACACACTTTCTTTCTGTGTACAAAGGTACACAGACTGTACACTCACTGAATATTACATGTGAATAACTGTACCAGTGTGTGGATCTCTGTGCTAGGTGTACACAGATTATGCACTCATTGAGCACAAAGGCACCTATTATTAATGCTATAATGGATGTAATCCCCCACCCATGAACCTTACTAGCTTTTGAAATTGTCACCCAGAGCCTGAATTTATGGAGGATAAATGGCAGCTAGTCAGCATGCCTCTGAATACCAGTTGCTAGAAATTGCAAGTTGGGAAAGCACTGTTGTGCTCAGGTTCTTCGTGCAAGCTTTCCATGAGCATCTGTTTGGCCACTGCAAGTGGACTAGACAGAGCTTTGGCCCGATGCTGCCGGCTCCTCTGTTCTCCAAATATAGCTTAAAATTTCACGTGGTAGCAAATTTTAAAGAAACTGCTCCTTAACTCTCCAGAATATCTTCCTGCATGGGTTACTTTTCATGGTCCCTTCTGGGCTTGTTACAATAGGAAAGTGGTAACTGATTGGCTTTCCCTCTCTCTGCTCTGTTTAAATCCAAGAACACTAAGGATTTTCCCCTTTCTCCTCAAATAATGCACACAAAGGAAGAAAGATTAGGACAGACAATAATATAAGTGATAGTACCAGACATCCTCTGATAAAGGCAAGCTCAAGGAGTGCTGAACTTCATAAGCTTCCTGGTTATTACACGGAGTTCTGCTTGACTTTTAGCAGATCTGCTAAAGCAATAGCTAACATCAGAAGGAGATGGTAAACAGTTTTGTAGCTGGGTATCAGCTGAGTCCCATATTCAGCTTCTGTGTTTAAAACAATCAACAGGCTTGTTCTTCTAGCCAACTAATCTCTTTCAAAACATAAGGAACAGCTTCATGGCAAGTCAGATTGTCCATCTAGTTCAATACTGTCTCGCTTCAGTTGAGATTCCTGTGAAGCAGGGGGTTGGAGGAGGTCCCTTCCAACACTATGATTCTATGGTTTTATGATCAGAAAGAACCATCAGGAACAAACAACTGAAAGCTGGAAGTTTGGCTTTTGGAAATGATGGAAATGAGCAACAGGGTTTTGTAGCGCTGATGCAGAAATCTCAATTATGTTGTTCAACTTTCCTCTTTTTTTCTTCATAAAGCAACATAATTAAATTTCCCTGGCCCCAGAACATATTTCAGAAAGCCATAGTTGGCTGGTGAGCAACTCATAAACAGGAAAAGCGAGAGGGAATCATTCATTTTCTGTTCTCCTTCTGAAAGAGGCATATTTTACAAATAGAAAGTTGTATGTAAGGGAGGCCAGTGGAAGTGGAAAATTTCAGTCCTGTGGTTTGGCAGCCTTATAAAAGTGAGGTGGGGAAATGCAATGAGGCATTCAAATCAATGGGAATTTTGTCATTTACTTCAATGGGAGGTAGCTTGCATCTTTTATCAGTGGCTATGAGCTTGTAATAGGTACCAGAATCTTCTTTGGTTAGTGTGGTTTATGTGGCAGTGTTGCAGGCAGCAAAACAAAGAGATATATGAATTAAAACACACTTAGAGTCCTTTCTGTGCCTCCATAGATGGTGGCTGCTCTATAGTCCAGGCTTCCTCAACCTCGGCCCTCCAGATGTTTTGAGACTACAATTCCCATCATCCCTGACCACTGGTCCTGCTAGCTAGGGATCATGGGAGTTGTAGGCCAAAAACATCTGGAGGGCCGAGGATGAGGAAGCCTGCTATAGTCACTGATCTTCCACACAGAGCACTCCCTAAGCCAGGGTTTGATAGCCCTTTTGAGCCAGTGGGGCCATTTGCAATTTTGAGAAAGTGCAATGCGGGTGTAGCATAACATAAAATGGGTGCTGTGGGGCATGTCATAGCACAAAATGTCGGCCGCAAGGGTCACAAAAAGGTGGTCCACAAGAAACCAGGATGCAGAATGGTGCAGACATGCCCCACCCAATGAGAAAAGGCACCTACATTAGGGCTGCCATATGCCTGGAATTTCCTAAACATAGCTGGGATTCATCCATCAAAAATGGTGTCTAGGTGGAATTTTCAAAAAGCAGCCAAAATGTCCTGGAAAACCCGGGCGTATGGCAACCTGTATCGAAAGTGTTGATTTTTTTGGTGATTTTTACTAAAGAAATAGGTAAAAGACTTCGATTTTTTGGAGATTGTGCAAAAAAACCCTCAACAACTTTGCCCCTGCCCCTCCAAAGCAACTCAACAACATTTGTGTCCAGATTTTCACTTTTTGAAATACGGCAACCCTACATTTCCTTTTGTAACTGTTTGAGGGGTGTTTGTATTTGATGTATTTGACTGAACACCAGTGCAAACAGGAACTGACTGCTGCTCTGAGGGGCATTGCTCAGTCAAGGCAGCCACCTGAGTTGTCATGAAGATATACCACTCATTGAAGGAAAGAGGCACGTGATAAAGTGGAGAACTTTTGCAATGCATGCTAATTTGTAGACAGGCTTTTTAATACTTTGCATGACAATGAAGCGATAGAAGAAGCCTTATCATACAAATCTTTTTCATCTGTTAGAGGCACATTTCTGCTTCCCTAGCTGGAATCCCTCTCTGAAAAGCACAAAGATCTGCCCCCTATCCATTGTCTTAGGAAGGACAATAAAGCACATATTTTCCCCCTCCAGACAGTTGAGGAAACTCAGCTGGATATTGTTAACATTTAGTGCTGCTTGTCAGTATGTCAGCCTTTTATTTATTTCCAGCCCCCCTCCCCCCAAGGAGCCTAATCGGATATACAGTGGTACCTTGGGTTACATATGCTTCAGGTTACAGACTCTGCTAACCCAGAAATATTACCTTGGGTTAAGAACTTTGCTTCAGGATGAGAACAGAAATCGTGCTCCGGCGCCGCAGCAGCAGTGGGAGGCCCCATTAGCTAAAGTGGTCTTCAAGTTAAGAACGGACCTCCGGAACGAATTAAGTACTTAACCCGAGGTACCACAGCACATGGTTGTCTCCAGTTTTTGCCACTTTAAACAGTCATGGCTTCCCCCAAGGAACAGTGGGGACTGCATTTTTTACAGGCTGCTGAGAGTTGTTGAGAGAACTCTATTTCCCTGGGAAAAGGGATTGACAGTTAAACCCCTCTGGAAATTATAGCTCTGTGGGGGGAATAGGGGTCTCCTAAGAATTCTCAGCACCCTTAAGCTACTGTTCCCAGGATTTTTTGGGGGGAAAAACATGACTGTTTAAAGTGGCATGAAACAGCTTTAAATGGATAGTACAGAGAGGGCCTTAGATGAAGAACCGGAATGGTTTGCTTTCATTGGTTTTTTTTTTATTAAAGAAAGTGGCCTAATTAGGGGTATCAAGAGCAAAAGATGAAAACCTCAAATATTTTAATAATTGTGGAGAAGTGTGATTTTTGGCAGCTATAGTTTATCTCTCCACGGTAGTGCTGTAAAATGGCATGCTCTGCCTGCCTGCCTTGTAGCTATTACAGGTATAGGATTCCTGTCATTTATCGCATCTGGTCACCATAGCTCTAACTAACGGCAAGTACACCTCACCTTTTTTTATTGGCTTCATTTTCAGCACAATTTAAGGAATCATAAGTGACTGTTGGGTTGGGAACACTAAATCAGTGGAAGGAGCGTAAATAAGACTTGTACTGAATATTCCCCGATTTCATTTTTTTGCGTAGAAACTAGTGATCTTGGTGGGGTGGAAATTTATTCTGGGGAAGGGGAAGTGTGCATGTAGATTTCAAAATTGTTCATCTCTGTTATTCTGATTGGTTCTGTTGTGTGTTCTTCTTCTTCTTTCTTCTGGGTTAGTCACATATGTGATCCCACGCAATCTGGCATCCAACTATGAACAGGATGACATCAGAATGGTAGACAATCAGATTCTGCTCAGTGATGACACCACTGAGGACAGGAAAGGACCAAGCCAGACGTGGAGTTAAACGTGTCTTTGCATTTAACACAGAAGTTGAGAACGTCAGGCCCAGTGATTGACTGCAGCCCTCTAGGCCTCTTTGTTCCTCTGGCCTCTCCTCAGGCCACACCCTCAACCATTACATCCTCTCCATGAATATTTCTGCCTGACTGGAATGTGTCCTTGAATGGGGATTGTAATGGGAATTGGGGTTGCTTGTGCGTAAATTCCAAACTGCTCCGAGCTGGTTGTAAAGCTGGACCTTTTCCCGGTTTGACAGCCCTAAAAACGCGACTGTCTCAGTCACTGGCAGAATCCGTCAGTGGGCGTTTCCTAAACTTCCTCCAACATAAGAATTCCTTGACAGCCAACCTCCTCCTCGCTTCTCTGCGCAGAAGCCTTCTGCGCAGAGTGGGTGTGCCAAGCGGTGGTCTTGTACTCTCCTCACTGACCTCACTGGAAGAGTCTCGGAGCCTCCCCTCCGAAGTACTCTCAGCCTCTCCTTTCTTCCTGGTGTCACCTTGGTTTCCTTCCCCAGCGGAAGCTCTCTCTCTCTCCTTGCTGGTTCCCTCTCCGGCATCATTACGGAGCCTTACCTCTCCACTCGGCTCCGATGTCAGTTCCCTGACAGGGATAATGCCTCTTGCTTGCCTGGGTAAGAGGACTGAGAGATGGGTGCGTAGAAACCCCTGACATACACATGGCTGGAAGGCAGCCAATGGTACAGAGGTAAAATTTACATTCACTGCTCCATCCACTTTTGTCTCTGGCCCCATCCACCACTGACATATTGTTCCCCAGATGGTTTATCACAGGGGAATGGGGTTGACAGGCTGAAAAGGGTCCCCCAACCCTGATTTAATGTGTAAAAGGTAAAGGTAAAGGGACCCCTGGCCATTAGGTCCAGTCGTGGCCGACTCTGGGGTTGCGGTGCTCATCTTGCTTTATTGGCCGAGGGAGCCGGCATACAGCTTCCGGGTCATGTGGCCAGCATGACTAAGCCTCTTCTGGCGAACCAGAGCAGCACAAGGAAATGCAGTTTACCTTCTGGCCGGAGCGGTACCTATTTATCTACTTGCACTTTGAGGTGCTTTCTCTGCTAGGTTGGCAGGAGCAGGGACCAAACAACGGGAGCTCACCCCATCGCGGGGATTCAAACCGCTGACCTTCTGATCGGCATGTCCTAGGCTCTGTGGTTTAACTCACAGCGCCATCCGCGTCCCAATTTAATGTGTAGGCTTCTAAAAATGCATTTTTTAAAAAAAAGCAAGGGGAGGGGATGATAACTGTCAGAACTGAAGCAGATAGAAAGGTCACCTTTTCTCCCCTGCAGTGGTCCAGAGTAACATCTTTTATTTGAAGCAGATATTTGAACTGGGGGGGAATTTAGCATTAGCTTGGTCCCAATCCCAAAGCTGGTGCAGTTTGCTTTTAAAAGGAAAAAGCCCAAACCCTGCACATAAATACAAAGATGCATATAACGTCACTCCAGTGTTGGCCCTGAGATTATGAACAAGTGTAAGCAATGTAAATTGATAAGTGAATATTTTCCGCTAGAGTGCAAAATAGCAGCAACAACAATAACGACATTGCAAAGAAGGTGTTTTCGAGCCCAGCCAGAAAAAGAAGCACTGATTAGTTTTTACATGCATCTGGTGTAAATCGAACTCTTTTGGCTTTCCCAATGTGACAGGTATGCGCAGGGAGGAAAAGTTCAAACAAGTTTCCCAGAGCCTCTCCGATCCGGCCCCATAAAGTGGAATGATATATATCTCTTTGACATTTTGTTGCTCAAAGGTTTCCAGTCACCTCTATGACAAAGAGGGGTTGGAGTCGCACAGAATTTAGTGCAGCAGTTAAAGGGATGGTTTACTAGCTTGTGATACCATCCATGTTCCCCCAGCTGGTTGGCCCAGATAAGGCTCTTAAACAACCCCTTCTCCCTGGGATGCTTGATAGAGCCGAGCTCCTGCTGACTTGGTGGAGAGATCTATTGCAGAGAGGGGAAAGTGAATGTTTTAAAAGAGGTAGGGGATAATTATCAAATTCATTGGCTAAATGAACATACAGAAACTGAAATATACACAATTTATACAGTGCTGGTGGGGAAGATCCCCAAGCCCAGATTGTCTTAGGATGGAACAATATCTTAGATTCATGATCAATTTGGGAATGCAATTGAAAACCAGCATGCTATTGCGGTTAGAGCATCAGAACCAGGGCTGTCTTAGCATATGCGGCACTGGGGTGCAAAGATCCGCCAGGTGCCTCCCCCAGGTTGCCCAGTCCCAGGCGCGCAGGAGGGCAGAGCCGGCTGGCTGCCTCAGTGTCTCACTGGCTCGGTTGCACCCAAACTCGCGGCACAGAGCCACCTGCAGCGGCGCTCCGACCGATGGGTGGGCTCTTCCCCAGACTCAACTCTCTCTTTTTTTATATAAATAATTTTTATTATTTTCCATTACAAATATACAATTCTGCCAAATTTTCACAATTTTAGTTCTTTTTAGACTTCCCTCGGCTTCTCTGACAATCATCCATATTTATCTCTCAGTTTATGCATTCCTCTGTTTATATTGCCATTAAACTTCCCTCCCACTCCTCTTTCTTTTTAACAATATATCTCGACTTTCACAGTGCTTCTTGAAATCCCGCCAGTGTTGTTTGCACATCACATATTCTTTTCAGATACTCAACAAATTTCCCCCAGTCCTCGATGAACTTTTGGTCTCGGAGATATCTAATTTTTCCGGTTAGTCTGTCCAATTCTGCATAGTCAGTCAGCTTCAGTCTCCATTCTTCTATTGTCGGTATTTCCTCTTGTTTCCATTTCTGGGCCAGTAGAATTCTTGCTGCTGTGACTGCATATTGAAAAAGTTTACAGTCTTTTCTTCTAATTTCATCCCCTGTAATTCCTATAAGAAAGGTCTCTGGTTTCTTTACAAATGTATATTTTAACATCTTTTTCATTTCATTATAAATAATCTCCCAGAAACCCTTCACTTTCTTACATTCCCACCACATATGGTAAAACGTACCTTCTTTTTCTCCCTGGACTCAACTCTCAGGCCCCGGACTCTTGGCCTGGTGTCCCTGAGAGCCTGGCGCCCGGGTGTCCTGCACCCCTAGCACCTATGGGTAAGATGGCCCTGGTCAGAACAGGACCTAGGAGACCACGGTTCAAATCTCCATGTGGTCTATAAATGCTCAATGGGTGACCTAGGGTCAGTTGCTGCCCACAGCAGCTCTCCAAGGTTGCAGACAAGGGACACTTCCGGCCTTCCTTGGAGATGCCGGAGATTGAGCTTGGGATCTTCTGCATGCAGAGCAGATGCCTGAATGGGCTCCCTATCTGGCCCTTAAGATTCTCCACAGGCCACATACCCTTCCTCAACCACACCAACAACTAGCCCTGCTCTGCACTCTCCTTGAGTATTTATGCCTGGATGGAATGTGTCATTGAACTCTCATCATGCTTCTTGCTTGCCTGGATGGAAGAGAGGGGTGTGTGTGTGTGTGTGTGTGTGTGTGTGTAGAGAAACCAGCCTACTGTACAATGGCAAACTTTACGTACATTCATTGCTATACCCAGTTTTACCTCTTGTCCTGCCAACCACTGGCACGTGGCCCCCAAATGGTGGCCTCAAAGGGAATGTAGCCCCCGGGCTGAAAAAATAAAATAAAACTTTCCCCACCCTGGCATTTGAGGGTGTGCAGTCAGTCAGGAGGACACAGGTGGCGCTGTGGGTTAAACCACAGAGCCTAGGACTTGCTGATCAGAAGGTCAGCGGTTCAAATCCCCATGACAGGGTGAGCTCCCGTTGCCCCGTCCATGCTCCTGCCAACCTAGCAGTTCAAAAGCACGCCAGTGCAAGTAGATAAATAGGTACCGCACTGGCGGGAAGGTAAACAGCCTTTCCGTGCGCTGCTCTAGTCTGCCAGAAGCAGCTTATTCATGCTGACCACATGACCGGGAAGTTGTACGCCGGCTCCCTCGGCCAATAAAGCAAGATGAGCGCTGCAACCCCAGAGTCGGCCACGACTGGACCTAATGGTAAGTATTCCCTTTACCTTTACCTTTTAGTCAGCCAGGAAGCTGGAGAAGATGCCTAGGAGTGGTGCTAACTTCCTTTACCCCACCTTTTTTAGTCTCTTAAAAGGAAGGAAATAGTGACAAATGTCAGGCACCCCCTCCAGTTATTAAACTAGGTGTGCTACTCATTTCAGCCCCCACAATTTCACAAACATTTCCCTTCTTGCCTCTCCTCTGAGAATGCCTCCCCCCACCAACTAAAAAAGAAGAAGTGAAAATACTGGTTCAGCAGTACTTTCCAAAATTGTGAACCTTACTTGCTGCTTTCTGTGGAATGAGCAATTTCCCAGACGGTGCCCCAAGTGAAAAGGGGGGGAAAGCACCAGTGTGCACTTGAGATTATAAACTATAATTACAGGCTTATGGGGTCTCTAGGAATGCATGAAACTAATGAGAGACTAATAACAAGATAAATCTGCTTTAGCATTCAGAATTCATTCAGAGAACTTCCTACAATTATTCTCCCAAGTTGCCACCAGCAGTAGTATCCGGGTGATTAATCTTTAATTTCTGAAGAGCACACAGGACATTTTGGGAAGGTTGATGACCCTAGCAAGGGAGCCATGAAAAATAACTGTACCAACATTCAGGATATGGTTGTATATAACCTCAATGGGGGCTGTATGCATCTTGGAGATATTTTTAGCTTTAAATTTAGGACTGTGACAAATATTATTCACTTTACATTTTCAGCTTGAAACTAGCTATTTCAGCAGGGTTGCTATTTCCCCTACCCCTCCCAGAAGGATGCATATACTGTGTTAATTTTCAATTTTATTTTCAATCCCCTTTCCCCTGTTTGCTTCTGCTTCCTCCTTCCCGGATCTCTTGCATGGGTGATCCCAACCAATCAGGGATCCTGTAGGGAATGAGATGACCTATACAGACACTGTGCTTCTCAGCACAGCAGAAAACACTATGTAGTCAAACAGATATGACTGCATGGCAATATCACTAAGGGTGACTGAAATCAATTTAAATGAATAAGTACTTTTTCAAAGGAGTAAAAAAAAAAGTTCAGAAAGGGCAGGCATTTTTCCAAAACACCTTTGCATCATCAACCTTGGCCATTTTATCGAAAAGACCGGTGAAACTTGTAAAACGATGTGAGTATTTTTATACCTAAGAACCAGAGCAACAGTTCACCATTCATGTACTTAGAACCAATTTTATTATAAAATGAAAGAAAGAACATTGGGACCTGGACAGCAAATGCAGGCCATGATCTAGACCAGTGTTTCCAAACCTTGTGCCTCCAGCTGTTTTTGGACTACAATTCCCATCATCCCTTGCCACTGGTCTTGCTAGTCAGGGATGATGGGAATTGTAGTTCAAAAACAGCTGGAGGCACAAGGTTGGGAAACACTGATCTAGACAACCAAAGTGATTGATTCTGCACAGGCCTGATCTGATGATGCTCAAACAATAGGCCTTCATGCTGCGGAACAAACAGCTTTTGGAAATTCAAGAGCAGCAGTTTAAACAGACATGCTTGGTTCTCAGTTGGTGCAAGGTACACGTGTATTTTTTTGTAATCACATACATGACTATTGGGAAAGGATGACTAACCACGGTCTGGCAGAAGTCAGCTGTTGACTACCTGGTAATCTGATCCCATTAGGGAATTCCACCAGTTCTTGATTGGAACTTGGCTAAGGAAAAGCCACATCTCCGCCTCCCCTGCACACACACTGCTAGTTCTTTTTACACGTCTTTTCTTAACAGTGTCCAAGGTTGATGTTTGGAAAGTCACATCTGTGAGGATTTCAAAGCTGTGCCTGACATAAGGGTGCCTGGGAAATCTGATCTGTGCCAATTACATAAGGGATGGGAAGATCCGTCAATTTCTGTCCTCTCAGTTTCCCATTTTTCCCAATATTAAATTCACTTGTCTACATTTTGCAGCAATCTGTTACTTTAAGAAGACTCCTCATGAAAATTTGCCAGAATTTTAATGTGAATTTCTCCAAACACACACAGTTTTTATATGCCATTTTGACCAATGTATGCAGTTTTGCAAGCAGTTTCTCCTAATCTGTGCATATAAGACAAATACATAATACTTTTGTAAACATTACTGGAGAACTGCATCACAAAATTCAGATATGTGCAAATTACAAAGCTTAGCTGTGTTTCGGTTTGCGTATTGTTTTGGAAAGTGTGGCTATTGACTTTAAAGGAGCACTGAATCACAGTTCTCCTCCATCCCTAATTCAGATATGAACTGACTTGATTTGCACCTCCTGGGCTAATGTGCAGCTGAGAATGTAGGGTGCAATCCTGACCCTGGTAGCTTCTTGGCAGGATTTATTAGAGCATTGAAACTACTACTGCATCTACAGCCCTACTGAGCACACCAGCTGGGTGGAAGGTGTAGACTGCATTCCTCCTCACCCCTAAAGAAACACCTTGTTTTGGGATTTTACCATTGACTGTCACTTGCTGGGAATCCACCAGTTGCACTTCCATCTGTTCAGCAGGTGGAAGGGGAAGCTCTGTGCTGGTGGAGTGACACCAACAACCCTCCACAGGTGGGGTCCAGGAGAAGGTCCGGAAAAGACAAAGGGAAGGACATTTTCATACAATGGATACATAAGCAGATTGTGAAGTTCATTTCTGGGAGAGCTAAAGATGACAAAGGTTCTGCAAACCAAGCTCTACGAGGAACGGTTGAGGGAACTGGGTATGTTTAGCCTGGATGATAGGAGAGTGAGAGGAGATAGGGTAGACACCTTCAAATATCTAAAGGGCTGTCACATGGAAGATGGAGCAAGCTTGTGTTCTCCTGCTCTCAAGCATAGAAGCCAACGCCTAGGATTCCCCCCCCCCCATAAAATATTTGAGGGAGCCGCCCTCCCAAGTTGATGGGCATTGCAATTCAAATGGTGTATGTGTGCTACATCTTGTGATCAATTATGAGGGTCAGAGCTTAGCTGTGTGAGATTTTGATCAGCTCCGGTCCATCTGGAGCTGATACAGGCTCGTCTTATCTTGAGCCCAAGCAGAGTGTAGTCACGCAACGAAAGGATAAGCAGGTAATGTGCTACATGCTAAAGTTTATTTACACTCTATGCTGAGAGCATACAAACATACATCCTGCCTCTGTGTGATGGCCTGGGATTCCGAGTCTGAGAGTGAACCGGAGGAATCCCAGCTGGCACAGGAGTCCCCGCCTCCAGGGCCGGCTGAACTGGGGCAGGGCCTTGATTCTGAGGAGCCTGCACCTGGGCCGGATCCTCAGGAGCAGGCACCAGGTGAATCCATTCTGGCCCCAGAGGTGGTTGAGGACTCAGTGCCTGCAGGTGAGTCTCCCCCTGGGCCCAGTAACCCTTCAGCCTCTCCTGAACTGCAGAGGCTTAGGGCAGAGAGGCGAAGGGAACTGGTTTCTCCCAGGAGGAGTGCTCGCCTTAAGGCCAGGGGAGGCGGGGCTCCTGGGGGCCGGGGCCGCCCCTGGCCTCAGAGAAGATAAAGGCCACTGAGCCCGGTCCCAGGTTGCGGGAGCAACGTCGTCTTTGAAGAGCTGTTTTGGCCAGCATCCAGTCCTGTTCCTCCAGTGTTCCTATTCCCCGCCCGGCTTCCTGCTTCTGATCTTCGAGTGTTCCTGTCCCTGCCCGGCTCCCTGCTTCGGACCTCGCCTCGCACCTTGTGGACTATTTCCAGGCTAGTGACTCAGGACTGAACCTTGACTACGGTAGCAGTAACCTTCCCCCCGGGACCAGCACACTCTGTGAGAGCAGAGAAGCAACTCCTCTCGACACAAAGAAACCGAGAGACCTGTGAAAAACAGGAAACCAGTGTACGTCACATCCAGTCTCCCATTCCTGTGGGAACCCAACAGTAACTCCGACTGTGGAATGTAAACAATGTCTTGTGACAAGCATTTTGCTGCTCAGTGAGGGAAATAGAAGCCAACAACCTGCCCCCCCATATTTTATTCAAGTTGTCACCCCTGCTCTGGAGGGTCGGACCTGAAAGCAATGGATTCAAGTGACAAGAAATGAGATTCTACCTAAACATCAGGAAGAACTTTTGGATGGTAAGAGCTGTTTGACAGTGGACTGGACTCCCTCAGAAGGTCATTTAACCCAACCCCCTGCAATGCAGGAATCTCTACTAAAGCATCCTCAACAGTCTAGAGAAGGCAAAGGTAATCACACTTGTTCCTTTGTTCTCAAATGATCGTTCCAAGATGACCAATCATCTTGAGGTCGAAGAGAGAAGTTTGAGAAGGAGATGGAAGTTGTAGAGGGGATGCAACCTATGAGTCTAAACTTCAAAGGATAGACAGTTCAGCATAGAGGTCAATGGTGCAGGGATAGTCGGGGAATCTGGAGGTCCTTTCTTTGTCTGTTTTAACCTCATGCAAACCCTTTTATGCAAACTGAGTTGCACCTATACTTCCGACATCTGGGACCCATCTTCAGACCAAAAATGCATTTGTATGGTGACATTACTGCTGTTGCACACCACCTTAGGTTAGGCTGAAGGCCAGTACTGGGTCCCAACCCATCAGCTGGAGAACAGTGATGTGGATGAGCTGCAATGATCTTGAAACATCCCCTGAGCTTAAAACTTTCACAACTCCCATGAGGACGTGAATATGCCCTTTGGCTCCTACTTAGTAAATATGTGTCTCCTTGGGTTGATTATACTGTCTCAGCTTCACAGGATGCCAGGATGCATTAGCCGCCAAATTAAATTTTGGGGTAAGTAATAGCCAGGTGCTCGCAGGTAGCTTTGTTCGACAAATAATGAAAAGCCGCCTGGAAAAAAAAATCAACTTACCTAGCCATTTACTCTGTGGATAAATGTGGGAGAAAGTAATAATAGCCATAACTGAGATTTATATAGCTCCTTTCATCCCAACGGGTCCCGAGGGCTTCATTCACGGCGGCACAAAGAGGTGGCTTGCTTGCTGCTGGAATGCAGCGCTTCTGGGGAGGGACGTATCAGCTGCGTCATGTTAGTCAGAAAGACAATGCCCCCCTTCTTTTAATCAGAAGAAGAGAAGAATAAAATACATTGGATTATAATTGCTTTAAAGCTTCTTTCTACCATAGTCAGAATTTATCTCCCCGTAATAAATTTGGACCCGGGTGTTATACCCAAAAGCTGATATAAAGACCAGGAACTACTTGAGAAAGGGGTGGCCTTGTGCCTCAGGCCATTCTTCCTGGCACAGAAGGAACACATGCATGTCAAGAGAGATCTGGAAAACGGCAGGGACATTTCCTGCTGAAACTCTATAGGTAAGGAGTTCCATAGATCAGGGCCTGTCACACTAAGGCTTGGTCCCTCTTGAAGGCCAACCTCAGGGGCATAGAGAACCACCAGAAGTGCTCCATCAGAGGATCTTAGTGTTTATGGTGGAGCATAACGAATTAGGCAATCCTTAAAATTACTTTGGACCCAAATTGTTTTGGGCCTTGAGAATTAACACAAGAACCTTGAACCTGGCTCAGAAACAAATTGGTAACTGGTGTAGCTATTTCAGCAGTGGAGTAACATGCAGCCAGTAATCTGCTCCTGTGAGCAGCCTGACTACTGCATTTTTTCCAGCTAGGGCTAGTCCCCACTTAGATTCTACTTCAAATCATGTGGTGGCTCTCCAAAATCCCAACGCACCTTTGGAGCAACCTCAATATTTTGGATGTTAGGTGGGCTTATTTCCTATACAAAACATAACCCATCCCCAGGCAAGGAAAACAGTGGCCTTCCAAATGTTGTTGGACTCCAACTCCTACCACCCAAGATCATTGGGCCATGCTGGCTGGAGATGATAGGAGTTGGAGTCTAACAATGTCTGGAGGCCAGGGGGGTTCCCATTCCTGCTCCCTGGGTAGTTGTATTGGTGATTCTTGCCACTGGGGCCTTCTCCTGTTAATCTTTGCCTCCTGTCAAGAGCTTACTTCTTTCCAGAAGTTCCAGGAGGGTCCATATATATCATACCATGGACTCTCCTGACCCCACTCCTTGTATTCTGACAGTGCAGCAAATTAAGAGGTCTTGGCAGCTGATGCGCTGTATGAGCTGGCAGAAATATCTCCCTTCTTATGACCTTCGTGGTTATGGCACAGGGTGAGGATCATCACCGCAGCATAGATAAATCAAGGGACTTTTGTTAGGGAGTCTAGGTCATAAAGTAATTGTGGAGTACAAGGGCATCAATCTTCAAAGACAGAGGCAGCTCTTGTTCAGCCTATAGATCGAGGTAAGATTAGATCAAGGTGAGAGCCAACAGGTTTCACGAGGGCGGGGGTTGACTTAAAATGAAGGATGTGCAAACCTTTTGGAGACATGTTGCAAGTTTTTTATCAGGCATTTCACCTGAAAAGCAGCCTAAAGCTGGGGGAGGGGGGGAAATCTGCTTCAGATTTCATTTTAGGTTGGGTTTGCTAGATACTCTCAAGAAGCACATGAATAGATTCCCCCCCCTTTTTCTTTTAGAGTTATGGCCTTATGATGGATTTGGCAGCAGCCAAGATTATCGGAATCCCTTCAGCCTGATAAATGTTGCTAGCCTTATCAAAACACCTTTTTGCCTCCTTTGAAATTCTAAATTCACATAAAAAACAACAACTGAGTGGCAACTGTAGTTGACTTTACAAATGTTGTTTCACTAAAGAAACACTAGCCAACTGATTGTGTGGATCTTAGTTGATTAATCAATGAGTTGTGGTCAGTGAAGGCTGCAATCCTAACCTTATTACCTGGGAGTAAGTTATTTTATTTTATTTTTATTTTATTGAATTTATATACCGCTCTATACCTGGGGGTCTCAGGGTGGTTCACAGAAAAAAGTTCCACTGATTTGTCTGCTTAACCTCTGGCCCACCTACCACAAACATGTTTCCCTTGAGAAGTTGCCCAGAATACAAAGCGGCTCTTGAAAAGACAAAGTCTCCCCACTCCTGAGGCATTGCATCAGATGGGGGGGAAGCTTTGGCTCACTGGATGTTGCTAAACTACAGATCCTGTCAACCCCAGCCAACATGGCCAATGTTTTAGCAGCTTCCAAAGCACTCAACAAGCAGCTGGTTGTTGGGAGCCTTTGAAATTCTGCAGAAATCAGGATCTCAGTGCTTGATTTCTCTTCTCTTCATTGAATGAAGCTAGAGAAGGCAGATCCTTGTCAGTCCAGGTGTGTGCAAGAGCTCTGCAAGGAGCTCTCTCACTCATCCCAAACCAGTGCTAAGCAGGATCACCCCTCCATCAGCTGACGTGAAGGGAAGGTGGTCCTGCTTGGTCCAGGTATCTCCCTGCTTTCATTTCAACAGATGTTTCACTTCAAAGTGTCTTTCAGTGAAGAAACTGCTGAAATGAAGATGGGAAAATGCATACTTTCAGCACTGCCTTGGTGCCTGCTAGTGCTTTGAAGCCCCAACCTTGGGACTTCAAAGCAATGAATCCCCTTCTTATGTCATTTGTGACATTAGGTGATTCACAGGTAGGTGGCCTCACTCACCTGTCAAATTGGTCCATGATGTAAATCATAATAAGGCTCTGACTCATGGATTTGGAAAGGTTTCCACCCGAAAGAAAGAAGAAAAAAAGAAAAGAAAAGAAAGAATTCTGATCCTTAAATGCTCCAGTCCTTGCATCAGTATAAAATATATGGGGATCATAACCACCAGTGTAATACCTGCATTATATTGGCATGCTGTGCTAATTCTAAGATAGCTATTTTACCCACACCTCTATCCCAGGTTCTAAATAGAAAACACAGTAGCAAAGGCAAGAGTAAAACTGACATACACCCCTCTAGGTTTGTTGCTCATTGTATCACCCTACCACCATTGGTGTTTTCAATCACAGGCTTTCTTCTCTCCTTCCTATAAGTAGCCAGCTGAGGGCAGTCTCCATCTGAGCTACTTTCTGAGCAGCCATTCCCCCCCCCCCCAAAATCTGACCTGAAACTTTAAGCAGTAAGTTTTGCAAAAGCTTCATGATCAAAGACTCTCTGGCTTAATGTGAATAAAGTAGAAAAAGAAGGGTCAAGGCTGCGTCTTTTCTGTTCCTCTTTGAAAGAAATGAGAAATCTCTTCAGTGACACAGTTGTGATTTATCAACACAAATAAACAAGATATGGGGAATAAAAACAAGATACAAGGAACATTAGAATCTTGCTAGATCAGAAGGTCCTTGCCTGATCTGACCAAAGGTCCATGAAGTCCAGCATTCTGTGTCAAAACAAAAAGAAAATCTTACCCCATGTTTCTAGGTAGTTCAAAATCAGGCTATGAATACAGTAATACAAACACAGGAGGCTGCCTTGTACTGAATCAAACCATTGATCCACCTAGAGCAGTATTCTCTAAACCAGGGTTTCCCATTATTGGATCTCCAGCTGTTATTGGACTACAACTCCCATCATTCCTAGCTAGAAGGACCAATGGTTCCAAAATGTTGCCTCCCTAACTTTGGTATCTGAGCTCATATCTTAATCCGCTGCTCCTCGCACATAGAGACCATCCCCTTGATGACCTTCAAATTTTTTCCTGTTTGGAGGGGAAAGACTTGGGGAAACCCAGGGAGAACTGGAAAGACAGCTGTGTCCCACCATTTCTCTCCTCATGCAGCCCCCCCTGAACTGAAGCACCCTACCCATGCCAATTTTCACTTGCCAATTTTCACTCGCCGAGTGAGTGGCTCGGTTTGGGGGGTAGGTTGTGGGCCGCATAAATGACCCCTGTGGGCCGCTTGTGGCCCATGAGCCTTAGGTTGCCAACCCTTGGTCTACACTGAATGGCAGGAGCTGTCCATGGTTCCAGACAGGAGGGTCTCCCTGTCCTGCTTGGAAATGCCAAGGCTTGAACCTGGTACCTTCTGCATGCAAAGCAGGTGATCGACCACTGAGCTACAGCTGCTTTTCCTGGCAGCGATGCTAGCCATGCAAGAAACAGCCCTGCCACCCTAGCTCAAAAGTGAGGTGAAGACACGAGCCTACAGTCCACGTCTTCATCGTATGAATTTCCTTCCAACGCACAAGCACGGCAGATTGCAAACATGGGCAGATGCTAGATCTGAAATACGGCGCTGTCTGCTATTTATTGAGATCACAGGTGTTGGCAAAGTTGTCGATCAATATTTCTTATTGAGCCAACAGCCGCGCACGTGGTGTCCTCGATGCTTAGGTGTAATGATGCAGTTACTGTAACGATAAATCTAGTCCGTGGTTTACACAGGGCCTATGGTATTTGATTTCATTTCAATCAATGTTTGTAATCTCTGCCTCTCTGGGTTGTCTCTTTTACATTCCGACAGTCGCACTAGGACTGGCGTTGACAGTCCGTGTGCTGCATAAAGGACTGACAGAGTAAGGCCTGCGTGCCTTTGAAATGAGTCCTAATAAGACACTTGTTTGAAATGTAAGATCAGTGTCATTTTTCAGCCAGAGGAACTGTGCGTGCTGAGCTTTTGGGGGTGGGAGAGACAGCATAGCACAGCAGCTGAAAGATGGAGCTGCAGAGTAGCAGCAGGACCCATGGTCCAGAATTTGCCTCTTCTGTGAACTCGCTATCTGGCCTTGAAAAACTCTCTTTTTCAGGCTCAGCTCCTCTTCTCCACTGGGCACGATAACACAGACGTGTATTTAAGGTTGTAGGGAATGGCAGGTTCTGAGGGAATCACACCAGGAACTCAGACACCTGACTCCCTGCACGGCTCCAGGATGAAGCAAATTCTTGGCTTATATTTGCTGGAGTGCCTTCCAGAACTAAGGAGTGTGGCCTGGCAGCATATAACCCCTGTGCTCACCTGAGATCTGCAATAGTTGCAGATTTGCTACTGGGCCCAGTCCAAGGTGTTACTATGAGTATATTAAGTCCTTCACAACTTGGGGCCAGTTTACCTATGTATACCTCATTTACACCCACTCGACTGCTTCAGTAGCACTGTTACAGATGCCACAAAATGCCATTCTACATCAATCTTTTAGTGTGGTAGCACCTGCACTTTGGAACTCCCTTCCGATTGATATAAGGCAGGCACCTTCCCTGTTCTCTTTTTGGTGCCTGCTAAAAACATTTTTGTTTAGACTAGCCCACTCAGATATTTAGAAAATTGATGTATGTTTTAATATATTTTCAGTCTAAGGTTGATTTTCTCTTGGGGGGGGGAGTTTTAGATTCTTGTTCTGTTATGGATGCTTTAGTTGAGATTCCTTGATTGCAGGGGGTTGGACAAGATCACTCCTGATGTTCCTTCCACCTCTAAGATTCTACGATTTTGTGCTTCTTATTGATAATTTTATTGTTTTCTTTTTTGAAAATAACTTTGAGGTTTTGTTTCATTTTTTAAAAAAACAATCGCACAGTATACACATTTTATGAGATAAAAACATTACTAAAAGAAAAAAGAAAGGACTGTCAGCTGACATTAATAATAATAATTATCATTCATTCATCCTATCCTAATTTAAATGTACGTTAATTTAAGCTGTACCTAAGCTTAAATAGATATCCAAACAACACTGATGACTGTAAGATAGACATTCAAATGTGGCGAAGGGCAGTAAGGTCTCCAGACCTTTGAGTAATGGATGGTAGGCATATATCCTGTTAGGATATAGTTCTGTTCCACCTTAAAAGGAACAGGCATGACTGTTGTGTGTCACATGCCTATTTACTTCCAGCACAGTCTGCTGAGAACTTCCATTTGTATATTGCTTTTGCTATACCGCTGTGTGCTTGGACACGAAGGGAAGCAGACATGTTTTTCCCTTTGTTCCTGAACTATGCTGAATAAACGCCTGTAAATAATGCTTACACATGTCTCTGTCCGCCACTTCCGTTGTGAGAAGTTATTCCCTCTGCTGATTAGAGTGTGCCAAGTCTATAAAGGTCTTTGAGGCTAGCGTTGCTGTTTGATGCTGTTCCGAGGAGTGGAGATCGCCCAGCTGCCAGCAAGTGGCTGGAGCCAGCTGGGCGGCCTGCCAAATGCCCCCGTCTCCCGGCAGCATCCCAACCTTGAAGTCCTTCTGCAACCACAAAATAGCATGCAGGAACATAATTGAAACATCTATAAATATCATAATGAGTCTGGGGTGGGGGGAAGGAGGCTGTTTGCAGAGACCCTTCTAACCCCTAAATCCAGCAAGTGTTAAAATATAAGCCAGGCTAGCTTCCTGTTGAGGTGATAGCCTGGGTGATGGGCCATTAAGGGAACAAAGGAAATGGATTTATGTGAGATGGAAAATGGGAGGGGTTGTCTGGTAGTTAGACTAAGGCAAGAGCTGAGTGTTGGCAGGGATGTAGGCGAAGAGTAAAGCAGCAAGCTAGGAGAAGGCAGAGAGACAGAGCCATGTTTGGTGTCTGTTTGAATCCAAGGCTGTGGCTATGGGGGGAAACAAAACTCTTTGGGGATGTTATCTCTGGGAATCCCTCCATTGCAGGCTCGGGTTATATATATGTGCAAATAAACCATATATCATAAAGACACACCAGCCTCTGCTTCATTCCAGGGATTCCAGCACCTGGAATTGTAGCCTTATTAGACTCTACCGACTGGTGGGGTCTGCGATGCTCCTGGAAGGGAGGAAGGAAGTCAAATGACACCGAGGTTGATTCAGAGAAAGAGTTTATTCTGCTCTCCGGATAGCAGAAGGCACTTGCGTGGTCAGTTCACAGCAAGTCCAAAGAAATGACAGATTTCATGCAGTATATATATCCTCCAGGCATCCTCCCCCCCTTCCCCAGGAATCTAACCACGTCAGCTCATACAAGCAGGCTGACATCACAGATGTTCCTGCTCTGGTACTCTTAACCATAAAAGGGTATTCTTCTTCCTGTACTCTTGACCATAAAAGGGTGTTCCTGTTCCTGTTCCTATACTCTTATCTTGGAGCAAGAGGTCACCAACTCCTGGCTCTGTTCCCAGGTGGCTGACAAGGTCTGTGCCTCAGTGTAAGATAAGACCCAGATGCGTCATCCCTGCTCCACTTTGGAATGGACAAGGCCATTCTTTAGGTGTCATGGACTGATAAAGGAGAGAGCTTTGAGCACTTGTTTATACAGCTGGGTTTTGGCTCAAGAGCTCAAGTTAAAGCATTTTAGAAATGCTCCCTTGGAGAAGGAAAAATGCGGATTTTGGGGCCCGTTTCAGACTGACTGCCCAGTCAGGTTTTAGGTTTTGGAAACCCATTCCTTCAGAATCTCTGGAATCTTGCACCACTTGGAGATCGGAGTGGCGTACAATGAAATCAAGGCATTGAAAAGCAGACAACTGTGTTTGAAAAGCAGGTGTGTTTTTATTTATGGGACCCTCCATTTCCCATTCACTCTTGTGCACACGCACCCATTTGTACTACTCACGCATTTCATTCATCTATCTGTGTTACGTACACATGGTCACACTTCTCGGTCTAACACTTCACTTCTGATAGTGCCGTGTCCCTCTTTCTCCAACACCCTTCCTGCCAACAGCCCCATCTGTTCCTAGAACTTTGGTGTTGACGGGCTTGATTTTAAGTTTTTGAGAAACTGGGACATTTGTACGACACAATGCCTCATCAGCGAAGCCATTTCTCCTGATTGCATTAGAGGGTTGGGCCATTTCATGGGGGAGAAGGTCTATCCAAGGCTAGTAGCCATGATATCTATGCTCTGCCTTCACGACTGAATGCTCCACAGCAATTCTTCTGAATACCAATTGGTGGAAACCTTAGGAGGGGAGAGTGTTCTTGTACTCAAATCCTACTGGAGAGATTCCCATAGGAATCTTGTTGGCCACTGGACCTATCCTATGTTTTTATGAAGTCTACAGACAAGATGGAACCCACCTCAGCAGTGAAGTCAGTTTTCCTCTTTGGGTGACTGAAGCCTATGGAGGAGGTCTTGCCCAGTAGCTGGGAGGAAAGCTTTAGCATACCTATAGTCTTAGGTGCATACTTGTGCTGGCTCAGAGTAGGGATGTCTGAATCTCTCACTGTTGCCTTCATTAGGACAGTTTCGCCCTTTCTGTATTAAGATGCCATTAAACAAAATAATTTGCTTGCATCCCTGTTAATCCAGAAAATCACAGGAAAAAGGTGATGGAATTTTGGGGTGGTATACAAGCATATAGTTCTTCTTGCCACTTTCAAGAGGGAACAGAAGCATGCATGTGCAGAAAGGGTGGCGTAGTAGTGATGTACAATGAAGTTTGTTTTTGTGCCACTCCACGCCCACTAGTATGAATGAAATTTAGCATAGCATGCTGGTATATCAGTCAAAAGGCCATAGTTCCAAAATGTAACATAACGTAACAGATACTGCAGAAAACAGGAGAGAAGCACTAGCATTGTAATCAGGAAAACTAACCGGGAAAACCCACATTTGAATGCACCCATAGTTGTCCTCTCAAAAATTTACCACAATTATAATTATTATATATTATTTATTATTAAAAGACTCGAAGCAACTTAGATTTAAGCGCGCACACACACACTGCCGAAACCAAAGGAAAAGCCACACAATGTGGGAAATGTAATCAACTGCATATCATTTATGGCCGGAAAGCAACGACAGTGAATACCAATTGCAACCACTTGATTCCTTTCCAGCAATGGTTTTGCAAGAATTCTCCAGCATCCCTCCCTGGAGCATCTCCTAGTTATTTATTTAGTTTACTTTTTATTATAATTATTTACTCTTATTCCCCTTTACTGCATTTATATCCCACCTTTTTCTTCAAGGACCTCAAGATGGTGCACATGATTCTCCCCACACCTCAGTAATGTCCACAAAAATCCTGTGAGGTAGGTTAGGCTGAGAGGCAGTGACTTGCCCAAGGTCACTCAGGGAGCTTCATGGCCAAGTAGGGATTTGAACCCTCGTCTCCCAGATCCTAGTCCGACACCCTAACCACTACACCATACTGGCTTTCCTCCATGGAGTGAACCACTGTTTCCTTTTCTTCTCTTCAGCTTCTCTTACTCAAGTGGCAAATTGTCAGAACCACTCTTCTCTGCTCCCCCTGTGAAATTGAACATTTTGTGCTTTCCATTTGATGCCTCAATCATGTCTCTACAAATTGTCATGGTGATGCCCTGATTCTATGAGGCTTTCATTATTTATTTTATCCAGTCTGTATTTTCCTCTGTGAATTTGGTTTTTTACTCATTGTGTTTTATATAGGCTTAGCATTTCTTCAAACAACCCTCACCTCCATGTTCTGGGAACACCTGAGCAAGTTTATCTTAGTGCTCACCTCCTGTGCGTCCTGCATTTACACGGCAGCTGGTGGTGGCACACCAGTTGGTAGGCAGGATCCTGACCCACCTGTGGTGATGACACTAAGCAAAACAATGCCCCCAGCACTGCCATTACTGTTTCACTGTTGCCCCCTCCCCCCATATATTTGGGTCCATCATAATTAGAAATTGTGGAGCCAGTGAACCTTTGCACAAGGCCCCAATATTCTGCTCAGCAACCCTGCTGGACCACCCAGAATTCCTCAAATTCCTCCCTAGGCAGGCAGGCAGGGGGGCACAGAGCCATTTGAGGAACACTGGCAAGGGTAGCTCAGCTATCTGCATGTTCGGTCCACAGAAAACCAGAACTGGAGCCAAAGACTGCCCAGTACTAATGCCAGGCCTATATTTATTTCTTTATTGTTTTACTTCTTAAAACAATGTTTAAAACTAACAAGTTTCTCAAGTTTGAGAAATAGGCATAAGGCACCTTACTTAAAATGACTGCTGGCATAAATTCAAAAATTCTTTGTCAATTGACTGACATTCAACAGGGTGGGAGTGTCTTTATAGGGAACCAGACAGAGGGCCTTCTTGGTAGTGGCGCCCACCATGTGGAATGTCCTCCCATCAGATGTCATGGAAATAAACAACGATCTGACTTTTAGAAGACATCTGAAGGCAACCCTGTTTGGGGAAGTTTTTAATGTTTGATGGTTCATTGTGTTTTTAATATTCTGTTCATAGCTGTCAACCTTCCCCGTTTTTGCGGGAAATTCCCTTATTCGAGCGCCGTTTCCCATTGCTTCCTGCTGCTATCCCAGATTGTTAGATATCCTGTAGACTGTCCCTGGGACAGGTGAGGCTGCTGATCCCTTATTTTCAAATCTGAAAGCTGACAGCTATGATTCTGTTGGGAGTCGTCCAGAGTGGCTGTGGAAACCCAGCCAGATGGGTGCGGTAACAATAACAATAACAATAACAATTTATTTTTCCTACTATAAGGTAATCCTCCTTTCTGGGAGAGTAATACAAAAGGCTCAGGAAGGTACAACTGTTGGGGAAGAATCCATGTCCACATCTGTCCTCGCTAGTGACTCCCTGTGATGTGAATTGGAGACCTCTCAAGAGGTAGACAAAGAGCTACCTGAGCATTCTCCAATTAACACACCATTAGCACATCTGAGCAGCCAAGGTCTCCTACACTTTCCAGAGACAACATTATAATTGGCAGAATACTTTATGGTCATTTATTTCAAGATGACCTTCTAGTATCAGAGCTGCTAATGGGTTTAATACATCCATGCAGGTCCTAGTGCGGGGTGGTGGGGGTGGAGTGGGTGCGAATTGTGCACTACCTAAGGAAGGGGGTTATTGTTCAAATAACTCCTCACCTTCCTTCCATTTCTCTGAGACTTCTTTTCACTCAGAGCTGGAGAGAATTAGGGGGGAAAGGCCAGGCTTTGCGAGTTGTTTTGAAAGTGCTCCGTGTCACAAGTTACGGCAGGGGAATTGCATCATTGGTATATTTGCCTTTCTGAGGACAGGCGAGTAAATTGTTACTCCAAAAGCAATTGAAGTCGCTCTTCTTGGCATCTGCTGGGTTGAAGGGATGAGTGGACAGTGAGGTGAATTTAACAGGGGGAAATGAAGGCGATGGAGGCAGGTGATCTGCTGATGGAAGGGTGTTGTTCCTACAGAGATGGGCTCAGTAAATTTTCTTCTGAAAAAGAAAATCCAGTCATTCTGATTTTAAAACTCAGAGGAAATTGCATTTGATTCTGTAAAAGAAAATACATCTTAAATAATTAATTTCAAGTATTTATACTTCTCTTCATCCAAAAAAGACTGCAAACAGTTTAGAAAGAAACGGCAAAACATGCAAAATCAAACTCAAATACTGTGTTCAAAAATCAAAATCTATAAATAATACAATATATAAAATGTCAAGCTCCATAACATGGAATTCCACTTGTTCATTACACTTCTACTCACTCAGACCCACATCTGCTAACACATGTGTACTTCCACCAACCTACACTTGCACACACTCACACTCACGTACAATTGTAGGATCCCAATAAAGGACTGCAGCCTCAGTAAGCTGTACAAATAAGATTTGTATTTTATTTTATCTGAGTTCCTCCTTCAGGGTCAATAGCTGTGACTGTTCATATAGCAACAACTTCCCATCAAATGTGATTTACAACTTGAATAGGATATTATGTAAACATAAATATATACTTTTTTGCTTGGAACACAAGGTTATCAGAAACTCTTCTTTCTAGAAAAGGTCTTTTGGCAGGGCCTGTTAGTACAGCCTCCTGGCAGTGACAAGGGATGCTGTACTTCACGCATAGCCAACATGGTGCCCAAATGGAGACTAGTCTGTTTGGGTGAATGGGGCACTGCCCCACCAATCTCAGTCTGCCCCCAGCTGGCCCCTACCTACCTGCCTCCAGTCCAGTCCAGTGGGTGGCAATTCCTGTCCATTTCCTCCTACTCAGTCACAGTGTTGCCCTTGTATGACTCAGCAGCAAGGAGGAGGGGGAGAAAGACAAAACTCTCATAGGCTCTGGCTCCATCTACTGTTGGCGTTCCCTGCATCCCACCTCTTCCAATGGGCCTGAACCACCATTGATGGTGCCCTCCAGATATTCCTGGAGCACAACTCCCATCAGTCCAAGCCAACATCACCAATGTCAAAGGATGGTTGGAGTTGTAGAAACGGCAGGTGGACCCTCCCTGAGCTGCCCCTGCTGTCCTTGTTCTACCTTGGAACCATGTTTGGATTTTTCTTGGAGAGGGCAGAAGCAAGTACAGTGGTACCTCGGGTTACATATGCTTCAGGTTACAGACTCCACTAACCCAGAAATAGTACCTCGGGTTAAGAACTTTGCTTCAGGATGAGAACAGAAATCATGGCGGCGCGGCGGCAGCAGGAGGCCCCATGAGCTAAAGTGGTGCTTCAGGTTAAGAACAGTTTCAGGTTTAGAACGGAACTTTGAACAAATTAAGTACATAACCAGAGGTACCACTGTATGTCTGCTCAAAGGGATACTACATTGCACAGAGCTATGTTGAATCCCAGAGAAATATCACCAGACAGCCTTCGTGAGCAGGAGAAAAATGGAATAGCTTGCAAAATTATAATCTCTTTTGATGTCGTAATGAGCACATCATCATTCAAGATCCCAGCTGATATGCAGGATACCAACTGATAGCTTTTTGTTCCCTCTCCTAGATGTTTAAAACGTAACCCCATTTTTAAAATCCTAAAACAGCAACAATTATTTTAGGAGGCATGGGGAAGAAAAGACTATTAAATATTTCCTTTCCTCTTCTTTCCCCCTTCATTAGAAGAAAATGAGACAAAGGGAGAAAAATCTGTCGGTCTGCTAAACTGTTGTCAGCTAATAAATCTGCAGCCATGGTGTACTGGGGTTCCCCTCCCCCATAAATCAGCAGTGGGGGGAATTAGATGGCAGGAGATGTTTTAATCAGCACTTGTAGAAAATCATTAGCTACACACCCTCATTCAGCAGCCAGCTCATTCGTCATTCCCAATCACAGGTTTCGCCAGCAGACCATTAACATTTTTTCAGTGACTTCTAAATGTAGGAAGAAAGGTGGAAGGGGGCAGTGTGTGTGTGTGTGTGTGTGTGTGTGTGTGTGATATAAATGGTCATGACACTGGTGGGGCATGCAGACAGTCACTCTCTGTTCTCCCCCTTTTCTTTCTCACCTTATGATTGCAGTAAAAACAAGGATGACGATGGATGCTGTTGGAGCAAGCTGGGCATCCAGCAAACATAGTTTGCAGGGGACGGGCTGTGTGTGATTGCGACTCAAACCAGACTGTGCACCCAACAAGCTGTATTCAGACTAAGTTAACTGCACTTGGAGAACTAAATGAAACTGACTTAGTTTGGATCAGATCCTTTTTTATTTTTTTGAAATTGTTTATTTAAAAGCCAGTATCCTTTCCCTAGGGACGCGGGTGGCGCTGTGGGTAAAACCTCAGTGCCTAGGACTTGCCGATCGCATGGTCGGCGGTTTGAATCCCCGCAGCGGGGTGAGCTTCCATCCTTCGGTCCCAGCTCCTGCCCACCTAGCAGTTCGAAAGCACCCCTAAGTGCAAGTAGATAAATAGGTACCACTTTATAGCGGGAAGGTAAACAGCGTTTCCGTGTGCTGCGCTGGTGCCGGCTCACCAGAGCAGCTTGTCACGCTGGCCACGTGACCCGGAAGTGTCTGCAGACAGCGCTGGCCCCCGGCCTCTTAAGTGAGATGGGCGCACAACCCTAGAGTCGGACACGACTGGCCCGTACAGGCAGGGGTACCTTTACTATCCTTTCCCTAGGGATCATCTCAGGATTAAATTCCAGCTTGTCCCAGTTTCACAAAAGACTGCAGTAAAGTCTTTCCTGTTCTGGTGGTATGCTGATTTTTTGGGCAAATTCATGCAGATCACCTTCTTTTTTTTTAAGGCGTAGTATTTTGGGGTTTTGTTTAGTTTTTTACATTAAAAAGACACTTAAAAAGTGGTTTGAGGGCTGTATCGCTGTTTCCCCTTGTATGCTTTGAAAAGCGTATTAGAGTTTACAGAACTCATAAGGGCGAAAAGATGAGATCAGAGATCAGTGATGAGTATCTTTGGAACTCTTTGCCGTACACTATGGGACCTTTGAGACACAGGTGGCGCCGTGGGTTAAACCACAGAGCCTAGGACTTGCCGACCAGAAGGTTGGCGATTCAAATCCCCACGATGGGGCAAGCTCCCGTTCCTCAGTCCCTCCTCCTGCCAACCTAGCAGTTCGAAAGCACATCAAAGTGCAAGTAGATAAACAGGGACCGCTCCGGCAGGAAGGTAAACGGCGTTTCCGTGCGCTGCTCTGGTTTGCCAGAAGTGGCTTTGTCATGCTGGCCACATGACCTGGAAGCTGTATGCCAGCTCCCTCGGCCAATAAAGTGAGATGAGCGCCACAACCCCACAATCGGCCATGACTAGACCTAATGGTCAGGGGTCCCTTTACCATTTATGGGACCTTTGAAGAGAGACATAATAATTGGTTTTGTATCTTATGTATTTTTTTTAACCTGCTTTTCTGCTATGCACACTGGGGGGGAGGGGGACAGATGCATGTGAGAAGCCTGAAAGCAAGATGTTAGTGCAATAACACTCAGCTCACTTCTGATTCCCAGCAACTGGTGTTCAGAGGCATACTACCTCCAACAATGAGAACATAGCCAACTGGGGGTTCTTATTATAGAATAGACATCCATAAGTTACGGTTTCTTTTTGGAGTGGACACCTGAACTTTGTCCATGAATGGACAAACTACCTTTAGAGTTATGAGCTAAGAAGAAAAAACCAGACAACAGACAAATGCCATGCTATTTGGACATTTTATTTCTTAAGGACAAAGGAGCATGGATATTGCCTGCCTTCGACACATGTATGCCTTTAGAGCAGTTTTTGTTGTTTAGTTGTTTAGTCGTGTCTGACTCTTCATGACCCCATGGACCAGAGCATGCCAGACACTCCTGTCTTCCACTGCCTCCCACAGTTTGGTCAGACTCATGTTTGTAGCTTCGAGAACGCTGTCCAACCATCTCGTCCTCCGTCATCCCCTTCTCCTTGTGCCCTCTGTCTTTCCCAACATCAGGGTCTTTTCCAGGGAGTCTTCTCTTTTCATGAGGTGGCCAAAGTATTGGGGCCTCAGCAGCATCATGGACTAAAGCTTTCTTCTTTACTTTTACCAACATTATACTGCAGCAAGAAAGGAGGTGGGGAGATTTATTTTGTTTACTGCTTTACATTTTTTTAAAATTTCTCTTCATTGTATTAGAACAACTTCTGTAAGAGTTGAAAAGCAATAAAGTAGAATTTAAAAAGAAAGAAAGAATAGGTATGGCCCGAAGGGACAGGAGGCCACCGCCTTGCTGAAGCTAAGCAGGACTAGGTGTGGTCAGTGTTTGGATGGGTGACCACTTGGGAATCACACATATACATTGGGTTGTGCTGGCTTGGGCCAGTGGGAGTTGTGACCCAAAACATATGGAGGGCACAAGATTGGGAAATGATGAGCTAGAATTGTTGAAACTCTACTGTATAATGTGGAAAACATACAGATTCTGTACTGTTCTTACTTTCTCTCTGCAACAAAAACCGATTTAGGTTAGAGGGTAGAAATTTGACCAACAATCCAGAAAGTCATTACCCCTCAGAGCCAAATACTCATATATTATTGCTATTATTTCAAAATTAATAGCCCAAAGACTTCAGAGATTGCTCCATAAATCCCATACCACCCTCTGAGTGCAATCTGCTGTTGTCACTGAATTTCAGCACAGAGGGTTGGTAAATAGGAAAGATTTTTCACGTCAGTGGTGGAAATGTACTTAAAATTCCAAAGTGGACCGCAGAAAGGATGCATAGGAATCAATGTAAGGCAGACATAGGCAAACTCGGCCCTCCAGATGTTTTAGGACTACAACTCCCACCATCCCTGACCACTGGTCCTGTTAGCTAGGGATGATGGGAGTTGTAGTCCCAAAACATCTGGAGGGCCAAGTTTGCCTATGCCTGATGTAAGGAGATGTAACCTCCTCTGCAGTTCCTCCTCAGTCAGACTGTTTTATAAACTGCCACCCCTTCCTTTAGATTTTATCCACCATAACCTAATCTTGGCATATACAGGGTTGCGAAGGAGTTATTAGTTTCCTTTTAATGAAAGAGTGGGATCGGTCTGTCACCAACCCAGGCCACTTTTTCATGTCTTCACTTGTAAATTCAGTTCATCTTATTTCTGCATTAATATGGCCACATTCACACCATACATTTGAAGTGCTATGATGCCACTTTGAACAGTTATGGCTTTCCCCAAAGCATTCTGGGAGCTGTAGTTTGTTAAGGGTGATAAGAGTTGCTAGCAGACCCTACATCCCTCACAGAGCTACAATTCCCAGAGTCTCCTGGGAAGAGGGATTGATTGTTATTCCACTCTGCCAGCTGCAGCTCTGGGAGATTTGCATGGCAAGGCTTAGCTCTGCAACCTGCATTTGGGGATTCCATTTTTGATGGCTCTATATTAGGGTGGATTCCAAGGCATTGGGGACCCTGGTTCAAATCCAAAATAAATCCAGGCTGGGCTCTTTGATGCCTGCAGTGCCTGATGCTTGGCATATCTGGAGCATGTTCAGGAAGTTAATCTAGTTACTCAAGGCTATTTTCAGGACCAATATGTGTGAAACTGTTAGTCTTTACCTACAAAACTATATTGCAGTCTCCACCAACGGTGTGTGTGTTGGGAGTCCAATCTGTGATTGGCAGAGAGTGCTTATATTTTCATTTAAACGGGTTATTTTAATCAAAATGAGTTCTGTTTACATAGTGGGCATAGCTGACCCAGGGATGCATTGCAAGTTTAAGGTTTCCTGACAACAAAAGTTCAGGCAATTTGGATTTTCTGCATTCAGGTAATTGGAACCGTACCATAAAAAATTTCTCAGATTGAGGCTCTAGAGGTTATTCAGCCCCGCAAATGTAGTCACACACACACACACGTATAATTATTGCAGAGATCTTTTGACATATTGGGGATGTTGACAAATTTTTGCAAATGGAATCCAGTATAGTGTCATACGTGTCATTATTGGGTGTGTTGGGAGGAATTCATTTTCATCAATTTTGTGGAATTTTTGTGGGCTTATTTTCCAACTGTCACAAAACTTCTCCCTTTAAGTTCCTGGTTCCTTACTACCAGAAACACTTGGCACTATCATTACTTCCTATGTTATCAGGTGGTAATGAGGAGCAACATTTATTTTGTCTATTTAATGTTTGCTTATTTAAGTATGTATTTGAGACTTTTATATACCACCCTAATATCTACTTCAAAATGGTTTATGGTGCAGTTAAAAACAAAACAGCAACAATCAAATATAAAGCAGCTGAATTCAAATCAAGCAGCACAATTAAATCTCAATTAAAAGAGCAGAGTAAATTGTTCATGTTGAAAATAGCAGCACCCCTCTGATATTTAAATTCCGAAGCATTAAATGCCCAAGAGAAAAAAAAATTCTATTCACCTGACACCCAAAATAAAGTGGAGGTCAGGCTGGCCTCCATGGAGGGAGAAGAGTTCCAAAATGAGGGCATCACAGACAAGAAAGCCCTCTTTTTTCTTGTCACCTGATGCCATGGCCCTAGTCTTGGGCTCAGCATCAAAGGAGGATGAGCTGGCCTAGTCCAGTACCACATCTGCACCATGCATTTAAAGTGCTCTGATTCTACTTTAACAGTCATGGCTTCCTCCACAAAAGTATGGGAACTGTAGTTTGTTAAGGGTGCCACAAGTCCCCTATTGCCTCACAGAGCTGCTATTTCCAGAGTAGTTTAAGAATCAGCCCCCTCTTCCTGGGGGACTCTCAAGCTAGGACCCTAACAGAGTTCTTCTCCCAAGCCTAGCAAATCTTCTTCTTCCTTGGCGATCACTCGTAGCTGAGTAAGATTGTCTTCCATAAATACGGTTTTAACAGTGAGTCCGTAAGTGACTGTGGAGGCCAATTCTGGATCCACATGTCCTTCCACAGTGGGGGCATAGGTTCCCGGGTGGGAGTTGATCATGGTAAGGGTTTGCCAAACGTGCCTTCCTCTTAGCATGTTTCTCCCTTGTGTCCTGAGTTCAAGCACCTTCAAAGCCCATGACATCTTTGGTAAAGGCTCTTCTCCAATTGGAGCGCTTGCAGGCCAGTGTTTCCCAGTTGTTGATGTTTATACTCTATTTTCTTAGATTTGCCTTGAGAGAGTCTTTAAATCTATTTTGTTGATCACCAGCATTACGCTTTCCATTTTCAAGTTCAGAATAGAGTTATTGTTGTTGTTGTTGTTTTTTAGTCGTTTAGTCGTGTCCAACTCTTCGTGACCCCATGGACCAGAGCACACCAGGCACTTCTGTCTTCCACTGCCTCCCACAGTTTGGTCAGACTCATGCTGGTAGCTTCGAGAACACCGTCCAGCCATCTCATCCTATGTCGTCCCCTTCTCCTTGTGCCCTCAATCTTTCCCAACATCAGGGTCTTTTCCAGGGAGTCTTCTCTTCTCATGAGGTGGCCAAAGTATTGGAGTCTTAGCTTCAGGACTTGTCCTTCTAGTGAGCACTCAGGGCCGATTTTCTTAAGAATGGAGAGGTTTGATCTTCTTGCAGTCCATGGGACTCACAAAAGTCTCCTCCAGCACCATCATTCAAAAGCATCAATTCTTCGGCGATCAGCCTTCTTTATGGTCCAGCTCTCACTTCCATAAATCACTACAGAATAGAGTAGTTCTAGCAAATACCTCCCATCCTAGTGCCCCTGCCCCACAGCACAGGGAGCACTTCAGGCAGGAGGCCACAGAAAGTAGATAAGATGTAGCAAATATATAAATAAATGTATGGTATTCAACTATGTTTTACTCAGGTCCTTTTTTGATTGAATATCTGACCCTTCCAATGATAGTTCTATTCAGAGTAGACTCAATGAAATTGATGCCTGGAGCATTGTGTTGGATCCAGTGCTAGATAGAATAGACCTAGTGAAGTTAATGAACCTAAGGTAGCCATGTACATTAACTTCAATAGGTCTATTCTATCCAGCACTGGATCCAGCACAATGCTCCAGGCATTCTACAGGCCACACATTAAAATGGTAAAACAAAAAATAAACAGCAGATCAAGCAGCTTAAAAACAAATGATTGGTCCAGTAAAGTTCTTCAGTGTGACAGCTCAGATAAAAAGGTCTACTTAACTCAGTTTCCTAGAGGAGATGGGGCCAGCTGCACCTTCCACATAGGAACTTCCATAATCCAGCCATGGCTACAGAAAGAAATCTTTCCAAATATTAAGCATCATAGCATAGTGGTAGAGGACATGCTTTGCATGCAAGAGGTTCCAGGTTCAGTCCCCAACACATAGCTGTCAACGTTTCGCTTTTTAAAAGGGAAGTTTCCTTATTCTGAATAGGAATCCTCGCAAGAAAAAGGGAAAGTTGATAGCTATGCCCCAACATCTCCAAGGAAAGTTGGAATATCCAGTGTCTGAACCCTGCAGACACAGGGGCATAGGAAGGGGGTGGTGGGGCGGACCACCCTGGGTGCCCTCACTGAGGGGGGGTGACATTTGGTGCTCCACCAGCCCTCAGCTCCCAAGCCTACCCCAAGCCGTTGGGTTAAGGGTGGAGCTGCACCGCTTTACCAGCGGCAATCCCCCCCTTCCTCCTTCGTTTTGACAGCTTGGGGAAGGTTTGGGAGTCACAGACAGGTGGTGCACTGAATGTTCACCATGGGCGGCTTCCTCCTCCCCCAGCTGCAGGGCGTGCATGCTGCTCCGGGCACCCAAGCATCTAGCCCATGTCTGGGAGGGCACCCTCCATGCCACGCCCACCTCGGGAGCTCACCCGCCCTGGGCAGCACGGGCATATGCTCCACCGCTGTGTAGACAACACTGAACTAGATGGATGAACCATTGATCTGATTCATTATAAGGCAGCTTCCTAAATTCCAGTTATGCCTCTAGCATCTATATACTTAAGAAAGCTAGATTTTTTCCATCTGTAACAGCTGGAGGCAGGAGTGCATTTTTTTTTAATTGGTTGAATGAATGAATTATGGTTGCTCCTGTACAGAAAACAACAGTATTTTTTAAAGAGGAGGAAACCTGACATGCTTCTAGGAAATGTCACCTCTCCCCACCCTCGTTTTCTTGTTGAAGATTTCCCTTGCCTCCCACCATTCGCTACTGCTTGCAGAGTGGGCTGTGTTTGTAAAACAAGAGCTGCCATGAAGCATGTTACAGGGCCAACAAATGGAAAATCCACTTTAAGATGCTGTGTCTCACTTGTCAAGACAGTGAGAGAATGATGGAGTGGATTGTGTCTGCAGGCTGTGTCCCTGATGCTTTTGTGCTTCAGTGAACTGAGAAGGTCCACAAAGCAAAAGGGATGTTTTGAGCTTGCAGACCATGGTTTTATCAAGCAGAGCTAAATGGTTCTCTGATCTACAGCATGTCTGGTTCACATGGGACAAGGGATCTCCCTTGTTTTGGTCTTGTGATCGGTGCCAGGATACCATGGGAGAAGGTTACGCTAGCCTCAATAGCTTCTGTGGACTAGGAAGATGGATGAGATATTACCACCACGTGAAGATGGAGGAGGTTTAAGCTGTGTAACCCAGGGGTGGGGAATCTTAGGCTTGTGAAATGAATGTGGCCCTCTAGACCTTTCTATCTGGCCTTCAAGACTACCCCAGTCCATGCCCCCAGTCCTTCTCCACACTTTCCTTGGGTGCTTCTGCTTCATTGCATTGTATCCTTGAACTTTGATCATGCCTCTTGCTTGCCTGGTTGGTGGACATTGAAGGAGATATGTTAGTGCATGTAGAACCCAGCAACCCCTATTTGAAATGGAACCTAATGTGTAAAGGTAAGAGTTGTATCCATTGCTCCGTACCCCTACTCTCCCTTTCCTTACTCATCAATGGATTGTGGCACCCAGCAGTTTGTCCACAAGGGAATGCAGCTCTCATTCTGAAAAAAAGTTTCTATTCCTGGTGTAACCCCTTAAATAAAGATGGCAGTGGTTGAAAATAAGTGGAAGCATGGCTGCCCCTATTTATCATGGACTGCTCACAGATTTTCTCGCATCCATCCCTACTAAATCAGTTTGTGCTACATCACTGTCCTGTTCTGTGAGTGCTTGAGGCTTTCTGCAGAAGTCCAACAGTGTTCCATCAAGAGGCCAAGTCAATAGTCTTAAGGCAGGAATCCAAAGCACCTGCAGAACCTTGGAGAGCTCCCAAAATTTTGCTGCGGCAACTGTGCAAGTTATTATACCAGCAAGAACCTAGATAATTGAACCCTTGTATATGTTAACTGGATCTAACATAGTAAGACCCACTTTCCCAGGGGAGTTGTCTGTCTATTAAAGGTGTGTTGCCTCATTTTTTCTGTTTTTGGTTCCTGCGGGGCTGGGGAGACATGGGGACTCCTCCTCTGAAGAAAGGTCTTGGCAATCCTGGAGCCAGCATGTCCCTGCCTCTGAGTCATCCACTGCATAGTCCCTGAGTCATGAGAATATCTATTTGTGAGACTTTGTTCATGGTTTGTCACGGTGAGTCACTTGAGTTGTGATTCTTCAGGGTTCAGCTCCCTCCTCTGGGTCCCAAGTCGTGGAGGGTGGACAATGCAACATCTCAAGCATCAACACATAGGCATGAGTGCTACAGCAACACACAGCCTAAAGGTAAAAGGTAAAGGGACCCCTGACCATTAGGTCCAGTCGTGGGCGACTCTGGGGTTGTGGTGCTCATCTTGCTTTATTGGCCGAGGGAGCCGGCGTACAGCTTCCGGGTCATGTGGCCAGCATGACTAAGCCACTTATGGTGAACCAGAGCAGCGCAAGGAAACGCCATTTACCTTCCCGCCGGAGCGATACCTATTTATCTACTTGCACTTTGACGTGCTTTCAAACTGCTAGGTTGCCAGGAGCAGGGACCGAGCAACAGGAGCTCACCCCGTCATGGGGATTCAAACCGCCGACCTTCTGATCGGCAAGTCCTAGGCTCTGTGGTTTAACCCACAGCGCCACCCGCATCCCGCCACACAGCATACACAACACTAAATGCAGAGCACAGCCTGCCATTTCAAACAATGCAGCTGCAGAGTACAAACTGTTAATAACCCATTGTAGGACAAATAGGTTTTTCTAGAGTATCTCTCAACAAAAGAACAAGCACGCTCCTGGCTTTTAGATCAGAGGAAGACTGGCAATTGCAGATGAAAACAATAACAGCATACAGGAGACACAGTGGAGACTTTAGCAGCATCTGTGGGGTGACGAGGAAGGAGAAGGACTTACATCTTTTGTAAGAGAACTTGGGTTTTGTAGTCATGCCCCTAGTTTTGTTTGTGAAATGTTGGGGGCCAGTAGGAGCCACACAAAAATCAACCAGCTACATATTTGCATACACACACATGTGTAAATACACACACACACACACCATAGCATAGGGTAAAGGGGCTCACAGCATTAACCTTCCAACGGACCTTGCCTCCCCATCAGGTTCTCATATAGATCACCAGGCTGTAGCTTTGGGTCCAGCACAGAACAAGACAAGTCTCTTGCATCTCCAGCTTCCAGTATCAGCCCATACTCACCAAGATAGCCAACCTTTATCCTTTCTAGGATGACCTGGCATCTAGCCATGTAAGGTGGGGAAAGAACCAGTCATTTGTCTCTATGACAACAGAGCTTGCTTTTTTTAAGCTTCTGTTGATGGGCATTTAGCTGAGCAGCTAAGCCCATTACCTTAATAAAGGAACCGGTTTGACAGGTTTCCTCGGATATATTCTAACCTCACTGATACAGGATTATAGGTCTGGAAAGGACCCATGGACATCATTCAGGCTGACCACCACTCCCAAACCCAGTGCTTCCCCCCCCCCCCGAGGGCACAGTACCCTTGTTAAAAAGTGTGGCACTTACTGTAACAACTTCATGGTGAGTACTGGAACCTATTTTTCTAGGGGAAAAGCACCGCCCAAACCTGTACCAGTATTGTCATTAGGCAGAGTGTGGTGACTGTCTTTGGAAGCAGATGCTGGTGGGGCAGCAGTGGCTGCATCCCAGGCATTCCTCCTGAGCCATTGGTGCCTGATGCCCATTGGAACTGGTAGGGCAGAAGCTGAGAAGCCAACAGTAGGTGTAACCAGAGCCAATGATAGGCAGAACCAACTAATTTTAATTTTCTCCCTTTCCTCCTCCATTCTAAGTAGTACAAGAGCAAAACTAGGACTAATGGATGAGCCTCCACTGTCCTGAGCACACACTCACCCACGCACCACCCATTCCCCTCTGCTGGAGGACTGCCGTACAGTTTGGTCTCCACCCCTAAACTCGCTTGTTGTGGTGGAGGATACTGTCATACTACTAGTGTTTTCACCTACCAGTCTGGACAGTTCTATACTTTGGGGAAGGGGGAGAATTTTGTCCTTTGCCTCTGGCAGCTAAACCTATTTTGCCAACTTTGCTTCCATGGAGGTGGTGGGGTGTTCTTGGAACCAGCATCTCATTTCACCAACACAGCTTTTTCTCTGTAGGTGGAGAATAACACCACTTACAAGGCCCAACTCACACGATAGAGCTGAACTCTAACTTTACACCACTTATTCCGGTGTGTGTGTGTGATTCAGTGATTCCTGTGTGGGCTGGACGTCAAAGGAGCCCAAGGTTTTCCAAGAGAACTAAAAAGCTTTCTCAATAAGGTGTTCGGCATGCACAGAGTGTGGCCATTCCGACACCAACCTCAAGCAGATGTTTTGAAGATGCTAACCCTCCGATACACATCTCATTTACTCAAGCTGTGAGTTCAATGACCAGCGACCTATAGAGCTGATGGCAGAAAATATTAGCCTCTCTTGAAACCATGCCCAGGAACATTCTCCTCCCTCTGAAGGTCAATGGCAAAATGTTTTTGCCCATTACAGGCAGTGGAGATATCTTTGCTTCACATGACAGGAGCTGTGGCGTACCATTTCCCTGTCAGGTTAGGATGAAAGCAAAATTAGCTCTAACATGGATTAACAAAACTGTTTTGTCTTTTCACTCCTTTCTTCTTCATTCGTATGTGTGTGTGTGTGTGTGTTTTAAATCATTGTTTTATTTTTTGAAACTGGGTTACATCTCTTCAATGTCATGCATAATTAATTGGGAGGCTCGGGGAAAACAGCAATCTCCCATCTCTCACAGGAATTGCTATGACATCGCCTGGTTCTCCTGCAGCTCCTAGTTTTGCAGATTGTTTCAGAAGGAGAAAGTTTCCCCCATTCATTTCCCCCTTCCCCCTTCCATGCCCTCCATCTGAAATTGCTTTTATTCCCCTACCCCTTGTGAGCTGTCCATCCCTTTAAGTAATCTCTTTAGATCTCTCCTCAGTTCCACCTCCACAGGACTCCTGTGATCCAAGTTTCCATGAACATTTTTAGATATATATCTTTTTTTTAAAAAAAAATACATCCTAGACACGTGTGTGCCCTCTCTGCAGTGTTGAAGCCAGTCACATGTTACCAATTTATTTAAAAAAAATTCAAGAGCTCCAAGACTCCAACAACAAAAAAGATATCAAATTGGGTTACAGAAGAGGAGGGAGGAGGATGTGGAGAAATATTTTTTCCCCTTCTCTCCTTCTCTCTCCAACCCCCTCCTTCAACTTTTGTGAAAGGGGCTTGATTGACAGCTCTGAAAACTACAAGTGTCAATATATTCATGTGAAATATGTGCACTGTGAGTAGCATTTTTTCCCTAACTGACCCTATTCTAGTGTATTGCACCTTCCTGGGCTGTCAAAACTCCAGTGTGTAATTCAGGAGAGGAAGAAACATTTCCAGCCTGAGGGCCTCATTCTTTTCTGGGCAAGCCTCTAAGGGCCACATGCCGGTGGTGAGGGAAGCAGTGAATGCAAATTTTACCTTTGTACAGTGGGCTAATTTCTAGACATGTTTTCACACACCTCTCTATTCTCTGTCTAGGCAAGCAAGATGCATTCTCAGAGTTTTAGGAGTTTTAGGACACTTTCCAGCCAGGACGCGGTTGGCGCTGTGGTCTAAACCACAGAGCCTAGGGCTTGCTGATCAGAGGGTCAGCGGTTTGAATCCCCGTGGCGGGGTGAGCTCCCGTTGCTCAGTCCCTGCTCCTGCCAACCTAGCAGTTCAAAAGCATGTCAAAGTGCAAGTAGATAAATAGGTCATGCTCTGGCAGGAAGGTAAATGTTGTTTCCGTGTGCTGCTCTGGTTCGCCAGAAGCGGCTTAGTCATGCTGGCCACATGACCTGGAAGCTGTACACGTGCTCCCTCGGCCAATAAAGCAAGATGAGAGCTGCAACCCCAAAGTCTTCTGCACCTGGACCTAACGGTCAGGTGTCCCTTTACCTTTACCAGACAGGCAAAAAATAGTCCAGCTGCCCATTTTCTCCTTCCTCCTCCCCTGGTCCATCTGGGGCTACCAAATTCTGAGCCAACAGGCCCTTGGCACCAAGAGCTTTTCATTGTGTAGATTCACTAGCCAGGTGCAGATGGCTTGCAGGGTGAAGGCATTGAGGTGGGAAGCCTTTGAATGACATCCTCTGGCCTCATACCATCCTCTACAAGTTTCCCAAAATTGGGTCTCCAGCTATTTTGAACTACAGTTCCTATCATCTGTAACCACTGGTCTTGCTAGCTAGTGATGAAGGGAGTTGTAGTCCAAAACAGCTGGAAACCCAAGTTTGGGAAACACTGCTCTACATGCTCATCTGATCTTCTGGATAAGTTATCTGTGCATAGGGTGTTGTCCCTTGATTTGCAGCTCTTATGTGCATTCAAGCTGCATTCAAGTTCCAGAATAAAAGGTTGGGTGAAAATGTGAAGGTTGGGATTTGGGCTGATATAAATTACCCCTAACCACCCTGCCTGCATCTTCACGCATTCATTCTATGCTCACAGCATCTGCCACCCTAGGAAATTGCCCGACTCTGCCTAATGGTAGGACTGGCCCTGGAAATGTTTGAATCCCAGTGAGGCAGGCAAACAATCAACACATTGGTCACCTGGGGTAGGGGATAGCTACATAGCTAGTTTAATCTAGGTCCATAATGCTTTCTTTCTGACTGTGTCATGGAATAACAGCCATGAATCCACAGCAGTATTATAGCTCTGTATCAAAGTGGTGCAGAATATATGCCCACCAACAGAGTTCCTAGTGGGGAACCATCATAGTTTCTCCCCCATCTCTGCCTCCAAACAATTTGCTAAAATAAAGATCTGCCTTCCTACTGGCCTAGGCATGTGAAGACTCATAAAGCCAAAATCAGCATCCAGACTCCCCAACTGTGTCTAAATAAAACCAATGGCTAGCTTAAGGTGGTGGTGGGGGAGAGAGACCTCTGTGCTCTAGTGGCAGCAGCAGCAACTGAGTGGGTTGCTAAGTAATAGCGTAGGACCAGAGACAAAGAGGCTTTCCGGGGGAAATGCAAACTGTTTCTGCTCCACACTTCTACTCTAACCAGACCTTGATTTGTATTGAGATCCTGCTTTCGAACATATTCACAATGCTGGTGGAATCGCTGCAGGAGGCAAATGAGAGAAGCACACATTTAGAAGTTAGAGAAGTTCTCCCCAGAAATGCAAGAGTAAAACAACAACAAAAACAACCTGTTGATTTCTACAAGGGTGGGCAGTTGGTGGGGCAAGTGGATTGTCGGTTACACAGGGTCCTTTCCTTGCACACCTCCCATTGATCCCACCTTGAATATGACCAGCCTCTGGCCCTGGCTGCTTTAATTGCAATTCTCTGAGCACAATGAGCATTTCATCGCTGGGGAATTTATATATGAGATTTTCTCAGGTGTTTGGTAGTGTGGAATGCAAGCAGCTGATTGCCAATGGAAGGGACTCTAGCATCCCCTTCCACCCACCCACTCCTGAAAGTGTAATTCCAAGTTGGAGGCAATCAACGAGCCTTTAAATTACACATCTTCCAAAATACCCCTATTCTATGCAATTAAAAACAACAACCCAGAAAGCAAAAAGAGAGAGAGAACCCTGCAATCAGACCACAGTCAACCTTAATGGCTGCTGTGCCTGTTTTTGTGATTTCCCGCAATCCATAAAGAAAAGAAAAGAAAGAGCCAGGTAAACAAAGATAATTTCTGGCTAATGTAAATCCATCTCTCTCTCTCTCTCTCTCTCTCTCTCTCTCTCTCTCTCTCTCTCTCTCTCTCTCTCTCTCCCCCCCCCCTCCCTCCCTCCCTCCCTCCACACCCCCCCCCAGTATCCTTTCTTAACAGAAGCACTCTTTTGTATGACAAGTTAATTACTGTTCCAGTATATGCTAGTGCAATGGTGCTGGATTGAAATCCTTTTCTAGCACAGGGGTGGGGAACCTTCGCCACCCAACAGCAGAGATCTCTCAGAAACAGCTTTCCGAGGGTTGCAGGTCAGTGTTAGGTGTGGCCTAAAGATGGGTAAATCTGCCAGTTTTATTTTCTTTCTCTTTTTTGAAATTGGTTTTGGGTTGCATTTTCTCTCTCTATTTTTTAAGTCCTCGTGAAAATTCATCAGCATTTCAGTGCAGATTTCTCCTAAAGCACACATTTGTTGCATGCCATTTTGCCTAACATAAACATTTCTTGCAAAACCATTTCCCCTCCTATGATGACTCCCCCTGCATTCCACCCCCCCATATTTTTATGCATACTGTACTTTACCCCCAACACGTGCATTTTGGGACATGTTACTTAGCTGGCGAACTGTGCTGCAAAATTCAGAAATGTATGACGTTCAAAGGGTGGCTGTGTTTCATTTCACATATTGTGTTGCAAATTGCAAATTAGGCAGCTTCACTTTCAAATCTGAATTGACTCCACACACACACACACCCTCCATAGTGGGACCAGAGGCATAAGCAGCGGCAGAGGAAGGGGGGTGTTGATGGATCTCAACCAAAACTCTCTGCTACTGGCTGCTTAGTCCATGTAGTCCAGGATGACAACTCAGGAACATAACTTGCTGAACAGTAACTTGATTTGTATTTGTTTAAATTACAGCACAACTTTGTACAAGTTACTATATACACAGCCTCAATTCAAACTCTACACACCAACCTCTGAACTCCAACACCAAACTACTGTGTAATGCTGCTTATAAGGGAAAACTTTTAGCCAATCATCACCTGTTGCTAGGCTTCCCTACCTCCCAGCAGACTTTCTCACGTACTCTTGCTTAACTTGGCTTCTTGCCAACTCACTAATTGTCCACTTCAAAGCTGCCGTTTCTCACAACCTCGACAGGGGGTGTGGTGGATGCACCCCACCCCAGCTGTCACCACTGAGGGGGGTGACAAAATGCCAGGCAGCACTTCTCGGGGGATCTATAGCTTGCCCGAGCCACACATCTCTCAAGGGAGAGGCATGGTGGCTTGGGCGCACACAGGCTCCGTGCTGCACAAACGGTCCACCCTCTGCCTCCCCCCCAGCTGTAGGGTAGCTGAGTGGGAGGAGGTAGGCAGACTCCATAGGCCCCTGGGTATGCCCCGCCCCTATGGCAGCTCACCCTGCCCTTGCCTCACCCCACCCCTGGGTGCACTGCCCCAGGTGCCCGAGCAGCTTCCTCTGCCATTGGGCATAAGTGGATGGAAGAACAGTCAAAACTCATAATTTTGTACAGTAGGTTACATACAAAAGCCAGAGGTTTCTAGACAGGCATCAAAGCACAATCAACCTCCACCCAGGCAAACAAGAACACAAGAAGAGCCTGATAGAAAAAGCCAATGGCCCATCTACTCCAGCATCCTGGACCAACCAGATGCTTGTTGGAAACCTGCAAACAGGACCTGATCGCAAGAGCACTCTCTCCTTCTGTGGCTTTCAGCAACTGCTATTCAGAAGCATTACTGCCTCTGACCATGGAGGTAGAGCTAGTGGCTAGTAGCCATCGATGGCCTAATCCTTCATGAATTTGCCCAGTCTTCGTTTAAAGTCATCCAATTTGCTGGCCTCCATTGCCTCTTGTGGGAACAACTTCCATAGTGCATGTGTGAAGAAGTACTTTCTCTGGTTTATCCTGAAGAAGAGATATTGGCACAGTTCAAGGGCACATTGATTAGGGTGATAAGGGTGTGTGGCATGGGAGGGAGGGGGCATTTCCTTAAAATAATAATAATTATGTATTTTTCTGCAAATTTCAGAAAAAAGAGGAAGGGGGGCATGAAAGCAAAATACATTTTTTTAAAAAAGAAAATAATATAGTAATAATACTAACAAAAAATCACCATCATTTCACATTAAAGATATGGTAACCATCAGTTCATGCATCTGAAGTGTATAATATAAGCCCTCCAGATGTCCAAATAGGTATCCTTAAGCTGGATAGTTCAGATGGTTAGAGCATGGTGCCAAGGCTGCAGGTATTGTGTAAAAGATGGTGGGTATTTATCCTTCCAGTCTCAAAGTAGAAGTCTCATAGCAACCATAAGGGCTCACAAAGTCTACTTTTGTTGTCCTTTCATTAAACCCCATACTGCAGAATTATAATTTTAAAGAGTGTGAACATCTGAAAAGATCAAGGATTTTACCAATGCAAAATTGATGCAGATAACAACTTCAGAATATATCCATGGACCAGCTTGCATCGTATGACCCAGCAAGGCATTCTCAGCATTAGAAAGGTTGTGCTTCCTGAGAGGAGACAAATCATTAGGCCAGAGAACATGGGGTCATATTTGTTTCCCAGACCTAAATTTCACAATCTGGTATACATCCAAGCTGGACAAGAAGGAGACAATTCAGGCTCCAGAAAGCATATTTAACAACTGGAGTTAAAGTACTCCTGTACTGTAATCAATGTTCTAAATGCCATCATCATTATTTTTTGCATGGAATTGTAGTCATTGTCAAATAAATCTCATTTTTAATCATAACTAAATTAGGCTTTGATTGACCCTAATATCTGATTAATAAAGTGCTGTTTACAAGTGTAGGAGGATTAAGATTTTACAGCATAATAACCAGGTGGTTGTTGCACTGACTAGACGGAAGGCCTGGGATTCAGAAGGAATCTTAAGCATGTTTATTATTGTCAGCAGCTGCACAGAATATATATTTTGATATATGCATGCTAGGGAGTTTGCAGCCAGGTGTTCCAGAATTTTCTATCATTCAGCATTTCCACTTCTCTGCCCCACTAAAATATGTACCTGTTCATAATCGTTCTTGATAGCTGATCATTCATTGCCTTTGAATCTGCAGCTTCTACCTAGATTCCGTTCATTTGCACTTCAAAACACCTTATGGGAGAGGGTTGCAAACCTTCTGGGGCTTGCAGGAATTTAAAAGCTCAACCATGGAGGCATTGAATACTGGGAACAAGCAGAGTCGTGGTGATAAGAAATTTGCAAAACGAACAGTGAATTTTGGACCAAACAATCTTGCATTCAGCTGCTAACTGATTCCAGAGTGGCTGGGGCAACCCAGTCATAGGGTGGTGAATAATAATAATAATAATAATAATAATAATAATAATAATAATACATCCCTGATATTTCTAGACAGCAGTATATCCCCAACTCTTAGCACAGGGGTTAGGCACTTATGGCCATCCAGATATTATTGGAGACTTCCAACTTCAATCAGCCTCGGACAGCATGGAGTAGTAGTCTGACAATATCTAGAGGGCCACAGGTGCCTAACCCTGACCTGATCTTATCCAGGGATCCAGTCAACCTGACAAGGTCCAAAGGAATGGGAGGTTTCTGGAGAATGTGAAGGAGGGTTCAGAATAAGTTCAGGCTTGCAAGAGAGGTTAAAAATAACTTTAAAAGGTTTCTTTGGCTATGTTTGAAGCAAGAAGAAGAACAAGCAAGTAGTAGGTCCTCTGCATGGATAAGATGGAGAAATGCTATTGGGTGACAGAGAGAAGATGGAACTGCTCAACACCTGCTTTGCCTCTGTCTTCACCCAAAAGGAAAGCAATGCCCAAGCTGGTGATAACAGAATAAACAATGCAAGGATAGAGCTGCAGCCCAAGATAGGAAAATAGGTGGTAAGACAACACCTAGGTACTTTAAATGAATTCAGATCTCCAGGGACTGATGAGCTGCACCCAAGGGTAACAAAGGAACTTGTAGATGTAATCTCCTCTGCCTATAATCTTTGAAAATTCTTGGGGAACAGGTGAGGTCCTTGCAGACTGGAGGTGGACAAATGTTGCCCCCATTTTCAAAAAGGGTGGGAAAGAAGACACTGGTTACTACGAACCAGTGAGCTTGACATCAATACCAGGAGAGGTCCTCGAACAGATAATTAAACAGTCAGTCTGTGAGCACTTAGAAAAGGATGCTATGATTGATGAGAACCACCATGGATTTCTCAAAAAACAAGTCATGCTAGACAAATCTCATTTATTTTGCTGGTATTCTTACAAGCTTGGCAGATCAGGGGAATGCTGTGGACATAGTATATCTTGATTTCAATAAGGCTTTTGAAAAAAGTCCCCCATTATATCCTTGTAGAGAAGCTGTTAAAATTTGGGCTGGGTGAGGTAACTGTTAGGCATATTTGTAGCTCACTAATTGTTCCTTGTCATCCTGGAAAAAAATGACAAGTGGGGTGCTTCAGGGTTCTGTCCTGGGCCTGTTATTGTTCAACGTCTTAATAAATGACTTGGATGAATGAATTGAGGGGATGCTCATCTAAATTACAGATGTCACCAAACTAGAAGAGGTAGATGACTCTAAGGGTCTGTTCCAACTTCTATGATTCTAGGGGGCAAATGTGTCCCTTTCCCATCCTGACATTGTTCTGTACAATGCAGGAAGGGGTACCAATTTCACCCTCTCCCATTTTTTATTTCTCCACCCTCTATAATTGACACCATTTCAGAGTGTGGATCGTTGTGAGGCCGGCTGTTATTCTTTCTTTCTTTCTTTCTTTCTTTCTTTCTTTCTTTCTTTCTTTCTTTCTTTCTTTCTTTCTTTCACCTATTAATATACTTCCACAAAGTTGGAGAATCTGAGAATACACAAACCCTTTACCTTAATTTCGAGTGGCCCCTTGACCTGTCAAACTGATTGGTACCCTGACACTCAAGTTTGACATTGGAAGGAAGAAGTGGAGACATTATCCGCAAGAATTAATGCAAGGCAGTTCCTAGTATTCCCTTCCTCATGGAACGAAGTGGGGGGGGGGAGAGGAGAGAACTGCCACAAACCACTCAAGGAGGTGAAAGTGGTTTCAAGGGATAAGGTGGATCAGCCTTATAAAGGAATCCCTGACTCATTTCCTCTGCTCCCTTCAGTCCTGGCTCTTCTCCCTGTGATTACTGGAAATGCACTGCCACGTGGAAGGCTTAACTTCTGTGCAAACCCTCTGACAATGCCTAGCATTGTCAAGTTCAGCCAAGCTGAGGCTCGCTAGGGCTGTAAAACTTCATGCCAAAGTGTCAATTATCATTGACTTGCACTGCTCAATCTCTAGATGTAATCAAGGTGGAGGGGGAAAGGGGGCAGGGAACAGAGTGAGCTGATTTGGCCAAGGTGGCCTGAAGCTGTTCCTGTAAGGCAGGCTTGCAATAAACGTTCTGCTGGAAAAAGGACACCAAGCTGAAATTGGCCAAAGGACTCGGAGCTTATGCAGCTTCACTAATGAAGCTATTCTAAATGGTCCCCTCTGGTGCCATTATCTGGACAGGGAGGCCTCCAGCTGAACTTCTCTGAACTTAGGTTAAATCATCCATGGGCTGCAAAGCCAAATATCTCCAGCTGAGTTAAGCAGATACATGCAGGCTGCCTCTCTCTCTGTTCCTCTGCATTTCAACTTCCCTAGGTCACCCTAGGCAACCATCTAGACTCAAGGCCTCAGAGCAACACTTTGAAAGGGGAAGCCATTTTCCCCCTGACAGCAGAATACAAATCTCTGTTTGTGATGCTTTCTTGGAGACCTGGGCCCCAGGCTCAGTTGGCACTAAAGGGAAAACAGGGAAGAAAGGGGAGCCTGTAGCTGTTGTAGGTGCCAGGGAAGAGCAGAGAAATTCTCTTCTAGCAGCTACAAGGGGGGAATTTATTTACTTACTACCAGGGCTTCTTTTCAGCCAGAACTCACAAGAGCTCAGTTCTGGGACCTCTTAGGTGAGCACCATTGCCATTTTAAGTGAACAAAGGTGGTGTTCATGGTGAATTCATTTTCTAGAAAAGGAGCACTGCTTACCGATCTATCAGCTATCTATCATCTATATCTATCTATATCTATCTATCTATCTATCTATCTATCTATCTATCTATCTATCTATCATCTATGTATCTATCTATCTATCATCTATCTATATCTATCTATCATCTATCTATCTATCTATCTATCATCTATCATCTATCTATCTATCTATCTATCTATCTATCTATCTATCTATCATCTATCTATCTATCTATCATCTATCTATCATCATCTATCATCATCTATCATCATCTATCTATCATCATCTATCTATCTCTATCTATCTATCATCTATCTATCTATCATCTATCTATCATCTATCATCTATCTATCTCCTTTCTTCAGTCATGAAAATGACATACATGTGATTCACAGGCAATAACCCATGTGGGTGGTGTGACTTGAAAAGTGGGGATTTGTACATAAGTGTGGAGGGGGCGGGGGAGAGACCATAGCTCAGTGGAAGAGCACCTGCCTTTCATATTGACAGTCAGAGGTTCAATCCCTGATACCTCCAGGTAGGGCTGGAAAATGATCCAGCCTGACAACTGTGGAGAAACCTTTGCCAGTCAGGGTACCCAATACTGACCTACATGGACCAAGGGCCTGGCTTGGAATAAGGCAACTCCCAGTGTTCCTATGTTTGCCACAATGCAATCCTAGACATCTTCCTGGAAGGAAGCCTGGCTGAGTTTACTGGGCTTACTCCTTGATAAGTGTATAGGATTGTGGCCTAAGGAGAGTAGTCTTTGGCATAAAGTAGTTGTTCTTCTCCTTTTTAGGATTCATCTTCCCTCTCTCCTGGAGGATGATCCCAAAGTCTCAAATGAACTCTAATGCATTCCAAAACTCAAAGCAATCTTGCCTCAAGGTAACAGATAATACCAACAGCGCCAAAGCATCTGGGATAGAGCTTACAGCTAAAGCCATATTTTAAAAGTCAGTTCTTATTACAAGACTCTTGGGGTTTTTTCTTTCTTTCTTTTCCGAAGGGGAAAAAAATGAAATGTTTAGGTGTATCAAGTGGTTTTTATTTTATTTTGATGTTCAAATTATGTTGCTTTTGAAGGTGAAAGGAGAATAACATATCACCAGCCCAGGGATGGTGGTAGTGGGAACTTGCAATACAAAAAAAAGAGGGGGGGGGAGAACACAATTTTCACCTTTGTTTTGACCGCTTCTGCTTTCAGCTATTTGAACAGTTGGTTCCTTCACACAGCCCTGCTTTTAATTTCATGATTTTTGGAATCTGGATATTAACATAACATAAGGTGAGCCTGCTGGATCAGGCCAAAAGCCCATCTAGCGCAGGATTCTTTTCTCACTGTGGCCAATCAAGTGCCTGTGGGAAATGCACATAGAAGGCACAATCACAACTCCACTCCCTCACCAATCATGATTACAACCTCCCTGCTCATGATGCCTAGCAACTGGTAAAAAGGTAAAGGGACCCCTGACCATTAGGTCCAGTCGTGGCCGACTCTGGGGTTGCAGCGCTTATCTCGCTTTATTGGCCGAGGGAGCTGGCGTACAGCTTCCGGGTCATGTGGCCAGCATGACTGAGCCACTTCTGGCGAACCAGAGCAGCGCACAGAAATGCTGTTTACCTTACCTATTTATCTACGTGCACTTTGACATGCTTTCAAACTGCTAGGTTGGCAGGAGCAGGGACCGAGTAATGGGAGCTCACTCCATTGCGGGGATTCGAACCACTGACCTTCCGATCGGCAAGTCCTAGGCTCTGTGGTTTAACCCACAACGCCACCCGCTCAGGGGCAATTCTGAGTTATACAGACCAATGGTCTGACTCAACAAAAGGCAGTTTCCTATGTCCTACATCAGCCATCCCCATGGAAGGATTTGTGGTCCATAATCACATGAGTACTGCTGGATCAGGCATAAGGCCTATCTGGTTGAGCATCCCTTTCTCACAGTTGCCAAACAGATGCTTGTGCAACAGGACACTCTTCCCAATTGCAATTCCCAGTCATTTGTATTCAGAGGCATAATGCCTCTCTGACAGTGGAGGTAGAACATAGCCACCATGGCTAATAACCATTGATAGCCTTATCCTCTATGGCTTTGTCTAATCTTCTTGTAAAGCCATCTCAGTTGATGACCACCACTGCTTTTTGTGGGAGTAGATTTTATAGTTTTAACTATGTGCTGTGTTTTCCCCTCTCTTCTGTCCTGAATCTTCAGACATTCAGTTTAACTGCATGTCCCCAAGTTCTAGTACTGGATGAGAGGGAGGAAAAGTTATCTCTGTCCACTTTCCCCACAACCTGAATAAATTTACGCATACACAGGTGGAAAATACATGGACATCTCATCAAGTGTAAAGGGCCATGCCAATAGGAAAAATAAAGGCATGTCTCCTTGAAAAGAAACAACAACATAATCCTTTCCTGATTGCTGCTTCCATATGTTTGTGTTTTTAATGAGATACAAGTCCTTCAGAGCCCCAGGCACTCGTATTTCAGAACGACTTTTGCCAGCCTGATACAGTCCAGGTCCCTGGCCTTGCTGGCAAGAGGGAAATCTAATACAGGGAGGGGAATATTTGATCCTCCAGATGTTGTTGGACTCCAACTCTCATCAGACCCAGCCAGCATGGCCAGTGGCCAGGAATGGTGAGAGTTGTAGCCCAACAATATATAAAGGGCACCACATTGACTATTGCATGTTCCACAAGCATCATCTGCAAATGACAACTGCGAGGGTGGTTGGGTGAGTTGTTAGGTTGCCAATATTGATTTGGCTCAGAAATAAGCAGAGCTATTTCCCAGTTGTTGATGTATCTTAGTTTATTTCCAAGTTGATCTGACATGAGCCATCAGAAACCCACTCATCTCTAATTGTGTTCTTAATGATTCCACGGTGTTAATGTTATGTTCTTAGCTGCCTTGGAGGTCTTTAGATGGAGCGGTGGGATAAAAATATTTTAAGGAATGAATTCATGCTAGTGGCTTCCCATTTGCCTAATCATTCTGAATCAGCAAGAGAAAACATGATGTTGAGTGCTACTTCTTCCAGTTGGCCCAGATTGGCTCTAGTTGTCCTTGGATATAGAATGAGAGGTAGCTGGGGACAGCCTTTTATTTGGTGAGGTCTACATTCTTTCGTTGGTAATCTGTCAGAGAATTCATGTTGATGGTGGGGAGAGCCAGAGTCAATGATGGGCAGTTCCCAAAACAAACTTCTTATGGATTCAGACCATTGACCCACCTGACTCAGCGTTTTCTGTTCTGAGTGACAGTGGCCATCCAGAATTTCAGGCAGGAGAATTTCCAGCCTGACCTGGAGATGCCAGAGATTGAACCAGGGACTTGCTACATGCAAGGCAGCTTCTCTATCATTGAGCTATGGTTCTTCACCTTTTAAAGGGCAGGAAAAATAAAGAGGAAGGAAGCAGGAAGGAATGAGTTTTGATGGTGCAGAGATGCAAGAGAGTTCCAGCAGGTGTTGAGGGGCTTGATAAAATGTGGTTGGGGACCACATCCATTCCATGGGCCACAGGTTGCCCATCTATGACACATACAATAAAAGATTACCATGGGCAGTTTGATATTGGTGGCTTTCCTCAAGGTCTGGAAAGAGCAAGATTGAAGCTACTGCCTCTGTGCATGTCAATGTCGCCTTAGGCCAATCAAGACTCCCTCACCCCCTGCACTTGGGATTCTGTTACTCCCACCAGGTTTCTCCATCTCACAAGCTTGCTTCGCGATTCTGCAAGCAAAAGGGTACGGATGCCACCTGGCTCTTTCTGTGAACCAGATGGTTCGATAATGGTCTTGGGAGACAGAATGCACACAGGGCCAGATGGCTACAAGCTGTGACGACGGAATGGGAAATGAAAGGCAATTTTGAAAAATCAACGCCGCCACCACTCTCTCGTCTCCTGCCATTCCTAGGTCTCTGTGTGACAAGGGCCTCTTGTTCCTCAGGCACATGTTGACTTGCCCACTTCGTTTCTCTCTCCCCCCTCCACTTACAAATGCAGCAGCCAATAACAACAGTACTAATTGCTGATAGCTCCCAATTGATCTTTCCATTTGGCCGTTACGTCTCTGATTGCAAGCTGATGCTTCCATCTGATCAGGGCAGAAACTGGATAGAGGAAGAAAAAGCTCTGAAAAAATCTTCCCAGAGGTCGCTGTGATCAGATTTCCAGCCAACTCCCCCCCCCCAATACACCCAAATAACGGGCAAGTGCCAAAAGTTTGTCAAGGATGATTCACTCTGAATTTCAGATCTTCATTGAGAAAATGCCTATTAAGGAAAGCTGAAGAATCAATCCTAGATGGCGGGTGGCAATCAGGAGATAAGTTATAGCAAACATATTACCCGCAACAAATTTCAAAGTGAATTTAGGTGTGTGTGTGTGTGTGTGTGTGTGTGTTAGACATCAGGCCAAACATTTGAGGAAAGACAGGAAAAATCCAGAAGTGTCAGTGAAAACAAGATGATGGATGTGCCATTGGCCTGATTTAGCAAGGCACTTATTGCATTCTTAGAAATATTTTCCTAAATAAATAAAATGCAAACAAAACTAGACTGATCTCCTACCCTTACTGTCAGGGAACTGCCATCGGAGCCAGAGGCAGAGGGAAGGCTCCAGAGGGATGCCGGAGAGGGTTCCAGCAGGCAGAGAGGCAGCCCATCTGCTGGGGAAGGAAATCAGCGTAACACCAGTGGAGAAGGGGGGCAGATGGGGGAATCAGAGAAGAGGCTCCAGGACTCTTCACCAGAGACCAGCGGAGAGAGCACGGGTGCTCCACTGCCCACACCCTTCCTGCGCAGAAGACTGCTGCGCAGGGAGAGTAGGAGGAGACTTGGCGTCAAAGAACTTCTTTGCTGGAAGAAGTTCAAGAAACGCCCACTGACAGATTCTGCCAGCGACTGAAACAGCCACGAAGTGAAGGGCTGTCCAGACAGAAAGGGTTCAACCAGGTAACCTAGCCAGGAGTGGCGGCAACTTACGCACGAGCAACCCCTATAACCATTACACCTACCTAGTCAGCAGGTCATGAAAGGATGGCATAGCAAGAGGAGGTGCATGAGAGGAACTGAGAAGGGAGACAGGAAGACAGGAAAAACTTCTCAGCTTTTTGCAGCTTGTGAATTATTAACATACCACAGCCAGTAATTAATTATAATTAATATCTGAAAAGTACTGTGATATATTTGGATGTGCAGCACTATGGAAAATACGTCTGCTGTCTGAGATATGAAGAATGATAAAGCTTTGGTATAAAAAAAGATAAAGAAGAAGAAGAAGCTACCCAAGTTATTATCCTCTTCTGATATGCTGGCTGACTGGCCCTATATGCAAATTAATGCCTTGTTCAAGTACCAGATTAAGGCTCCCCTCTGCCGCCGCCGAAATGTAATCCCCCACCACTAATCTGATTATTCTTTGGGCCAAAAAGTAAATTGGATCACTCGCTGGTATTGGCAGCAATGCTGGGAACTGATGGAGCATTTGGACTTTGCCATGGTTATTTGGGGGCAAGTGGAGTCCAGGATGTGCACCTGTTGCTGTGAGCAGGATCTGGCCTTTTCAGAACCCACCAAGATCTGTCATGTTTCTTGATAGGTGATTCCTGAGTGTTGGTTACAAACAGGATCAGGGCAAGCAGCAGAATTTAACTTGGGGAAGGGAAGGTGGAAGTTGTGGGAATGGACAAAATTCACCCCATGGTTAATACTTTGGCCACCTCATGAGGAGAGAAGACTCCCTGGAAAAGACCCTGATGTTGGGAAAGATTGAGGGCACAAGGAGAAGGGGACAACAGAGGACGAGATGGTTGGATAGTGTTCTTGAAGCTACCAGCATCAGTTTGACCAAACTGCGGGAGGCAGTGGAAGACAGGAGTGTCTGGCGTGCTCTGGTCCATGGGGTCATGAAGAGTCGGACACGACTAAATGACTAAACAACAACCCTGTCTTTGGACAAATGACGAGGAGAATTTTGAACAATCTATAAATTCCACCATCCCTATCCATCCAAGGGTTTATCAAGTTTTAATTCAGCAACACCATTGATAACCCACAAATCCCTTTCCTTGATATACTCATCACCACTGAGAACAAAATAGCAATGACCTCTACAAGGAACCCACTGATGCCCATATCTCCCTATGCTGGAAATCCTGCTATCCAAAACATATAAAGAAAAACACTGTCTACATCTTGGCTTTCAGGATCAGCTGCATTTGCAACAATGAAGAAAAATACCAAAGAAAGATAAGTGAACTTAAAGAACACCTTCTGCAAAGATGATATTCTCCACATGAAATTGATTGCAACGGGCACTGGGCTTCCATCCTGTGGAGAGAAAAACCTCCTTCATCATAGTGAGGTGTCAACTAACAAAGGACCATGTATCCCATTTGCGGTAGATTTCGATCCTGCATCTTCTAACTATCACCTGGCAATCAGAGAAGGCTACCTATGGTTAGCAAACTCAAAATATCTTGTTATAGCTCTCAACAAGTCCCCTGTTACAGCATTTTGCTGATCTCCAAATCTACTCAAATCAGGGCTGGATAAACCATTAAGCAAAATAAGCACATGCTTAAAACATCAAGGGAAGGGGAGGCACCAGAGAAATTGACCATTGCTGGATTTACCATGGTCCATATGGTGCAGCTGAACAAAAATAAACATTGTTTATACAAATATAGGGGGGGGGAACCATTGTTTTCCATCTTACTGTGGGTTTTGTTCCATTTCGAAAGCAGTATTTTATTTTATGGTTTATTATTGTTTATATTTTGAATTCGGTATATACAGGGGCACCAAAATCTTTTAAGTGCTTGGGGCCTCTAAAGGTTCTAATCTGGCCCTGACTCAAATTAGTGAGAGATGCTCTTATAAGCCATCTGTCAGCAATCCTTGATCTCATCCTTGTAATTCCAAACACTGTGTGTATCTCGTAGAGACAGATCCCTTCAAAAGCAACAGGACAGGTAGACCATATTACATGAAACAAACATCACCTACAGGTCCTGCAGTATAATCTATATTATCAAATGCAAAACAAAAAACAGGATGGCATATCCAGTATGTAGTTAAAACTACAAGTAATGTATGCACACTTTTTAGAAACCACAAATTGGCAATTTTGACAATATCTGTTGCTAAACATTTTAATTCTGAGAACCACTGCCTGCCAGACTTACCAGCAGTTGCAATAGAGATACTACACGTCCACCTATGGAAGGGAACTTCTGGTTGTACGTGATTAACATCACATGGCCTCAACCTGTAGGACAGTACCAATGTTGCTTAGCTGCAGTGACTGAAGCCCTTTTGAACATCCCTCGTCAAAGCTCTACAACTGCCATTTTTGAAACAGCATCATTTAATTTTTATCAGAGCAGATGAGGAAGGAGGAAGCACAAAACATTTTGCAATATTGTGTGTGTGTGTGTGTGTGTGTGTGTGTGCGCGCGCGCGCGCGCGTCACCAATGTATATATTGGAAATATTTGCCGAAAGTTATTTATACACCCATAAATAGAATCATTCACAATTTCTGAACAAATATACTGTCTTTCAAAGTCAAAACTTTGCTGAAATCTGAGGTGCAGTTGGGAAAAAACCATTTGCAAAAATGCTTATCTTAGGAAATGTTTATCCAAAATGCATTTATCAGGAGAAGTGCATGAGAGAATGTCACATTTTTTGTGTAGTCTAATAAAAAAGTATGCAAACGCATGTGGTAATGGGGTGAATTGAACTTAGAGCAGGGGAAATGAGAAACGGAACCAAAATAGACAGATTAATCTGCCCCTAGTCACAAGAGGCTCCATTCTCTGAATCAGTAGAGAAGGAAATATATTTTTGGGTTTGACAAGTCTTTGCATCTTCTCAAAATGACCCATGAACCCACCATTTCCCTGCTTCAAAGCTCACTTTTTCTTCCAGGAAAGGTCATGGCAGAACTTTTAAGTTTCTTTCTGGATCAAGATTGCACTAGAACAAGGAGAAAAGCTTTAGAACTAAGCAATGTAACTACATTAAAGGCATGGGGTGGACTTTTTCATTACTCTAGTTATTTTCAGTCTGGCTGCTAAAGTAACCTGCAAGTTAAATATATATGAAAATGCCATGATGATAAAAAGCAAAAATATAATATTGCAACATATAAACATATTTGTACCAAACAGACAGGGAAGGCATGGTTTTGATGATGGTGGTGATGATGATGATGATACATAGGCTGCATTCAAGCAGTACTTTATCCCATTTCTCCAACATTTCTTTAGGTGATAATTTCTGAATTTTAAGTGATCTTTCACACAATGTGAAAGCTACTTCTTGGAATCTAGCAGAAGTTTCGTGTTCATTTCCATGTTAATTGCTTTCAGGAAAAAAACAACAGAAAAACTCTACCCAGAAAATCATGAGAGTTTTGAGCTATCATTTCCTGTAGTTTCCCTGGATCAGGGTCAAGTGATTAAATTTGGGGCAGTATTCTTACATACCATGTTTTGTTTCCCCCCCTGGGTGAATCACGAGGAAACAGAAGCTCACATGTATATAGAGGGTAGTGACATGTCCAATGATGCCCACTGTTTGGTCATTCTATACCCACTGGTATGAACGAAATTCAGTGTGACAGGGTGGTATATTGATCCTAAATTGATCATACATCAATGGTTAAGAGGGATTGATTGTTAGCATATTCTGGGAATTCTAGCTCTGCTGGGCAAGCAGAAGTCTCCTAACAATTCTCAGCACCTTTAACAAATTACAATTCCCATGATTTATTTATTTTTTGAGAAACCATGGCTGTTTAAAGTGACATAATATAGCTTTCAATGTATAGTGCACATGGGTCCTTAGTACTGCCTAAAATGGAGAGGGTTGGAGAGAAATAAGGAAGATGGGGTGCGGGAGAGGAGGGTTGGGGCATGGATGACTTCTGAAGCCTAATTGGCTCAGAGAATAAGTTAAGCCACTTCTGATTCATTGGCGGAAGTAGCTCGGCTTATCTCCTGTGCCAATGCCACAGGAACTGAGGACATCCTTAATGAGACTACAAACCAGCTTGGATAATGTACAAAACAGCGTTGTTGAGAGGAGAGCTTGAATCTCGGTTTATGCTGAAGATGTATAACTCAAAAAGAAAATTGAAAAAAAGGGGGGGCGGACTCACACTGCCTGTCAACAGCTTGTGGATATTATTAAACTTGAGGAAGAATTAAACTTTATCTTCTTTGGAGATTAAATAGTTCTCTAGCCTGTAGAAATAAATCCTGTAAACATTTCAAATGATAGTGAGGGATTTAACTTCTCTGAATGCCTTTTATGAGAGAAGAAACTAAATGCACCTAAGAGCAAAGCTACTGTGTAGAGTCTGCTGGAACTGGGCCAGTCACTCTCCAAAGCGGCAGAGACTCTTCTTAAACCCAGGGGCCACATTCCTTTCTGGACAACATTCTGAGGTCCACATGCAAGCAGTGGGGGGGGGGTGTCAGAGGTTAATGTGGCTGGAGCAATGAATGAAAAATTTGCTTTGTACAGTAGGCTAGGATCTACACACACTCACTTCTGCCCCCCACTCCATTCACCTTTCAGGCAAGCAGGAAGCATGATCAGATTTCAAGGACACATTAAAGCTATTTTTTTTTTTTAAGTGTGTGGGGCGGGGAGAAGCTGCTTTTAATTTTATCCCACCCAACTTTACAAACCACTGGAAAACTGGAGAGTTCTGCCCTTTGTCTTTTGGGGGAAGCAGTGGCGTAACATGGGTTGCCAGAGCCCGGAGCCACACAAAGGAGTGTGTGAGGGAGGGAAATTGATTGAGTCCGCATGCACATTCAACTGCCTAATGGCATCTGTGTCACCCAGAGATCACAGCTGCACAGATACGTAAAGAAGAGTCTTTCCATTGTCTGGAAAGGACACTTCCTGCTTCGCTTGGAGAATCCATTTTCAACAGAGCCCAGTGACGGAAGCATGCAGCTGTATTTGAGGCAGCACCAAGTGTTGAATTTTTGTGCCTCTAAAAATTTTGTGCCTGGGGTAATCACCGCTGTGGGATAGCATGGCAGGACGATTGTGGATCCTGCCACGCCTCAGGTGGCAAAATGGCTTGGGCTGGCCCTGATTTTGCATCTTCCATACATTATATGTATTGATGTATAAGATACAAAAGATTTCTTACCCACCTTTCACCATAAAGTCCCAGGGTGGGTTAAAATAATAGAACATATTACTAGTGCAGGATACGAGTAATACACTTACAACGGACAAATATAAATAGAAAATATAAAAATGAGGTTAAAATGTTAAGAACAGACTGACAAGGTACAACTTCAATTTTAGTACATAAGGCAAATAAAATTATATGCAGAAGAAATAAATATGCTATAAACCAGAAAGGGAAGTTGGGGGAAGTTAACTGAAAATGTAAAATGTAATTTGAATTTTTGATTATGCTAAAATTTGTTGTAAAACCTTAATAAAAATAATTAAATATATATAATTAACATAAACATTAGTGAAACAATTGCAACTTTTAAAAACAACAAGTACAACAATCCCAACATATATGATAATAATTTGGGATACTACCAAAACTGCTATATACCTATTTCAACAGGGAGATGATGCAAAGTTATTCCTCCTACGTCTTTGACTCTTGCAATACATATATTTTAGTTGGGAGGATAAATTTAGTCAGTTTGATAGGGTCCCCCCCCCCAAAAAATGAACAAAAATATGAGATTTATATTATAGATCCTTCTAGATTATTGACACAATGGGATCACATAATTTGGAACAGATCTGAAGCCCATGTCAATCACCAAAGCTCTGTTGATGTCACAACACTCTATCCTATTTATTAATAACACATATTTTTATGTTCTGGTCCTCGCCAGTTTGAAGAAACGCAGAAACAAATAAATGAAGTGGTGTCCCTGGGGGATAAGGGAAGACAACAGCAATGATATGACTAGCAACAAACCAAGGGACCAAAATTTATGTACTGAAAGGAAAGAGAAGACTCAGTGCGATGTGATCAATGTCTATAAACATCTTCAAGGGAGCGGTATAAATAAAGAATAGAGTTGTTTATGGCCTCAGAATTAGGTAAGACAAAGAGTAGTAGCTTGAAGCAGAGAATGAAAAAGTCAAGGGAAAGTAATTTGGGGGAGAAAGTTTCCTAAGGAAGCAATCCTATAGCAAGATCTGTCAGGATGAGCAGAGTTAAGATCCAGTGGATTTCTGGCTGAGCTAGGAGGTTGCCAGCACAGCTGGGCTATGTACAACTTTACATCTTTGGCTCAACCAGATATATGCTGGTGATTTCCCCATCCTAGCTCAGGAAGCTGGCTGAGTCAAGCCTGATGGATCTTAAGTTGGCATAAGCCCTGGAAAGGGAAGTGGTGGTGGTGGTGGTGGTGGTGACTTAGACAGGTTCCTAAACCTGTTCAGCTTCAACACATGACTTGGTAACCTAACATCAGCCAGTAAAAGGGATGTGATTACTCAAGCACATTTTCTTTTTCTCTCTGCCAGGCTTGGGTTGGCTCACCCAGAAGTAGCCCCACTCCTGAGCAGAGGCTTGGATCTGGTGCACTTTATGACAGCTTGTTTTGCACCAGCTTCTTTTGTATGTGATTGCTTCCTTAGAGGCAGAGCATTTAGTGACCCACAGAGTTGTGTGTGAAATTCTTTGCAAAGCTCTTTTGGGTCATACTTAGAATTGAGGTGGGGGAATTTGTTCAGTTTTCATTTTGATGTGAGCTATTACACTGAATCAGTGCAACAGGGGTAGCCAAAATGGTGTCATGGACTTCAGCCAGCATGGTGAATATTCAGGGATGCTGGGAGTTGTAGTTCCATAAGCTATCCACATACACATTAACTGAAACCCAGTTATTCTTCAAAATATGCACCTCTCCACATTTTTTCAAGGCAGCTCGCCTGCCAAAAGATGCATGCAAAAACACATATATTAGAGGAAAAGGATGCAAACAAATGCTAGTGAAACTCGCATAGAAAAAACTCTGTATTGGAGAAAGCTGCTTGCAGTCATGCATACATTAGGCAAAAGTGCATACAAAAGTGTGTACATTAGGAGAAATGCATAGAATTTTTATAAATAAATTTGCAAACTGCTGCAGAAGTGAACAAACTCAATGTAGGACTGGGAAAAGGAAGAACTATGCTTAACCAAAATCGACAGATTCTTCCACCCTTATGTTTGTGCTACAGTTCTCGAGCAGAAGACAAGCAAGCAGAAAACAATGGGATGGAAATTTAACAGCATATATTAATAGCAGTTCCTGAGTTGGCATTAGGGGTGTCAGAAGACTTCGCTTTCACTTCTGCCCTGTATTTGTTGGATGCAGCACTGTTTCCATTCCACTGCAATTCACCTTCTGCTAACAAACTACATTATTATTCTTGCTGTCCACTTTGGCAAAAATGACATAACTTTCATAAGTAATTTTGTAAATTACCTAAGTTGCATTGCCATTGTGTTATTCCACCATGTTCAATTCAGTGCAAAGGAAACATAAATGTGGGAGGGGAAATAATTACTTATCATTCGCAGACTGAAATCAACAACAGCTGAAAACACCAATTGTAGCTGCTGGATTGCTTTCCATTCCAGACATTGGACAAATTAGTGGATATGAGCCGTTGCTGCCCCCGTTTGTGTTTTTATCACAATTCTCTGACATCCATAGCTAGTATGACTCTCTCCCTGTTTGTGGGCATGCCTTCTCCTGGTTTGCATTGACCCAAACCATAAACCACCCCCTGACAATCCTACCAATGTTGGAGCTCTGATGTGGGCAGGGTATTGTGCTTCAACCGAGATTTGAAACCAGAAATGGGCTGCAGAAATAGGAAAGGGAAAGAAGAGGAGGAATGGAAAGGCAAAGAAACACTTTGAAGAATCACAATCAGTTTTGGACTTGATCCATTTTAGAATAGAGTTTTGGAGTAGAGCTCAATGTGGACCCATAAGAGTTCAGAACTCCAGTTCTGTAGAAGGATAAGGCTTCCATGGAAGGTAACTCTATCAGTAGCTACTTGTCATGATGACTATGTTCTGCCTCCACAGTTTGAGATAGTAGTGCTTCTGAATACCAGTTGCTGGAAGTCACAGGCATCTAGTTGCCCTCTGTGAGAGCAAGATGCTAGACTAGATGGGCCACTGACCTAATCTAGCAAGTTCTTATGTTTCTAAGTGGGGGGGAAATAAACCAGAAGCTCTAACCCCTGTAATAAGTTGGTATTCAATTTTGGTAGGCTGAGTGTACAAACTGCTAGCCACCTGTAGCGATGGTTCACAGTTCCTGCACATCTAAAAAACATGTGTTGTGGAGACAACCCCCCCCCACCAATTTTCCCCACCTCCACCTCCAGAAGTAGAGCCATTTCCCCTTGTTACTGAAGCATCAACAAAAGTGAAGTCAGCCAGTGGCAAAAAGGAAATAATATTTGTCTCCTAAAGCTTTTGTTCCCTTCAGGAGCCCCAGATGTAAAATTTACAAAATGACTGTTCATTTGTTGAGAAGAATTATTGCTGCCCTTCTCTTTTCTCTTCACAACACATCCTCCTTCCTTTGCACAGTTACAGGCAGACCTTTGCAAAAATAAAAGTAAAAATCAATACTTAGAAAACTGGGACTGGTTTACACATTGATATATGCCACATAATTGGACTTGAAGGAATGTGTGAATTGACTCCATGTTGCAAAAGTTGGTATCTCATTAGCACCTGTAAATCATCTGTGTTTGAACTGAACCTGAATTGCTTGGCTTGACCCCGAATCAATCACAGCTGGTAATAGGTGAAGGCCAAAAAGATTTCCACTCAAAATGGATAAGGAGTTCTGCAGTGGCGGCATTAAGCTACATTGTAAGTGACTTTCAGTTCTTTTGGGAAGAGAACAGTTGTTCAAAACGGCACCCAAACTGAAATGACACTTGAACAAATCTCAAACAATTAGGGAGCAGAGCTCATCTCAAACAATTAGGGGTCATTTAACTTGAGTCCAACCACACCCTCAACTACCATCGACAAGTCAACAACTTTGGAAAGGTAGCAACTTTGGGAAGGAGGAGAAATTGGGTTCGGTTCACATTCTGATGCAAACCTACCTAATTTGCACTTCCTGAAACAATACCTAGATTGAAATGGACCCATCCGTCAAAATTTTATGGTTCTCCATATTTTGTAACACAGTTTTCCCACCCAGAAAGTGCATGAAAATGCATATATTGGGGCACAATATGCATATATTTCTGATCCTCTTTTAAAGCCACCCAAGTTGGAGGCCATCACTATTTCTCATGAGAATGAATTGTTTAATTATGTGCTGAGTGAAAAAGTACTTTCATTTGTCTGTCCTAAATCTTCCAATATTCAGCTTCATTAGGTAGCCTCAGGTTGTAGTATTATGAGAGAGGGAGAAAAACAAGTTTCTATCCACTTTCTCCAGACTATGCATCATTGCTTCTTCACGTTTTCTCTAAACTAAAATGTTGTATTGTAGCCATTCCTTGTAAAAGAGTTGCTCCAAATTCTTCAACTTTTTGCCTTCCTTTTCTGAACCCCTTTCAGCTATGCAATATCCTTTTTCAGATGAGGCAACTGGAATGGGACAGAGTATTCCAAGAGTAGTCACACCACAGTTTTGTGTAACTGCATCGTGATAAGTGCCAGTTTTATTTTCATTCCCTTTCCTAACGATCCAACTTTATTTAAAACAGCCAATCTCAGTTCATATACCACATATAAGATTTAGAAGAGCTATGAGATCTGACTTTGGCTGGGAATGATCTAGCCAGGTCTTCATGCGTTTGATTCTGAGCAGCTGACAACTGTGTGCGTGAGAGAGGGAGGTTCAGTAAAGAAACCTATTTCCCTCACCCTTTAAGCTGTGTAGTTAGAGCCTTCCCCCCACCCCGCCCATTGCAGCCCAAATTCATCCATGCATAATTGCTTAGTGAAACTAAGTTTCCATTAAGGATTCGTGTTCATGCCATCTTTCCACTGGCAGCCCAGTGCAGTCTGGAAAATGGGGACTGTTGCCATCTCCGTGATGAATGGTTTCCTCCATTGAATTGCAATTACAGGATTTAATCAGTTCATTATTCCACCTAGTATTTGGCTCTTGACAGTTATACCGTGGAAACTAATTGAATTGGCTTCACCTCAAGGCATTCCTATTTTTTGTTTTTAAAGGATCTCGTCCAGTCATTGTGGATTTGGGGGGAGGGGGCAATTGGCCAACTCAGATCTAATTGCCTTGCCTCCAGTATTCTTTTTCCATCACCCTGGATAAAGGAAGCAATGTACATATTCTCCTTGCCCAGCTCTTCACCCCCAAAGCTCCTGTTTCCCATCCTCTTCTTCAAATGTATTTCCCAGCAAATTTGTTAGTTGGCAAACCAAGGAAACTGGGACTTACACGTCACATTGGCTCTGAATCTTTTTCCTGTGCACCCCATTGACTTAGTTATGCATTAGCAGCACAAAACTGTGCATGTTTACTCAGAAATTGCATCCCACTGTGTCCAGTGGGAATTGTAGTCTTAACCTGTCATTCTGACATTTGTCCATACATATTCACTTTTTGCATTAGGGATATTCTTGTCAACTAATAACTATACACATCATCATGACGTTCATATGCACATAGAGGAGGGGCTGGAAATTGCAATGGACACATCCCTAAAGTCTCTGTCTCTGAAAGCTGCAGAGTCAGGGATCATGGTATCTCCCCTGCCAGGGGAAATGTTCACAAAGTTGTCACAATACGTAGTGCTTGATTTCCCCTTAATTGAAGAGAATTGAAATAAAAGGTTGCAAAAGGGAATGCAACTGAGATGTCAGGTGGGGAGGTAAAAAGTCTGTTCCTGTTGATCCCTGTTTTCAGAGGAAGTCGTCACCTCCGACGATGTTCCAGACTTCACCCTGCTTATTGAAAGAACTTTCTTTTTTTTCCTGAATATTTTTTTATTAACCGACCAATCACATCAAATCAAACCAAATTACATAAATTCCAAATTACACAGCCGAATTTTAAGTTTTTGTTGGGGGTACCCATATTTCAAGTTTCGAAGGGGATCCAATTAACTTCTTGCTTCTTGCTGCTGTTTTAATGTCCACAAATCTAAGCTTATGATGTTCACAGTACTATCCAGTCCTTTCTTATTGTTTTTCCACATCTCTTGTTGTTATTTTCATATATTTTTCCTTTCTCTTTGTGACCTCTGATAGTTTCCACAAGCTGGTTAGAAGAGTTTGTAATCCTGCGTGGATATTATTTTTTTTATCCAGTAGCCATATCCAGACGTTTTCCATATAACATCACTTCCATACATCAAAACAGTCTTAGCATCATTAATCTTCACCAATCTGCCTCTGTTCTCAAAACCTTTGAGGAGATTCACCAGGAATGCAGTCTGAAAACAAGTCCGTTCTGCCCTCCCGGCTATAAATCCTTTGGCAAGATGGAAAGAACTTTCGAACCGGTTCTGATTCTGTCTGCAGAGCCCACCATTTCACCTGCATCCATTGTTTGCTTTCTTGCTCCTCTCCATCCAGTCAAGCAAGAAGCATTAACAGAGTTCATGGACACATTCCAGACAGGCACAACCCCTCAAGAAGGGTGCAAAGCAAGACTAGGGAGGGGTGTGTCCTGATCAGAATCCCAAAGATCAGACAGAGAAGCATGTGAGCCTGGCATTTTAGAATAAAATTGGGACAAGGCTGGAAGCACAAATACTCTTTTGCAACTGATTGGCACAGCTTTATTATGAATGTGGCTGAAAACGAAGAGGATCCCCCTCATATTATCAAACCTTTCGGTTGACATGAACTATGGGTCAGTAAACTAAGATCCGTGGGCCAGATCAGGCCCAATTGGCTTCTGGATCTGGCCTGTGGATGTTGTGGGAATCGCTGCATGGATCGCCAGCACACACTTTCTTTCCCTCTCCCTCACATGGCAGTGGCTGCGCCTTCTCCCTCCCTCCTCCTGGCTTTTCCCTGCCCTGCCTAGAGGAGGAAGGGGGCTGGGCTTTGTTGGTGCCAGCAGCAGCAGCACTTGAGCAGCCACCATTTTAAGCAGCCCCTCTCTGGAGCCCTTTTGCACACCGCTTATTGTCCCTCTGCCGCCCTGCCACCGCCAGCCCCTGCCAATAGCAAGACACAGGTAAACAGCCACTGGGGCTTATGCTGCTCTTGCATCATCCCCCCCCCAAATATAGTCTGCCCCCCCCAAGGTCTGAGGGAGAGTGGACCAGACCACTGCTGAAAAAGGTAGCTGAGCCCTGACATAAACAGTTTATCGCCTTTTATACGAATGGTAGCCTGAGATAAGAACTTGCTGTGTTATTTGGAGGTGGGTGGTGCTGTGGTCTAAACCACTGAGCCTCTTGGGTTTGCTGATCAGAAGGTTGGTGGTTCGAATCCCCGCAATGGAGTGAGCTTCTGTTGGTCTGTCCCAGCTCCTGCCAACCTAGCAGTTCGAAAGCACGCCAGTGCAAGTAAATAAATAGGTACTGCTATGGCAGGAAGGTAAACGGTATTTCCGTGCTCTCTGGTTTCTGTCATTGTGTTCTGTTGCACCAGAAGTGGTTTAGTCATGCTGGCCACATGACCCAGAAAGCTGTCTGTGGACAAGCGCAGGCTCCCTTGGCCTGAAAGCGAGATGAGCGCTGCAACCCCATAGTCGCCTTTAACTGTACTTAACTTTCCAGGTGTCCTTTATCTTTTACCTATATTGCATGCATTGCCTAAACACCATCTTCTGGGTGAGGGTGGAGTAGGTACTATATGATATTTTTAGAATTTAATGAAATAAATAAGAACAACCCAGGAAGGTGTGAAGCAGGGATAGTGAAGGGCTTGGAGTGGCAAGACGGTGTGTGGCTGGGGAGGTCATGAGGGTCATTTAAAGAGACTTTGGGGGCTGCAATGGGGTCATGGGCATAAGGTTTCTGCACTTCTGCTGTAGCTGATGTTCTTTTGCCAGGCGTAAGGAAGCACTCAGCTACTTTCATGAGGAACCTATATTTTCTCTGAAAAGGGGCTAGTTGCTCCGTGGAACACCTCAGTACTCAGTCAGGCCAAGCTGAGATGGCACCAGAAAGAATCATAGAATCATAGAGTTGGAAGAGACCACAAGGGCCATCGAGTCCAACCCCCTGCCAAGCAGGAAACACCATCAGAGCACTCCTGACATATGGTTGTCAAGCCTCTGCTTAAAGACCTCCAAAGAAGGAGACTCCACCACACTCCTTGGCAGCAAATTCCACTGTCGAACAGCTCTTACTGTCAGGAAGTTCTTCCTAATGCTTAGGTGGAATCTTCTTTCTTGTAGTTTGGATCCATTGCTCCGTGTCCGCTTCTCTGGAGCAGCAGAAAACAACCTTTCTCCCTCCTCTATGTGACATCCTTTTATATATTTGAACATGGCTATCATATCACCCCTTAACCTCCTCTTCTCCAGGCTAAACATGCCCAGCTCCCTTAGCCGTTCCTCATAAGGCATCGTTTCCAGGCCTTTGACCATTTTGGTTGCCCTCCTCTGGACAGAAAGAAAGAAATATCAGTTGTGCGCAAAGTGAAGGCACATGACGTTAATGTGCATTTGGTGTGAGGGAGTTTCATCTCATGTGTTTGATTTTTGAAAGAGCCATAACTTTCACATTAATATTCCCATCCTAAACGTATTTTCCCTGACATAAAAGCCCCATTGGTTTTGATAGAGAATGGGGGAGTCTGCAAGCACCAGCTGAACGGCAATGGCTTGGAAGGGAGTCTAATTAGGGACCCTAATGGATATTTCCAGCTTCAAATTTCTCTTCCCCACTCCAATTCTATCACCAGCAGATGGAAATGAGCCCATGGGGAGCTACTCTTTATATACATATTGATCGAGGATAATAAAGAAAAGCAGTCTGGATATATGAAAAAATGTATTTCCATTCAGGAACGATGGGGGTCCAGCAATGATGGGGCCACCTATGGAACCAAGACATTCAGAAATAGGATTGTTTTCCCTTTAATTTTCAGCTATGAGGCAAGTTCAGAAGATGAAGTTACAATTAAGCCCATGAGGCGTCCTAACACCATGACCACTTTCACACTATACATTTTTAAAGCACCATGGTAACACTTTAAACAGTCATGGCTTCCCGCAAAGAACTCTGGGAGCTGTAGCTTGTTAAGAGTGCTGTGAATTGTTAGGGTACCCCTATTCCCTGCACAGAGCAACAGCTCACAGAGCTACAGTATACCAGAGTGGTTTAACCATCAATCTCTCTTCATAGGAACGTAAGAAAAGCCTGCCGGATGAGGCCAATGGCCCATCTAGTCCAACATCCTGTTATCACAGTGGCCAACCAGATGCCTGTGGGAAACCCACAATCAGGATTTGAACACAAGAGCACTCTCCCTTCTTGTGGTTTCCAGATCAGGCAGTCCTTTGAACATTCATTCCTAGCAGTATTTATGTACTGCCCCACCCCACCCCCCAGTGCGGATAATTTTTTCATGGGGATTTTAAATAAATAAATAAACAATATCACAAACTGACATGGAAATGTGGAGAACATTGGAAAAATGAGGACCTGAGAGGAACCAACATGGACAGGTTCCTCCATCCTTAGTTACGGTGTAGTTCAGGGGTCAGCAAAGTTTTTCAGCAGGGGGCCGGGGCCGGACTATATTTTGGAAAACATAATAATGAATGAATTGCTATGCCCCACAAATAACCCAGAGATGCATTTTAAATAAAAGGACACATTCTACTCATGTAAAAACACACTGATTCCTGGACCGTCTGTGGGCCAGATTATGGTGTAAGCAGTTTTATTTTCAATTCCTTTTCTAAAGATCTCTAGCATGGAACCTGCCTTTTCCACAGCTGCCACACACTACAATCCCAAGGTTGCATTCCTAGTTAGTCACCGCCAGTTCAGACCTCATCAGCCTATTCTTGAATTTGTTTGTTTGTTTGTCCTTATATTGAACTTAACATTGAATGGCATTTGCCATTTTACTGCACATTCCCTCAATTTGGAGAGGGCCTTTTGGAGCTCCTTGCAATCCTTTTCGTCTTCACAACCCCAAACAATTCAGCAACTTCAGCTAACTTGGCCACCTCACTGCTTACCATTAACACTGTGTACTTTAGGAACACATTTAAAAGCACAAATAATATATATATTATTTGCTCAACACATAACAACAAAAAGACATATTACACGATAATAAGAATATCATCAGTCGTGCATTACATAAAGAATTAATATGAATTCCATAATCCATAAACTGTAATGGTCTCTTCCTTTTAAATCCGACTTCCCATCTACTCCATAAATCTAATTACCATTTGTTGCTGCCAGTACCTGTTATTGCTATAATTTCAAATCAGTTCAAAATGTATTATATCATATACCTAATGTACGATATTGCTGGTATTGTTCAAATGCCGCAACGGATTTTAAGTCAGTATTATTAATTTTCAAATATATTTTAAATGCTTCCCATTTTGAAATGAATTCTTTCCTTGGTTTGTTCTTTAATTTTTCAGATAGGCTGTCTAATTCAGCATATTCAATCATTTTTTGGACCCACTCTTGTCTTGAGGGAGCTTTTTCACTTTTCCACATTGTGGCTATAAGAACCATCGCTGCCACCATTGCATGGAGAAAAATATCCTTAAATTTATTAAGAAAGTCCGCATCAATAATACCCAATAAGTTTGCCTCTGGTTTGAAATTAAAGGAGATTCTTAACATCTTTTCGAATTCTAAATGGATATCCTCGAAGGGAGGGACTTTACATTCTGCATACCCTCTCTGCTTCTTGTATATATACAAGAAGCAGAGAGGGTATGCAGAATATATATATCCCTCCATGCAAGAATCACAGAACGGTTTATAGTATAAAACCACAATAACACATAACACAATAACAAACAAAACAATAGCCCCCCTCTTATCTCCTCTTATATATGATAAGACATGGTATAAAAAGTGAATAAGGAGTGGGCTATCTTTAAGAAATACAGCAAAATCTATGTGAAAAAAGTAGAAATTTTTGACAGATATTGAGTGAATCCAGAAAATGATTAGAGTGAAAGGAGAGTAAAGTTAAGATAGAAGAAGAGATTAAAGAAATAATGAAATGTGTTTAATCTACCTGGAAAAATAAAGTAGCGTAACAAGAACGGCTGGAAGTCAAGTCACTTGGTGGGTGTCCATGTGGGGTAGGTGTGTAGGTATGTTGATATGTATAGTGTAATGGTTCTAGGGGTTGCTCGTGCGTAAATCGTCGCCACACCTGGCTGGGCTACCTGGGTGAACCCTTTCTGTCTGGACAGCCACTCACCCGTGGCTGTCTCAATCGCTGGCAGAATCTGTCAGTGGGCGTTTCTTGAACTTCTTCCAGCAAAGAAGTTCTTTGAGGCCAAGTCTTCTCCTACTCTCCCTGCGCAGAGGTCATCTGCGCAGGGAGGGTGTGGGCAGTGGAGGACCCGTGCTCTCCCCGCTGGTCTCCAGCGAGGAGTCCTGGAGCCTCCTCTCCGATTCCCCCATCTGCCCCCCTTCTCCACTGGTGTTACGCTGATTTCCTTCCCCAGCAGATGGGCTGCCTCTCTCCCTACTGGGACCCTCTCCGGCATCCCTCTGGAGCCTTCCCTCCGCCTCTGGCTCCGATGGCAGTTCCCTGACATATAGTATAGGTAGGTATTTTATAGAGTAATGTAGGTATGTTTTATGCTATGAAAATAAGGTAGTGGGTTGTGTATATGTATTGTGTAAATGTAAATGTATGTTTTATATGTTAATAAAATAAAATAAAATAAAATAAAACAATAGCTCCCCTCAGTTTTAAAGGCCATAGATTGTTTAATCAGATTTTCTCCTGGCATCTAAAGATTTACAAGGCACCAGATAAGCCTCCCTGGGAAGAGCATCCCACAAACTACAAAGACACAAACACACACACATTTATTTAAATCAACCTTTATTATACAGAAATATTTAAATACATACAATATAAAACATTACATTTCAGACATTACAAATTATAAATATACAGAAGGATATAAAAGAAGAAAAAGAAAAAAGAAATAGAAAAAGAGAAGAAGATTTTATTTACAATAAAAAAGAACCTTCCAACTATACTTGTTGTACTATTTTAGATTATGTTTTTTACAGTTTCCTGAAAATATTTTTCTCCTTTTTTATTCTAGTTTCCGCCGATATTACCTTATGTTACAAGACTAATTCAGTAACTGCCATAAAGCTTTTGTTATCACAGTAACCTTTGAAATATTATTTGATTACTATCCATTCTTTATTAACATCTTGTATCGAGTTTCCTCTCACTAACCCGGTTATCCTTACTAACTGTAGGTATTCTACCAATTTGGTCTGCCATTCAATTTTTGAGGGGATGGTTTCACTTTTCCATTTTTTTGCAATTAGAATCCTGGCAGCAGTTGTGGCATACATGGATAGTGGTCTAACCTTCTTCTTGATTTCTGTTGTCAGAAAGCCTCCGGTTTTTTAGTGAATGGGAACTTGAACATCTTTTTTAACTCATTATAAATGATGTCCCAGAATTATTTAATCTTTTTGCACTCCCACCACATATGCAACTATGTTCCAATCCCCTTTTTGCATCTCCAACACAACTCCAATCTCCTCGTGTAGATTTTGGCTAACTTGGTCGGTGTTAAAGAGCATCCCACAAACGTAACCAGTTCTTGATCCAAAAAGGGTCTCACTTTTTATTCCATAATTTCTAAGCTTACTATTTGGTGAAGTACTTTGTTGGAAACTTTGAAATGTCAAGTACCCTATATCAGGCAGATCATCTCTACCTTTACACTTGAAGACACTATCAAAAACTCTAATAGGTTCAGGAGACAGGACATGCCCTAGCAGAAGCAATGCTGGTTCTACTGCAACAAGGCTTGTTCTTCTATATGCTGGGTTATTTTATATTTAACAACTGGCTTTCCACCAGTTTTCCCGGGACAGACATTATGCTAACTGGCCTGTCATTTCCAAGATGTGCCATGGATCCTTTCCTAAAAATTGGTGTTACATTGCCCACTTTACAGGCCTTCATACTGGCCTGTGGAGCAAGTTGCTTATTTTTTGTTGGAAGGTCAGCAATTTCACATTTGATTTCTTGGAGGACCCTTGGGTGGATGCTATCTGGACCCATCGATTTGTTTGAATTCTAGTCTAGCACTCTAACCACACCACCTCTCTTCTCTTTTGCTGGAAGACAAATGGCATCAGAATTGTGGAATAATAATGAAGCAGAATAGGAGACATCAACTCCTCAATACTGTACCAATAGCTCCCCCCCTCTTCTTTAGATAGCCATTGTATTTGGCTGTGAGTAACAGATACATGTTTTTATATATATTACTTGGAAAAGCCAAAGCACAAGCAATAAAATCAGGCAGGAAAGCCCCCCGTCTCTCTATCATCAAAATTTCTAGTTTTCTGCAGAACCATTCTACCTCTTTGCCTGAACTTTTATTTCATCAGCAGTATAAACGGGAGAGTGGCAGTTGACATTTTCCACCTTCTTTCTCTGCATGGGAAAATGAATTCTTTAACTGGGATTCAGTGATTCTTGGGTTTGTCTAGATGAAACACACACACAAAGGGGGGAAAAAGGAGAGAAGATGATGAACTTTAGGGTTCATATTATAACTGGGATTTGCTTTGCTCCTTGAATGTGTCATCCCAGAGGTCAGTTGGGGCACTTGGTGGAGAAAAAGACGGTGTCAGATTACTAAACTTTGGCTTGGGTGCATATGGTTCTCCCGGGGCTAAGCTATAGATATGGATAATATCCATATCTTTCAAGAAAGAAAGAAAGAAAATGTAGCAGAGCTTCTTACTGGTCCTCCTCTTGCCATTTCCACCCTTTTGAACGTATGACAGCATTTGTAAGCTTGGTTTTGTTTTGAAATCTCTGCAGGAATTTCTCTTTGGCTGAGGAAAAGGGCACAGGTGCATTTGGGGTCCAGGTTTGATATAGGCTGGAGCACAATTTGGAAGGCAATTTCCCCTTGATGAGGGTGAGACGCAGAAGCCGTGCAGTTGCTGTAGGAGTGAGGGCACCCACAGGCAGCTCCCCTAACTTCAAATTCAGAGTCCTATTAAAAGAAAGGCATATAAAGATTCCATTAAAGACCATGTACATAATGGCACCAGTGGGGACGAGGAGGAGGAATAAGGCGTGACACGCCAGCAAAATGGATTAAAAATGCATGTGGCTGTTAACAGAGCATAATCAGAACCGTTTCCTCTCTTAATACTTTCAACTATTAAGATGTAGGCAATGTCAGAGAGATTGCGCCTTTAAAAAGTAACTGCTGTTCACCTCCATTTAGTCCTGCTGGTAGTTAGTGGGTTCTCTTAACCCCCCCCCCACTTTCCCCCTTTTAAAAAATCATAGCCAATTTCTTTTTATCACTAATGATGAGCATGTTCTCATAATCAGTTGCTCCAGTTTAGGTCTTCTTTATCAGTGTCTGACTTTGATTTTGTTCCGATGTGGGTTTTTCTTTCTTTTTTACTAATGTCTTTAAAGGACGTTGCTCTTTTTTTTTTTTAAATAAAAAAACACACCACAGCATGCATCCAACAAGGCTTTCAATTAAATGTGGTTTAAGTCGCCCCTGACAAATGGTAAGGGTGTTTTTTTTTCATTTGGTTTGTGGCACTTCAAAAAGGGAAGCGGTGTGTGGAGGTCACAACCTGGCCATTCAGCACCCTGCAGTAGAGGTGCATGCAAATTCAAAATTCTGCACCTTATTTGATGACTACATACCAAATTTCCCCACCAGCAAGTTTGGGGGATTTGTTTCTGGTTGCTGTGGTTATTACGGAAAGTGGCAATAGCAGCAATGGTCTTAGCCACATTTTACACACACACACACACACACACACACACACACACACACACACACACACCCTGTAGTGTCCCTAAACATGGTGGCATTCTGAGGGAGAAACTGGCTGCTCCCTTAAACTCTGGGATACACAATTGGTGGAGAATATTCAGAGAGAATTCTGAAAAGTGCCTTCCTTATTGAGGTGTGTGAGACATAAAAAAAGGCCCTTGATAAGGCTTTGCTCTGCAGGCAACAGGCTAAGCCTGTGGGGACGGAAGAGGATTTTGTCTTGCTAACTTTTGTCCCATTGGCTCTGTCTCAATGGCAACTAGCCAGCATTGCCTATGAATGAATAAATATTATACTATACAATATTAGAGATCCATACCTTCCTTCTACTGATAACATAAGAAGCTATTTATATTGGGGCAGGCTATTGCTCTATCTCACTCAGTATTGTGTACCCTGATTGGCAGCTGCTCTCAGCCACTGGTGGAGGAAGGGGTGGGTGGTGGGTGCGGTCTGCTCCCGGGGCTATCCCTGAGGGGGGTGACATCGCCCCCTGCTCCCCCCCAGGATGTTTGCAGGCGGCTAGTCTCAACCCTGGGTGCACAGGTCTGGGTGCCGGAGCATCTGGTTTGTCAGGAGTTCAGCCTACACTCAAGTAGGACCCTGGCAGAGACACATGCCCGAGTGGCATGTTCCCTCCCTCCCGGTCGATCATTCAGCAGGTTCATAAGCTTTCTTCAGCCGGAACATCACAGCGACCGATGCCAACCGACACTGGCACACTTAGAGATCCGCAGAGTTTGCGCAGTTGCATAACAGACTTCAGCAACTCAGCATTTTGGCTAATCTACTTTATTTACATATAAACACACACGGAGCACTGCAATATGGCTCCCTTTCCCTCTAGCATCAGACAGCAAAGAAAAAAATAGCAAAGGACAATAGTCCCACTTCACGGAACACAGTAACACAAACATCCTGTCTCCGTCACTTCCCACTCTGTGGAGTCAAAACCTATACTGTCATGTGAAAGACAACAATCCTATGACTGCAATCATAGATCAGGAAGTCTAGCTCTGCCTCTGTTCTCAGCCCTACCTGTAGATCCCAGGGGTTGAACCAGGGGACTTCTGCATGCAAAGAAGATGCTGTACCACTGAGCTATGACTCTTCCCCTGCTACAGCCCTTCCCCAGAGTTCCTAGGGTGGTTTGCAAAGAGTTAATATTACAGCGGAACCAATTTGAAACAAAAGCATTAAAGGCAACACAGTTTTAAAGAGCAGCATAAAAACCACCTGTAGATTAAAAACAACATCATCACAGCATAAAAGCAATCATGCAGAGATAATAAAGGTTGGGCTTAAGAGCCTGGGGGAAATAAAATTTAGTTCCCCTATTTACAAAATGATATCACAGTAGGAACCATTCAAGTCCCTACAGGGAGAGCACTTTCCACTTGGGGAGGCACTCTTAAGAATGCTCTTCCCTGGTAGTCATCGGACACACATCAGATTGTGGGGGAACCCTAAGAAGTGCTTCTGCTGAAGATCTTAGTGCAAGGGTAGCTAACAAGGTGCATAGGAATGAATGCAGTGGTGCAAGTGGAGACTTTTAGTCCATTTCTTTTGAAAGGTCAACCTTGCTAATTTGGGCTGTCTGAATGAATGTGTGAACACAAACAGCCGTGCTTCAAAATTTGAGGGTCTCTGAATTTTGCAATGCAGTTCTCAAGCCAATGAATATGTCCCAAACCCCATATATCAGGATAAAGTGTGCATAAAATTGCATATATTAATGAAAATAGCATATAAAAATGCTTTACATTGTGTGTCTGTTAGACAAACGTGCATGCAGAAATAGGTATATTACGAGAAATTTGCACTGAAATTCTTGTGAATTTTCTGGAGGACGTTTGACCTCTTGGCCAATGCGTAATAAAAGGTATACAAAGTTGGGAGGGAATGTACCCAAGGCGCTCCGATCTGGTCGCCTGCGTGGTGCTCAGTTATTTGTTTAAAAAGCAGAAGGAGGGAAAGATTGCAAGCAAGTTATTATTATTATTATTATTATTATTATTATTATTATTATTATTATTTAAAAAATAAAGATGGCAAGCAAGTTAGAGAGCACGAGTGGAGGTCTGTGCAGTTCAGTATGCCAGATCCATGCCTTTAGCCTGCTGTGTGTTGTGTGTGTAGCCTCCTGGGCTTTAGCTCAGTAACCTGATTATTTACCGGGTTGGGACAACATGTAGCAGAATGTGCCTTCCACACCCATCCTACTGCCCGGGTGCAGCAGTTCCATCCCCGGGTGAGCCTTGACCTGGAGACAGAGAGGCTGTGTCATGTGCACCCCAGGTGAGCTTGGCAAGGCGAAACACAGTAGGCTCCTTCCACACACTCAATAGCGCGCCGCCATGATGTCACATTGTGATGTTTGTGGCTCACGTATGCGCTCTGGGCACCCATATTGTGGGGGCCAAGTTGGCACTCCTGCCTAGTGGTGCCTTCTAGCAGTTGTTGGGCTGCAACTTCCATAAACCTCTGTCCGTGGTGATGGAAGATGGGAACTGTTAATCCAACAAAATTTACAGACCGCCATCTTGGCTGCTGCATCATGGTGTATCAACAGACAAATGTGGAGGGAGATATTTCTTCAGGGCCCAAGTTCTTTACCTGTGATCTAACAGTCAAATTCAGCACTTGGAATTGTTCTGAAACAAATGGGGGGGCCCAAGAAATCCGTTCCTAGGATGTGTTTTTGGAATGCCACAAACAAGATGGAGAGATATAGTTGTCTTCTGTCTGGGTAGCACAAGTAAAGGAAGAGGGAAGAATGAGATGCTTTCTGACACTGCTGGAATGAGGGTGTTGTTGTGTGTTACTGTGATGGCAACCCAAGCCACACATGTTTTGCAAATGAAGGAGAGTACTCTGGGACTTGTGAAAGAACCGACCAAAACATCCACAGTACCCCTAATGGGGGAAAATAAAGCTGTGTTGTTTAAAGAGCATGCAACTGTATCCACCACATCCTGATGTTTTTGACAAGGAACTGCAGCAGGAGCAGATTGGATCAGCAAAACTTCACTCAGCCCTGACAGTTTGATTGCACGGCTGCAGAGGGAATGACAGATGTTGGAACAGCATGAGCAACTTAAACAAAATGCATCAAACACAACCACCTAAAGCTCTGCTCTCTCCCACTTAGCATGATTTGCAAGCACAGAGGGGTCAGGCTGCAATGCCAAGACTATAGGCAGGGGAGGGGAGGAACAAAGGGAATTTTGAAAGCCCGGGGATGAAAACACTTCGAAACTATGAACTACCCAATGATAGCTGATAAACCCAACCCCGAAACCTCTGTTTTCCTTCCACAGACCACATTCACGCCACACATTTAAAGCACTAGGATACCACTTTAAACAAGCATGGCTTCCCCAAAGGATTTTGGGAACTGTAGTTTGTTAAGGGTGCTGAGAATAGTTAGGAGACCCCCTGTTCCCCTTGCCAAGCTCTAATTCCCAGAGGTCTCTATGAAGAGCTGTTAAACCACTCTGGTTTAACTCTCAACACACTTCACATACTATACCTCCCAGAATCCTTTGGGGGAAGCCATGGGTGTTTAAAGTGGTATCGTAGTGCTTTCAGGGTATGGTGACCTGCTTATTAAGCATTCATCCTGATTTGTTTGCAGGGAGCTTAGCTGTTGCTGCATCAAGGACATGTCGGCCAACATTTTCCCGGGCATTTCCCCATCATTTTTCTTATCACAAAAAAATCCAATCTTTATTGTTTCACAAGGCCTCCCAATCAATGTTAATTGTGTAACCTGGCTTTTGAAGCTAGGCGACTGAATTCCAAGTGGAATAGTGCCTGTTTCTATCCCACCACTTTCACAAATACCAGTGCTCTAATCCAGGGGTCAGCAAACTTTTTCAGCAGGGGGCTGGTCCACTGTCCCTCAGACCTTGTGGGGGGCCGGAGTATTTTTTTTTTGGGGGGGGGGAATGAACGAATTCTTATGCCCCACAAATAACCCAGAGATGCATTTTAAATAAAAAGGACACATTCGACTCATGTAAAAACACACTGATTCCTGGACCGTCCCGCAGGCCGGATTTAGAAGGCGATTGGGCTGGATCCAGCTCCTGGGCCTTAGTTTGCCTACCCATGCTCTAATCAGTGCTATTTTTCTAGGAAAATAGGTGCTGGAACTCACCATGAACACCTCCCTCACTCTCTTAGAATGCCTACCTGACAGGTGTCAGAACTGAGTTCCAGGCAGTTCCAGCCAAGAAAAAAGCCCTGGCTATAACCAGTTCACGTTAAAAAAAGTTGAAGCACAAAAATGATAGGATACATCAACAATTCAATTTTAACATCAAAATTTAAGTGAACAAGGACCACCTCTCCCCATATGAACGGACCCAGACCCTGGAATCACCCTTCTTCATGTGTTCCCTCTATAAGAGGCCTGGAGGGCAGCAACACAATAACAGGCCTTTTCTGCTGTGGCTCCCTGTTTATGGAATGCTCTCCCCTGGAAGACTTACCTGTGCCTTCATTATGTATCTTTAGGCGCCAGGTAATGATAATAACTATTATTATTATTATATCATGAGTTATTATTACTATTATTGTTGTTATTAGGTAAAGGTAAAGGGACCCCTGACCATTAGGTCCAGTTGTGACCAACTCTGGGGTTGCTTTATTGGCTGAGTGAGCTGGCGTACAGCTTCCAGGTCATGTGGCCAGCATGACTTAGTTGCTTCTGGCGATCCAGAGCAGCGCACAAAAATGCCGTTTACCTTCTGGCTGGAGCGGTACCAATTATCTACTTGCACTTTGGTGTGCTTTCAAACTGCTAGGTTGGCAGGGACCGAGCAATGGGAGCTCACCCCGTTGTGGGGATTCGAACCACCAACCTTCTGATCGTCAAGTCCTAGGCTCTGTGGTTTAACCCACAGCACCACCCACATCCCATTACTATTATTATTATCATTATTATTATTTTATACCTCACCCATGTGGCTGCTTCATTTGGGTGCACGAGATAATTCCTTATGAAAAACTAGCTTGCGCAACCAGCCCAAGCAGAAAGCAGAGCTGAACTCCTCACTCCTCAGCTGATAGCCTTGGTCAATATCTTCCCCCACCTCGTAGACCAACTGAAAGTTGGGCTGGACCATTCACTTGTCAACCACTTGAAAGCACCCCATGATTCACTGCCGGGTGGTCTCACCCACCTATCAAAGTGGACCCATGCAGGTGGGAAGAGATGAAAATCTGGCTCGCGGGGCCAAAAAGATTCCTCACGCCTGCTTCAGACAATACTGAACTAGACGGACTAAGGATCTGCCTCAGTATAAGGCAGCTTTAATTTTCCTATGGTTCTTCCAGTTTGAATTAGGGCAAATGAGGCAATGTAGCAAACAGGCAAAAGCGCATCACCTGAAAAAGGAAGTATAACAAAGGAGGTGAGGACAGATCCCTGAGCTGTATAGTTGAATTCAGGTGAACTTTCCTCCTGCTGTCAACAAAGATGAAAAGCTTCTACACCTGCCTTCTTCTCCTAGCAAAGCCCTAATTAAGGGATTGGGAAAATTCCAGAGTCAACCTCTTTGTGTTCCATTGCTGAAAAAATGAGCATGCATCTCCCTGACAGGAAGTCATTATAGGCACATATGAACAGTGTAGCTCTCACTACAAGCACTTTGTTTATTTTATTTTATTTTATTTCATTTCATTTTTAAAACCCTCCAATGATCTGCTGGTACCTGCTCCTTGTAAAACATCACCCCCATCCCCCCCCTTTTGGGGGAGGAAGGGTTAAGAATATATTTTCATAATACCACGACAGTCGATCACACACAGCCCGCTGGTGCTGTTCAGATTTTAAGCCAGGTTAGGCAATGTGGTATCTTCCAGATGTTGCCGAACTCCAACTTCTGTCAATGCCACCCAGCATGGCCAAAGAGGTGATGGGAATTGTAGTCTAGGCAACATCTGGAGGCCCCTCTCCTGGGTTAACTATCAAGTGACCCACATGCTTCTTGACTTTAGAGCATACGCATGCAATTGTGCCGCACAAACCATATTTGTTTATTCACTACTGGGAGTGCCGGCTCCTGGAGGCTGAGCCCTTTGGCACCACAAAAAGTGTGGAGGCGAAGCATGGAGCCGACTGCAATGTGGCTCCAGTGGCTGGCTCCTCCCCCCCTTCTCCTGCCATGGAAGGGAAGAAGGGTCAAAGCAGCCTCCCGCCAGTGCTGCTGCCAAGAGGAGGCAGAGGAGAAGCCGCCAGGCATTGCAAACACAGCTGCTGCATTCGTATCCAGCCCCTGCTCCTTCCGACATCAAGACATCATGTGTACTACATTGGGATGTCGAGGCATCACACACACAACATTGTTGTCTCCCCATCACCCTCGCAAGCCGGTGTGACGTTAACATATGAGAGTGCTGGAGGTGAAATAGTTAAACAGGTTACCCAATCAGAACCCAGGGGGTGGAGTCAGAGGGACTATAAAACCAGCTCTGGGAGGGGCGAAGGAGGAGTTTGTTGGGAGTTGGGTGGTTGGTTGGTTGGAGTGGGAGTGAATTGGGATAGAGTCTGTGGGTAGGTTGAATTAGCGTACCGAAATAAGCTGAGTCAGGAACAGTTAGGAACTAGGAAGACAAGTAAATATCTGAGAGGTGGTTTAGTGAGTGAGAGCAGGTAGCGGAAGTTATAGGTCTGGATAGGCATACCCATGAATGTAATGGACCGATACCGTTTATGAAACCACACACTTGTTAAACTGCAATAAATAAACAGAAGTTTATATTCCAATTTATTTTTTTAAAAAAAGATATTTATTAAAGTTTCAACAATTATATAAAAACAAAACAATAATACAAAAAAATGCAAACAAAGACAAGTATAATTTCAATCCCTTATTTTCTTATAACTTACTTCCCCGACCTCCTCATACCTCCCCTTTCTGTATTCCAATTTCTAATTATTAATTCAGCAAATCCTCTCCCTTATTTTTCATTTGATTTTAACATTTCTTTTCTTTTTACTTAATCATTACAGCTGAAAACCACTTAATTTCTAAACCCACGTCATTCTAACATTCATTAATTTTGCAATGTTTCTTAAGGTAATCCTTAAATTTCTTCCAATCTTCTTCCGCCGTCTCTCTTCCCTGGTCTCAGATACTGCCAGTCATTTCTGCCAGTCCCATATAGTCTATCACCTTCATCTGCCATTCTTCCAAGGTGGGTAGATCTTGTGTCTTCCAATACTTTGCGATGAGTATTCTTGCTGCTGTTGTAGCATACATAAAGAATGTTCTATCCTTCTTTGGCACCAATTGGCCGACCATACCCAGGAGAAAGGCCTCTGGTTTCTTCAGGAAGGTATATTTAAATACCTTTTTCATTTCATTATATATCATTTCCCAGAAAGCCTTAATCTTTGGGCATGTCCACCAGAGGTGAAAGAATGTACCTACAGTCTCTTTACATTTCCAGCATTTATTATCAGGCAAGTGGTAAATTTTTGCAAGCTTGACTGGGGTCATGTAGCACCTATAAATCATTTTCATAATATTTTATTTTAAGGCATTACATGTCGTAAATTTCATACCGGTGGTCCACAACTGTTCCCAGTCAACAAACATAATGTTGTGACCAATATCTTGTGCTCACTTGATCATAGCTGATTTAACCGTTTCATCCTGCGTATTCCATTTCAACAGCAAGTTATACATTCTTGACAAATTCTTAGTTTTGGGTTCTAACAATTCTGTTTCCAATTTTGATTTTTCCACCTGGAAGCCAATCTTCCAATTTAACCCTGACTGGACTCAGTATTGTACCAGGTAGGGCCTGGGTGGTGGCAGTGAGAAATAAAGTGGTGGCACAGGGATCAATAGATGGTGAAACGTCTGGGGACCCTGTGTGATCGCCACAGCCGGTGCCTCTGTTTCCTAGACACCCATGATAAGTGAGTAGTGGAGGTGAGGATGGGTCATAGCTCAGTGGTAGAGCATGCAGATAGTCACAGATTAAATCTCCAGCATTTCTGGGAAGAACTGGAAATGTCCCCTGCCAGAAATCCTGTCAGTGTTGACCCACAGTTGCCAACCTTTTTGGGCCAGTTGGCACATCTGGAGTTTTGAGAATGTACTAATTGTCATGCATTCTGCTGTGTAATGTGTAGATTCATTATTATTATTATTATTATTATTATTATTATTATTATTATTATTATTTTGCTGCAAAGTCTAGCCTGCTTTGTCTGAAGCCAAGTCGGCAGAAATCCCTTCCTAAGGTCCAGTGATAGCATCGGGGCTCTGTGAAATGCCCATTAATTTTCTTGCCCCTTCACCTCCTCTTGCTCTTTTCTTCACAAATAGCTTGTCTCAAGCCTGGCCGCTGCCAGGTATTAGCGCAAGATAACACAGTGGCCCCATTAATCTCATTCTTGTGATATGATAGCCATCAACCTGAACTGGCCCAATCAGTCTTGTCAGTGAATATAGATCTTGAGCTTGAGGCTCTCAATTTCTTCCAACCTTTTCTTAAACTTGCAAGTGTTACCTTCTGCATCAAGAAACATGAAATGGCCGGCCAAGAGTTATTTGTGGGTATTTGTTGGAGACAAATATTCCAGCATTCATTTCCCTGCATCCTATCAGGCCCTCAAAACACATGGATACTGAGTAATAGAAGTCAACATTTGATGAAATCCTAGCCTGTATTTCACTGTGCTGATGTTCTGTCAGGGAGCTGGGATTCGTACTGGAGAGCCCAGTAAGCTCCACATTGTGCCAGGCCCCACACAGCTGTGCTGCAAATCTCCTATTTCTGAATTTATAAATCTGGAGCTTGAGATCTCATGATGCTGCTCCCCTTCCCTCAAGAATTAAGACTCCTTGGATTATTTTCCACCTTGGATTTTAATCTGAGCCAGAGAAGAATTCCTTTCCATCACCATCCAAGCCTCTTCTCTTGACCCCTCCTCTGAGGGAAGCTCAGAGAGTAATGACAAGGTCTTTTTAGTTGTGGCTCCCCACCTGTGGAAGGAACTCCCCAGTGAGGATAGCCTTTGTGGGCTTCTTTTCAGTAAAGACTCGCAATTTGACAGTGGCATCGCATGGGGGGTGGCAGGGGGCCCATTGCCCCAGGTACACAATGGGGGGGGGAGGAACCAGACGCCCACCACACAAATCCCTATTGCATGGCAGAAAGTGTTGAGTGAGTGTAGAGGGTCAAAAGCACCCTCCCTGCCCTCCCCCTGGTGGCAGACGAGTGCTCACAAGTCAGGGGTGAGAGCTGGGCAAGTGGAGGATGAAGAACACCCTCCACGCCCCACTCTCACCAGCACATGAGCACCCACTCTGTGGCATCGGTGGTAAGGGTTGGGCAAGTGCGCTCTGCTCCCACCTGGTGCGCTTATGCACCCACCCACCCCGGGCACTGGCAAACAGCGCTACGCCTCTTCGTTTTGATACACGGAGTTGAATTTGTTTTATTGCTAGCATGCTGCCAAATCTTCCTATAGCTGGTCTTATGTGAGTCTGCATTTTATATGTTGTAGGATATGTTAATGTTTTACATACCCCCCATGAGCTAATTTATTTATGTATATTTTTTTAATGTAAGTTACCTGGAGTCCTTTTAAGTAACAAGTGACGATGATGATGATGATGATAATTCTCACCCAGTGTTTTCCAACCAATGACACTGAGTCTGCACTATGTCTACCCTGCACTGGTTCTATGCTGGAATTACCTAGTGGTGATAGTCAGATCAATCTGGCCACATTTGGGCAGGCACAGTGGGGCTTAAAGGAAGTGGTAGAGTATGGATAGCTCTCTCCTCTGCATGTTGTTGAACTACAACTCCCACCAGCCTTATCTAACACCTCCAAAGGTCAGAGATAATGCAAGTTTAGCAACATGGTATCACACTGTTTGTACTCCTCTCTGGACAACCAATCTGAACAGCAGTGGAATGGGGCTTTCACTTCCTACATAGATTGCCATCTCTATAGATCTGGTTATGTAAATTCATTTAATATGGCCTTATGTCCTGGCTTATGGTCACAAAGTTTCCCACCATACTGCTAAGAGGAAAGCGGCAACTTATGGGCCAACTCAAGTGAAATTGAGAGGGACCGATCCCTCCATGGCTGGAGAGAAGAAAATATACAAACATAGGAGTGGATTTCTTGCAGCCGTTTGGGATCCTGTTTTGTTTTGTTGTAGTTGAAAATTATTACCCTACACCAGGGGTTGTTGTTGTTTAGTCATTTAGTCATGTCCGACTCTTCATGACCCCATGGACCAGAGCACGCCAGGCACTCCTGTCTTCCACTGCCTCCCGCAGTTTGGTCAAACTCATGCTGGTAGCTTTGAGAACACTGTCCAACCATCTCGTCCTCTGCCGTCCCCTTCTCCTTGTGCCCTCCATCTTCCCCAACATCAGGGGAAGTCTTCATCATTTCCAGGGAGTCTTCTCTTCTCATGAGGTGGTCAAAGTATTGGAGTCTCAGCTTCAGGATCTGTCCTTCCAGTGAGCACTCAGGGCTGATTTCCTTTAGAATGGAGAGGTTTGATCTTCTTGCAGTCCATGGGACTCTCAAGAGTCTCTTCCAACACCATAATTTAAAAGCATCAATTCTTTGGCGATCAGCTTTCTTTATGGTCCAGCTCTCACTTCCATACATCACTACTGGGAAAACCATAGCTTTTACTAATCGGACCTTTGTTGGCAAGGTGATCTCTCTACTTTTTAAGATGCTGTCTAGGTTTGTCATTGCCTTTCTCCCAAGGAGCAGGCGTCTTTTAATTTCGTGGCTGCTGTCACCATCTGCAGTGATCATGGAGCCCAAGAAAGTAAAATCTCTCACTGCCTCCATTTCTTCCCCTTCTTCCTCACCAGGGGTGGGTAACCTCAAACCAAAGTGCCAAGGGCCTCCAGTGGCACAATCAGTACATCTGTTAACCAAAAGGTTGGTGGTTCAAGCCTACCCAGGGATGGTTTTGTGCAGGATTCCTGCATTGCAGGGAGTTGGACTAGATGACTCTTCCAACTCTACAATTCTATGATTCTATGAAATGCAGCCCTCCAAGTATCTGTATCTGGCCCTTAGAACTTTCTGCAGGCCACACCTCCCCCTGAGTCACACCCTCTCTCCCAAACCCTTTGTCCTCATCTGCCTTACTTTCAGTGTTGTTGCCTGCTTGGAATGTCTCCCTGACAGTGCCAGATTTATGTATAAGCTAAACAAGCTATAGCTTAGGGCCCCACTCTCTTGGGGGTCCCAATTTTTTCCAGTTCAACAATTACTTTGATAAAATACATATTTTGTTATGTGCAAATGGCTTTAGATACCTATTAGGTACATAAATTACCATATAGCATATATTCAACACAAAAAAACAGTGACAATTTGTTGCTGGCAAAGGACAGCTGGACATATAAAGGGCCCCATTACCTTTAGTAGCTTAGGGCCTGATCAAACCTAAATCCGGCCCTGATCCCTGAACTCTAATAGCAATTCTTGCTTGCTTGGCTGGAGAATAGACAAGTGTGTGTATAGAAACTAATCTGCTGTACAAAGGGCGGGGAACATTTTCTTTGCTCCATCCACTTTTGCCCTGGGGGTGCCCACTGCTGGGATATTGTCCAGAAGGGAATTAGGCCCATGGGCTGGAAAAGGTCCCCCATCTCTTGCCTTAAGGCATGAAATCAAAAGTGGTTGACCCTGGGTAGCCCATATGACTTGCAGGCAAAGCTGCCGAGGGTTCTGGGGTGAACCAAAATTCTGCACAGCAATATTTCTCCTTTTACTTGGGACTCAGGGAAATAACACATGCTTCCTTACAGCACAGCCAAATTGCAGCCCGAGGGCAACAGACTGCTCACAGAGCACCAGAGAGCAGAAGCCGTGACAAGTTCACTTTGATGTCCCCCACCTGCAGAGGTGCAGCCAGGAGAGACTAGCATTTGTGACAGGTCAGGAAACAAACCTGCCCTCATGCTCAGATAGAGCCCTGGAAGCCTGAGGCTGTTTGGAAGGCTGTATTTTGCTAGCAAACTCTTCTGCACAAGACAAGGCTGCCTGGCTACTAAATTTAGCATAGTTAAGCGCATGTAGAAGATTCAGTCAAGAAGAGGTGCTACCACATTTCCACCCAAGCAAAATTCTGACATCCTCGTAAACATCAAGATGGTTTATAGAATGCTTATGTGTATATAACAACAAAGAGCCTCATGGCACCTTAAATGCTAACCAGTTTATAAAGGCATGAATTCTCATGGACTGCAGTCCGCTTTATAGAGCACTCAAAACAACATGCGATAAAAGCCAATTTTAAAATATATGTACTAAACAGCATAAAACAGCACAATGTTCTTCAGCATTGGGACTCCAAATGTTGTTGGACTACAGCTCCCATCATTCCCTAGACAGCTAAACCATTGGTGAGGGATGATGGGAATTGTGGTCCAACAACATCAGGGAATGAATGTTGATGAAGACTGCTGATATAGCAAACCTGCATGAGTATTAAAATCAGCAGTGGAAGCAAGCAAGCAATGAACAGAACAGAGTACTTTTGCCCCATTTCATTTTTGCAGGCATTCAAATCACCTTATATCAACTCAAGTCATTAGTCCATCTAGCTTAGTGTTACCAACATTGTCTAGAAGTGGCTCTATGGGGTTTCGGGCAGCACTCCTTACCAGCCCAATTTGGAGATGCTGGGATTTGAACCCAGGACCTTCTATATGCAAAACTGATGCTCTACTACTGAGTTTTGACCCATTTTAGGTTCTCAGCAGAGGTATAGTGTGGGGAGGGCCAAGGGGGCCATAGCCCAGGCACATGATTTTGAGGGGACATAATCCAGGCATCCCATTTATTATACAATTCTGTGCCTATCAAGGGTCATGTCGGCCAGCCAGAAGAAGTGTATCTGAAGAAGTGTGCATGCACACGAAAGCTCATACCAAGAACTAACTTAGTTGGTCTTTAAGGTGCTACTGGAAGGAATTTTTTTTTTGTTTTCACACACTTTATGCCCAATAACATTTACCCCTATTCCCCACCCCATAAACATGGTTTGGAGAACTGCAAAACTTGTATAAGTGTGAATTTCAAAGGATAGCTGTGCTTTGGTTTGCAGATTGTTTTGGCAAGTGCAAAATTGATTCAGCTTTAAATGCATATTTCATCAAGCTTCTCCTTCATTCCTACTAGTTTCAAGACCATTGCTTGGAGCTCCAAAAATATTTTATATATTAAAAATCAACCCTCCTTCTCCTAGAGGCAGGTCTGCAAATATGTGCCTCTAGTTCAGACCCTAGGAAACTTCTGCTGTGTTATCTCCCCCACCTCCTGGGGCTTCGGGAAGATCCTCTTCCCCTCTAATGGGCTCCCCTGTGCCAGACTGGAGAGGTTTTGGAAGGTAAACAGCAACAACAGGAGGTGCATCCAAACAGCTGCAAGGAGGAGGAAAGAGTGATATAAATACATGTTTAATTGTAGTTTAATTACAATTACTTACTAGACTAAGTTTTTTTAAATGCAGCGTAATTAGAGTGAGACCTTGATTTAATCACAGCCTTATCAAACATGGTTACCACTGATTCTCTCAGTTTCCTCTGCCACCGCCCTCTCCTCCCCATGCAAATTTATCCTCTTTATCCATCTACGTTTAGAAGTGATGCAAAAAAGGGGGGGTAAGCCACTCCATGTTAAAAAGCACTTGAGTTTCCCGAAGCTCTTGCTTCACTGCTCAAATCTTTTCCTTGGAAATAGAAACCAAACCAAACCTATTCTCTAACCTGTCTCTCTGTTGCAGTCTCTAAAACAAAGGTTGCCAATGTAATGCCTACAGATGCCAGTGTTCCTGGCAATACATCATCTGGCACCCACAAAACCTCTCATTATATATCCCTTAAAAATCTAGAATACATTGCAGGTTGTTTGCTCTCCCTTCTCAATTCCCGCTTGCACTGGATCAGATTTTCCTACACTGACCATGGCCCTGTCAATATGCCCACACTTCACTAGATGTTAGGATTGGACACTCAGCCCCTACTTCTGTTCTGAAAAGAAGAGAGGTGCAAAAAGCTTCACTCTCTGGGTGTGGAAGAGGTTGATTTAGTTGCTATTTTCTCAGTGAGGAGCAGGTAGTCATGCCTGCACTATTTTGTGACCCTGATCAGAAAGAAGCTTAAGAATAAGCACATGCCCAATTAGCATGAACCAATAATATACTGATTCTTACATCCCCAATTTTGCATGCAAAGCAGTTACTACTAGTGCTATATTTCTCGAAAAAGAGGTGCCAGAATTCATCATAAACACCTCCCTTGTTGTCTTTTAATGACAATAGTGTCCACCTGAGAGGTACTGGAACTGAGTTCTGGCGAGTTTGGGCTGAAAAACCCCCCCGATTACTACCACCAAGCTTACAGTCCTTCTACAAAGAATGGGGCTTTCCTCCCTCGTCACCCCTTGCCTTTGCAGTCTCCTTTCAGCCCTTAATATTTGCTCCTGAGGGTTGCAGGACTTGTTTTGAATGGTACATGGAACTTCAGACATGAAATTGTGATTTGAGGACCCTCCCCCCACGCTTGGGGATAAGAAAGACACATGGACACATTATTTAGGGTTAATGGGCTAGAAAAGGCCACAACTTTATTGATTACAGCATGTGAGAGGTATTGGCTTAGGCATTGGAGAAACCTCAAAGTTCGACTCTGCCCCTCAGGGAGGGGCGAGTCTAAAAGGGGTTAACCACCAGTAGGGGGAGGCTGTTGATGCAAATACAACTGTAAGCTCTCCCCTGATGTCACTGGGGTCGTGCCATGGCCCCCGGCCACAGCAGGGCATCGAACAGGATCCATGACCACCGGATTCCTTTAACAGAATACCCATAAGGAAGGGGTCAGCGATGCACACACCCTGCCCTTCTAGACACCAACCACAGATTCCAATGCCTAACTGCCAATATCAGAAAGTTGTGATGAGTTGCTACGAGGTAGGCGAAAAATCCAAGAGGCCGGTGCCAATTTGCCAATTGGGGAAAAACTCCTACCAGGCCCTTCGGACAACCAAGGCAACCAACCGAAGGTCCATAGCAAGGTCATTCAGAAAGGATGAACTAAAGGGAGGGTGGGTGGGTGACCTGATGGAAATGGCAGCACAATGAGGGGAAGAGCTGCTGCGGCCGCATTTAGGTGGCTAAACTCCGCCCCCGAGCTTCCTACCAATTGGAAGGCTGACCGGGGAGTGGGCGCATCAGCAGGGATGATGGGCAGGGGGGCTGGCATGCCCCCTGCAAAGCACAGGAAAGGCTCCCGATCACAATCCCTCCCCTCCGGGAGGAGGAGAGGCTCTGTCAGACATAACCCATCCCCACTTTAACAGAAAAGCAACTTAAAACCTAAGCCATGCCTTTACCTATTTACACCTCCATAGGCAAAATAAACACACCACCCACTGCAAGGATGGGGAACAGGTGGGCATCCAGATGTTGCTGGACTCCAGCTCCCATCAGCCCCAACCAACATGGTCAGCAGACGGGCCTGATGGGAGTTGGAGTCAAACAACATCTGGAAGGCCACTGCTTTGCCACCTCTAATCCAAGGAGGTTCTGTTTGGATTTGCGGCTCCCTGAAAGATGTTTCAGGATACAGCATATGTTCTTTTTTAAAAATTAAAAATCTGCTAATTTTTAATGCCAGGTGATCACTACAGGGATATCAGGTCTCTCCATAACCAGGGGCCTCCCTCCCAATCTGTAAAAATCCCAGCTGGCTGCAATAATTTTAAGAGAACTTATATTTCTTTGCCCTTTGCCCTTTCATCACCTTTTGGGGTCATTTGCTTCATCAATTAGTGTGTTGTTGCCCACTCTTTTTCCTATTAGCTACATCCCCCTCCAATGTGATAGGGAGAGAAAGCATTCAAGTCTGGAAAACAGACGTGAACCCGGTGGTATTTGTGCCCTTTCAGTGTTCATTTCCTCACGCCTAACCTTTCTTGCAAAGTAGATAAATTAATTGGTACTTTTGTGGAGGCAGCCATCACAGCTTGAGGACCAAACAGAAGACCTCGGAGTCTTAGAATCCCCAGCAATACAAGCTGAGCTGGAATGTGACTGAGAGATGGTGAGGCAAGATAAAGAGTTACCATCGAAAGATACAGTAAACACTTTTGGATAGATGTACGAGTTAGATAGTGGGGATATATAGATGGCATTAAAGAGATGGATATGGTGAGGAAACCTAAAATGATTCCGTAGACAGGCAAATGCTACAAATGGATGATCTGAGGAGAAGGGTCTTGCTAGACAGATAGATGCTCAGAGAAAATGGATAAGGCACCAGCTTACACAGCAGCTAGCAATGCAAAGATAGATACTCTTGATAGATAAATGCTACAAATAAATACTGAAGATAGATTCTTCAGATTCTTCTGCCATTTATGAATATTTGACACACGCTTGCACACACACACACACTCTTTTCCAATGAACAGCACAGCGCCTCATCCAAAATAAAAAGTAACCAAGCAGCCAATAGGCATGTGTTTAATCGTGCTGTTAAACATTTAAGAGATGTTAGCTGGAGCAGGGAAAACAACCATTTATCAGCGGGTTCCAAGCTCTCCAGGCCTGATGGATGCCTCACTGATGGCACAGCAAGAAATGACATACATTACTTCTCAAGGAAGAGAGAGAGTCTGTAGCAAGTTGCTCAAATAGAAGCATAACTGGACTTGCAACAGAACTGTTCCCCGGGCATTAAAAAGGTGGGGAATCAAGATTCTGAAATGCATTGGGGGCCTCCAAGAATAGAGGAAATCCACAAGCCCAGGTGTTTGCCTTCAAGGAGCTGGAGGGTGACAGGAGTGGCAACAGGGAAGTGGCATTAGTGTGGGCTTATCAGGGCATGCAGTGGGGTGTACCCAGTGCAGCACTATGTTAAACTCAGTTAATGTTAGTGGAAGGTGCAAGTGGAACATTGTTGCACAAGTGAAAACAGAAGTACCTTACCAAAGTTTGCTGTGAAGCAGATTGCGCAATGAGGACCAGCTGTCGCACAACAAGAACCAGCAGTTGTGCAAGGAGAAACACAAGTACCTTACCAAAGATGGTTGTGCAATGGATTGCACAACAAGGATCAGTGGTTGCATAACATGCTTCCAACAGCACATCCTTTGCATGGAATTCCCTTATTATGCAAGCTTTAAACTCTGCTATCTGCTAATGCAGAGACTGTTGGAAACCGCCCAATAAGTTTGCTTAACATCCTGCCACATATATTCCCTCTTTTCCCCAGTAATAAACCTAACTTCTTCTCTTTCCAACATTCAGAGGAGAACACTATTACTTAAGCAGCCAAAACAGTGCTATCCATGTGTACAATTGAGATGTTGCTGGCTTGGGCTTGGAGATCAAAAACATCCCAATGAGTGCTGAGTTCTTTGAAGATGGCTGTTGTGGAGAGCTGAATTTAAGACTAGAAAAATAAGAAACTGAGAGCAACTGAAATTGACATATTTCTCTATTCCTATCCTTTAATGACCGTTTCATTGTCCAGTATGCATCTACTTGGTTTGGGTCCACTTAACAGGAGAGAGATATCTCAGAAACCATCCTAATAACCTTATTGATATGTTCTGTATAGGGTGTTTAACTAAACATGCAAGGCGGGAAGAGCGTGCATGAGCATGCTAAGCTCTGCCTCCAATCACCATCTCCTTCTGTGTTCAAGAACAACTGAAACCCTGGAGTCTTCCCTTTTCATAAGACAGTAAGAAGAGTCTGCTGGATCAGGCCAATGGCCCATCTAGTTCAGCACCCTGTTTTCACAGTGGCCCTATGAGAAGCCCACAAGCAGATCCTGAGCACAAGATCACTCTCCCCACATGTGGCTCCCAGCAACTGGTATTCATTCACATACTGCCTGTGGCCATGGAGGTAGTGCACAGCCATAATGGCTAGCAGCCATAGAATACCATGATGGGGAAGTTTCCAAGCTGCAGACAGCTGCCCTTGAACATGTGAAAAATGTGTCAGTAACAGGGGTGGGAGTAGCACACTCATGCACACCATTCCTTCCTCATGTGTTCAGTTAAGCCCTATTTAGAATGAAATAGGTCTATGGTTAGTTGCATACCTTAATCCTACGTGAATGCAATAAACACTCCAACAGTTGTAATGGTGCAGAGTTGTGTCTTTCCTGGAGTGAGGAACCACTCCACAGAAAGAAAGAAAATCTGAGAGGAGCATCAAAGACCAATTGGCAGACTAAGGGCTGGGCCTCTCCAGTTCATTCCATTTATGACCTGCACATCACATGCATAATGGAATTTCAGAAGATGAAAGGAATGACACATTAACCTTGGTGCTTCTCCTATGGCAACCACTCTTAGCATAATTTAACTTTCAAAGGAGTCTGGAGTCATGAGGCCTTCCATTTCCCTCCTTCCTTAGAGAGGCATTATCTTAAAGTATATGTTTAATAAATCATTCCATCTGGACAAAATGTTAACAGCTTTGCACACCCTGATATCCTAGCCCCCTGTCCAGCTGTCTCCAGGGTGCCCCGATTCGGAACAGTTCAGAAGGAAATATGCAGGCATCTATTTAATTGCTTCCCAAACCAAATTAAATACAAAACCAGCATCAAACTTTTTTCCATTTGCTCCAGATAATGACACTGCACTATTTAAAGTGAAGGTGTCCTAGTCAGTGCCAACTGATGACACTGAAGAAGGCTGGAAGCTAGCCTCTAAGGCATATCTAAGCACCACCTGCCAAGAAAGTGATTAAATGAACTCCAATTTAAATGAAAACCCATCTTCAAATAGTATTGTTGTTTTAAACCATCTGATGTTTTATTGAGAAGGTTCAAGCATATTGGGTTGTATCGAGCTGTTTCTGTTCCACTGATGAACATAAGAAAAACCCTACTCAGTCAGGCCAAAGGTCCATCTTCTGCAGCATCCTGTTTTCACAGTGGCCAACCATATGCCTATGGGAAGACCACTTGCAGGACTTCAGTGCAACAACACTGCTTCTACTCATAACACTGCTTCTATTGCTTCTCAGCCACTGATCATAGAGGGTCATAGAATCAAAGAGTTGGAAGGGACCTTGAGAATCATCAGGTCAAACCTGAATATGCAGCTGTCCCATGTGGGGATTGAACCTGCAACCTTGATGCTATCAGCACCATGCTCTAACTGAGCTGTCCTTAGGCTGGGCATACCGCTAGAGATAGGAGGAAGTACATAGCCATTATGGCTGGCAGCCACTGATAGTCTTATCCATCATGAATTTGTCTAACCCCCTTTTAAAGCACGGTAGAGCAGCCGCTTTGCAAGTAGAAGGTCCCAGGTTCAATCCTCAGGATAGCCTAGTAGAGCTCGCTTGCTAGAAACTTTGGAGAGCCACTGACAGTGAGTATAGACAACACTAAGCTAGATGGACATAAGAAAATAAAAAAGCCTGATTGATTGGGTTAATGACCCATCTATTCCAGCATCCTCTTCTCACAACAGACAACCAGATGCCTATGGGAAGCCCAAAAGCAGGACATGAGCACAGGAGCACTCTGCCCACCTGTGATTCCAGCAACTTGAATTCAAACCAATGGTCCGACTCAGTATAAGGCAAAAGTAGGTGGAGCAATGGTTATGACCTTTACAGTACAGTAGTCTACATTCCAGCCACATGTAAACCAGAGTTTTCTACACATGTGCAGATCTTTCCATCCTCCAGCCAGGCAAGGAAGAAGCATCACCATGGTTCAAGGACACATTCTGCCCAGGCAGAAGCACTTGAGGAGGGCATGTGACAAGGCTGGTGCGGGATGTGTCATGACCCGAGGAGAGCCCTGAGGGCTAAATAATAGAGAAGACTGGTGGACCACAAATGGCCCCAAGCTTGAGGTTCTCCCCACCCCATCCTAAATGCTCGAACCCAAAACCTTTGAGGGATGAAAAGCTATCACACGATCTACTCTGGCCTATCTGGGCAAGGGAAGTTTCTTTAGCTAATGTGTCCTGTCTCCCTGCAGTTTTATCTTATGCCTAGAGATGGGTGGTCATGTGCAGACTGAATATCTGCCTGCAATCTTTCTAGCTGTCAGTTCAAGCCCCACACAAATTGTTCTGTGAATCCAAAAGTGAGATTCTGCTGGCGAGAAGGTAATTGAATGTTGAAGGCCTAAGAAAAGTTACCTGGCAGTATTGGAGAAGGCAGGGTGGTTACAGCATTCATTCTCCCGGTGTCATCTCCATCCCACCCCAACCCCCCTGCCGTCTGAAAGCAGCAGTTCATATACTTCCAGTGTATTACTTTTTCATCTGGACAGATATCTGATCTTAGTAGGTTTTGCTACCTCCTGCTTGGAGAGATGTATGAAGTTTTCAAACAAAGTTTCAGGCTTAAGGTAACATCTAAAATATAGATTTCTCAAATCGCCCTGCCAGTGTTGCTTGATAGGCTGCTTTGCGAGATAAGCTGATAACCCATCTTGCCTGAGAGATGTTTTCTGCTCCTTGATAACTGAACCAACTGTAGCTGAGCACCATTAAATCTGACACAGTGAATCTGTGGAGTGACCAGGCAGGGAAAGAAAGAAAAAAAAGCTGCTACCTGACTAAAGAACTTTGGACCTTCTCTATTCCTCCATTCTATGAAGCCCAGATCTAGATAAGGGATGGATGACTCTGTCAATTTTGGTTTCTCTTGTTCTCCACCCCCCCACCCCCCACCGTCGAACTTTGTTTTGTATCCAATGTAGCTCACAGTTAAAGTCACTTAGCCTTGCTCCATGAGTGAAAGGCTTTTGTGGTAGCAGAACATTGTTGCACAAAAGAATGAATATGCAAGTTGCTGGTAACTTGATTGCACAACTATTTTCCACTAGCCCAGCTGTTGCACTGCATTCCTCTCTTTTGCAAATTAAAGCTCACTAGTGAAAGAACCCTTTCACTAGTGGATAGAACTGTTGGATACAGCCCTTAAATATAGTTCTCTACATTTCTTAGTACTTCACAAATTTTAATCTTCATGTGTGTGTTTTTCTCCTAAGGTACACATTTTTGCATGCAGTTTTCACCAAAGTACATATTTTCTGCAGTTTCCCCTCATGAAATGAACTTTAGTTTTGTACATTATTTTCACTAATGTTGCACTCCTAATATATACATTTTTGCATGCTTTGGTTGGAGAACTAAATTGCAACATTTGGAGAAGTGCAGATTTTGAAGGATAATTGTACGCTGGGTCACATATTGCTTCAACCCCTGTTTTTCACTGTTGCTCAAATAAAAAAACAATTAGGAGCTCACTTCAACCTCTGAATTATTCTCTGATGCCATGTCAGTACCTACTCCACACCTGTCATCCTATATGATGCCAGGTGTGGGGTGGGTGTGGTATGGGGGAAATGGCCTTGGGAGCCTAATTAAGATCTCTGACAGGCCATGTTTAGCCTGTGGGCTAGAAGTTGCCCACCCCTGCCATAGGCATCTGGTTGGCCCCTGTAAGAATAGGCTGCTGGACTAGATGAACATTTGGCCTGATCCAGCAGGGTCCTTCTTCTCTTCTTAATTTTATTTTACTTTCCTAGCCAGAGAGGTACATTTGGGAGGCAATGAAGCTTAATTTCTAATGCAGCAGAGCATGAAGAGCTGGACAAATTCATATTCTGAACCAGATAATTAAGGAACGTTGCTGATATTGCCAATTCTAAGCACTGCCATTCAGGAAGTCAATTCTAGTGACATTAATGGGACCAGCTTTCAAGTGAAAAACGTTCATGAATAGGGACAAGAGACAAGATGTCTCCTGTGTAATGCTATGCAGAAGGCTGAGATTACTGAGATAAGTAATCTTGATTTGAGTACTCGAAAGCACTGTATTAATGCTAAATATTATTCTTATGACCCACCTGGGGATTAACAAACTCAGCTCTTACTGCCTGCTTATTGCTCCAAAAACAGGGGAGATGTCTAACATCTGGACAGCCACACTATATGGAAGGTGATCTACATTAGGCCAGCTATTGCATGTGTCTGAATTATACTACAACAGGGATGTGACTTTTTTTTAGAGAACAAGGAAGGTATTCATGGTGAGTTCTGGTACCTCTTTTTCTAGAAAAATAGCACTGAATAGATGTAAATAGTTACTTTTCTACAGCAGCCTAGTTTCTACACACACACACACACACACACCTCTATCCACACAAACAACAAGCATTCCAGCAAGGCAGATATACAAGACCCTCCAAGTGTCCCTATTTTCCAGGGACAGTCCCAGATTTACAGAAGTTTTCTCAGTTTCTGATTTGATCCCAGAATATCCCACTTTTCCTTGGGATGCCCCTATTTTCATTGGAGAAATGTTGGTGGGTATGGTAGGACGTCCCTATTTTCATCGGAGGGTATGGAGTTATGTGACTCCCAAGCCAAGGAGATAGCTAACTATACAACCTTTAGAAGACATCTGAAGGCAGCTCTGTATAGTTTTTTTTAATGGTTTTATGTATGTTGGAAGCCACCCAGAGTGCCTGGAGCAACCCAGTCAGATGGGTAGGATATAGATAATAAAATTACCTTTATTATTATGGAATAGGACGTCCCTATTTTCATCGGAGAAATGTTGGAAGGTATGAAATACTCAAGGAGGGTGTGAAGTAGAGCCAATGAAGGATGTGGTCTGGGAAGAGGGCTGAGGGCCATACTTTGCCAAACTTGGCCTCTAAGCATATGGTTCCCTACTTCTGCAGTAAGAGCATGAAAATAGGTTGCTGGACCAGTTCAGTATCCTGCTCTCACAATGGTCAACCAGATGCCTTTGGGAAACCTACCAGCAGGACCAGAGCATAAGAACATGATCCCCTCCTGTGGTTTCCAGAAACTGGTATTCAGAACCATCACTATCTCCAACTGTGGAGTTAGAGGATAGTCATTGTGGCTAGTAGCCACTTAGAAGCCTTATTCTCCTCCATGCATTTGTCCAATCCTTTTTTAAGCCCATTTGCTAAGGTACACATGGAAGCAGCAAATGGAAAAAAGTCCCTTCGGTAACACAAAAGCACACACACGCACACAACCTTTCCACATTTGTCTTCTGCACTAATCAGAACTCAAAGATCCCTTGTGAGGCAGACAACGGAAGCAAAGAAAAGCACGGCCTATGAGCAAAGCTGGTGGAAATTAATTTGAGAAAACACACATGGGTGTGTTCCCCTCCCCCTTTAATAATTGCCAACTGGATTTGCAGGGTCTTTTTCTGGTTGAGCTCTCCAGTTTTTAACCAATGAAGTTCTGTTTTGTAAATCAGATGCTGTAAGAGTCTAGTGAAGCACAACTTACTCCCACCCGCCTCCCCAGTTCACCTAATTAAAAGCAATCACTGAGCTTTAAGGGGCAGAGGACACCATTGGAATCATGAGAAAGCTCTGTGTGGCATAACAAAATGGCTGCCACATCCAAAAGAGGAAGGACCACAAAATGGTGTGGGCAACAACCCTGTCCCCATTGGCCACACCATCAGCGGGAATTAAAAGCACGTACATCAATCTTTGTGCCTCTCTTTTGCTCAGAATGGATAATTCTGGCATCCAAGGGGGCATGTTTAAGGGAGGAGTGTTGGTGAAGCTGAACACTTATGCAAACAGGAACTGAGCAGGAACAGCCAACAGACTATTGTGCATTTCTGAGGGGATGTTTAATGAGACCTTTCATGGGCACCATAAGAAGTATTGGCAAACACATTGGCAGTCACATGTTGGCAACCCCTGGCTTAAAATATTACAAACCAGTTCCTCAAAGGATGGGAATCTATTGTACACCCAGTCAGAGGTATAATGGACTCTGATCCTTCCACTGTCCCCTGAGTCCCCCCCAATCCCTTTCCTTCACACTTGTGATTCTCCAAACCCATCAGGCCACTGACCTTGGAAGGGAGACCTTTCTGTCTCCTATGCTGGAGCCTAGTCAGGCATCAGTAGCCATGGAAAGAAAGAGAAGAGCACTTGTGAAGAGAGAGCTGAGGAAGAAAGAGATGTTTGCTGATTGGGTTGAGAGGAAGGAAGAGGGAAGCTATTATTTGGGAAGCTATTAAAGGACTCAGGGAGATATAATGCTGCCCTCATACTTGGGGGGATCATGATGAGTTTCCATTGCCCATAATATGAATCTTGGAACTGCAAGCTTCACGGTTATGTCTGGCTTTCTCCCTAAATAATAGCCAGTTTAAACATTCCCTCCATGAGGTATTGTATGGAAGTCAACTCAGAGAAGACCCACCACAATCAAAGTATTGACTTAATCCCAATGATTTAAATAGATCTGTGGGTTAAACCACAGAGCCTAGGACTTGCTGATCAGAAGGTCGACGGTTCGAATCCCCACAAGGGGGTGAGCTCCTGTTGCTCGATTCCTGCTCCTGCCAACCTAGCAATTCGAAAGCACGTCAAAGTGCAAGTAGATAAATAGGCACTGCTCTGGCAGGAAGGTAAACAGTGTTTCTGTGCGCTGCTCTGGTTCGCCAGAAGCGGCTTAGTCATGATGGCCACATGACCCGGAAGCTGTACGCCGGCTCCCTCGGCCAGTAAAGCGAGTTGAGCCCCAGAGTCAGCCATGACTGGACCTAATGGTCAGGGGTCCCTTTACCTCTACCTTTACATTGACTTAGTTGGTTACAGCCCATTGTCATATGTTTAGCCTACAGTTTGATTTAAAATAGTGACCTGAGTTGAGACATTGACCCAACAAGCTTCACACCCTCTGCCTCTTCCTTTTAAGGGGGGGGGGTGCAGGCAGAAGCATTAGCAGGGCAAACAGCAGCCACCTCTACTCCAGGCTAGCAAATGGGTGCTTCTGCAATTGGGCTGGGCTTGTGAGGTTTGTACATGGCAACACTGGCATCTCTGTGTCCTTGGTGCTGGAGGTGCCAGCTCTGTATCCAACTCGCTCTCCTGAACCTCTCCTGGAGGCGGCTGCTTAGTAAGAGGAGTAACAGGAGGACCCTTTAGAGGTACCGTGACCCTTTAGAGGTACCTGGCTAGAGGTATCATAGGGGCAGGATACCTCTCTGACAACCTGCTTGAACCTTCCCCAGGATCCAGCTCCTGAGTCTGATCACTTGCCACATCTTCTAACTGAGACATTTTTTGAGGCACCAGTCTTGTCAACCCCATCCTGCTTGGACCCTCCTCTGCGCTGTCTACCTCAAACTCCACAATCTCTTCCTCCATCTGCTAGGATCCCCACTCCAAGGGATCTCCATGGGACTCATGACACTAACTGCAGATCAGAGCCAGGTCTGAGCAGCATATGATGAAGTAAATGGCAACTAATTACCCAGCACATTTCTGTGGGAACGAAACATTATTCCCCCTTCCCATTATGGTAGAAACAAAAAAATGACATAAGGTGTGTGATCAAAGCTTTCAAACACAGGTTCATTAACAAGACGTTAGCTCAAAATATCACAGTTACAAGCAGCAAATCATTAAATTTCTGGCTTTTAAGCTGTCAATAACACACACACACACACACACCCCTCACCCCTGTCAAACTAATATTGTTTCTTCAAACCTTCAAGGAATTGGACCCCAAACCCTTTCCCCCACATAGCTGAAGCTGTGCATCAGGGGACACAGATGAACCTGCCAACCATGGTTTATGTAAACACATTTACATAATCTCAAACTCAAACATAATGGAAGATGAATACATGAATAACCTACAGAGAGTTATAGATTTGCAAAGCAATTAAATCAATTTTCTCTGTAAACTTCCATTGTCAAGTTGCAGATCTAAGGAGCATGTCCATGTTGAATTCGAACTATTCATACATATGTTAAATTGTTTCGTCTCTGAAGACTGCATATGTTTACTCTAATAGTTCAGCTTCCACAGTACTCAAGAGTTGTTGTTTCTATGAGTTCAGATTTTAGCCATATTTCACACAACACACGAAGTTCAGGGAAAGATACTACTACTACTACTACTACTACTACTACTACTACTACTACTACTACTACTACTTCTATACCATCCTTCAGTCAAGGATCACAGGATGGTTTACAATATAAAAATACAATAATACATAAATGGTAACAAATAATAATAATAATAAAAACCACAATACTCCCCGATACACATGAATGAATGTATGGAGAGGGTGGGGTCTGGATCATGCTCACCGGCCGACTGCGTTTCTCGGGAGCTGACTCTGCCTTTCTCAAGCTTCCAAATGATACATACTGTTTGAACATGTGAAGACAGATGTTAAAGCACTCTGAGAATTATAGTTCTGTGAGAGGGGTCTCCTAACAACTCTCCATATCCTTAACAAACTACAGCTCCCAGAATTCTTTGGGGGAAGCCAAGACCATTTAAAGTAGGGCCATAGTGCTTTAAATGCATAGTGTGAATGTCTGCTTCAAAGAGAGAAATCATAAGGGAGAACAGGGGACACAGAGCAGTGGTGTAGCGTGGGGGGTGCAGGGGGCCCGGCCGCACCGGCCGCAACATCTGGGGTTAGGGTTAGGGTGCGCAAATCCACGGGTTAGGGGGCGCAAATCCACGGGTTAGGGGGCGCAAATCCACGGGTTTAGGGGGCGCAAATTACTTGCCTTGCCCCGGGTGCTGACAACCCACGCTACGCCACTGACACAGAGAACTTTTTCTTGCCCATCAGTATCTGATCTGCAGATTGAACAGGCACATGTTCCATTGGCCAGTCTTCCTTCTGTCCAGCAAGAGGCATTTTCCACTGAATTTTAGTAATTAATCGTGTCTAAGTGTGCACCAATACATATAAATTAGCATACAGAACTTTCATGCAAATTTGTATCCACTTTAGTTGTCTTTTGTGTGGGGGGTGTGTATGTGATGCGCTTCCTGTTTTTTGGTGCTGTGTAAGATGAAGAATCTCTCACATCAGTTTTCCAGCTACCCTATAAAAAAATGGCCAGAACCTAGATTATTTACACAGGGATGGTGTATTCATAGAGGTGTGACGCTTGCAGCACAATTAGGAAGACTGGAGAGTTGGAAACAGAAATAGGAGCTGAAATTGACACAATTGGCGTATTCATCTGAGGTCAGGGATGGAAATCACACAAGTGAATATGAACGATATTCACCGCCATCATTCTTTTAGTCTGCAAATAGCATACGGACAATTATGTTACTTTGGGTGTTTTTTAATGCTTCCCTTCCACTGAAAAGCATTGAAATCAACCACATGATTAATTATGTTCATTTCAGCCTTAGTGGATAGTGAGGTGGATAGCATAGATTTTTATCAGAAGCTGAACTGTAGCAGAACGGAAGCAGCAGTGATTGGGATGAACAAAGGATGGGATGGAGATTCCTCACATGCCTATGCACAATCATATCAATGTTTACTCAAAAGTAACTCTCACAGAAGGGACGTGGGTGGCACTGTGGGTTAAACCGCAGAGTCTAGGACTTGCCGATCAGAAGGTCGGTGGTTTGAATCCCCGCGACGGAGTGAGCTCCCGCTGCTCGGTCCCTGCTCCTGCCCACCTAGCAGTTCGAAAGCGCGTCAAACTGCAAGTAGATAAATACAGTGGTACCTCAGGTTAAGTACTTAATTCGTTCCGGAGGTCCGTTCTTAACCTGAAACTGTTCTTAACCTGAAGCACCACTTTAGCTCATGGGGCCTCCTGCTGCTGCCGTTGTGCCACCAGAGCACGTTTTCTGTTCACATCCTGAAGCAAAGTTCTTAACCTGAAGCACTATTTCTGGGTTAGTGGGGTCTGTAACCTGATGCGTATGTAACCTGAAGCGTATGTAACCCGAGGCACTACTGTAGGTACCGCTCCAGTGGGAAAGTAAACCGTGTTTCCATGTGCTGCTCTGGTTCACCAGAAGTGGCTTAGTCATGCTGGCCACATGACCTGGAAGCTGTACGCCGGCTTCCTCAGCCAATAAAGTGAGATGAGCGCCGCAATCCCAGAGTCGGCCATGACTGGACCTAATGGTCAGGGTCCCTTTACCTTTTTAACTCCCACAGCTCAGGACTTGCTGAGGACTTGCTCTCAGATTGTGGCTTCAAAATGTCTATTTTTGCCACTAGCACCAGATATTTCATTTACAGATTGCATTTGTAAGCCACCGTTCCTCCAAGGAGTTCAAGGTACCATCCATGGTTCTCCCCTCGAGATTTCGGTATCACAACAAGCTTGTGAGGTCGGTTGAACTGGGAGATGGCAATTGGCCTGTGCTCACCCAATGAGCTTCATGACTGTGTGGTTTATTGAATCCTGATCTAAGGTTTAGCCAGCATTGTCCACACTGACCAGCAGCAACTCTCCAGGATATCAAGCAGAAGATCTTCCCAATCACCTGCTGGTTGAATTCTTTTTGACAGGGGAGGCCGGGAATTGAACCAGGAACCCACGGCATACAAAACAGCTGCTCTACCCCCAAGTTTTTGTCTTGACAAGGAGATCAGAATTCTTGTTTCCTAATGTTTGCTACCAAAAAATTCAGAAGAGCAGGGGCTGGGGGGGAAAGTGGCAATATTATAGCTTTCTTGGTCCAGAACTTGAAGGTCTCTGCAGATCATTTGCTCTCCTTCAATATCGGCTCTCTGAACACTCTTGCAGGCATCCTAATATAATGGAGCAATACATCTATGTGCTTTATTCTCCTTCCACTGTGCTAGGTTTGTTGGGGGGGGGGTTAACCCAAAAAAGTGGAGGATTGGAGAGCTTGAGAAAGGCCGGGTTCAATCTTATATACAATCGTTAATTTTCTTTCTTACAGGGGAGGGGGGTGGAATCCCTGTGTCAGTACTGTGCTAACACTGCATCTTTTAACATCCCTCCGATCGCTTTAGGCCAAGCGAGCATTAATAAAACAAACTGACTTGAACAGATGCAAGGCAGTCACAAAACAGGGGGAGGCAAGTCTCTGTACTGATCCCCAAAGCTTCTTTGTTTTTTTATTTTTTATTTCTGCTCGTTCTTCCCCTTAGAAAAAAAAATGCTTCAATTAAATTTCAGCTCAAATGCATGATAGTATCTAGAGGGAAAGTATTATTTAGTTTACTGATGCAGTGATGTGCTTCTCCCAGATTGTAGCTCTGCTACAAAGGGGTTCACAACTTAAATTACTCCAAGGGCCACTTTTTCATTTTTATTAATGCAGGAGGGTGGCATTGCTATGGTTACCAGGGGGAAAGCAACCTTTTTTGGTTGCAATTTTTAGCTCTGCATTATTTTTTAACTAACACACACACACACACACATTGGGATAACAAATCTACTCTGTACCCCCACTGAACAGATGCACCTTAATCTCTCAGCTGCCCCTCCTATTTCTCCACCCTAAAGATTGCTCTGCCCTTTCCATCTTTAGTCTACCCAAAGTGATCTCTTCTGTCACTGAACCTCATAACAGCTCAATCCAGCTGTTCTGTTCCATGGTTCTGCCATGGAATGTCTCCACTAAGGGAGGGGAAATGGCCTTCTAACTGATTTTAAAGGTGGGCCAATGAGCAATGCCTCTGATGCTGATTCTAAGGAACGGATGGGTTCAACAGGAGGAGGAGGAGGAGCTGGCCATTGAAACTACACTGCGCTTGGCTCAGTGCTTGGGCCTAATTATTTTGAACATTTGGGGAGGCGAAAAGAGTTGGGCCCCCAGAAGTTGGTGCCTCTCACTCTGTGAATTGTAGTTCTGTGAGGGGGAATAGGATTCTGCTAACAAGTCTCAGCACTACACTTCCCAGAATACTTTGAGAGATTCATTCATTCCCTGCTATTTTCACTGTTGGGATTCAAAGTGGCTTACAAATAAAAACAAGAACTGCTAACAACAGAGAAAGGGGAAAAATCATTATAATAATTTTTTTACAAAAAAGCATTGACAGAATTTCAACTATACAGGCAACTCTCAACTTACAGTGGGGTTATGTTCCAGGGACTGCGTGTGAATCCAAATTGCCTGTAGCCAAAACACACTGGGTTCAATGGCAGGTGGGGTTGCCAAAGTCCTTTTTTCTGGACACCTGCTCTTTCTGCTCACTTTTAAAAAATATTTGGGGAAATTTGCCAATCACATAAAGCTGAATGCACACAAGTTAAATGTGGCTAAGTTGCAAGTTACCTGAATGCATATATAAAATCTATTAAAGCCACGCAAATAACTACAATTAAAACAACACACCGCAAGCTCTTTCATTAAAATCAGTCAGTTCCCCAAAGCCTGCTGGTTTTATTTTTTTAATCTTAATGTTTATTAGATTTTTCAAAGCTTTTAACAAATTTACTGCACATACAATATATCATTCATTTATATTTTTTCTTATTTTCTTATTTATTTATTGAGGCAGTGATAGGCAGTGAAGGTGGGTCAATTTGTGTGAATGGGGCATTGTCCCACCAAGCTCAGTGTGCCCTGAGCCAACCCCCAACTCTTTACTTATAACTAGTCTTGGGGGCAGATGCCACTAGTTCTCAGCCTTTATGTTCCCTTCGTAGAACTTAGCTGGGAGGAGAATGGGAGCAAAACCAGAATTAGTTGGCTCTGTGTATCATCAGTTCTGGCCTTACCAGTCATTGGCTGTAGCGCCATCTGCTGTTGGCCTCCCTGCTTTCTACCCTACCAGTCCCAATGGGCACCAGCCTTCACTGATGAAAGGATCTTATAGTCAGAAGGTGAGGTGGGTCAAACATACTTTAAAGAAATTGATACACTGTGGGCCAGAAGTCAGCCCCTTTGGTTCTCTAGTCTTATGAGCCTTCCATTTAGCCTGACAAGCTGTTTTCCCCTTGCTTTGACATGATAAATTTCTACAGGCCTCGATCAGGCATCTTTTTTTTTTTTTAATCTGGCAAAATCAATTACAAACCTTGCAAGCTGCAATTACCTTGGGAACGCCTGAAAAACTAATTAGTACAAGTCCTAACAAGTTATACCTTTCCTTTAGACTTTTATGGAGAAAGAGAAGGAAATGTGAACTCAGAAAAAGGAAGCTTATCAGGGAAATAGTCATCACAAACAGAATCTTGGAGACAACTATTAATTGTTTCTCTGTAATAAACAGTGTTTATTTATAGGGTGTTTGCCACAGCTCTGAACCAGGAATCTATACAGATGGGCTGCTGCTGATGAATAATTTGCAGAGAAGAGCAATCATTGGATGAGGTGCTATGATGTCATGGGATGTTCATAAACTTATTCATTGATAAGGGGGACTTGTGTTGGATATAGGAAGCAGATATAGCGGAAATATCTGAAAGGGACTGAAAGGCTGTATGGTGACCACCCTCTTTTAAATTGATCTCTACACTTGTTAAGAAGCAATCACTTAAATTAATCTGACTCCAGTGCATTTATATCATATTTGTTGATTGGTTTCTTCTCTTGGTTGGTGGAGGTGTTCTACTAATGGACCTTATATTCACTTTTGATAGGAGTTTCAAGCCATAACTAAATTTTGGGATGATGTTTTACACTGAGTTATTAAAATTCTGAATATTACAGTGGTTAAAGGCCACAGTTTGGTCTTGCTATCATTATTCTGAGGAGCAAGTAAAGATACATATTTTTAAGCCATTAATAATCCATTTCCTATCTGGTTGGAGATTGCATTCTTATGGAGAAGAGAACATTTGTTAACTATACAGAGATGGTACAGTAGGGTTTTTGGGATGCGGGTAGCGCTGTGGTCTAAACTACTGAGCTTTTTGGGCTTGCTGATTGGAAGGTCAGCGGTTCAAATCCATGTGATGGGGTGAGCTCCTGTTGCTCTGTCCCAGCTTCTGCCAGCTTAGCAGTGCAAGTAGGTACCGCTGTGGCGTGAAGGTATACAGCATTTCCGTATGCTCTGGTACGTGTCATGGTGTCCCATCATGCCAGAAGTGGTTTAGTCATGCTAGTCACATGACCTGGAAAGCTGTCTGTGGACAAACACCGGCTCCCTTAGCCTGAAAAGCAAGATGATCGCTGCACACCATAGTCGCCTTTGATTGGACTTAACCATCCAGGGGTCCTTTACCTTTACTACAATAGGGTTTGCAAGATGTCACTTGTAGACAAACTAACACAACATTGCAGAGTAGCCAGAAGTGATATTCAACAAGATAAATTTTATGATAACCAGTCACCTTTCCTTCCTTTCATTAATTTCTCACCAGAAGAACTGAGCATACCCCCCTTTTGGGGGATGTATACTATCCTGAACTTTTTCTCAATATTCCACATTTTCTTTAATTAGACATCATGTCACTGACTATTGCAAAGATTTAAAGGACATTGTTGTTAACTTTGTAAGTCTGCTGTATGTTTGGCATTTATAGATATATTCTTTCCAAAGTGTGTAATGAGTACACACAAGGTTCATTTATGTATTTCTTTCTCTTGGTGTGATCTTTGAAATGTTTGGCTTGTTTTATATCAGTTTGCTTATTTTAATGTTTTGTCTGAAATAAAAAAGAAAGAATAGAAAAGAATGTTCACAAACATTAAAACTTACTTGTAGAAAGCTGCCAGTAATATAATATATCACCAGGAAACAATGCAGATTGTGAGGAAATTGAAATGTTGATTTGGCTGAGGGAAACCTCACCGAGACTCCTCCATGGCTGTTGTTCTGGGCTGTTCCTGAGTTTCTGGGGGCTGCAGCTCATCCTGAATTAGTTCTTCATCAGAAGAAGAAGAAGAGGGAGTGCTATCTGTAGCTCAATGGTAGAGCATCGGCCTTGCACACTGTCCCAGGTTCAATCCCTGGTGTCTCTAGGTAGTGCAGGAAGGAAAACTATGGAGAGCCACTACCGGTCCGTGTAGACAATGCTGAGCAAGATATTCTGATGTTCAAATGCAGAAGAGCACTGAAGCTTGAGGGCTTAGCGTACATAGCATGAACTGAATGTTTATGCCAGCATTTAACATAAAAGAGCCTTTTCTAGAAGAGTGAGAGAGATGGGGGAGGGGGTGTTTGACTTAGGAATAAATAACAGCCCCAATGGGTCTGTCTTTTCTCTTGTTTTTGGTTATGTCAGCAGGAACGCGGGGCTCCTACTCATACAAAGCAGCCTTTCAAGAACACAAGCAAACAAACAAATATGCGCACACACATACATACAAAGCAGAACTAATTAAGATCAAGTCATCTTTCAATAAATATGCAAATTAAAAATCAAAACAAAGGATTTCTATTTATCACATCATAAAGTTGCAAATTGCTGCTGAGGCTCCCATAGACCTCACTAGATGGGGGTTATGGGACAGTAGGCGTTAAATATGCAGCGGGGCAATCAATTCCTATGTATCTGTGTGCATTGCTTGAATGTGGTTTTATTTCATTTTCCTGCTGAGCAAGGGCTCCCTAGCTACACACACACACACACACACACACACACAGAAAGCAATCTCAGCTTTCCCAATTATGTATTGGAAACCTGAATCCAAAACAGAGAGGATGTTCAGTTTGAACTACTGTATTGGGGCTTTCTCCAGAAGTTCAGGCCACAGTAACACACTGATGCTTGGCCAAAGCAGCTACCAGATTTCTTCTAAAACAAGATCGTAGAATTGAATCATGCAGAAATGTGGAGAACTGATTAGAAAAAATGAGAATTCAAAACTGACAGATGTGTCAATTTCTGGCCATTCTATCAGTCCCCTCCCACATACTAACATGTGTTGTGATGCCTTATCAAGTGTCTTGCTGCCTGCATTCAATTCTCTTTATCTCTCTCTCTCTTTGCAATTCTGTGGCAGAAGCAGCAGCAGCAATGGCAACCTGGAGACGGACGATGAACTTCCCTTTGGGGATGAAGTGGATTATAACACAGACAGCTGCTCTGACCAGGAAGGAGACTTTTCGGAGCTGGACAAAGAGATCTAGGAGTATCGCTCCAGGGTTGAAGGAGTCAAAGAAGAATCAGAAGCCAATAGAGGAAAGATGCATGACACTGACACACACACACGTCACATGGAGGACTTTCTACATCTTGAGTCAGCCCAAGCAGCCAGCATCTCCCATTGCTGTCAACAATGCTTGGGGTCTTCAGCTGACTGGAGAGCAGGCCCAAGCCATCAATCCTCAAGCAATGAGCAGGCAGCTCACAGCTTGCATCTGCTTTTTATGCGGTGACAGTTCCAATCCCAGATGTGTTGCCCCGTTTGCACTTCCAAAATAGACCTCCCTGTTCTTCTTTTTGCTATTGAAACTATTATCTAGATTCCATAGAAAGAGGGAGAGAGTCCTTGTAATGTACTGATATATCTCTATAGCAATGTGTGAGCACCAGTTAGCCAAAAGTGGAGGGTGCATGACGGATGGTGCTTTTCTTTTGCAGTGTTTTCTGCTCAATAGTTTGTTTTTCTGTCTTCTCTCTCTCAGACACACACATGCAATATTATTGATTGAGTTGGTGGAGGAACTCTTCTTGAGCATAAGGGTGAAGATTTTCAATTGACCTTTTCTTATCCCAGTGCACAAAGGCAACAGTATCAGATCCACTTCTAATTCCACTGGGAGTCCAGCAAGGTGGACCAGAGCTAAGTATAGGGGACCTACATGTCCTACCTTTATAGAGCAGAGTCCCCTTTTGGAAGGAGTCCTCTTCTTGAAGGGCTGTCTAGTCCACATTTGGCTTAAACATAAATAACCCTGAAAAAGGAGAGCAACAGGGGCCTTGAAGTTGCCCATCAACATTTAGGAGTATCCGGAAAGCAGACTGAGCAGGCAGTTCACTGGTCCATCCTCTCCCCCACTATGGTGAGATACATTTCTGTTTAATGCTTTGGCATTTATTTCTCAGGCTAGGGTGATCATAAGTCCATCTAAACAGAGAACAGTCCTCTCTTTTAAAAGCTTTCAGGGGCTAGCCCTCCACTGGAAGATGTTAATTGTTTGAAGGACTGACTCATCCAAGTTCAGTTTAAATATCAAGACTGGAGATAAGGAAGAGCATTAAAATTGCCGTCGACGTTGAAACTGATCAGGCAGGTACATGGACCACCTGGAGTCACAATCTTCCCCGCTAGGATGAGATGTATTTTTTTGCTCTATTTAAATTATAGCAGTTATTTATAAATTTGCAGCTATATGTATAAAAGAGTGTTTGCAATTCAGTTGTCCGTTTCATCCTCTTTTTTGATGATATACGGTAAGAGGTGCTGTGAGGTCAGGCAAAGGGCCAGCAGAGCTGGAAGCTGGAACTAAGCTGCGGTATTTATCATTACTTGTTTATCCATCATTACTCATTTGATTTGGCACTCCACTGGGGCTCCAGAACATGCCAAATTTGGTGATGATTTCTCAAGAGGTGCCTGAGTGCACAAAAAGCAGACGGACAACTTCCCAAAATTCCTAGGAAATGCCATTTGAGGAGAGAACCACCTGGAGACGTCCTTATCTCTGCATGTGCCAGCTCCTCCTGGTTCCACCAGTCCTTGTTCTGAACCTCCACCATTTGAGAGCCTTCCTCTTACTAGGAAGGCATAAGGAAACATCAACCCGAAAACATCAGTTGCTTAGCGCCTCTCAGCCTGCTCACTGGTACATTAGAATTCATGGAGGATGGTTCCTCCTTTTCCTCCGGGGTTAGTTGTAAATGGGATTGACTTATTCCCCCCTCTGTGTCATGAAAATGTTTAAAATGTAATAAAATAATAATAAAGAGAGGGGGGATTGTGTGACAGTACAAGAGTACCACAGGCAATGGCTGCGCCGTTCTTGGCCTTTCTAATGTTTCCCGGGTCAAGATCAGTGCTCCGAGCCCTGCACGGTGTATAGAATGGGATGTAAAAATGTCATTTATTATATTATCTTTACTGTCAGACAGCTTCCTTGAGCAGCAAGGAAGTGGGGCAGATGCTAAGCAGTGGAGGGTGCTGTGCATTTCTATGCAGCTCTTCCCCGGCTACATTTAGGCTGAGGCACTCAAAATTGTGGTGGACTAAAGGATAATGCTTTGCAAGGCTGCAGGTGCATTCAGATGCGTAGAATGTTGTGCTAGTTTTCCTGATTATAATGCTAGTGCTTCTGCCCTGTTTTCTAATGTTCCTTTCACATTGCAGTGCATTTTATGTGATGGAACTGTGGTTTTTTGACCAGTATACCTGCATGCCACACTAAATTCCATTCACACCCGCGGGTGTGCTGTGATACAACAACAAAGATCATTGGGCAACATCAATACTTACCCCACCTTTTCTGCACCCGCGCACTCCTTTCGCCCCATGATTCCCAAGAAAGAACAATATGCCAGTACACTGCCCCAAATTTAGTCACTTTTCTCCCACAATTTTCTGGACAAAGGGGGCTGAAATTGTAACACACACACACAAACTTGCTGGAATCAAATGACATGGAAATGAGCACTAAATAGTTTTTTGAAGTTGGCCCAGGGCCGTCTTACCCATAGGTGCTAGGGGTGTGGGGCACCTGGGCCCCAGGCTCTCAGGGATGCCAGGCTGGGAGTCCGGGGGCGAGATTTGGAGTCTGGGGATTGAAGAGCCAGGCCAGCCGACAGCCGCTGCCAAGCAGAGCAGAGCGTGTCAGAGTGCCACAGGCTTTTCTGCTGCAGGCGCAGAGGCAGCCAGCTGGCTCCGCCCTCCTGCATGCCTGGGATTGGTGGGCTCAACTAGTGCACACACATTGCTCACATGAGGCATGCAGCTTCCCTCCCAAGCCTCTGTGGAGATTGCTCTCCTCCCTCCACCTGCAGCGGCATGGGAGAGAGTTGCTCAACAATTCTGAGCTGCCCCCTAAAAAAAGCTCTCAACAACTTTGGCCGGCCCTCCCAAAAATATTGGGGGCACTGGGCAGTTTTTTGCACCCCGGCACCACATATGCTAAAGAATGCCCTGAGTTGGCCTTTGTTCTTATGTGAAAGCTCAACTATAATGCAGAAAGTAACTGTTAGAGGAAGGTTGAGGAAATTGAATAAAGTGCTGTGTGAATGCAGCCTGTATGAAAAGCAGAATTGAGCTTAAACCATCTACCCTTTGTCTGGCCATTCATTTTTTGTGGGGAGGGCATTTTTTCCTGTTTCGTTTACACTGGCCTCACACCCTTATGTTTATCACAGCCCAATCAAAGGCTTTTTTGAAACAGCTGATGGGCAAATTCATTTGACATGAGGGCCACATTCCCCTTTGCCAGCCCTCCAGGGGCCACATGCCAATAGTGTGTGTCTGACCAACAGTGGATGTGGCCAGTCTACACTTTCATTACTTTACCCGCTTACTCACACATGTAAGGACACACAAACCCCCTTTCTAAACTGATCCATGCAGATCAGCCAAGGAAAGAATTATCACCCCTGCTCCTGCCCTGCCATGGAACACTGTCATCCATATCAAGCTGCTGGCCCAGGTCGAGGGGTCTTCTGTTGCATCTGGTAACTCTAAAAATGAGAAATTAACAGGAGATGACATCTCAAAAGGATCTTAGAAAAAGCTGGTCTCTCTCTCACTGGTGTACAAGCACCATCCTTTGGTTTGGAATGTAATCTGCGTCTCCATCACCCATCTGGCCCCTAGAGGTCAGGAGAGGACCTCTGTTGTGGCTCCTGCAGGGTTCTCCAGCAATTAGCATTCTCCCTGAGTCATGGTAATTAAGCAGAACTAGGCTCTGCACGGAGGAACGGAAATGCATTGACTGAAATGAGACAGAGTGTAAAACAATTTGAGATTAACTTCCAGCTTGTTTATCCATTCACATTTGTGATTCCGAGAGGGTGTCTACACTCCTCCTGGCCCCCAGAATAGGAGCTTTCACCACAGCAACCAGGGTGCCACCCTTCCTGCAGGACAGAGAGCTTTGGTTCCTCCCATCATTTGAGGAAGGTGGGAATTCTGGCAGACACAGCTTCATTATCACAGTGCTGGCAGCAGCAGCAACATCTTGGGATGGTCTCCTCTCTGCACAAGGCACAGTTTTCCCCCACCTTTCTCAGCCCTTGGAACTCTCCCCAGGCCAAACCCTTTGACGGTCCTGCTCTGCACCCTGCTTGTATGCTTTTGCGTGGCTGGAATGTGCCCTTGAATGTCAAAAAGGCTATTTGCTGGGCTGGAGGGAATATATAGAAGGATGTATGAAGGTGAAAGGAACATTGATTGCTCCACCCAGGGCTTTTTCCCCAGCTGGAACTCAGTGGAATTAGGTTCTGGCACCTCTCAGGTGAGTTACAGCCCCTCTCATGTGCTAAAGTAAAAGTAAAGGGACCCCTGACCATTAGGTCCAATCGAGGACGACTCTAGGGTTGTGGCGCTCATCTCGCTTTATTGGCTGAGGGAGCCGCCGTACAGCTTCCGGGTCATGTGGCCAGCATGACTAAGCCGCTTCTGGTGAACCATTGCAATTCTAAGAGAATTAGGGAGGCGTTCATGGTGAGTTCTGGCACCTCTTTTTTGGGGGGGGGGGAGATAGCAGTGGCTCCACCTACTTTTGCTTCTGGCCACATTCACCTCTGGCATATGGCCCCTGGGAGATTGCTTATAAGGAAATGTGGCCCTCAGGCTGGAAAAAAAAGTTCCCTATCCTCCTCTACCGATCCAATACCTTCCCAGACTGAACTGAAACACCAAGTGATGCGGCAACAGCCATCAGTGCCTCTGGATCCCACTCCTGATGTGGTAAGTAAGGTGGCAGTAGCTGCAGGAACCTAGTATATGATTCTTTTTTTGTGTGAGAGAAAAAGAATACAATTTTTCATGCACATATTTTTTTTAAAAAATATGATTGATGCAGAACCAGAATGGAATGGACCTATGAATAGGGCTGTGAATAGCCCATTCCCTCTAAGATGGGGTCCAATCTGGTTCCTTGGGGCACCCTGGTTTCAACTCGAGGTGATCTGGGGCAGCTTCAACCCAATCAAACTGAATCCTGGGTGAACCCAAATTGGTCCCATTCCACTCAGGATCCACTAAACGCATATGCTTACAATGAACCCATATGCAAAATAGAAATGGGCTGTGGTCTATCCGTACTTGGTAGTTCATGGGTGGACAAGGGAGGAGTATAAGGAGTGGAAGTTCTCATCAAGTTACGTAGAGAGCACCCTAAGTCCTCAGCCCGGAACACTGACCATGAGATGCTACCCTTCTGGAGTCATGGCAGTCCATGTAGTGCTGCATGCATCCTGCATGGACCTTTTGATTGTCTGCATGATCTCCACTAGTAGCCCTGCTGTGTACAGGGCTGGCCAATCAGCACACCCACCCACAAGTCATGTTGCTGACGGAATACCCCGTTCCCAGAAGGGCCAGCATCCTCCATCATACCCAAGGGGGCAGGCTAGATTAGAAGGGGGGAAATGGAGTGTGTGGCACACACAGCTTTGTTCTACAACACCTTAATGCTACACTACCCACCTGCAAGCATCTGCTATGTAAGGCAGGCTCCTTGTTCTCCCTAATAGGAGAGTTGGCAGTAGGACAGCTACCATCCATTCACTCTTAGTGAGAAGGTTATTAGAGGCAGAGTCCTCATTCTTGAGACTGGCTCTATTGCATTCTCCCTCACTCTCATCCCCAGAAGAAGTGTCACCTTCAAGAGATAGGAATCTGCCTTATACTGAGTCAGACCATTGGCCCATCTAAATAATTATTATTATTATTATTATTATTATTATTATTATTATTATTATTATTATTATACCCCTCCTTCCCTGGCCAGAGCCGGGCTCAGGGTGGCTAACACCAGTAAAATTACAATAAAAACATAAGGGGGGAGGAACCAATTTAAAATACAGGTTAAAATACAATTTTAAAAGCAGTCTCATTTTAATAATAGCCCATAGATCAAAACCATAAGGGGAGGGAAACATAAGGGTCAGACTGAGTCTAAACCAAAGGCCAGGCGGAACAGCTCTGTCTTGCAGGCCCTGCAGAAAGATGTCAGGTCCCACAGGGCCCTTGTCTCTTGTGACAGAGCGTTCCACCAAGTGGGGCTAGTACTGAAAAGGCCCTGGCCCTAGTTGAGACCAATCTAACCACCTTGCAACTTGGGACCTCCAAAATGTTGTCGTCCGCGGGGCATACCAGGAGATAATAATATTTTTTTATTATGGTCAGAGACCAGTTTGTAAAACACATAATGGGACTGAATTCCCAAAAGCAAAGCAGACATTTAAAACAATATACAGCAATGACTTACATGTTTAAAAATGTTCTAAATGCGTAAATACATAAAATCTTTAGGGGAAACTACCATAGGAAATTGGTCCAGAGTGGGGGATTTTCTTGACGGACTAATTTGTATTGGGGGATGGTCTGTGCCTACAGATCTGTAGACAGAATCTGGCGACCGTCCGGGTCGTCTTATGATCTTTACCTAAAAGGAGAAGATCAAATTTGTGTTTTTCCTGGAGGTCGGCAAGCTTCTTCAGCAAGTATCTAGCTCAGCATTGTCTACTGGCAGCAGCTCTCCAGAATTTCAGGCAGCAGCCTCTTTTAATCCTGCCTGGAGTCTGGAATTGAACCAGGGACTTCTGCCTGAAAGCCAGATGCTCTGCAACTGAGCTTTAGCCCTTCCTAACCTACAGTGAGATACTCCTAACTATGTCAGATAACATCTAAGGTGATTCTCACTACCACACCCTCTGCTCAAGGCGATGCTTTCTTGCCTGCCCTTCCAGTTACTGAGAGTGGTCCTGTGTCAGCCTGATTCTATCATATCCATATGCCACAGCAAAAACCCAAGATGTACAGCATCCGCTCCAATCTGCTTCATCCTGAATTTTCTCCTCGCCCTTCTTGCAGATATTAGCAAAATTGTGGCAGTCTAATTAGGTGCCAGCCAGTGACCTTTTCACAGCTTGAAGCCGTTTCCTTTGATGCCCTCCTAAGCTTTGGGTGAAATTGTCTTTAGAAAAAGCTCTCTGAGGTTGGAGCTCAAAACAAATAATTAAGAATAAGAAAGAGAGAGGGAGAGAATAAGATTAAAAGACATTCAAATCAGTTATGGGGAGGTCTGGCCCTATTGGGTCTTGATGAAAAAAAGAAATCAGCTTCATTTAGTTCCAGGAGGCAGCTTGATAAATTAACCCAATTCAGATTATATAAGGAGAGCCATGCTAGATCAGACTAACAGCCTAATCTAGTCCAACATCCTGTTTCTCACAGTAGCCAATCAGATGCTTCCTGGATGTCCAGAAATGAGGCATGAAAGCAACAGCCCTCACTAAGAGAGAGAGAGAGAGAGAGAGAGAGAGACAGAGAGAGAGAGAGAGAGAGACAGAGACAGAGAGGATTTGAAACCAGTGTCCTGGGACCATGGCACAGACTTGCCAGGCAAAGAACAGAAATAAGAAGAGCCTGCTAAAGAGGGTCATTGGCCTATGACCATCTGCAGGAAACCCCCAAGGAGGACCCAAGCACAAGAGCACTCTCCCTTCCTGTGGTTTCCTGCTACTGTTATTCAAAAGCATTACTGCCTCCAACCAGTATCTCCAGGTAGGGCTGGAAAAGACACCTGCCTGAAAATCTTGACAGCCACTACCAGTCAGTGTAGACCAATGATCTTCAACTTTGGGTCCCCAGATGTTGCTGGATTTATAACTCCCATTGTCCCCAGCCAGCTTAGCCAACAGTCAGCAATGATGGACAGTTTAGTCCAACAACATCTGGGAACACAAGACTAAATAACACCATTGTAGACAGTGCCATTGATCCATCTAGCTTAGTACTGTCTACATTGGTGTTACTTAACCTTTTTTGCCAGATGTTGCTGGATGAAAACATCCATCACCCCTGACTATTAGCTAAGCTGGCTGAGGATGGGGGTGGTAGTCACGCAACATCTGGGAACACAAGTTTAAATAGATGTAGACAGTACCAAGCTAGATGAATCAATGGGCTGACTCTGTATAAGGCAGCCTCCTACATTCATAGTTTCCAAACGAAAAAGCCGAACTTTTGAAGACTTTCTTCCCCACTGTAAACCTTTGACCTGCCTAATATCTGGGAGCAAGGGTCAGATCCTGAGTCCTTTGCACCTGGGCTCCAGTCTCTTCCTGTCACTGCTGTCCCAGCAATGCTGACAGCTGTCTGTAACAGGTGCTGCCCCACATGAATTGAAAACAGACATTTGATGCTCCAATATTAAATTATCATTTTGGCTGTAGATCCCATTCATTTTAGTGGAATATATTTTCCTAGTACATGTGCTTAGGGGTGTGTGTGCATGCATGTGCAAGAGAGAGAGAGCACATAAGCCATAGACTAATTAGAAATGACAATGAAGGAACTGCTGCCATCACCTCTTCCCAGCACCTGGCTGCCAAAAACTGCCGACACAAGAGTTGTTCGGGAAGTATATGTGTCCCCAAGCCAGGCTCCTCTCTTTCCTTCGCTGCTCAGTTCTCCCCACCTGGCACACAAGGCTATTCCTCATTTCACGGGTGCAAATTGATGCTTTCAGCATTTCAGATGAAAGGGGCAGGAGAAGGGGTAAATTACTCTGATGTGCAAAAGGGCTGCCGAGCCGTTCCATTTTTAAAATATATATAGGTCGCTCATCAATTTAACGGTGTATATTGACTATGTTAACTGTCCGTGAGATGGTTTTTGTGCTTTGGCTTAATAGCGAAGTATAATTTTTTAAAAGTCAGCTTCCCCTTGCCAATCTCTTATCAAGCTGAGTTTTTTTAAAAAATTAATAAATACACGGGGAAAGGTCTCTACTTTGGCAGGCAATGTAGTAAATGGGAAGGGGAAATAGAAGTTGTTGACCAGTGGGTGACCTCCCTTCATGGGTGGCATAAGAGACCTGGTGTGTGGGTGTCCATGTGTGGAGAAAACTCAGCTCCAGCCCCCCCCCCCGACTCACTATCTGGTCCCCAAGACTCTGCCCAGGCCAGAAATCTCATTGCCCTGCCAAGTGCCTTTGCCTAGCTAGAATGTGCCACTGAAGTGTGATAATGCCTTTGTTTGCCAGATTGGGAGATGAAAGTGTGCCTGTGTAGAAACCTCTGATCTTTATATGTCTGAATATAAATTATTAGATAGAAGGATGTCTTTTTGTGACAGCTAATTACAGGAAGAGAGTTTCTCAATACAGTTTGGAATGGGAAACCTATCAGAGCTTGGGGAAGCTGACATCATCTCCTCCAACCATCTCAGTGATGCTGCAGTGTGCATGTGAAGAAACAGAGGATTAAGGCAGGTGGGGAACCTCCAGGCTGCGAGTCTAATTAGGCCTGCCAGAAGTCTCCATTTTGCACCATGATGCAGTTTCCAACAAGCCACTCACATCTTCCTTACAGGTAAAGATGTGGTTGGACCAGAAAGGGTTTGCAGGCACTGCTGATCAGCTGATGGGCAAAAATGGGTCACATGGAGTTCTTGTGATATCAGAAGATGGAATCATGGGTAGGTCTGATTACCTGCCATACTTTGCCTTCCCAGCAAAAACTGGTACCCCAACCATGTTTGAATAAATCATGATGGGCATGATGAGACTGAGAGTTAGAAGATTCCTTCTGGGTAAACAGAGCTCTCTCTCTCCCAGGGTGTTTGATGTGAAGCAATGGGGTTGCTGCCAGTTTGGCAGGAGTTAGGAATGGAAGAGGAATTGGTTCAGTGTGCTTTTTTTAGTAGACCACCCTGATTCAGTACTCCTGAACTTGGGCCATTTCACATGCAAAGCATAAACTGAGCCATGTGTTCTCACCCTGAGTTTACGGTGATTTAATCTAGGGTTGCCATAAGTCCAGAATTTCCCGGACACATTCAGTTTGGGAGGGCAGTACCCCCATCAAGGTGGATTTTTTATTAAATGTCTAGGTTTGGGTTTTTTATTTTTAGGTTATGGGATGGTGGGAAGGTGTCTGGGTTTTTGATGCCCGGAATATGGCAACCCTGTTTAATATGTTGGGGGTGCGGGAAGAGGTCTTGCAATGTGCTCCTCTTTCAGCTCTTGAAAAGTCCCCCTGTCTTCCAATTGTTGTTTAACGGACATAAAATAGCAGAAGTATGGAATAATAGAATCAAAGATTTCTAGAATTTGAAGGGATCCCAAGAGTCATCTAGAATCTCATTCATCCATTTATGCCTGTCACTAATTAGATGCCAAGGCATTTGGCTTCCTTAAGAGAGATATGGGAGGAGGAGGAGGGGAGGAGAAATCAAACAGGAAGCTGATTGACATGCCCTCCCAATCCCATTGTGAGAACTACCACAACGACTTCCACAAAGCTAGAAAACAATGTTAGTTAGAGCATACCCATTGAAATGATTGGACGTGACTAACTTAGGTCCATTAATTTCAATATGTTGACTCTGAGTAGAACTTAGATATAATCCATAGTGCGGCAGTTAATGCTGAGACAACCATTGGTGCCTCCAAACTCAGTGTGGCACTGAGGGTTTACTGATGAGGTTCCAGAGTCCAGCCATCTGGTGTGTTGTAGCGATTAGAGTGCCAGACTAGAATCTGGAAGACTAGGGTTCAAACCTCCACTTGGCCATGAAGCTCAGTGCATGACCTTGGAATGATCACTGCCTCTCAGCCTAACCTACCCACAGGGTTGTTGTGGGTGGGGGGAGAACCATGTACAGTGATACCTTGGGTTACAGACGCTTCAGGTTACAGACTCTGCTAACCCAGAAATATCACCTCTGGTTAAGAACTTTGCTTCAGGACAAGAACAGAAATCGTGCTCTGGCGGCCCGGCAGCAGCAGGAGGCCCCATGAGCTAAAGTGGTGCTTCAGGTTAAGAACAGTTTCAGGTTAAGAACGGACCTCCCGAACGAATTAAGTACTTAACCCGAGGTACCACTGTACAGCATATTGAGCTCCTTGGGGAAAAGCTGGGATATAAACCAGACATACATACAGACAGAATGAAAGAACAAATGAAAGAACGAAAGAAAGAAGTAGGGGTGTTCTTAGTCTCTGTCAGGAACACAACCTTTTCTATGGGAGCCCTAATATGAATGGAACTTCCTCCTTCGGGAAATTCTAAAGAGCCTCCTCTCTGCTTTCTACAGACAAGAAAAAAAACTTTCTCTGTCTCAGCAGACATTTGGGAATTCACCTCTGCTCTGCCCTGTTCCATTTTGAGGGTTGTACTGCTGCATTTTACACTCACTGCTACATGTATTCTTATTTTAATTGTTTTGAACATCTATGGATCTTCAATTAATAATGGCATAGACATATTTTAAATAAGCAAAATTTGCTTATTTCGCAAATCCAGAGAAATAGAGCTGGATTCCTCCCACCCCTTTACACTCTGCCTTTGTGTTATTATTGGTGCAAATTTCAATACCTCTTGTGCTATTAAGTCTATATCAATGATCATCTGAGGGCTTAAGGTTACCCTTGGCTCACATTCCCAGATAAAATCTGAAAGATCCATTGATTATTTCTATGGATGCTGCTTATTCCCCTTCCCCTTCCCCTGCCCTTTTCTTTTCTTCTTGTAGCTTTGCAAAATAAGAAAAGGAAGATGGGGGTGGAGGCCAGTATGCAATGGAAAGGCAGCACAAAGGCCTGGCTGTGTTCACTGATGTGTTGCATGTGCTCACTGATAAGCCTTGAATGTCCCCTAGTAGTAGATAAATCCCCCTCTCCATTTTCAGGTGATCATTCCCTTGAAGGCTCATTTTTTTAATTTTTTTTTTTTCAACTTCACCAACCGGGATCAGCAGCCAGGGAGTCTCAGCTGCTAATTGTGGTTGGCAAGGCATCTTTTGAAGCATTTATTTTTAAATAAACCACCCAACCTTTAAGAAAGCTGATGGAGAATCTGGGTGGGTGAACCTAACCCAATTCACTCTTTCTAAAACAACATGCGAAGCAGAAAGCAGGTACAATTCAAAATCCATGTGTCAGGACTGCCTCCAGGTCCCAGCTCACAGAGGACCAACGCCCAGTTGATTTAATGTACAAAAGTCTTTATTGAAGTTTAGTTTCCATTTCAAACCCCAGAGCGTGCAGCCCTACGTCTTGACTTCAGATCGGCGAAGTCCCCTCTGAATCACTACCCCTTCCGCACCAGTTTAAGATCCTAGCCCGGCTCCACCTCCTGCGCTGTTCCTTCCTCCGCTGGGTCCTTCTGCCCCCTAGGGTTTCCTCCTTCCTGGACTCTTCTGACGCTGACCCTCCTGAGTCTTGCCCTTCCTTCCGGCGGGCTTTAGGACCTGGCTCCCCATCCGGGCTACCTGCTGTGCCGCTCGCCTGTACATTTGAACTTGGCGCGCGCGCCCAGCTGGTACCCTTCCTCCTGACCATTCCCCCGCTCTCCGAAGTGGGCGTGGTCAATCCTGACTCATCTCCTCTCGCTGGTGGCGAGAACACTGTTCCCGATTCCTGGGACTCCTCCCCCCTACTGTGCTCTGGTGGGGAAGCTGGTCCTGATTTCCAGCTGCTGCTCAAGGAGTCCCCGCTGGCCCCTTCCTTCTGGGGCTTCCCCTTTGGCACCCCCCTCGCCCTGGCCATGGGCGCTCCCTTCTGTGAGTCTTCCGATTCACTGGTGAGACTCGTGGAATCTCTCTGACCACTGTCACTGCCTACTCCCCCCTCGGATTCCTCCTCCTCACTCTCCATTTGCTCCCTCTCCTGTGTCTCTGCTCCTGAACCCCTGACACCATGCTTCTCCAAATCCTGTCATTCAGCTATCTAACATGATACATTTTTTTTGTAGGCCAGTTTTGAGAATATATGCATTTTTATGCACACTTTCTCCTAATGTATGCAATTTTGTACACATCATTTGGTTGGAGAACTACATCAAAAAAAATATTGAAGGAGTGCAAATTTTATAGGATAGTTGTGTTTCAGTTTGCTTATCGGTGCAGAAAGTGCAAAAGAGGTAGGTTAGTATTAAAATGCAACTGAACCAAATTTCTCTCCCATGACTGTCTGCAGGTGGGGCTGGGATTGTACCCCCACTCCACTGTAGACAATACTGACTCAGATGAACCAATGGAATCTTCTTATAATAAGGCAGGTGTGGTGATCACACAGGGTCCCCGGACATTTGACGGTCTATTGATCCCTGTGCCACCACTGTGCTTGCTTCCCCACTCCCACCAACCCGTTTCTCTCAGGTACTCATGGAGTCCAGACAGTTGTTAACATTAAACCAAATAAACAAGTTTATTTTATAAGCATTAACAAGTCTATGGTTTCAGATAATTTTTCTTGTCAGTTTCTTAATCTTAGTTTCTTTACTGGCCTATACCTTCCTAATAACTTCTAACTGATTGTCCCAACTGTCTATGTGACTCCTCTTAACAGATTCTCTCAATCTCTCACATCAAACTATCCCAACCCACAGACTTATCCTCCCTCTCTCTTCTCTAACACCAGACTGACTCCTTAACAACACTAACTCTAACTCTAACTCCTCCCCTTGGGTTCCCACTTGCCAATCACTTCACACTCATTTAACCCTTTCCTTATTACCCAGCATGATGTCACCTAGGAGGGCAAACGCCACAGCAGGTTCCTCTGTTCCTGATCTATGCTGTGTGTTGAACCAAATCTTGCACAATTCATTCTTGAATTGAATGTCAGCCATGGTGTTTGACCATGAATACAAGAACACAAGAAGAGCTTGATGTATCAGGCCAATGACCTGTCTGGCTCAGCATCTTGTTCTCACAGTGGCCAACCAGATGCCTGTGTGAAACCCAGAAGCAGGACTCCATCGCAAGAATGCTCTCCTGCACTTTGGTTCCCAGCAACAGGAGAAGCACTTTTGTCTCTGAGCATGGAGGTGGAACATAGCCATCATGACCTTTAGCTGTTGATAGTCTCCACTGGTAACCCTTTTTAAAAGTCATCCAAGTTGGTGGCGATCACTGCCTCCTGTTGCTATATTTTGAGGTTTCAGAGCACAATTCAAAGTGTTGGTGTTGACCTTTAAAGCCCTAACGGCCTTGGCTCTGAATACCTGAAGGAGCGTCTTCACTTCCATCGTCCAGCCCAGACACTGAGGACAAGCTCCGAGGGCCTTCTGGCAGTTCCCTCACTGCAAAACATGAAGCTATACAGGGAACCGGGCAGAGGCCTTGTCAGCAGTGGTGCCCTCCCTTTAGATGTCAAACAGGCAAACAGCTACAGTGGTACCTCGGGTTACAAACTTAATTTGTTCCTGAGGTCTGTTCTTAACCTGAGGTACCACCTTAGCTAATGGGGCCTCGTGCCGCTGCCGCACAATTTCTGTTCACATCCTGAAGCAAAGTTCTTAACCCGAGGTACTATTTCTGGATTAGCGGAGTCTGTAACCTGAAGAGCCTGTAACCTGAAGCGTCTGTAACCCGAAGTACCACTGTATTTGTCTTTTAGATTTCAAACAGATAAACAGCTATTTGACTTTTAGAAGACATCTGAAGGCAGCCCTCTTCAGAGAAGTTTTTAATGGTTGGTGTTTTATCGTGTTTTTAATTTTTTGATGTGGGCCTCCCAGAGTAGCTGGGACAACCCTGTCTGATGGGTGACATATAAACAATAAAATATGATGATGCATTGCATGAAGAAGTACTTTCTTTTATCTGTCCTGGACCTTCCAACATTCAGCTTCATTGGAGATCCACGAGTTCCAGTATTAGAAGAGAGGGAGAAAATAGTTTCTCTGTCCACTCTCACCATCCCATACATAATTTTATGCACTTGTATTATTTCACCTCTCGTTTGCCTTTTCTCTAAACTAAAAAAATCCAAAGCAACCTTTCCTCAAAGGGGAGTTACTCTATCCCCTTGATCATTTTGGTTGGGAGCTAGAAAATGAACTCATTTTGTAAAAAGAAGACAAAGAAATATAATTGAGATCCTCAGGCATTATTTTCCTTGGCTCCCTCTGTGTATAATTCCATTTTATCCCAGGCTTTTTGCCCTCTCGTGGAAGGTTTTCGACCTTCACTTAAGAGCATAAAGGTTGAGAAATAGGGCTGGAGCCAAGAGACAGAGCCCACAGTCTCCAGGAGATACGAGGAAACCGCTGCACTTGGTGCCAGCTGGCTCCCTTGCCCGGCCTTTTGTCGCGAGAGCAGCTTTGTACTTTCTACTTCCGCTGACATGAAGAGAACATTTTGAACTATTGGAGCCTTCTTGCCTGGCTGGCGCATGGGCAGTGGCACGCTGCAGATCTGAGCCACAAGGCGCCAAGGAATGGCAGAGCCCCAAACCAATTTAAATGGTAAGTCTCTTGGCTCAACAGGAGGGAGAAAAAGGGTTCCTTCTTCATAAAGCTGATTGAATCATATAACAGAGGCATAATGGCACCACATGTATTCATGTTCTATGGTTGGTTGGATTCCTTTAATTGCCTCCAGCCTTGCATCATGTTTCAGAGATCTCTGGTTGCATCTTCTAATGCAGAGGTGGAGAACCTCCAGCCTGCAGGTCAAATGCAGCCAAATTGGTTTTTCTATCTGGCCCAGGCCATGTCCCTCATTGACCCCTTTCTGCACCTTCTCCTAGTGTTTTTGCCTGGTGGGAATACATTCTGGACCTGCAATCCTACGTCCCTACATCATATTTTCTGGGATGGAGAGTTGTGGAGTGCTGATGGTGTGCATGTGGTAGAAGCCAGTCTTTCACATTCTCTACCATTGAACTATGTGGGGGGCATCGAGAGAAGAGAGAAATGGAATATAGTAGAGACAGGGAACCCTTTTCAGCCTCAGGGCTGCATTATTACCTCATGGGCAACCTTCTGTGGTGTGAATCCTAGGGGAGGGTGGGACCAGTGTCAAAAAGTGGGTGGAGTCATATATGAGACTCTTAACTTTGTACACTAAGCTACATCCCAGCCACACAATGATTTCTACTCCTCCATACATCTTTCTGTCCTCCATCCATCTCAGCAAGTGACATTGTCATGATTCAAGGACACATCCCCACCAGCCAATCGTATCTGAGTGCTCATGATCGGTGTGGCCTGGGAAGGAGGGCATGGTCCATGGAGAGTTTCAAGGGTTGGATAAAGAGGTTCCCGACCTGTGGAGCATTGCACAAAAGAGGGCTCTTTCAGATTCAAATTCCAGTCAGTCTCTTGTGGAAGCCTAATGAATCACATACTTCCATCCCAAGGAACAGAAAAGACAACATACCACATTTAGGGAAATTTTGTGGTCATCGCTATGAGAAGAACAGTCCGTTCTTCTGCTATGAGTAACTAGTGATTGGGATTTAATATGATGTGCTGTTGTTTTAAAGACTTTCCTTGTTTGAGGAAACAGAAGGCAGGATACCCAAACCACATTGTTTTGCTGCCTCTCAGTCAACACTTGTCTCCATCCTCCCCACTGTTGTGAAGCAGTTAACTGGCCACCCACTGGAGGACCACTAGAACTGTTGCTTAGCAACCTCACACCATTGTACAAAGAGCTGAAAATAGGCAGCACATCTCAGAAAGGAGGAAAGATAAAAGGCATCACCTCTCTCAGCAGTAAGGCTGCCCTTGTCCTGGTTACAGTTCCCTTCAGTTCTGAGCAATGAACTCCTCTGTGCTAAAATAAATAAAAAAGTAGAAAAACTTTAAGGGAGCTGGGCTTCCTCTTTTCCATCTCCAGGACTTTGGAGAACACATCAAGGCTCCTGATGTTTGACTACCTGGCGTCTTGTCTCTAAGGAAGATGCGATTATGGCTGGAATGATGGATCAGTGTTCAGTGACTTGGAGTGGCAGTTGAGGCAGTCACCTATAGGGGTGTGAAAACAACCAAATGTGAAACAGAATGTGATTGAAGCTAGAGACAGGGTGGGAATATGGAGAAAACAAATCCCAGTGTGGAACGCCAATAGATGTTGTCTGGGTGCCTGCTTGGGAATCTACATATTTCTGCACCCACACTTTTCCTGACCCTCATGCTGGAGAATAGGAAACAACTGAGCTGAGGAACATGAGCCCCAGAAGCACCACTTGTATCTGTAAGGCCAGAGACTTAGTCCTCATGGGCACCTTCCCATGGGTAACCAAATGCCCCACCAAGAGCTTACCAACCCATCAGTAGAAGGATTTAACCAGGCAGGAGACTAGAGGACAGAGGACAACAGAGGATATCTTCAGGTCAGGAGGGTTCACCCTTTAAGAATCCAGTGTTGGTGACAAAGGGGTGGAGCCTAAATGAGGTAGTCTGAGAGCAGGAGCTTAAACAAGCTTAGGGCCCTTCTGTGCTATCCATTTAATGCTTTCTTATGTTGTATTAAACACACATGACTACCCCCAAAGAATCCTGGGACATCTAGTCCCTTGAGAATGCTGAGAGTTTTTAAGAGACCACTATTTCCCATCCACACAATTCATGAGTTCCCTGGGAAGAGGGATTGACTATTAATATCCTCTGGAAATTGTAGCTCTGTAAGGGGAGTAGGGTGGCACTGTTGGTCAAACCACAGAGCCTAGGACTTGCTGATCAGAAGGTCAGTGGTTCAAATCCCCATGATGGGGTGAGCTCCCGTTGCTCGGTCCCTGCTCCTGCCAACCTAGCAGTTGGAAAGCACATCAAAGTGCAAGTAGATAAATAGGTACTGCTCTGGCAGGAAGGTAAACAGCGTTTCCATGCACTGCTCTGGTTCGCCAGAAGCGGCTTAGTCATGCTGACCACATGACCCGGAAGCTGTACGCCAGCTCCCTTGGCCAATAAAGTGAGATGAGCACCGCAACCCCAGAGTCGGCCATGACTGGACCTAATGGTCAGGGGTCCCTTTACCTTTACCTTTAAGGGGAGTAGGAGGTCTTCTAAAACTCTCAGCTCCCATAACAAGCTACACTTCCCAGGATTCTTTGGGGGAAGCCATTAATGTTTTTAGTAGTGTGATACTGCTATAAATGGATAGTGTAGATGCAATCTCAGTCTGCTTTCAGTCTTTGTGAGAGCAAGTTGTTCCTCAGAGCTATCCATAGTCCTGCTGCCTCTGTCTTGCCTCCTCCATCAGATCCAGCACTGAACCAGAGGAGAGGGACAAAATTGAAATTAGTTGGCTCTACCTATCATTGGCTCTGATTCCACCCTTCCAGACTCCACAGGCCCCAACCACCAATGATTTAATCACTTTTAACCGCTTTTATTTCCCAAACATTGTGTTGAATATAGTGCTGAATTCTCTGCTATAGACGTTGATCACTTGATATCCAATATTCATTTTCATTTGATTGGCTTGGCATTCATCACACAGTGCAAGGGGTTTTTTTGTTATGGAAGCTCTGCCATGACTTTTTAATAAAGTTTGACTTCAATTCGTTTGAGTATTTTGCTGCTTAATGAACTAATGAATGCAAACTACTTGATGGGAGCAAAGCTGATATCCATGTCAATGTACCGAAAGCTATTAAATCAGATGTGAAGATCCATTAATTGGGGAGGGGGGGTTTCTACATTTGATGGTGAATCATTAACTTCTGATTTGCTTCGGTTTAATTTGGTTTTCTTTCCCCACTGATGGATCAACATTTATCCACATTGGCATAAGCCAGGGAAGAGAAACTAGAAGGGAGTTTTGCTGAAGTTTGGCAAGTCAGATACAAGCCACTCTTCACACATTTGCCATCTCTCCCCCCCCCCCCGCCCCCGTTTTGTTCAATTTCTCCTGTAACTCAAGGGCGATAAGCAGATGAACAGACTTTTAAAGACCACCACCCTTTAAAAAAGCAACAACCAAAAACACTTTGGTGGACATCACTGCATCCTGTAGGAGTGAGTTCCATAGTTTGTCCATGTGTTTGATTTAAAGAATTGTAAATAGGTTAAAAGGTAAAGGACACCTGGATGGCTAAGTCCAGTCAAAGGCAACTATGGGATTGTGGTGCTCATCTCGCTTTCAGGCTGAGGGAGCTGGCATTTGTCCACAGACAGCTTTCCAGGTGATGTGGCCAACAGGACTAAACCACTTCTGGCACAACGGGACACTGTGATGGAAGCCAGAGTGCACAGAAATGCCCTTTACCCTCCCGCTGCAGCAGTGCCTATTTATCTACTTACGTACACTTTGACGTGCTTTCGAACTACTAGGTTGGAGGAGTTGGGACAGAGCAACGGGAGCTCACCCCATCACGGGGATTTGAACCGCCAACCTTCAGATTGGCAAGCCCAAGAGGCTCAGTGGTTTAGACCACAGCCTCACCCGCGTCCCATTGTAAATATGCAACAGCAAGAAACCTTCTTCCATGCAGTCTAGGAGAATGCACATAAAACATAAGAACCTGCTGAATCATCCTAATAGCCCATTCAATCCAGCATCCTGTTCTCACAGTGGCCAGCCTGTGGCCAGCCTGTGGGAAGCAAACAAGCAACTGGTATTCAGAAGCATTATCGCCTCTGGTGGCTAGTAGTCCTTGATAGCCTTTACCTCTACGATCTTGTCTGATCCTCTTTGAAGGCAATCTAAGTTGGTGGTCATCCCTGCCTCCCCTGCGAGTGAATGTCATAGTTTAACTCCGCACTGCTTGAAGAAATACTTTCTTTTTTCTGTTCTGACTCTTCCAACTTTTAGCTTCATAGAATATTCACAAGTTCTAGCATTATGAGAGAAGGGAGAAACAGTTTCTCCACCTCATGCCAAGTTTCATACCCTTCTATCATGTCACCTCTTGCACACCCTTTCTCTAAAAAGGGCATTCTACAAAACTGGGTCAATGACATAAAAGGCTCAGTTTCATGTTGAAATCTGATGAGCCTTGCCCACTGATGGATAACCAGTGACACTCCTACAGATGACCTTAGGTATCTATCTGGGGTATAAGGGGTTAGGCAGCCCCTAAAGTACCAGGTTCAACATTCCTGTGTTTTAAAATTAATAGAAGAACCTTGAGCCTGATTCAATAGTAGGTATATGTTTGATAGACATATATAATTTACTTATATATGCAGGTAAAAGTAAAACTGTAGAACTAGATATAATCCTAGAGCTAAATACTAGTGTTGGAGACAAACATTCTATGCACATCAACAATCTGTGCCTCTAGTGAGAAAAACAAGCTCATTGGACATAGCAAGAAGGCCACTGAGGAACCTGTTTGTGAAATATTGATGCATTATTAACACTAGATAAGGTGCCAGCCTCATTCTTCTGGACTCAAAGAATGAGGCTTAGCAGGCTCATAATACTTGCTTCAAGTACTAAATAAATATTACAAGCCCCAATTCCTTCCACGTATCAGATTTGAATCCAAGCCGAAGGAGAATTCCTCTCCAACCCTCGCCCACTCACCCCAACCTCCTTATATTCCACCCTCTTTTCCTCTTCTCTTTAAACACACTTTCCTGACAGGTATGGCTAGTAGGGGCAGGCAGCTTCAGAGAAAGGGAAGAAGAATATCCCTCTCTCTGAACCAGTCTGATGCATGGTTCACACCACTGCAGCATCCCATGATACAAGGGCACTGCAGATGCCCTTGGGAAAATGGTATGTTCCAAAAGCTACTGACATTGCACAGATCTCCTGACAGCTGCTAACCACTGCAATAGTTTCTCCAAGAGTCACCCAGTGAGTTTCATGGCTGAGTGGCGATTTGAACATTGGTCTCCCAGGCACTTCCAACCACTACACCACACTGCCTTGAATTTCACATCAGGCAAAAGTTTGTGGTAATAAGAAAAGGTGCCTATTGAATGGTTTCAAATGGAAATCACCCCTTTATCAAAGCGTGTTAGAACACCTTGATCAATCAGACATTTTAACATGACTTACTCTTGAAAGTGCAATGCTGTAATACCTTTTCAAAATGAGAAAAAGAAATGCCTTCAATTAGCATTCAAAGGCACCATTTTTTGTTGTTGTCCTTAATGAGGCCTGCAGGCGAGGTGCCTTTGAAGTATTTTTCATTTGGCTCATCTGCTTCCCTGTCCTTACCCAATTATCTGCCCTTTTCGGTTTCTTTGAAAAGATCTGTGTATATGTTAATGCCATGCCAAAAATTTATCCCACGTTTTTCCCCTGACCATTGTCCATCAGTTCATGAGAAAAGAAATTGCACTGAAGAATTATCAAAGGGGAGATAAAGTTCGGGTGAAATTTTCATAGTGTAAGGTTTTGCCATGTTTACCTTACTTCTGAGGTGGCCTAGAGGGTGTCTGTAAGTCTCCTTTCTTTCATTCTACTAATAATCTCACCAGTGGTCTGCACCCTGCACTGCCTAGTGGAAGACATCATGAGATAAATCCTCCCCAAAGCCATTGGGAAGAACAAGAAGCAAGGGCAGCTGGGGAGGCTGCAGGAAGGATGGAGACATGTTCACCGGAAAGGAAAATATATGCACCACCCAGTGGAAGACACCATGAGATAACTAATCTCATGGGGCTTTTTTCAATGTGTGCACCTAGGGAGGCTGCAGAGTTCCATAGAATTTTTTACTAGCAAGGAGGACTTGAACTCCATCCCCTTGCAAAATAGAGGTGCCAAACATCCAGATTTTGGAGCAAGCTGATTCTGTACATCCATCTGGCCTCCATCTTCACCCTCCAGAGAGAATTAGGCTCCATTACAGATCTCACCATAATGCTCATATCCTGACATATCCTATAGTACTAGGAATCAAGGCAAAAAAAGCACAGGAGGGAGATGTTAACTTAAAAGTATAATTACTAAATTGATAGAAATAAGGGAGCTTTCAGGGTTTGTTTGTTGTGAGGTAGAGATGTTAATAGGGACGCGGGTGGCCTAGGACAGAGCCTAGGACTTGCTGATCAGAAGGTCGGCGGTTCAAATCCCCACGACGTGGTGAGCTCCCGTTGCTCGGTCCCTGCTCCTGCCAACCTAGCAGTTCGAAAGCACGTCAAAGTGCAAGTAGATAAATACCGGTGGGAAGGTAAATGGAGTTTCCATGTGCTGCTCTGGTTCGCCAGAAGCGGCTTAGTCATGCTGACCACATGACCCAGAAGCTGTACGCCGGCTCCCTCGGCCAATAAAGCGAGATGAGTGCTGCAACCCCAGAGTCGGCCACGACTGGACCTAATGGTCAGGGGTCCCTTTACCTTTACCTAGAGATGTTAATGCCTAAGTAAAATAATACATGGTTCTGATAGCCTGGAATTGATAAGCCACATAATTGTTTAATTAGCTTCCCAATGCCAGGTTATCTGTGCTATCTGTGACTGTTTCTGCCCCTCAACAGGTGTTAATACAATCACATTGGCTATTATCATCCATCTGCTACTTTAAAAGGTTAATGATGTGTCTGTTCAACATATATTTATGATCTAGTTATTTCTGACTGTAATTTTTGCACTGCCGTTCAACTCCCATATCACAATTTTCCCCTTTATATACTTGCCAACAAAGATTTCACATCATGCTATCTGACAAAGTAGGCATGTGTCCACAAAAACTCATTCCGCAGTACACTTGTCAGGGACTCTTTGATTTTATGTCTAACAATTAAGATTCTGGTTATATTCAGAGCACATGGCTTCTTCCAAAAATCCTAGCAAGTGTAGTTTCCTCACCTTCGAGCTACAATTCTTAGCACTCTTAACAAACTACCGTTCTCAGGATTCTTTGGGCAGAAGCTTGAAATGTGCCTTTAAGGTATGGCGTGGATATGACCATATATTTAAATATGACATTTTGTGTGGATTTTAAAAAAGAAATAAAAAATTCTCAGATTAAAGTGCAAATGGGACAGGATAGAGTTATGGATGAAGCCATGCAAAATGGACCCAGACTGGAAGTAGATCCTTAACGCATATCCACGAATGCCGAGGCCTCTTGCAGCTTTTTCCTTCCATTTTTCACACCGCAGCTGCTGAGAGCTTCATCATAAGCAGCTGGTAATATATTATAGGGCAATTGTGTTTTCCTCTAATCATAATAAAACTTCCCTCTTTGCTTTTCAATTTGAGGACAGGCTACTGTCGAGAAAACGCAATGAATGCATCAGGCAAAGCGGAGCCTTCAGCAACCTGTAATAGTGGGAGAGCGATGCTTTCAAGCGCTTAGAAATTCCCTTCAAAAGGACACTTCACTACAACACTCCCTCCCTCCATGCAGAGATCTTTTTTCTTTTTTTTTTAATACCATCCTAACAAAGGACAGCCTTCTGAGGAAGGAGAGGGAGAGAGCAGTTTACTACTCAAGCGAGCATTGCTTTTAGCCCAGAGGAGGAGAGCAAGGACCGCACAGAGGCGTGGGGGGCTACCAAGTCAATTGCCCTGGGCACAAAAATGTTTAGGGGTACGCGTCTACAGCTGCTGCCAGGACCAGAGGCGTTCTCCATCCCGCCTGCTGGCTTCACCTGAGCAACATGCCCAGCAGTGAATCCTTTGGTCACACAAAGCCACTTCCGAGCTGGAGAGGAGGTGGGGTTGCGGGCTTCACGCCCTCCCCACATGCACGGGGGATGGCTTACAGCTCCCGTAAGACTGGGGCAATCCTCGGACGCTTCATCTTCTTTGCCAGCCAATCGGCTGGCTCTGGAGGCATGGCCCGCACTATTTAGGGCTGGCGTGGCTGAGGATTTCCCTCTTTTCTTCGCTCCAGCTGCTCTGGTTTCCCACCCTCCCACCCTTTAGGTTTGGCTCTCTTACCTTGCTATGGACTTTGGTTGGTCGCTGTCAAGGGGCCTGGTAGGATTTTTTTCCACTTGGCAAACTGGCACCAGTCATTTGGTTTTTTGCCTACCTTGTAGCAAATCTTCACAACTTCCTCGGCATTGGCGGTTACGCATTGGTGGTTAGGCATTTGGTATTTTTATGCAGATGAGGGGGGGGGAGGAAGCACCATCACCTTCCCCCATATTGAAGGGTAGTCCGGTAAAGGATTCTGGGGGGTGTTGCCCTGTCTGAAGCCTATGGAGGTGAGGGCCTAAGGCACGCTCCCGAGCGGTGACCCCGGGGGAGCTCCTGATTGATGTGCATCAGCAGGACTCCCCCTACTGGCAGTTAACCCTTGCCGGTCTTCAAGCAATCAGGCTGAAGCCGGTTAGTCGATAGGACTAGTGCCTAAGCCAATACCACTCAGTTCCTGTAATCAATAATGTTGTGGCCTATTTTCGCCCATTAACCTAAAATATTGGTGTCTTGTGTCTTTATTTCCGATGGGGAGGTGGGAACTCGCCACGCAATGTCCCCTGTTGCCAGGGAGGCAGGTGGATGGTGAGACTCATGGCAGTGGTGGCGGGGGCAGCCCGAGGAGGTGCTCATGTATGTCCTTCCACTGCCTTGCAGCTCCATCCAGCAGCAGCAGCAGCAGCAGTTCCACATGGAGGCACCAGTTACAGGGTGCAATAGTTTCCTTGCACTGGGCACTGGCAACCCATGCTATGCCACTGCACCATAATGAGTTGGGTGATAGCCATTGACGGTATAGCTGTAGAATGGAAGCAGAGAACCTTTTGCTTGCCAGATGCTGCTGAACTACAATTCCCATCAGCCCTTGCAAGCATGGACAAGGATGGTGGGAGCTGTAGTCCAGCGATCTCTGGAGAGCCAAAGTTTCCTCAGACCTGACCTGGCACTGAATTCTATGGCACTCATATATTGATAACAATATTGTAAGCACTCAAAAAACCACCTTAGGGCTCAGATGTTAGATGTTTGGTCCATATGAATGATTTCTGAACTTGTGGAGTGTCACACAGCTCTACTTGAAGATGAATGAAGCTTTCGTGCTGTCTTCTGCAACATTGTTCAGTGCAGCTGTTTCTCTGCCATGTGTGGAAAAGTTTGGGTGTTTTTTGTTTTAAGAAAAATAAAAATAAAGAAATCAGAAGAGGAAGTTTTGTTGCTAGGAACGAGAAGGTGCCTGTAATAAATCACAAACTTCCACACCTGCTATTCTGCGTTTCCTCAAAGAGGCTTTACACAGTTAAGGAGACCAGGGAGGGTTTCACTTCCAGCTTGTGTGAAAAGATAAATTGCCACAGAGGGAATAAAGGGGATAATATTAGCTGAGCATAGTTTTTTTTACCTAAAACCAGCAGATTCTTGAAAGTACTGTGGGGGAGGTCTGAAACAACACAACACCTTTATGTTCGACAGATCTGTTGAGATCTGGAATAAAGACCATCTCTGAAAAATAATGGGAATTTCTACAGCAAAAAGAAATAGAGTTAAAATAAACTCTACTCTCCTCCTTGAATGATGTGATTCTGCAATAGGTTGCCTATAGAAGTACGTCTTGTCATGTTGCTGTAGTTGATGCTGGTCCAAAGTCAATGGATTAGGAGATACTGAAGCCAGTAGCAGAGCACACACTTTCCATTTGCAAGTTCCATGTCCCAAGTTCATTCGCTGGCTTTTCCAGGTAGGAACATGTCCTAGTAGTATGGCACATGTTTGTATGCAGAAGAACTCAGGTTCAATCCCTAGATTATCCAGTGAAGATGGTCAAGTAGCAGCGACTGGTATTCAGAGATGTACTGCTTCTGACTATGGGGCAGAACTGTTTTTGGACTACAACTCCCATCAGCCTCAGCCATCACTCTCAAGTGTTACTAATAACTGTAGTCCAAAACATATGCAGGGCACTAAACTGGTAAATGCTGGCTGACAGTCTAATAGGGGAACTTTGCCGGTTGTGATTTCTGCAGTCACTGCAGTGTTGTGACTTGGGAACCATTTAGGGGGGAAATGCAGGAAGCTGTCCCTCAATATGGCATGGCGGTACAATAGCAAACGATACCCAAACCCACTTAAGAACATAAGAGCCCTGCTAGATCAAGCCAGTGGCCCATTTAGTCTAGCATCCTGTTCTCACAGTGGCCAACCATGGGAAGTCTGCAAGCAGCAGCTGAATGCAACAACCTCTCCTCATTTGTGATTCCCACCAACTGATATTCAAGGGCATGTTGCCTCCAGCAGTGGAGGTAGAACTTAGCCATTGTGTCTGGTAGCCACTGATAGTACACCCTCCAAGTGTCCCTGCTTTCCAGAAACGTTCCTGGATTTACAGAAGCCATCCTGGTTTCTGATTTGATCCCAGAATGTCCCACTTTCCCTTAGGACGACCCTATTTTCATCAGAGAAATATTGGAGAAAATGGAGTTATGCAATTTCCAAGCCAAGGAGATAAGTAACTATGTAAACTTTAGAAGACATTTGAAGGCAGCCCTGTACAGGGAAGGTTTTTTATGTTTAATTTTTTATTATTATTTTTATATATGTTGGAAGCTGCCCAGAGTGGCTGGGCAACCCAGTCAGATTGACAGGGTATTGTTGTTGTTGTTGTTGTTGTTCTAAAACAGGACATTCCTATTTTAAGCAGATAAATGCTGGAGGGTATGTGAAAGTCTTATCCTCCACCAGTATTTATTGAGGGAGCAAATTCCACTGTTTAATGGTGCATTGTGAAGAAGTGCTTAATTGCCTCACTCTTACAAAAGCAGCACAACATTCATATGAGTATGACAGAGGAAGGACTAGATTTTGCTCTCAATCACAAAAGGAGAAAAGGGAAGAAAGACGCTGTGCAATGTCCTTTCCCTTCACTGATGGCTGCGCTTCAGCTCAGCTCCTAATGGGAAAACCAGCCACCCAGCTGCTCTGTCTGGAGGCCTGAGTGTTAACCATGGATCTTTGAGGAATTAGTTGTTACCAGAAGTTAACAATCTGTTTATTAGTCAGTGGGTCCCATGTGGAAGCTCAGGCTGGCTGACAAGCTAATGTCCTTGCATTTCCCAGCTCTATTTAATGGGCCATTTTATTTAGGGGATTTCCTCCCCTGGGGTTCATCCAAGGAGGCATTATTGGGTATGATGGAGAGAGCTGTTAATACTGATGGATCTCGGGACAGAGTAAAAACAGCAGCAGTATTAGCAGATCGGCACACAAGAAGAGGTGCTTTATTGTGAAGGAGAAGGCTTGCATTGAGACTGAAGCCTCCTCCCCTCCTAAGGCTTAGATTTGAGCTACAATACTTGGAACCTACTAGCAGGAAAGATATGTGTACTTTTAAAAATTGTTGCATAGAATCATAAGAGTCCACAGGAAGCTTCCTTATGATGAGTGAAACCATTGGTCCATCTAGTCACTGGTGCAATTTTCTCCTAATACAGTGGTATCTCGGGTTACATACGCTTCAGCTTACATCAACCATTAAAAACTTCCCTGAAGAGGGCTGCCTTCAGATGTCTTCTAAAAGTCAAATAGCTGTTTATCTGTTTGACATCTAAAAGCAAAATACAGTGGTACCTCGGGTTACAGATGCTTCAGGTTACAGACGCTTCAGGTTACAGACTCCGCTAACCCAGAAATAGTACCTCAGGTTAAGAACTTTGCTTCAGGATGAGAACAGAAATCGTGCTCCGGTGGTGCGGCGGCAGTGGGAGGCCCCATTAGCTAAAGTGGTGCTTCAGGTTAAGAACAGTTTCAGGTTAAGAACGGACCTCTGGAATGAATTAAGTATGCAACCAGAGGTACCACTGTATACACGTTTTTTGTATGCCATTTTGCTTAAGCTACACATTTTTTACAAACCCCCAAAATAGGGCCTTCCCCTCCTCACGAGGGAAGATAGAGTGTATGAAGACAGACACCAGGAATGGTGGGGGGAGAGAAAGATCAACATTGGGATCTGCTGCCACTGGGGGTCCTGCCACCAAAGCTGGTTGCCTCCCCTGGCTTTGTGGGTGGGTCTGTGCACGCCTTTGATCCATTGACCATAATAAAGTGGCTGATTTAATGAGCAGCCAAGATGATGATGTTGTGGAACAGCCTTGAGCATCAGCCGTATTGGCCAGTTGGGGCTGATGGGAGTCGGAGTTCAAAAACTTCTGAAGGCAGGGAACCCCAATATTTTCCAGAAGGGGGCTGCCCCCCCAAAAAAAAATCTTCAGCAATCTTAAAAAGGATGTGCCAGAACGAAGATGCTTGGCCCTTCAGCATCATTTTGAGGATCGCCAGGAACTCAGGCAGGATGAAGCATTTTGCCCCCACTTGTCCCTTTCAAAAAGGTAAGAAGGCTATTGGTGGGTGGGGGATGGTGGGATGAGCCAGCCTAGCTGCATGCAGGGGCATTGTGTGTGATGTCATGCACACACAACAGCCCCCCCCCCAGTGTTCGAAACTCCCACTGTCTGAGGCGCATTTTGCGACAGGGAATTCCATTAGCGTGAGCCGTTTCTGAGCTCTGGGCACAGTACTGCGCCTAAGATTTCAGAATAAAACTGCAGAGTGGAAGGAAAGGAGGACCTTCTTCTGCCTCCCCAATTCCAGCTACTCTATGAAGACCGGAGAAGAGACCCTTTAAAGAATGTTAGGGGGGTGGGCAGGGGAAGCACTAGACTGTGTGAAAAACGAACATAATATTTTAGCTGCAGTTCATTCATATTTGTATTCTTGTTATAGAAAAAGCGCAACTAGACATTCCGTTGTTGTGCCCATAACCTAGGTTTAAGGTGCCATTCAGCTCCTAGCTTTTATGTATTAGTTTCTAACACTGGCCCCCACAAAGTTGGGTGCAATTCGGTGCTGCTGTCTAAGGGGCACCAATTGCAGGGACCACATGAGGGAAGAGGGCTCTTCTCCTTGGGTCCTGCTTGTAGGTTTCCCATAGGCATCTGGCTCATAGCTGTCAACTTTTCCCTTTTCTTGCGAGGAATCCTATTCAGAATAAGGGCATTTCCCTTAAAAAAAGGGAAAAGTTGACAGGTAAGATTTGGCTGTCCACTGTGAGAACAGGATGCTGGACTGAATGGGCCTGATCCAGCAGTTTCTTCTGATGTATGTTCTTACGTTGACTACCCCAAGGTAGACAACACTGGGTGGTTTGATATGGTGTCAGGTGATTTCCTATGGAGTAAGGACATCAAGCCAGGGACCCTGTTGCCCACAGTGATCTCGCCAAACAGCAGGCATTTAGCATGCCTGCCACCACCTATTTCTTTATTTCACCAAGTGCTCTTGTTAGCAGAGCCTCTGGTGTTACGAGGTTTGAGTGCAGTGTCATATCTTGCTTTCCAAATGTCTAATGATGGCGCTTCTCTCCACTTCCCACAGGAGACTATACCAAAGGGTATATTTCATTGTCAGAGTGAATTTCCTTCTGGTTCACTTTCACGTCCCCCCACTACCACCACCTCTCTCATTTCCACCACCTTGCCGCTTATTTCTTTCCTCTGCTACTCCTCGCCGCTTCATAATCCCGCTCCCGTTCCTGGCACATCATGCCTTTCAAATATCTGGAGACGTTTATCATCTCCCCAACCTTCAAGTCATTTCGCTGCCAAGCTTGGCATATTTAGTTATTTTAATCTTTCATCATAAGTCATACTTCTTCAGCACCTGTAACTCGTTTTTGATGCTCCTTGCTGAATGCCTTCCAAGGCGTCTGGGCTTAAAACATTTCTCTCTCTCTCTCTCTCTCTCTATATATATATATGTCTATATATTTAATAATAATAATAATAAAAACCTGGCAGAGGAAACTTCCAGATTACAATTTAATCAAATGTTGCACTCCTAGAGAACCATTTGAGAGCTCCAAGCCATTTGCACACATGTTCTCTCAATCATTCCTACAACAGCCCTGCAAGGTATGGGGAACCTGTGGCCCTCCAGATATCATTGGACAATTCCTGTCAACCTAAGCCAGGATGCTTAGGCTGAAAGGAGCCTAAGCCAACAGCCTAAGCCAACAGCAAGGGATGGTGGGAGCTGCTGTAGTCCAGCAACATTTGGAGGGCCCCTGGCTCTCATCTCTCCGTATGGCTGGGTGAAACAACTGGCTCAGGAAGATGAAAGGGCATTGCATTGTTAGTTACTTAATTTATTATTGTATTCTTACTACTGGGGGGGAGGGCTTGTAGGGTTTCCCTGCATGCTGTTATTAATTAGTTAAATTTCTACAGTTTACAATATATTAACACAAGTACATACCATAATGACAAACAAAAATATTACCCCCACCCTAGTTTAAAAGGTCATAGATGGCTTAATTAGCCAAAGGCCTGAGGGAATGTTTTTGCCTGAAGATAAGTAACGAAAGTGCCACACGTATTGAATTCTGTCCTGTCCATGCATTTTGTGCACACTTTGTAAGGAAATTATGCACTTCTTAGACAAAATTCAATGCTTTTTCTTTGAAAAATTCACCAGCACAATATGCATTTCATATGCACCTTTCAGGTAAAACATATTTTTGGGTGTGCAATGCACTATGGCTAGGGATGAGTTTCTGATCCTCAGGCAAGCACTGGAGTTTCAGATCGGGTCAGTCCGCTGCAAAAGGCAAACACAATTTATATGCCTCATTAATGCAGAATATATGTATTTGTGCACATTTCTACCCTGCCAGAATGCATTGCAAAATCTGGAGACGTTTACCATCTGACTGGCAGCAGCAGCAGCAGACTTTAGTAATATGGCACCCTGAGTGAGGACAAAAATTGGTTTCCTCCTCCCTCTCGTCTTCCATTTTGCGCATGCTCTCAGAGTTGCAGCAAATCAATATCCTGTCTAATCGGGGCCTAACTTTGAGGACGTACCCACATAAATATAGGCTTTATTGATTATCATCATCATCATCTGCCCGCTTGGCTCAGTGCCCTGTGTGGGGAACTGCCTGCACTGCTCTTAATCTGGCATTGCTGGAAGATGGGTTCTGATCCTCATGCAAAGGCAGGAGAGAATCAGATCAGGTCAGTCCGCAGCCAAAAAACGGCCCAACCATCTTCCTCCCCATCCTTTCTCCATTCATTGCTCAGAAGAGATAACCAAATGCATGGCCGGCTTCTCTAATTAGAGTTCTGTGTTCCCCAAGGTCCTTCGCTCTCGCTAGTCATTCTCTCCTCTTCGCCAAGGCTTGTTGATTTGTTTGCTCTCCCCCACTCCCCCACCTCCTACTTAACAATCTCTTTACGGCACTTATTTATACGGGAAGACATAGATAACAGCCTTTTTTGTTTCTTAATTGATCATGATGCCTTTGTTGCGGCTTTATGTTCAGAATGCATCTTTTAATTCCCCATTCCATTTGAGCGAAATTGCTTGATTTTATTTAATAACCTCGCTCATAGGGTTTTTGTGTTGTGTGTATGTGTGTTGGTTGTTTCTTTCTCTCTTCCGTCTCTCCCCGCCCCCCACCCCAGCCATCCTCCTCACGAGATGCCTCTTGAATATTTAATCCGGCGCCTCTTGGTTTGTGGGAGCTGTCGTCCATCCGTTTGCCTTTTAATTATAATGCGGCACACTCCAGAAAGCGAAAGGCGAAGAATGGGACAAGGGAGGGAAGGGAGACCAAATGTTTCTTTAGCAGCTGAAAAAGATAAGGCAAGGGAATCTCCTCCATTCAGTTCATTATCTCTCCCCCCCCCCCCCGCCCTGTACTCCAATGAGTATTAATAAGGAAAAAAATGAAGCTGGCACCTGGCGAGGACAGAATGCCAGCATCTCCTCACTCCACACACCACACCAGCCTCTGAGGAGATACTGGCAGGGCCTAGCCGGCGTTTGTCGGAGAGGAGGCTTATTATGCGGGATTGTGTCAAACGCTGAGGAGTGGTACAAAGAGATAATCAGAGTCCTCCAGCACTAATTACCCGAGCCCAATAGAAGACCTAGCTCAATTCACATCATTAAAGAAAGAAAGAAGTCTCTCTGAGCCATGAATGAAATGACAGTTTTGCAAAAGAAAAAGAAGGGGAGTGTGTGTGTGTGTGTGAACAAGCCTAGAAGGATGGCACAGCGTTGAGAGAGAGAAAACCTCTCACTTCTAAATGGCTGGTGCTAAGGGAGGATCAAACCTCTCCATCCTTAAGGAAATCAGCCCTGGGTGCTCACTGGAAGGACAGATTGTGAAGCTGAGGCTCCAATACTTTGGCCACCTCATGAGAAGAGAAGGCTCCCTGGAAAAGACCCTGATGTTGGGGGAAATGGGAGGGCACAAGGAGAAGAAGACGACAGATGAGATGGTTGGACAGTGTTCTCGAAGCTACCAGCATGAGTTTGACCAAACTGTGGGAGGCAGTGGAAGACAGGAGTGCCTGGCGTGCTCTGGTCCATGGGGTCACGAAGAGTCGGACACGACTAAACGACTAAACAACAACAAGGGAGGAAGGTCTTAGCAACTTGCGAATCACCTTCCTGCCACAGGGGTGGGGAAGGTCTTTCATCCTGAGGGAAGCAGGTCCCTTGAGGAGGGCCTTCTAGATGTGGGTGGAGCAATGACTGTGATTCCCATGCCTCTGTTCCAGCCTGCCAAGATGGTTCTGCCCTGCATAGCCTCTGCCTTGAGTTCTGACATCTCTCCTTTCTCCTTCCCAAGAACCTTTGCTAAGCCGCCCCTTCTAATCCTAGTTGTTTTAATGTGCTGGTCAGCCACTCTTGTCTCCCTGCTCTTATTCTGGCTTTTTTAAAAATATAATTATTGTATCTTACTTTTATAATTTTGCACTTTAGCTATTTTTAAACTGCTTGTCTGCTACCGTAATAAACTGATGGAATTGCTAAACTGCCCCTCCCCTTCTCCAAACCTCTCTGTTTTAAAAGGGACACATTTTTCCTCCTGTGTGACACCACACCCTCCTAAATCTCCTGTCTCTGTCCACTTCTTGGAGCATAGGGGAAGAATAGTTTTTGCATGGTCCAATACTTGGCTCTGCAGCTTGCTAACCCAGCCAGGCTGGTTTGCATAAGCTAACCCAGTAATTTCTTGTCCGGCACAGTTCTGCAGTTTGTATTTCCCCTTCATATCCCAAATATTATCTAAATACTACAATTTCTTAATTTCTGTTACCCCAGATCTATGACAATATACAAAGCCCTAAACAACTCCGGACCAGGTTAACCTGAAAGACCACCTGTCCCTGTATACACCTGTACACTCACTTAGGTCATCTGGGGATATTCTACCTGTGGCACTACACCCTACATAATATTATGCGGTGGTAATCCCAAAACAGAAATCTTCTGCTATTGCCCTTGTACTATGGAATGCCATACCTTGACCATATGTGAAGCATCAACCATCAGTTGCTTCTGAAGTCTTATGGAGACCTATCTTTTTGCCCAGGCTTTCCCTAACCTACAAGATTGGACCCTGATTTATGTGTTTGAATCCCCTGAAACTCTGTTTTATTAATTTTTATGTACTTATATACTGTCTCATTGGCTTTAGGATATATTTATGTCATAATGGATATTGTTTCTATATTGTACATAGTGCACACCGCTTACAGATTTTTTTCCTTTTAATATTAAGCAGCTTACAAAGGCTTATAAATAAATAAATAAGATACTGAAACATAGGATTTAATCTGGCTTACAGAAAGAGGGAAAAATGGGTTTATGCAGCAGAAAAATGGATTTGCTAGCAAAACCACATTCCATCTTAGAGGCGCAAATATTTACCATTTAAAGATCAGCCTTAATGGGCAATGGAAAAGTGTTTGGCTTCAGAAGATTAAAGCCTTTTAATAACAGCCTCAGCCTTGTCCCATTTCTTGAATTGATAGAATGAGGAGCAAACAAGCAGAAATGCCTAATTGGACAGAGGGATCGCCATGACTTGGCAAAGGGGGAAAAAGAGAGAGAGAGAGAACACTTTCAGAATGGCCCTTCCCTAGAGATTAGACATAATCGGCATCTTGAAATGTCAGAGCGAGTAATAGGATGGTATTCAAACGCTTCTTGACTCAATTTGGACTCGGGCTTGGGAAATGGAGCTAATTTCCAAAATCGGATTCTGTACATGTAAGAAAAATGGAGGATTTATTATTTATTTCATTTCATTTACAAATGCCTTCCCATGCAATGTCCCCAAACAATTAACAGTTTTTTAAAAAAATATCAAAAAGAACATATATATATATATATATATATATATATATATATATATATATATATATATATATATTTAAAAAAATCAAACCAATGCAGATTGGGATAGGAAACTCCACTTAAAAGTTGGGAAAGTGCTAAAAATTTAGAGATCTTGCATATCTTGTGCATAATGGGGAGATTTCCAAAGGGTAGGTGCTACCACATTAAAAGCCCAATTCCTGCATTGCACCAAATGGACCTCCTGATGCGATGGTCTCTATAGGAGGCAGTTTGGTATAGAAGGATGTCAGGCAATATCTTAGGTATCATGGCCCCAGCTGTGCAGGGTTTTGTGCACTAGTATCAGTAAATAAGCACCCCTTAGAAAAGGGACTTACACCTTGTCAGACCATTGGTCTATCTAAGTTAGTTTTGTCTACGCCACCGCTTAGTTCTATACATTTCAGAGTGGAATCTTTTTTAGCCCTACCAAGAAATAGCAGAGATTGAACTTGCAGCCTTATGCATGCAAAGCAGATGCTCTACCACTGAGGTGCAGCGCCTCTCCAAAGGACAAGAAAGCTATCTTACACCAGGGGTGGATCTAGACACGGGGGTGGGGCGACACTATAAATGTCAGAAATTAGATTGTTATAACAAAAGGAAAAAATCTCTATGGAAAACTGTGTATTAAAAATTCGTGCTCTCTGGCGCCATCTGGTGTTGTGTGTTTGTAGCACATTCAAATCACAGTTTCTTTGCTAATGTAGCTGAGTCCTAGGTAAGAAGAGCTTGATGGAGCAGGGCAAAAGCCCATCTAATCCAACATCCTGATCTCACAGTGAGCGGCCAACCAGATGAACATAGGAAGCCCACAAGCCAGACCTGAGTGCAACAGCACTCTTCCCAGCAACAGATATTCAGAGGTATACTGACAGTGGAGGAAGAATGTAGCCACTGTGACTGGTAAAGGTAAAAAAAGGTAAAGGACCCCTGGATGGTTAAGTCCAGTCAAAGGCAACTATGGGGTTGCGGCGCTCATCTCACTTTCAGGCCAAGGGAACCGGTGTTTGTCCACATCCTTTCCTAAGCCTGAAACCAGCCTTCTCACTAAGGAAACCAGGAAGAACACAGGAGATGCCTTATACAGAGGCATCCCATTGATCCTTCCAGCTCATCTACACAGGCTGGCAGCAGTTCTCCAGGGTTTCAAGCAGAGGTGTCTCATAGTCCTGCATGGGGATCCTGGGGACTGAACCTGGGACATTCTGCATGCAAAGCACAAGCTCTGCAACTGGGCTACTATAATGGGGAGGAGGAGCATTAAATGGGTGGCAAAGGCCCCCTTCCCGTGAAACAGAGAGATGTGCTTGACGAAAAGCAAAAGCAACAACAAACAGCAAATGTATCATCATTTCAGCTGCTGTACCTGGGATGAAAAGGAGCTGCAGAGAGCACAAATAGGAATCTTGATCTTCATTCAGAGTGGCATTATTTATTTCATATAAGAACAATGAAAACACTCCCGTGTTTTCTCCTGCTTCATCTCTGGCAGCTCCTTTAACGTTGTTTGCCTTTATTGCGATTGCTGTCTTTGCTGCTTGGCGGTTTTCAGTTGATGTTGCTGGGGGCTGCTGATCTCCTGGGGGAGAATTCATACAATCTTCCCATGCCATTCCTAACAAGCAGTTGCAGACAACCCCCAACAGGTGGCAAGGAATGATGCTAGAGCAGGGAAGCTGAGAATCAGCTTGCGTTTTGTGAGGAATCCAGCATTTGGGTTTCAAAAGCAAATTCTGTTTTCATGTGTGAGTGGGGTGGGTGGGTGTTTGGATCAGGTTAGTCATATTGGTTTGTATGCTGTTGGTGGGTTTTTGTCGTTGTCTTGTTGGGCTGTGTATGTGATAAAGGGAAGCCATACTGGGGTAAAGGCATCTTCTTCTATTTGTCCCCATGTCATTTTCAGTTTATTGGTTAACAACCAATCACAAATGAACAACCACACCCTAGGCCATTCCCATCCTCTCTCACCACCAAAGGAACACAAGCAAATAGCAGAGAACCTACACAAGCGACACTAACACTAAACCTCACACATATATTAAGTGAAATAGAAACATCGCCACCCACCCCCGCCCCACTCACCTTTCCCCCTCCACCTCCCCCCCTTTTTCTTCTGAATGTAACACTAATGTCTCAACAAATGAAACTGATCTGTAAAAATGTAACTTGGAAAAAAAGAGATAGAGATTACACATACTTTGGTAAACCAAGAAAACCTTATAATAATAATAATAATAATAATAATAATAATAATAATAATAATAATAATACTGTTTCTTCTTCCTAAGTACATCATTTGGCATAGCCCAGACCAAAGTTTATTTATTTAACTTAGGGGTCAAACAACACATGGCATTAATCATGTAATTTTTACTGAATTGTGGGGTGTTGGGTTTATGTTTTGCAGTAAAAGACCCTCAATTTAAACCAGATTGCTGGGATGAGCAGGGTGGGTGGGTTGGTAGAGGGTGGTGGGCTTTATACCTTTGACCACAGGATGAGTTCTCTAATACTAGACTAATTCACATGGTTCTAATTTGACACGCACACACACACACACCACCTTCCAGGCAAAAGTAGGGAAAGTTTGGTAGCCAGCACTCAAACCCCCTCACCACTGTCCCTTGGTAACAAAATCCTAGTCTTTTTTCAGAAAAAAAGACAGCCACTAGCAGAAGAAAAGGTGGGAGCCCAAATCCAGAAATTTAGCTCTTTCAAGTTGGGCAGGAGAACATTGCTTACTTTTTCATGTTTCTAGTCCCTCTTGATTATTCTTGAAAGAGAGGGTGGGGTGTCTTTTAAATGGGTAGGCAAACTAAGGCCCAGGGGCCAGATCCAGCCCAATCGCCTTCTAAATCCGGCCTGCAGACGGTCCGGGAAGCAGCATGTTTTTGCATGAGTAGAATGTGTCCTTTTATTTAAAATGCATCTCTAGGTTATTTGTGGGGCCTGCCTGTTGTTTTTACATGAGTGTAATGTGTGCTTTTATTTAAAATGCATCTCTGGGTTATTTGTGGGGCATAGGAATTTGTTCATTTCCCCCCAAAAAATATAGTCCGGCCCCCCACAAGGTGTGAGGGACAGTGGACCAGCCCCCTGCTGAAAAGTTTGCTGACCCCTGCTTTACTCCCTGCTCTTACCTTGTTCTGATTCCGCAGAGAAGTGAAGGAAGCAAGGCAACTGAAGTGTTGCAGCACCATGGATAGCTCCTAGTGAGAAACTTAGAAAAGCTATCTGTTGTGTGGCAACACTCCAGCCGAATCAGAATCAGAATTGCAGAGTCGGAAAGGACCCCAAGGATCCTCTATTCCAACCCCTTCAATGCAAGAATCTCAACTAAATGAAATTCAACCTCTGCTTAAAAACCACCAAGGAAGGAGAATTCACAACCTCTCGAGGGAGTCCATTCCACTGGGGAGTAGCTCTTGCCACCAGAAAGTTCTTCCTGATGTTTAGTTGGAATTTTCTTTCTTGTAACTTGAATCCATTGGCTTGGGTCCAACACTCTGGAGCAGGAGAAAACAAGCTTGCTCCATCTTCCATGTGACAGCCCTTTGATATTTGAAGATGTCTATCATATCTCCTCATATCGTACCAGGCTAAACATATGCAACTCCCTCAACTGTTCCTTATAAGGCTTGGTTTCCAGACCCTTTAAAATCTTGGTCACCCTCCTATGCACACCTTCCTGCTTATCAATATCATTCTTAAATTGTGGTGCCCAGAATTGGACACAGTATTTCAGGTGTGGTCTGCCCAAGGCAGAATAGAGTAGAGCTATTATTTCCCTGCATCGGGACACTATCCTTCTGTTGACGCAGCCTAGCATTAGCTTGTCTCTCTTTTTATTGCTTCTGCTTCACACTGTTGACTCATGTCAAGCTTGTGGTTTACTAAGACCCCTAGATCCTTTTCACACATGTTACTGGCAAGCCAGGTGTCCTCCATCTTATATTTGTGAAGTCTGCCTAAATACAGAGCCTTGCATTTGTTTGCATTGTGGATGTTCACCAAACAAGGCAGCTTCACACAGTGCTAGAAGTTCTTGGTTATGACAGCATCAGCTCCTTGTGTACCAGATTAACCTTCCAAGTCATTGGGCCACCCACACAACCTTCTGCTCTATCATGCACACACCCCTCCGTCCTATTGGATGACCTGCCTGTCAATCTGCTGCTGGCCTACCTACCCCAGGGACGGACCAGCCTTGGACCTGCCAGCCTGCCAGACAGTCATGATAGCTTAAAACACTACAGGCTATATAGGATTTCTAGTTCTGCATTTCACTTTGATTGCACATCTGTTTGCTAGGTACAGGGGTACCTCAGGTTATAGATGCTTCAGGTTACAGACGCTTCAGGTTACAAACTCCACTAACCCAGAAATAGTACCCCGGGTTAAGAACTTTGCTTCAGGATGAGAACAGAAATTGCACAGTGGCGGTGTGGTGGCAGCAGAAGGCCCCATTAGCTAAAGTGGTGCCTCAGGTTAAGAACAGTTTCAGGTTAAGAACGGACCTCCAGAACAAATTACAGTGGTACCTTGGGTTACATACGCTTCAGGTTACAGATGCTTCAGGATACAGACTTCGCTAACCCAGAAATAGTACCTCAGGTGTGGTGGCAGCAGAAGGCCCCATTAGCTAAAGTGGTACCTCAGATTAAGAACAGTTTCAGGTTAAGAACGGACCTCCAGAACGAATGATGTTCTTAACCTGAGGTACCACTGTAGTTAAATCCTCCTGAAATCAGGGGCAGGGGGCTTATGCCCAAATAAACATACATCAAACTGTATGGTTAATCACTGGAATGTAAGTGTCTCGTGCCCTTCTAGGATCTATAAAGGATGTGAACATAAATGTCCAGACCCTTCTAGGAATGTTCGTTTCTAAAAGAGGCTTGCTCTTTGTTTTCCAGGCTGCTAAAAAGAGTACAGATGGAGGATAAGCCTATTAGTAACTACTGGTCATGCTAGCTATGGTCTACCTCCCCTGCTGGAGCCAGTATGCCTCTGAATACCATTTGCTGGGAATAAAAAGTTTTGGCATCTGGTTGGCCAGTGTGAGAACAGGGTACATGATTCAATTAACCTTTGATCTAAAACTAAAAACCCTAGTGGGCTTTTTCTTATGTTTTTAATTCTTTAACATGTTGTTGTTGTTGTTGTTGTTAGTGGTAATTCAATCTATATCTATTTGCTACCAACAACAATATTTGATAGATTGCAAAGATATTTGAGGATGTTATCTAGTTTTAAGCACAATAACCTCCAAGATTTTGGCCACAAATCTGTCATCCTTGAATCTGTTAGCGAGAGCATTAATCCTGCTAGTACATCCCATAAAAAGGGGATTGGTTGACAGAAGGTTTCCCTATATAGCTGAAATACTGTACATGGCATAAAATGCATTGAACACCTAAGTTTAATATATGTGGCAATATCAGAAAGGGGGAGAGAAAGAATCGCTTCTTTATGAAATCTTTCAAAGTCAAGCTGTTTTCCTTGCGGTTTAAAATATACGGCGAGTGCTTGTGGGGGTGACACCAGTTCTTGAATGCACTAACTTCTCTGCCACATTCAAAATATATTACTCCGGAATCATCATCGCTAGCAGTAGGCAGCGCCTTCCGTGTTAGCAATATTAATGAAGAAAGGAAATGGCAGGTCCCACGTTATCCCTTGCAATCTGCTCGGGCAAAGGCGACGTTGAGCTTTGCTGTACGTTTGAAAGAGAGCAGTGCACCGGTTAAGAAAGTAAGCTGTGAGCCAGCAAGTACGGACGGCTGGGTCTGTCGCTTTAGGTGTCTCTGTTTCTCTCGTTCCCTCACCTTAAATCCATTTCTACATCAGTTACACTGAAAAAAAAGGTCCTGAAAATTCATCAGCATTTCAGCGCAAACGTCTCCTAATATATTTTTGTGTGATTTCCTCTAACATGCACATTTTGACAAGCAATTCCCTCCCCCCGTTATAAAGCGCCCTGTTTCATTTTAATTAATTAATTAATTTAATTAATTAATTAATTAATAGGCTTTGATGTTCTATTAATTAATTAACTCATTAAAATTAATATATGTGTTTTTATGCACATGCTGCTGAGGAACATGAGCGGGGAGAATGTCATTGCCCTTATGTCCTGTTCGTGAGCTTCCCACAAGTATCTGGTTGGCCACTGTGCAAAGAGAATGTTGGACTAGACCAGACTTTCATCCGATCCAGCAGAATTCTGCTTATACCCATATATGTTTGAGGAGATGAACACAGATCTTCACAAAGAACTGCCTTTGCTGTGGAACAGTCATGTTGCTTTCTACGTCAACATATTTTTTGGGGGGGCAGGGGCATGTTTAGGAGAGTGGAGAGCATTGAGAAAGAACTTTAACACAAGTGCATCCCTTTCATCAAGATATTTACATTATTTTCATGGATTTTCAGAGCTTCTTTATTGCTAATTATATTGTATTTTCTTATCATTTTTAATTTTAAGCATAGTTTTTATTATTTGATGTCTTGCTGTGTTTTAATTTGTTGGAGGCCTCCCAGAATGGCTGGAGTAACCCTATCAGATGGACTGCACATAAATTATTATTACCATATTTTTCCATGCATAAGACGCCCCTATGTATAAGACAACCCCTATTTTTTGAACCAATTTTTAAACATCAAACAAACAGACTTTGATGTTCTATTAAAACATCACCCGCGGGCACCCTGTAATGGTTGGCAGAAGTTGGTGGTTCTGGCAGCTTCTTCACGGCAACCATGGTAGCAACCTGAGATCACCCAAACTTATTACTATTCACCCAAAGTTGTTGAGCTTTTTGGGGGGCGGGGGGAGATCACCCCAACTTGATGAGATTTTTGGGAAAATTCAGAGCTTCCCACACACTACTGATAAGTGTATAAGACGACCCCCGTAATTTTTGAAACATTGTCTTATACACGGAACATTGTTTTATACATGGTATTGTTGCTGTTAAGATTTTATTTATACTTTTCAAGTTTAAACATTTCATTAGTTTTACAATCAGTTTAACATTTCAAAATTTGACTTTCTTTCCCCTCTTTCTGCAGTTCCTTAAATTTATTTATTTTTTAATATCTTCTGCATATCCAAATTCATTTCACTTGCTCATGTAATTATCTACTGTAAATATATACTCTTGTGAAACTGCAGGTTATTACAATAATCTTACTAGTGTTTTTAACTGTTTACAATTTATCTGTAAATATTCACTAAACCATTTCCATTCTTTTATAAAAAGTTTGTTATCTTGATTTCTTATTCTTCCGGTAAGTTTCGCCATTTCTGCATATTCCATGAGTTTTTGTATCTATTCTTCCTTTGTTGGGACTCCTGCTTCTTTCCACATTTGGGCAAGTAGCATTCTTGCTGCTGTTGTAGCATACATAAATAAATTTCTATACAATTGATGTAGTTCTGTCTCTATAATTCCCAAAAGAAAGGCTTCTGTTGTTGTTTTAAATAAAAGTTATTTTGAACATCCTTTTCAATTCATTGTATATCATTTCCCAGTAAGCTTTAACCTTACTAAAAATACTGTGTTGTTGTTGTTCTTATATTATAATGCACCGGGATAGCTGCTCAGATATTTTTTTATAATAAAATTACATAAAATAAAAGGAAATTCAAATAAACATTTGGTCTGCAAAGAGCTAAACTATTTCCTAGGGGTTTTTTTTAGGGAAATAGCTTGGGGTAAGGTAAAGGTAAAGGTACCCCTGCCCGTTACGGGCCAGTCGTGTCCGACTCTAGGGTTGCGTGCTCATCTCGCTCTAGAGGCCGTGAGCCAGCGCCGTCCGAAGACACTTCTGGGTCACGTGGCCAGTGTGACGAAGCTGCAGCTGGCGAGCCAGCACCAGCACAGCACACGGAAACGCTGTTTACCTTCCCGCTATAAAGCGGTACCTATTTATCTACTTGCACTTAGGGGTGCTTTCGAACTGCTAGGTGGGTAGGAGCTGGGACTGAACGATGGGAGCTCACCCTGCCGCAGGGATTCGAACCACCAACCATACGATCGGCAAGTCCTAGGCACTGAGGTTTTACCCACAGCGCCACCCGCGTCCCATAGCTTGGGGTACTGTGAACCAATTCACTTTTGAGTCTGCAGAAGTTGGCTGTGCCACCCTGGTGCAGTTTTGAAGGGAGAGTTGGATCCATAGCTGTCAACATTTCCCTTTTTTAAAGAGAAATTCCCTTATTCCGAATAGGATTCTTCGCAAGAAAAGGGAAAAGTTGACAGCTATGGTTGGGTCCTGGAACCTCTCTCAAAGTATTTCCAAGTTGACCAATCACCACCAAGGAGCCAAATATTATTGTCGTATGAAAGCTGTGCTTGAGTTCCTGAAATAACTCATGGGGTTATATTATTTAACAGAGAAATGAGGCTAATATTAATAAGAAAAATAAATAAAATATAAATGCATTGCTGAAGCTACAAGAGGGCACAAAAAGAAAATTAGCTAATATGAGAGATCCATCCCCTGTCAAAACTCCATTGACTTGCCCCAGAATGTGCTTAATCTTCCTGCTATTAAGGCTATTACAAGAAAGTCAGGGAGGGGGAATTTTGAGTGCTTATTATTGTGCTCATCTTATGGCTATTAATAAACATTTTGGGAGCCAGGAGGTTGCTTTCTGCTGAAAACAATCCTTCTGTCCTATCTCTAGCTCTCTCTCTCTTTCTGTGTGTGTGTGTGTGTGTGTGCTGAGTTGAAATCTCTGCGGAAGAACGGAGAGATTGAATGTCATGTATTTGACAGACAGACATATTCCAGTGGGTGAAGAAGACATGGCCAGAGCTGTCCGTAACCCATGCTAAGTAAATCAATCAATTCAAGCAGGTTAAATGACTCACCAAAGAAAGATGAAGATGGGGCACTGGGGCCATCAGCCTTGGGGCGGCTGTGGCGGGGGAATGGCTGGGTGGTACATTTGCAAATCTGAGAAACTGTGGTAGGTACAACTGCTGCAGCACAACTGCACACACATCTGCTGCCTCACACTCCCAACACACCAGAATTTAGGCTTGGAAAAAGCAGCATCAGTTTTTCCCCAAAGTCCCACAATCACCCCCAATGCAGGATTCCTCAAACTCGGCCCTCCAGATGTTTTGATACTACAGTTCCCATCATCCCTGACCACTGGTCCTGCTAGCTAGGGCTCATGGGAATTGTAGGCCAAAAACATCTAGAGGGCCGAGTTTGAAGAAGCCTGCCCTAATGCTACAGTTAAGATTTAAAATAGCCTCTCATTGGCTACAGTAGAAGGCTTCTTGCAAGTATGGTAAGGCAAATCTGTTAATTCCAGCTTCTCTTAATTTCTTATTTTCCCCCAAAACTTAAATTCAGTTCCATATTTCCACATCGGATTATGGATTCATTAGCATTTTCATGTGAATTTCCCTGAATATATACATTGTTTTTCCAAGGAAATTTCTCCTAATAAAATGCATCTTGAAGTTATTTTCGCAGGCATATGCCCTTTTCCCAAACACTTTCCCCCAGTAAATGATCTTTTTTTTGGGGGGGGGGAGGTGTTACACATTACTCCCTTGCAAAATTCAGAGAAGTGTGAATTATGTTTCGTGTATTTTTCCAGAACTTGTGAATTAGTTAAGTTTGCCTTTAAATGTCAACTAAATCAAATTTTCACCCCAACTTGACTTACAAGCCTAATTCCAGCAGGGGTAGGAGGAAGGTGAATGTGATGCTGTGGGTACCAAGGAAGGACTCTGCATAATAATATAATACAAGTCTGCTGGATCAGGGCAATGGCCCATCTAGTCCAGCTACCTGTTCTCACAGTGACCTGCCAAATACCTCTGGGAAGACTGCTAGAAGGACCTGTCACAATACCATGCTTTACCTACAATGACTCCCAGCAATTGGTATTCAGAGACAGACAGCCTCTGACATTGAAGGTAGAATGTAGCCATTGTGGCTAGTAGCCATTGATATCTTTGTCCTCCCTGAATTTCTCTAATTCAGGGTTTCCAAAACTTGGATCTCCAGCTGTTTTTGGACTACAACTCCCATCATCCCTTTGCTATTAGGGCCAGTGGTCAGAGATGATGGGAATTGTAGTCCCAAAACAGCTGGAGACCCAAATTTGGGAAATCCTGGTCTAATTCATCAAAGTTGGTGACCCTCACTGCCTCCTGTGTGAACAAGTTCCATTAGGTTTACCTCTGTGCTGTGTCTAAAGGTAAAGGTAAAGGGACCCCTGACCATTAGGACCAGTCGTGGCCGACTCTGGGGTTGCAGCACTCATCTCGCTTTATTGGTCGAGGGAGCCGGCGTACAGCTTCCGGCACTTCTGGCGACTAAGCCGCTTCTGGCGAACCAGAGCAGCACACAGAAATGCCCTTTACCTTCCCGCCAGAGTGGTACCTATTTATCTACTTGCACTTTGAGGTGCTTTCGAACTGCTAGGTTGGCAGGAGCAGGGACCGAGCAATGGGAGCTCACCCTGTCGGGGGGAATTCGAACCGCCGACCTTCTGATCAACAAGTCCGAGGCTCTGTGGTTTAACCCACAGCAGCCACCCACGTCCCTGTGTCTAGAAGTACTTTATTTCATCTGTCCTGAGCCTTCCAACAAGATTTCTTGGGAGAGCTAACTTTGTGGAGACAGGGAGTCACATCTCTTCCATGTAAACACTCTAGCAAATCAGGAGAGATGACTGGGAGCTAGTGCACTGCACTGGTGTCCCACAAACTAGAATCCATTGGTTCAAAATGGCAGCAAAGCAATCTTTCACTAAACATGCTGAGAAATCTCTAACAGTAAGCTGTTTGACTGTAGGACAGATTGCCTTGGGAGCTGCTGGGAGGTATTTAAGTGGAGGCTGGACAGCCATCTGCCAGGGGTTCTGTAGTTACACCCTGCATTCTAGAGCTTTCATTCCACAGAGGGTCGAGCTGGAGGACCTCTGAGGTCCTTTCCAACTATGATTCCATTGGCTGACTTCTCCTTTTCTTTCCTGGAGGTAAAGCAGCACTAACTAACTAACACAACACCAGGAGATCACACGGAAAAAAGAGCCACGTAAGATGATGAGCCAAGTAGTGTAATAACAGCAGTAATATTACCACTGAGATTTCCTGGCAGATAGGACAGCAGTACTCTAGAGGTGACAAATCAAAGTATTTTAATCCAATTTATCCAGAAACCATCTGCTAATACCAAAGCCAGCAAGGTCGCATCTGTTCATATCATCTTCATCGTGGCTGACCTGTGGCTGACCCACAAGTTTACAGGCAAAACGAGGGGAGAGAGAACATGCAGGAGATAGAGAGAAAACTCTTTCCATGATTGGAAACAGCTCTTAGCAAGTGGATGAAAAGGTAAACGATAAAATGTTTCCAACGTAGGTCCAATTATTGAAGAGCCATATAATAGAAATTTTATCAGCTGACTGTTGAGAACAACTGCAGGAGATAGTCACACACTCTTCATGGTCTATTGGTGAACGGCTGCTGTTTTTAAATCTCTCAGACACCCTTCTCGTGCTTTCAAGGGGCAATGTGGGACTTCATCTCTGTTAGAGAAATTTGCAGTTGAATTTTGTGCTCTGATCATCAAAAAGGTCCTATTGTTCAGGCCGAAAGCCCATCCTAGTCCAACATCCTCTTCTCAAAGTGGCCAGCTAGATGCTTATGGGAAGCCCACAAACAGGGTCTGAGTTCAACAGCACTCTCTCCATTTGTGATTCCTGGTAACTGGTATTCAGATGCATATGCTACAAGCATATGCTGCTTCTGCTGATGAAGATAGAACATAGCGACTGTAATAGCCTTGTCCTCCATGACTTTGTACAATCCTCCTTTGAAACCATCCAAGCTGGTGGTCATCACTGCCTCTTCTGGGAGGGAATTCCATCATTTAATGATGTGCTATGTGGTTAAGGACTTAACCATGAAGCTCAAGGTGTACACACTTCTCCACCTCTCCATTTTATCCTCACAACAACCCTGTGAGGTAGGATAGGCTGAGAGATGGCAAATGGCCCAAAGTCCCCCATTGAGCTTCATGGTTAAGTGGGGATTTGAACCATGGCCTTCCAGGTTCTAATCCCACACTCTAACCACTACTCCACACAGGTTGACATCAAGACAGGTGGCTATAGCTAAAAAGAACCTGAAAGCAAGGAGTCTGCAAGCCAAATGGTGGAAAAGAAACATCTTAATCAAATTATTCATTTATTTATTCAATTTATAGACTGCCCTATACCCGGAGGTCTCAGGGCGGTTCACAGAATAGATCACAACATATAAAATCAAAATAAAAACAATAACTCAATAACCAACCCCCCCAAAAAGAGCCACATTTTAAAAGGGTATAGGTCAACCAAGGTAAAGGTAAAGGGTAAAGGGACCCCTGACTATTACGTCCAGTCATGGTTGACTCTAGGGTCGCTTTATTGGCCAAGAGAGCCGACGTACAGCTTCCGGATCATGTGGCCAGCATGACTAAGCTGCTTCTGGCGAACCAGAGCAGCGCACGGAAACGCCATTTACCTTCCCTCCAGAGCGGTACCTATTTATCTACTTGCACTTTGCCATGCTTTCGAACTGCTAGGTTGGCAGGAGCAGGGACCGAGCAACGGGAGCTCACCCCGTCGCGGGGATTTGAACCACCAACCTTCTGATCGGCAAGTCCTAGACTTTGTGGTTTAACCCATAGCGCCACCCACGTCCCTCAGATCAACCAAAAGCCTTGTTAAAAAGGAACGTTTTTGCCTGGTGCCTAAAGGTGTATAATGAAGGTGCCAGGAGAACTTCCCTAGGGAGAGCATTCCACAGATGGGGAGCCACTGCAGAGAAGGCCCGTTCTTGTGTTGCTACCCTCCGGACCTCTCGAGGAGGCAGTACATGAAGGAGGGCCTCATAAGATGATCTCAGGGTCCGGGTAGGTTCATATGGAAAGAGATGGTCCTTGAGGTATTGCGGTCCTGAAGATGGCTAAGGGAGGAGGCAAATTAAATTCCCAGGATATGGAGTTCCATAGCCTTGCTGTGACCACCAGTTAACCAGGTCTCTGCTAATAATGCTAATAATGAGATGTGGAGATCTTAAAGCAGGGAAGCGGACCTTATGTTCAGAGCTCTCCCTGGGCCACAACCCTCACCGAATTTGCTTCGCTTTATCCTTGTGAGGTTTGGACTGGCTGGAATGCATAATTGAACTCTGATGCTGCTTTTTGCTTGCCTGAGTGGAGGAAAGAGAGGCGTGTGTTGAGTGTGAAGAAATTAGCTTCCCGTAGAAAGGTAACTTTTTTATATTCTTTTCTTGTCTGTATCGGGCTTCACACACCACTGGCACGTGGCCCCCGGAAACTTGCCCAGAAGAGAATGTGGCTCTCAGTCTGCAAAAGGTTTCTTAACCCTGTCTTAAAGGATGGGTAGCTCTTATGGGAGTCAAGAGTCCTTTGGATATAGTGGTGCCCAGCTATTTAAAGCTTTAAATGTAATAAACTTGGACTGTTGGGACATATGTTCAGATCAAGAGTGTGAGAAATCAAGCTGGCATCAAGAAAGGGGTGTGTATTGAAAGGGAGAAGATCTGAAAAATGCACAAGTTTGTGCAAAACATTATCACTGAAAAACCTCCATGCCATGCCAAAGATTGTTGCAAACTACTAAAAATAAATGAAGGAAGGAGGGTCAGTTTTGCTTGCTTTGATAATTTGAATTATTATTTCATACCTCTCTTCCAAGCAGCTTGAGAAAGCATACACAGTTCTTCTCCATTTCAATTTTATCCCCAAAACAAACTGGTAGGTAAGTTAGGCTGAGAGGCAATGACTAGCCCAAGGTAACCCCATGAACATTATGGCTGCATAGGTACTTGAACCCTAGTCTCTCAGGTCATGGCCCAACACTCCAACTGCTACCTCACACTGGCATTCAATGTGGTTTTAAGGAACAAATTAAGCCTTTGTGAGAAATTTTGCTAATCTTATTAGATTGTATTGCCTTCCACCAAATTTCCTATAGTTTTCTTCCTGAGGTTGTTGTCGTGTCCAACTCTTTGGACCCCATGGACCAGAGCACGCCAGGCACTTCTGTCTTCTACTGCCTCCCGCAGTTTGGTCAAACTCATGCTGGTAGCTTCGAGAACACTGTCCAGCCATCTCGTCCTCTGTCGTCCCCTTCTCCTTGTGCCCTCCATCTTTCCCAACATCAGGGTCTTTTTCAGGGAGTCTTCTCTTTTCATGAGGTGGCCTGGATCTGTCCTTCCAGTGAGCACTCAGGGCTGATTTCCTTAAGAATGGATAGGTTTGATCTTCTTGCAGTCCATGCGACTCTCAAGAGTCTCCTCCAGCATCATAATTCAAAAGCATCAATTCTTTGGCGATCTTCCTGAGGAGGGACATGTAAAAGGCTGTTGGAGTTGTTCATCCCCCTCCTTTTGGGAAACTTTCCCCGTCCGCACCTTGTGCATGCCTGTTTTGTGTACTGAAAAAAACCCCAATTGTTGTGTGAAAATTGGGCTTAGCACTCCCTCCAGCACCGTGGCAAGAAAGGGGCCTGTGATCCCATTTGAGCAATCACAAGGGAAACTGCATGGCGAGGGATGGTATGAATGATATCTGTTTTGATACCGAGGGTGATAATGAGAAAGTAGATGGGAAATTATTACCACAACAACAAAAATAAATAAATCCCTGACCGCATGAGACCACTGGAGCAGGGAGGGAAGGAGGATTAGAATTGGAAATAAGACTAATTTAGAGAGCTAATTATTATCAAATAGGTTTTGCCCTGGTCCCCAAGGCAACCTCTGCACCATAAGAAGTGAGCCCTGTGGTTTTGCTCAAGAAAGAGGGATTAACATACTTAGTCTGGAACGTGGAAACAGCAGCAGTAAGGAATTGCACTATCCTACACGATTCATGATCTCCCTGAGAGCCAGGTGCTTTCTCAGCTCAAATTCAGTTGCTCGGCTTTAAAGGATAATCAGAAAATGATGAAAGTGCAGTAAATTAGACAGACACCCCTTACCCCAGTTGACACCACCAAGAACTTCCTGACTTTCGACCTGGCACATTATGAACCAATCAGAGGGTGGGATCTGCCTAACCGCCAGAGCGGTACCTATTTATCTACTTGCACTTTGAGGTGCTTTCGAACTGCTAGGTTGGCAGGAGCAGGGACCGAGCAATGGGAGCTCACCCTGTCGGGGGGAATTCGAACCGCCGACCTTCTGATCAGCAAGTCCTAGGCTCTGTGGTTTAACCCACAGTGCCACCCGTGTCCCTTTGCGAAGGGTAGATGAAAGCTTTTAGGAGACCCCTATATTTGCCACCCAGCACTACTATTCCCAGAGTTCCCTGTAAAGGCCTACTTGTTAAACCTTCTGGAAGTTGTAGCTCCAGGAGGGGGATAGGGGTCTCCTGACAACTCTCAGCCACCATTAACAAACTACAACTCCCATAATACTTTTGGGGGAAGCCATGACTGTTTAAAGTGCAGTCATAGTGCTTTAAGTGCATGGTGTGAATGTGCACTGTGTCTTACTTTATCACCCTTCTTCTCCACTGCAAGATCAGAAGAGGTACGAGGGATGGGAGAAATATGTGATGGGTGGATGGGAGCTAGTCACTGCTGCTGACAATACAAAATTATACTCTCTGCTCCCACCCACGTTTTTGTCTTCTAGTGAATGTGAAGTCGCAGTACTCAACATGGCAGTGTTCTGTGATACTCCAGGCTGCCTTAACACTCCCAGAGGGGTAATTAACCACCAGCATAGGTCACAGCGGTCCTTAGGCTGTTTGTAAACCATCGTGCTTTAAGGCACATGCCATGCTTCAGCATGGAGAAAGGTTAGGGAAACAGTTTCCCCTCAGGCCATAATAGTCACCGACAAGGTTTCCTTGCGCTGAGTGAACAATGCCACAGTTGGAGACATGAAATTGCTTTTACGGTACTTGCTTTGCGACAGTGGAAGAAAAACTGGGAGGAAGAGGATTCCTTTTTCGAGGGTCAACGTGTTAAAAGTGCATGGAAAGTTTAGAGGCTTTGAGCATCCTGATCTGCAGGGTAGGACTCGAACCCATGGCTTCAAGTTACAAGAAGGGAGATTTTGGCTAAACATCAGGAATAACTTTCAGACAGTCAGAGACAGTCCCTTGGGAGGTTGTGGACTCTTTTTCCTTGAAGGTTTTTAAGCAGAGGTTGAACGGCCATCTGTCATGGATGCTTTAGCTGAGAGTCCTGCATTGCAGGGGGTTGGACTAGATGACTTTTGGGGTCATTTCCAACTCTATGATTCTACGATCCATGAGTGAGTTAAACTGCGGACAGGACCACTTTTCAGGTGCAGATGTCGGGGTGAGGAAATCAAGTGACTGAATGCTCCTTCGTTTTAGACAAGTGAAAAACCAAGCTCTCTTTCCTCCCCTATTCAGAAAATAACTTGGTGTATTCTGAGACAAGCTGCATCAAGCCAGTGGCCCATCTACTCCAGCATCCTGTTCTCACAGTGTTCTTTTGCCGATTGGAAGGTTGGTGGTTCGAATCCCCGCAACGGAGTGAGCTCCCATTGCTCTTTCCCAGCTCCTGCCAAGCTAGCAGTTCGAAACCACACCAGTGCAAGTAGATAAATAGGTTCAGCTGCGGCGGGAAGATGAATGGTGTTTCCGTGCATTCTGGCTTCCATCACGCTGTTCCATTGTACCAGAAGCAGTTTAGTTATGTTGGCCACATGGAAAGCTGTCTGTGGACAAACACTGGCTCTCTCGGGTTGAAAGCGAAATGAGCACCACACCCCATAGTCTCCTTTGACTGGACTTAACCATCCAAGGGTCCTTTACCATTTTACCTTTTAACAGTGGCTGACCCACAGTGGGAAGCACACAAGCTGGACACAAGCTCAACAGCACTCTGCTCGCCTCCAAGTCCCAGCGACTGGCATATCAAATAGTACAACTGGGATCATTTGATGTTTGAGAGACTTGATGGTATTGCCCCTCAAACAATGGTATTGCTCCATGAAAATGAACAGAATCGCTTCTTGAGACTTTGCGTGCCTCAGAACCACTTACTTAGCAGCAATCATGGTGAGACCATCATGAAGCAGCAGATGTATGCATGAATGCTGAAAGCAGAGAAGCCTGTGGTATTTCATCCTGCTATGAATAAATGCATCTTTATAAATATCATTAATCTCTGCATAAAAATCTACACATAGTCACCGTATTGTTGTTTCTTTTTTAGCAAGACTTATATACTGCTTAATCCAAAAAGCAGCTCTTAGCATTTTATATAAAATAATATAACATGCTCATAAGGAAATATCATTAATAATAAAAATCCCCCCGAAAAATTATACAGAAGAAATAAAGTTTTTTTAAAAGGTATACACAATACAATAACATGTCTAGAGAGGTCTTTATGGTGCAGTGTGTGTGTGTGTGTGTGTGTGTGGTTTTAAATGTGCTGTAAGTTGCTTGAAGATTTTTTGGGTAACTAACAACTACAAAATTTAACTTACAAGAACACAAGCTTACCTCTCCTTTTTTTTAATGCATGCATTGAAAGCAGTGCAAATGTTTGTTAGCTGAACATCTCAAAATAACATATCTTTCCTTTGTCTTTAATTTTAGTTGCTTGGATTATATTTGTTGACCTTAACACAGGAACATAATAACACTCAATGAGCTCATTTATGAAAGCTCAGAGGCAGCAACACAAAGTAGTATTGATACAATTTGTAAGGGAAGCAAAACATCTAGTTGTGAGTGGATAATTATGGGATTCAGTATTCAGTTAATGGGCAAGGCAGCAATTTTTAAATCATGCATCTGTCCTTTCCCCCTTATCTTCGCCCCCCTCCCAATTTCCTAAATATTAAGCATGTACACTCACAGGAGTAGTTTTAGTAGCAGCATAATTAGAAATGGGAATGAGGGAATCAGTCTGTTCCTGGCCTCTCTTACTGTCACATGTTTTCGCCCATCAATCTGTCTCATCCTATCTACACATTAATCACCTATTCTTTTTTTTTTTTTAAAAAGATAAATATATATATTTCTTATTTAAATACATATTTACATTTGTACTTTGCCTCAAAATACACACATCATACAAAGCACAATGGACCCCCTTGCTCCATATATCTTTGCCTGGAAAATGTGTTCTTAAAATGTACTGCAAACCCTGGAGGTGGATTGCAACACCAACTCCCTAGAATCAGATACCAACTGAAATTAGATAAACACAGAACAACTTGATATTTAGGTGGCTATTGAAGATGCTTGTGGTTAATAAGGCTTTCCCTGAAGCATAGCTCAGTCATTGAATCGTTTATTGCTCTTAGTTTATTGAGTATGTAATCTTCTGTCTTTTATTGTATTGTATACCACTTTGGCAGCTTTTGTTTGTGGAGTGATTTATGAACCTGAAGTTCCATTAATTTTCTGAGTTGAGAAATTTGGGATATGAAAAAGTCAATGGATGACTATGTTTCCATTTAGGTTACTTAGTGCTGAAACTTACGAAGACGACGCCTACTACTACCTACCACTACTACTACTACTAATAATAATAATGCAATTAATATCACCCTGCTTTTCAACAAGACATTGTTTTTCAAGTAAGATGTGCAAAGTCTGGTGCCTAAAAAATTTCACTATGAAGAGGTCACCTGCAGTTCAGTGATTCCCCACAGGGGAAAACTGCATTAAGAACCAGCAGATCTTGAGAATTAGGTAGCCTACCATTAGGTACCTCCAGTTAGGTACCTCTAATTCTGTAGTTCTATCCAGGCTATTATGGAGCTTCTTCTTCTTTGGCAATCACTCATAGCCAAGTAAGACTGTCTTCCATGAACACGGTCTAAACACTGAGTCTGTAAGTCCAGGAGACCCCTGAGTGGAATAATAACTCAAGACAACGTGCTATGGGAATAAAATTGGACACAACTTTATTAAGTTTCAGGTGTAGGGAGACCTTGGCTCAGGCATTGGGTGTTTATCCTTCCCAGTCCCCAGCTGGGGATCTGGGAGACATCAGGGTTATCCAGAATGTGTGGGTATTGGGCTGGCTCTGGAGAACATATGTTCAAGCAGAGAACCTGCCCCCTGTTTCACTGCCATCGCAGGGGAGAGCAATGACAATCTCTCAGTGTATGGCCAATGCCTCCCCTCAACACCCCTTTAACGGGGAACCCTGGAATAACCACCACAACGGGGGGTGTCAACGCTTCACCCCTCCCATTTAGGAAGATAGACTAAAGGATTCCGCCCAAGGACTGAAACTGCCAAAGTTGTGGTGTTTTGGTACAGGAAAGGCAAAACCTGCCAATGCAGGAAAATTCCTTTCCGGCCCTTCAACAGCGACCCTGACGTAGCAGGGCCCACGTACCTGTGGAAAAGAGGTTAACCTGCAAAAGAAGACTTAACTGAGGGAGGGCTGGGTGGGAGAAGCTCTGGAGCCAACTGACACTTCGCAGGTAAGATTCACCTTCTGTTGTGTGGGCAGGGCGGTCCCTCCCCTTACCTGGCCGATCCCCTGGCAACGCCTCTCCAGGTGGGATTGGGCGATTGACTGAGGTAGGTGGAGACCTCCAGGTATCCAGCCTGGGGAGGACGAAGCCAGCCTGAACTACCGGGAGCCACACTGGGATCCTGGGGGCTGCACGTGACCATACAAAAGGCGCCCTTCATTTGATGTGGGGAGCAGTCATTCATGGAGGACAAAGCTACCAACAGTTACTAGTCATGATAGTATGTTCTCTAGAGTGCTGCTGCACTCATATCCAGCTTGCAGGCTTGTCATAGCACCTGGTTGGCCACTGGCCATTGCTAGACTTGATAGGCCATTGTCCTTAACCAGCAGGCTCACCTTATTTTCTCATGACATACCTGCATCCTCTCCAATTGTACCTTTCCCCCAGAGACCATGCCTGTTTCCTGGTACCTGCCAAATCCCTACCCAACCTTCCTTCACAATTTTGGGGGTCCCTGGAACTCCCCCCCTCACACACCTGTGTTTTTGTCTGCACACACCTGCATTAAACTATGCTACTTTCCTTGCTAGCGTTAGTTCCAGAAGTGCCAGTCCAGATAGAAAATGTTGTGGCAAAAGAGGTCCGAACTGCAGCTATACAAGAATAAGTGCAATGCAATTCACTGTGAGTGAAGCATTAGCAAAAGCAAACTGCTATGGTCCATCTGCTCACTAACACAGACTGCCTCAGAAGCCAATGCAAAAGAAGCTATTGCGTGGTAATGGACAATATCTAAGCTCCAGTAAGCACTGACCTGCAATGAGGTGACCTTTTGCAGGATTTGGGCTGGATGTAGAAGGAGAGCAGAATTCTAGTGTTGCTTCAGCAATGGCTAACCTTAGACTAAGCCCTATAGAGGAGCAACAGATCTGCCTCAGCTGCAAGCAGGGATTTAAGAATGCGTTGCTCCCCATCCCATGTTCTTTGTGTCATATGCAGAACTATTTCTAGAGAATGATGCCCATTGGGACTGGTAGGTCAGAAAGCAGGGAGTCCAACAGTAAAGAAGAGGAAGAAGAAGAAGAAGAAGAAGAAGAAGAAGAAGAAGAAGAAGAAGAAGAAGAGGAGGAGGAGGAGGAGTTTGGATATGATATCCTGCTTTATCACTACCCGAAGGAGTCTCAAAGCAGCTAACATTCTCCTTTCCCTTCCTCCCCCACAACAAACACTCTGTGAGGTGAGTGGGGCTGAGAGACTTCAGAGAAGCGTGACTGGCCCAAGTTCACCAAGCAGCTGCATGTGGGGGAGCGGAGACGCGAACCCGGTTCTCCAGATTACAAATCTACCGCTCTTAACCACTACATCACACTGGTAAAGGAACCCCTGACCATTACGTCCAGTCGTGACCGACTCTGGGGTTGCAGCGCTCATCTAGCTTTATTGGCCGAGGGAGCTGGCATACAGCTTCCAGGTCATGTGGCCAGCATGACTAAGCCGCTTCTGGCGAACCAGAGCAGCACACAGAAACGCCATTTACCTTCCCTCCTGAGCGGTACCTATTTATCTACTTGCACTTTGACGTGCTTTTGAACTGCTAGGTTGGCAGGAGCAGGGACCGAGCAGTGGGAGCTCACCCCGTTGTGGGGATTCGAACAGCTGACCTTCTGATTGGGAAGTCCTCGGCTCTGTGGTTTAACCCACAGCGCCACCCGCATCCCTAGTCCAACAGTAGGTGGTGCCAGAACCAACTAGATCCAATTAATTCAAGGTTTGTCCCCCCCCCTCCTTCCTGTTGTGTTCTACAAGGTCACCACTGAGACTAAGGAAGAGAAAGCTGAAAATTAGTTTGTGCCCCCACCAGACTGATTGCTGGCAGGTGGGGGCTGAATGTGGGCATAATGGGGTTGGTAAGGCTATGTCTCATTTGCCTTAATGGACCAGCCTCCACCAGTCAGTTTCCCGAAACCTCAGGGTTTGGTTTTTTTGTTTTTGTTTTAAAGAAAGCTCCTTTTTTTAAAAAAAAAAAAGGGGGGTGGGAAGGGGCTGGATGGGTGCCAAGAATGTTGCCTGAGGTTGTGATAGTGCCCACATGAGCTGCATTAGGGGGCCCAGGGGTAAGGCAACCAAGCAACTCATTTTTGCCTTGTCTTCATCGCCTTATGTTCTTTGGATATTTGCATAAGGTTCCAGTTCACCTTTTTAGCCTGCAAACACTATTAATTGTGCAAATGCACACACACACACACAGACTTTCATTTCCCTGCTAACCTTGACAAGAAACCTGATCTTTTGATAAGAAGCTGCAAGAGAAATTATTCTCTTTCCTCCTTCTCTCCTTTCTTTAATTGTTATGTTCACACTTTAAATGAAGTGTGCGAGTTGAGGGGTTTAATTTAGATTTAATAGGATAATTATTGCATGACAAATTAATGCCAAATAACTATTAACAACATTTCTACGAAGGTTTTAGGGAGTTTCTAACAGGATATCTATCAGATAGTTGGTGGTTTTACCTTGAGTAATATGTGGCTGATAATTGCCGGCATTTTATTTTCACATCCATCTCAGTCCTGCTTCTGGTGTTTTATTATCAAAGAATTTAATTCCCGGCGGCCCAAGGTTGCTCGGCCTGACTAATGCTGGGTGGAAATTGTATGATGTTGTCCTCCAAGACCATTTGCTAAGAGCAAAAGCATGACTTGTGCATGGTGTCTGGCTCTGTTCATTCTCTCATACCCTTCAATAAGGAACCTGCCTCACACCACATCAGATTATTTGGGTTAGAGCAAGCGAACTTTTACTCAGAGTCGATCCATTGAAATTAATTGACCTAAGTTAGTCATGATCATGAAATTCAATGGATCTACTCTGAGTAAATATTAGTTTACTCCAACCCTTTGTTTTGAATGGTGGCTGGGACTAAGGAAGAGACAATAGTGAGCTAGATGAACCAATGGTCGGACATAGGGCTTAGACACACTTTCTCTTGTCCTACTGCTTCCCCCTGTGGGAAAACTGTTCCTTAGTGCTCAATTGGAGCAAATGGCAATTAGGGTTTTCCCTGGATTGCCATTTGTTCCTATCTATTGCTAAAGAATGGGTTTTTCCTTGGAAAGGAGCAAAGCAAGGGGAAATCCACTTGGAGTCATGCCTAGAAAGTGAAGGCCAAGTGGAAAACCGCTTAGAGCCATGCTTTCTAGGTCTGTCACAAGCAAAAGTGTGGATGAGCCTTCAATAGAAGGAAGCTTCTGATGTTCCCCCCAAAATCTGACAAGCACATTCACAGAATTCCAATCTCTTCATGACACCCTCAACAACAGCAGATGTGTAACTTGTGGGCATAGGAGTCAACTCCTAGGAGCCGTTTGGCCCCTCCATTAATAAAATATTTGAGGGGGCTGGGGCCCCCAAAGTTGATAGCCATTGCCGTTCAAATGGTGTGCATGCACCATGTCATGTGATCAGTTATGTGGGACAAGGCTTACCTCACCCCCCCTCCTCAAAAAATATTTTATTCAAGTTGGTTCCCCTGTTTGTGGAAGTCACTAATACTCACAGCACCCTGATCTCTACAAGCATGGTTTCTGTAGAAGCAAACTGGAAGTCCTATAAACTCCATTCTGCCCCTATGCCTCCAGAGTTTTGCTTAGAAGACAACAGAGCGTGAAGGAACCTCACCACTCACCAGACATCAGTTGAGCATCTTCTGAATTTCACTTGGCCTGGAGAAAGCAAGAAGGCTCAGAGATGCTACATGCATTCTGTGAAATGTTTTGGATGTAAATGCTCCAATGGCAGTTTGAAATTCGCCGAACCTCAGAGGGTGCTGTCTCTTTCAAATGTCAAGATGGTACCTCCTGAGAGCCAAATGGTACACTCTCAGAAATCGAACCAAGTTTGAACTTTGTTATTTGGGACAGATTAATCTGCAACCGGGGCTCTTTTCAAAACTTGTTATTTGTGAAGGAAGCCATCTCCCGCTTCCACACACACCCAGCCCCCTCCAGGCCTTGAGTCTCACTGCTTTGCCATCTCATTTAATTTCACCCACAGCAATTAGTGTCCTTGACTGGCATTGTCTGAATGGCAAACAGTTCCACTCCGTAAGTGGAGGCAGGCTGCCTCGAATGCGAGCAGTCCTTCAGAGATGACATCAGACTGTATTTCCCAGTGACAGCCATCTGTATCTAAGGTATGTGTTTTCCCTGGGATGCTACAGGTTGCAAATCACTCCCTTGGCAGAAATCCTCTACTCCCCGCTCTTATCACAGAAATTCTGCCCTGGATTATTAATTCATTCATTCCTACCTGGGACCTTGATATCTTCAAATTTGGCAGAGGGGAGGGTCTTTCGTGTCCCCCTCCTCTTCTAAATGACAGTGTTTGAATGAATTCTGTTTGTCTCCCCCCCCCCCCCTTTGGACTCTGCTGGGGAAAACGAGATGATATTTTCACTGAAATATCCCCAGTGGAATATGATGAATGTGGAGCATGTTTTATGCCAAATGACCTTGAAGTGTGTTATTTCGTAGTTCCTTTATTTGAGTAGTCTTTTTATTTATTTCTTTGCTGAAGTTGTTGTGGAATACTGGGCTAGAACAGGAGACTGCAGCAGAAACTGAGGTTGCCAGCATTTGTTACCATGCCTGCTCTTCTGCTTTTAACAGCTTCATGAGCTACATACATTTGTAACATACACAGTAACAGTTAGCACCATATGACAGAAAGAATCACTGGGAAATTGACATGCACAAAGCGCCTCCTACACAGGAGCACGCGAGCCTATTTTTCCTGGCCAGTTGGGCTGTTACTTGAGCCTTCACAGACAAGATTATCCTTTCATCTTCAGCAAAGCAAGTGGGGCTCAAAGAGGTACCAGGATTCTTCTGGGGGTGTTAGTGAACCACAAGCTTAACATGAATCAATACAGTGGTACCTCGGGTTACAGACGCTTCAGGTTACAGACTCCGCTAACCCAGAAATAGTACCTTGGGTTAAGAACTTTGCTTCAGGTGGAGAACAGAAATTGCGCGGTGGCAGCGGGAGGCCCCATTAGCTAAAGTGGTTCCTCGGGTTAAGAACAGTTTCAGGTTAAGAACGGACCTCCAGAATGAATTAAGTTCTTAACCCGAGGTACCACTGTAGTGTGGTGCAGCCAGAGCCATAGTGAGGTGATCTTGCGCCCCTGGCAGAACCATCCAGATTGCACCCCCTAGCCACAGACAAATTAGCTTTTCTTTCTGCCTCTCCTTCAACCCCCCCCCCCATTCAATTCACCCTCTATTTAAAACCATTTCTTATGAGGCAATAATCAATGTTTATATTTATGGACATATTTTTAAGACAATTTTGCACACACCCTGGCAGGGGCCACTTCACCACCCCCTAGCTACAGCCCTGGGTGCAGCAGTAAAAAAAGCAAATGCTATTCTAGGCTGCATCAGCAGAAATATACTGTCCAGATCAAGGGAAGTAATAGTACCACTCTATATTGCCTTGGCCATTCCATACCTGGAATACTGTGTTCGGTTCTGGGCGTCACAATTTAAGAAGGATATTGACAAGCTGGAACAAGTGCAGAGGGGGGCAACCAAGATGATTAAGGAACGGTTGAAGGTGCTGGGCATGTTTGCCTGGGAAAGAAGAGACTGAGAGGAGACATGATAGCCACCTTCAAATATCTTAAGGGCTGCAACATGGAGGATGGAGCAATCTTGTTTTCTCTTGCTCTGGTAGGACTCAAAGCAATGGCTCCAAGTTACAAGAAAAGAGATTCCAACTAAAAATCAGGAATAACTTTCTGATTGTAAGAACTCTTCCCTCAGAAGGTGGTGGACTCTCCTTCCTTGGAGGTATTTAAGCAGAGGTTGGCTCTGTCATGGATGCTTTAGCTGAGATTCCATATTCAATAAACACACAAGACGTAACTGGCTGTACTTTTGAATAAATAAGGTATACTATTCATTGTATCAAATTGTAGATTTCAACAAAGGATTCTGTGGAACTTTAACAACCCTTCATGTGGATTATTGGACTCTATGAACAGACAGGTGGAATAGATACTTATACATGTATGGACCTTATGCATGAACTGAACAGAGAATGAACTGGTCCACTGGGTCTTCTGCCTTTTTTTGATGAACTTTATGAGACTTCTGTTGAAATCTACAATTTAATACAATGAATAGGTAAAGGTAAAGGGACCCCTGACCATTAGGTCCAGTCATGGCCGACTCTGGGGTTGCGGCGCTCATCTTGCTTTATTGGCCAAGGGAGCCGGCGTACAGCTTCCGGGTCATGTGGCCAGCATGACTAAGCCGCTTCTGGTGAACCAGAGCAGTGCATGGAAATGCCGTTTACCTATTCAAAAGTACAGCCGGCTATGTCTTGTGTGTTTATTGAGTATGTTTTACGTAACCATAGGTTTGTTGTTGTTTTGCTTGGTTGAGATTCCTTCATGGGGCTGGACTAGATGGTGCTTGGGTTCCTTTCCAAGTCTATAATTCTGTGATCCATTTCAGGCATCCAAACCATATATCGAGAGAAATTTACAGGGCATGGCCACACAGGGCCTTACCAAAAAAACGTTCCCAATGCCAAGATCACTGGAGCCCTGGAGCCACAGCCAACTCCAATCCCCAGGGGTATTTGTGCTGTTGGTAGACTTCGATGGACTATTTAGGACCCAAGGAACCCCCTGCCTCATGCCTCTCCCCACTCAGTTGTTGGAAGATACACTTTGGAAAAATGAAAAGAGAAGTTTGGGTGGTGGGTAGCAGCTCAGAATGCCACATGCTCATTTACAAGCCGAGCTGAAATCCAAACACATTTAGGCTCTGGCTCAGATCATGAAAGGCTCTTTATTTTCACTTTCACCCCTTTCTCAAACTCTGCAACGTCAGTGCAGCAAAAGCCATCTTCTTACTAGAAAATGCTGTTTTCTTAAGAGACCTGAGTGTGTGAAAGCTGAAACCGCCGAATGCTAGTGCAAGCCGGTTAGCTGTAAGAGGGGGAATGCCAGGGCGCAGAGTCTTTGTTATCCCTATTAACATTTAATATTTTCCTACATCAGATTTTAAAATATAGGCTCATTTATTATTCAACGTTTTCCCATCTGGTATTTCACCTGCTGTCAATCCTCACAAGCTTGTCGTGGTCTCTCGGGGGTGCTTTTTTCATGAAAGCAGATGATACCAACAGTGCCAAAGACAAACAGAAAGACAGATGAGTAACCTTTCGTTCTTCCAGACTGGTGAGTTTATGGACAAGATGACAACACTAACCAAAGGTAGTTTTTCTCTACCTATTGACTCACCTTACTGTTAAACAGGGGCAGATAACCATTTTTTTTTGGGGGGGGGGTGTTTCAAGGCAGTGCTGGATTTACGTATAAGCTAAACAAGCTATAGCTTAGGGCCCCACTCTATTGGGGGCCCCAAAAAATCTAAAGGGGGAAAAAACTGGATGTACATTTCCAAAATATAAGATAAAAAGCAAATAAAATAAAACCTACATACAGCAACAGTGTTTTGTGTTGTGCAGGCTCCTATGAAGTAAGTAATGGACCCCATCTGCTAGCCTGCTCGCTAAAATATCACTGGTTTGCTCAATTCTATATATAGGATGCCTACATTCTGCATGTGCAAATAGCTATGGATACCTGTTAGGTCCATAAATTACCACATAGCATATATTCAACACAAAAAACAGCGGCAATTTGTTGTTGACAAAGGACAGCTGGACATATAAAGGGCCCCATTACCTTCAGTAGCTTAGGACCTCATCAAACCTAAATCCAGCCCTGGTTCAAGGGCTTGGACAACTGTCCAGGGAGTGCATGGGTGCAGTGGGTGTGGCCAAATTTTACACGTGCTTTTGAATGCAGGTACAACCAGGGATGGGCAAAGCTGTAAGTTTCTTCTTCTTCTCCATTTCTCATGTTCTCAGTCTTAATTTCAGTTCTCCGCATTTTCACAGTGTTTTGCAATTACTATTATTATTTTTAGAAGAACTGTTCCAGCAGGTTAGTGTCCATTCCTCCTAATATATATATTTCTGTATGGGATTTTGCCTAACATACATGTTTTGGCAAACCCATTTCCCCTATTATAATACAGTTTTGTATGTTATTTTCACCAATACACATAATTATATGCACACTTTCCACAGTAGATGCTTTTTTGTGCATGCAGTTGGATAATTTCGCATTGCAAAGTTCAGAAGAGTGCAAATTTCAAAGGATGGTTGTTTCTGAGAGTGCAATTCAGTGAATTTTGCCTTTAAATTAACATTACATTGGATTTCTCCTCCACCCCAACACACAGGCCGCACAGCACACTTCTGAGGCTGATCCATGCAGATCATCTGAGGAGGTGCATTCTTACCTCCTTCTTCCCCCATCAAATTATCAATGAGCGATGGAAATGCAGTTTGTATCCCCATCAAGATGTTGGGCTGGGCAAATCCCCAGTGCTAAGTCAAATTCATTTCTTCTTTTTTTGTTTTGCCACTACCCAAATCATTTGGGTCTTGGGAGCTCAGTGGGTTGGGGAAATGCTTGTGGGGAGGTAAGCTGAATTGCACCCTGGGCTGGGGGTTAGCCACCTCTGTTGTAAAACAAAAAATCAATCAAACAACAACAACAGCTATAAGAGCAGATGCTCCATGCCACCTTGAAACTGTTCTATCATGTTCTTTTATTAAGCTTTATATAGCACTAGCTAAATGCCAGTCATTATGATGGAGCAGGTTGCATTCCTTCCTGAGATGGCTTTTAATGAGCAGGGTGTTCTCCCGCTGCAGCTCTGACAAGTGTGGCATGTTATTTTTATACACATGACTGAATGACAGCTATCACTCTATGGAACAGAAAACCTGGGGCCTTTCTGCACTTACCATTTATGATGGTATCGTTACTCTTTGGCCCAATGTTTTGAAGAGTGAATTTGTAGCTGATTGTCTGCTCCTTTGACCCCCTGTCACTGCTATCAGAGAAGGAGCATGAGGTTTTCCTTTCTACACAAATCATGGGCTGTACCCAAATTGAGAAGACTTCCTGGGCTGTAGTCAACCCGTTACATAACCGTCACGATCCTCCAGCCAGTAAATCACAGAGTTATGCACATGTGTGCATGGACTGTCCTTTTGTGGCTTTAAAAAATAAATAAAAAATGCCTAGTTTTCCAGAATCCTAATCTTATGGGAGTCTAGGTGATTAGAAGAGGGGCAGCATGTATGCATTGTGAATTTTGTCTGCAGCTAATGGTTGCTGTTGCGACTGGTACTTTGACTCTGCACCATCTTTTCTATCTCTCCTCTGAACTGGGTACATGAATTGATAGCAGTCCCTGGCGAGAGGCAAGTGGTACAAAACAAATGTCTCCCAATCCACACCCACCAACTTCCAGCCACTCCTCCCAGATAACAGGTTGATGCTTATACACATGATACACAAATGACAATACTGATGATCCATATTGGGTTTACTTGCAGTACAAAAAAGCAGGGGCATCCAGCAGAATACTAGCTGACTCATGATGGTGCCATGTAGCAGCTTGCCAAAATATCAGAAAAAGTAGCAACTCTATCACTCTAAATGGTACATGTAGAAAGGTCCTAAGATGAGGTTAGTGAGAAAGAAGAGGGTGTATCAGTATCCTTATTGAACTGTGAAGTTTGCAAAAGTACAAAAAAACAACAACAACAAAACCCCAACCCCAAATCCTTAAGGTTCAACCCTCCAAAAGAAATAGTCCAATGAAGGCTGAGCATGCTCAGTAACCATGGACTATGGAATGTCAACTAGAAAAGAAAAATGAAAAAGGGAGTAGAGTGGGGTGTCCTGAATGGGAATGGCCAGCTAGCCATCTAAACAGGAGCAGTCCATCAGGCTGGGAGAGAAAGGAAGGAAGGGAAGAATGGTGGATCCAATAACTCTGCTAAGAGGCCAGTTCTATCAAGCTCTTCCTCTTCTTCATCATCATCCATGGAGGTCCTCCTCTATAAAGCACCTTCTAGCCAAACTGTCAGTAGAGAAAGGAAGCACTGGCACAGTACTTGGAGAAACCTCTGCCTGAGTTCTACCCAAGCCACTGACACGCACAGTAGACAGTACTGGTCTGAAAGGGCCAATGGTATGACTGGACAAAGCAGCTTCACATTGTCATATAGCTTCATCTTTTAACTGTCCTGGGTTTCCGTTTCTTGGCATGATGCTTGATGATATTTACTGCTTGATTGTAGTAAGACCTCAAAGGGGTCTACAATAAATATTAAAATTATCAATAAAATCTAGCTTAAAACACTTAAACTAATTAAAAGTAAACAAGAGCAAAACAAGTCATCATCTACTTGTCTGAATAGGCAACAGACAAAATTGTTCAGCAGGTGCCAAAATGAGTACAGCGAAGACTTTCCTTTGGACCACATCAGCAAGGCCAAGAGGGAGGGTCTTGGCATCTGGGCAGGCCAGGACCTCCATACACAAGGGCTAGGCTTGTGCCCCGGGGAGGTCATTTCAATGCTGCTAATGCAGCAGTTTGACTTCACCCTCAGAGGTGCACTCCATTGTCTCTCGGGGATATTGGCACTACGCTACAGCATGGCCATAAACCTGTATGTTAAACCGCTGAAATATACACCCAATATGTAGCAATAATAATAATAATAATAATAATAATAATAATAATAATAATAATACCCCACCCATCTAGCTGGGTTTCCCCAGCCACTCTGGGTGGCTTCCAACATAATATTAAAATAAAGTAATGCATCAAACGTTAAAAGCTTCCCTAAACAGGGCTGCCTTCAGATATCGCCTAAAAGTCTGGTAGTAGTTGTTCTCTTTGACATCTGGTGGGAGGGTGTTCCATAGGGTGCCACTACCGAGAAGGCCCTCTGCCTGGTTCCGTGTAACTTGGCTTCTTTCAGTGAGGGAACCGCCAGAAGGCCCTTGGTGCTGGACCTCAGTGTCCAGGTAGAACAATAGGGGTGGAGACACTCCTTCAGATATTCTGGAAGGAGGCCATTTAGGGCTTTAAAGGTCAGCACCAATATTTTGAATTGTGCTCGGAAACGTACTGGGAGCCAATATAGAGCAGTGTTATGTGGTCTCGGCAGTCGCTCCCAGTCACCAGTCTAGCTGCCGCATTCTGGATTAGTTGTAGTTTCCAGGTCAGATGCCTTGTCAATGCCAGCAGGTATATAACAGGAAGACACGGCCTGCCCAGGCCACAAAAAGTTCAGTTATTGCAAAAGTTTTTCAGTGTTAATTTTATGCATTTTTAGAAATCACCATTGTGTTTAACAATGATATCTTATGTCCTTTAGAGGAGAAATTGTGGATTTCAGAATTTTAAATACCCGCCATCATCCTTGGCGTCACTCAATTTTGTTTACAACACTCTTCCATTTTCTTCTAGTTTAAAGGGTGGGGGAGGGGGCTCACAAGTGGAGTAGCCTAGAGTCTCTCTTTATCTAAATCCACCCCTGCCTACTCTGTAGTACTTTCAGGTGTTTTTTGGGGGGGAAATTCCCGTGGCATATAGCATATGGCAAAAAAATATGCACATATATCTGTGGCAACTACAATATTTTCCCCCAGGGCAGAACGTGACCGGTAAGTTGCAGGAATGTGCACAATACCATCTGTTTCGTTTCAAATTGCCGTCTTGAAAGTCTAACACGTATTGAATTTGTTACAGCGCGCACGCAATCTTTCATCCAAGCCCCTACGAACAAGGCCTAGACTGCAAGGTACATATTGCTGCTTTGATGTGGATCTTTCTTAATGATAACAATAATAAAAACTAGTGTTAACTCTTTTTGTTGCTTTTTTCTTGGACCAGGCCCAAAACCACTTCTGATATCCTGAAGACAATGGGCCAAAATGATCACACCAGCTCTTGAGTCTGCCTTGGCTGCTGCCTGTCTGCAGAACATATGGCAAGTGGGGCAGCATGTGGCTGTATCTGAATCCATAGAGCCGAGCCAGATGCTATCGTAGGAGCCTTTTCTCCATTAGTGGGGGGCTGACATTTTCTGTAGCACTAGAAGCCATTGCCCCCACCCATGAACGCACACACTTCAGGACAATACGGCATTTATTCAGAACTACAGTGGTACCTCGGGTTACAGACGCTTCAGGTTACAGACTCTGCTAACTCAGAAATAGTACCTCGGGTTAAGAACTTTGCTTCAGGATGAAAACAGAAATCGGGTGGCGGCGGCGCAGCGGCAGCAGGAGGCCCCATTAGCTAAAGTGGTGCTTCAGGTTAAGAACAGTTTCAGGTTAAGAACGGACCTCCAGAACGAATTAAGTTCTTAACCCGAGGTACCACTGTACAAGGACTAGAAACTTGGGGAAGGTCTGTGGTAGAGCATCTGCTTTGCATGCAGAATTCCACATGTTCAGTCCTTGGCATCTTCAGGTACAACTGGGAGGGTCCCCTGCCTGAAATCCTGGAGAGCCACTGCTAGTCAGTGAGGACTGTGGAAATGTTCAGGGTGGCAGGAGAGGATATATTGTTTATTAATATCCTTCCTAACTTGTGCTAGCAAGTTCCTTTGCTTAGCAGAATGCATTCCCCTTTATAAGCAGAAAACTGGTTGCAAACTCGTGTGAGTATCTTAAGACAACTGGCTTGTCTAGATTGAAATGTGTTCTAAAATTTTCCTGGTAAGACCCCTTGAATCCCTCCTAAAAGAATAAAGACACCACAGTCTTATTCATAAACGGCCTCGGTCCAGTATACCTGAAGGAGCGTCTCCACCCCCATCGTTCTGCCCAGACACTGAGGTCCAGCTCCGAGGGCCTTCTGGCGGTTCCCTCACTGAGAGAAGCCAAGCTACAGGGAACCAGGCAGAGGGCCTTCTCGCTAGTGGCACCCACCCTGTGGAACGCCCTCCCACCAGATGTCAAAGAGAACAACAACTACCAGACTTTTAGAAGACATCTGAAGGCAGCCCTGTCTAGGGATGCTTTTAATGTTTAACAGACCACTGTATTTTAATATTTTGTTGGAAGCCGCCCAGAGCAGCTGGGGAAACCCAGCCAGATGGGCGGGGTATAAATATTATTAATTATTATTATTATTATTATTATTATTATTATTATTATTATTCAATAACAAGAAAGTTTACTCACGATCAGGCAGAGCACAATGTGATCCCTGAAGGCAGGCTTAAAGCTTAAAGTTACAAACATATACAAACAGGTTTACCCCATATGTGGGTTGACCTAATGACTGCAGTTAGCAGTCCGGGAAGTTCGCAGGACGAAAGGAAGATGGAAAAGAGGAGAGAGTGGCTGTATGCCTTGGCCTTTTACCATGTCTGAAAAGGTCATGCCCACCCACTAGTCACATGCAAGGAAGAATGCTCCAGGCCAGGAGGAAAGTTTCGACTGGCTGGACCAAACATTTGCTTGCATGTCCACTCTAGCAAAACAAGAATGTTGTACTTGACTGCTCTCAGTGGATTACATCCCACAAGGACAATACTGAGCTAGATGAGTGAATGGTTTGCTGCAGTATAAGGCAGCTTCCTGTGTTCCTATCAGCCCCCGACACTAGGCTAGGCAACAGCCTTGGGACATGTGTGCTTTGTGGTTCAGTAGACCAAGACCCTAACACTAAATTCAGTTGTATCCCTGCGGGCATCTTGATTTACAACTGACCCACATTGCATTGGCTGTTCACGCACCAGCATGTTAAACAGTGGCTTTCCCTACAGAGTTTACACTACCTGCTTTTAATAATTTTCTCCAGCATGAATTCAATGGTTTCTTTGAAGACAGGTCTGCAGTGAAGCAGTAGAGCAGATTTCATGTACCTAAAATGTCTGCTCCCTGGGTGGTTGTTAACATTCCCATATTTATGAGCTCCCTCCCTCCTTCCCTCCCTCCCTCCCTCCCTCTCCTCTCTCTCTCTCTCTCTCTCTCTCTCTCTCTCTCTCTCTCTCTCTCTCTCTCTCTCTCTCTCCATTAGCTAACAAAATAGGTTGGGGGCATTCAAGGTGCTGACATATTTGGAAAGATAAATAAGAATACCTTCAATAGCCAGGTGAAGGTCTAGACCAAAGTAGTACAGAGACATCATTCCACCCTGCTGAGTTTTAGGCTTCATTGCAAACATCTACACATGACTCACCTGAGAGAATAAGCCACACTGAACTTGGAGGTGCTTACTTCTGAATAAGCATCTATAAGGCTTGCCCAGGTAAATTCTGCATAAGGACATAGGAAGCTGCCTTATACCAAATCAGACCAACAGTCCACCTAGCTCAGTATTGTCTACACTGACTGGTAGCAGCTCTCCAGGGTTTCAGCCCTACCTGGATATACTAGGGGTCAAACCTTTCCACATGCAAAACATCTACTTTCCCACTGAGCTACAGCACTTAAATTTCTTAAAATGTCCAATTTAATTGTTACATCGTAAAAGGAAGTGTGTGCTGAAAGAGAAGGGAATCGGACAAAAATGGCTCAAATCCGATGTAACAAAAGTTGACACCCACTGAAATAATTATGAGCAGAAAAACCTAGGTGGCGAGCATTAAGCTTACACACATGTTTCTCCCCACACATCTTATACACACAAAACAGAGAGGCTGTTAAGATATAAAAAACTGAGGCAGAGCACTGCTGAAGTCAATTCTGCAAAGTTCATATCGCCTTGCAAATGGCTCCCTAGTGTGTTCTTTAAATATTAATTCACTTCAGGTTGTTAATCAGTTGGGAAGTGGAAGACTTGATATATAGGTTGCACAGAAGAGTGAAGAATAGCTTCATCTTCCTGTACAAGAGAGAAGGCTGGGGCTATCAAGAATGTGCGAAACACCCCTGAGAAATCTTGCTTGTCTTGTGGATAAACTCTTTTGATCTCCCTTCAAAAATTCCTCAGGCATTTCGACCAAACAAAGCCCTTCAAACTTCCCTCAGACTTGGCTTCAGGTGGAACCCAATGGCACCTACAGGGCTTTTGAACAGAAACAACAAGGTCTTCCTTTGAATTCATGTCAAAGAAAAAAGAGGGAGTGGTTTTGTGAAAAAGTGCATCAAAATCTGAAGTCTCCACCCCCTTCTACACCCCCCCCCCAAGGATCACCGTATCACCGTAAAAGGACTGGATCTTTGGGTATCTCAGAGGGATCCCTGATTGGCTAAGTCCACTAAGAGGGACTTCACAATCTTCCGCACCCTGACAAATTGTGCTGGTCTTATTGAAACCCTTTTGGCTCCCCCTGGCACATTCCTCAGATCTGTCACCTGAGGGAAATACTCCGAATTCTTATTGAATTTCACTACAGGCAACAACAAAAAATGATAATAATTATAGCAACTTGCAAGTGGGGGGAATGACTAATTGGCCATTCACCTCATTCCCAGACTCAGGAGCCACCAATCCCCAGTACATCAGTCTGGTTGCGACTCAATTTCTCTTTATTGGCCTTCATTCAGCCCATCGCTGCCTCCAGACACTGGTTAAGAACCAGAACAACTTCACCTGACTGCAAGGGAAAGGAGAGAGAGGCCATTGCCATCAGCATACTAATGTGAAGTCAGCCCCCACTGCTGGGTGGCACCAACTTTCTGATGGAGCAGTGAAGCTGTCAGCAAAATCCACTCCTGACCCTTGGACCTTTCATCAAAGCATCGAGTAAGAAAAACTCAATGAGATGCGACTGAGGATCTATTCAGTGCACTATCACTGCCACCCCTCAGCATCTGTTGCCTGAGGCAGCCACTTCACTCTGTCTAATGATTGGGTCGGCCATGAAACTGCCTTAACAGGGAGGTTCTTTTCACCTACTTTTGTCTAATAGATGAAGATAGATCAATGGCCATAATTTTGTCCAACCCCTTTTAAAGAAGCAAACTCCAATGCCCCTTGTAGCATTAAGTCCCATAACTCAATTATGCCTCCCTTCAAATATTGAAGCTATTCATCCTGAATCTTAAAACTCTCCCTCCTCTTTTTGTAGCTCCCCTCCCCTTTCCTCTACTTGTTGCTGCTGTATTTTACAAGAACAGGAGCCTTCTCAGGGAGTGACTGTGTTGCTCTTAGATTCCAAGCACAGCATTCCTAGAACTCTTAAACATTAAAAATGTAGCAAAGTATAAATATTTGAAATCCCCCGGAGCTGGCATATGTACTGTCTTTAAGAAGGCCCTTTTGATCTGGTATCTGTTTTCCCTGGAACAGCTACATATCTCGTACAAGATTCTTTTTTTATTTTATTTTATTTACTCGTATCTTTTCCCCCCCATACCCCTGTAGCATCAGTTGAAGGCTGTGTAGTGCAGCTGTGAGGCTCAAAGGTAGAATCATAGAATCATAGAGTTGGAAGAGACCACAAGGGCCATCGAGTCCAACCCCCTGCCAAGCAGGAAACACCATAGGTGCCTGCCTAGTGCCGCTATCTTTATGCTCTGATGGGAAATGTTGATAGGAAGGCTCCCACTGCCGCTGCCAGCTCCAAAGATTCTTCTAATTCCCTTCCACTCTTTCCATCCTTCCATTTCCAAGTTCTGATTTTATTTCAGTCAGCCATATGTCTGCTGGGCAATGCAGTTGCTCTTTCTGAAAAGGAAGGTTGGTTGTATATTTCAGGTATCTAGGCTAAAAGGAGAGCAAGTGCCAACAACTTCTGATTTCAGTGATCGTGTATTCACTGGAATACTACATCTTACTACTTAATGGCTGTCTACAAATCCACAGTGATAATTATTTTTTGCGGGTGGGGGAGTTAATATCATTTGGCTACCAATGACTTTTAGCCATGATGTTTGTGCTCTACTTTGACAGTCAGAGGCAGTAATGCTTCTGAATACAGTCGTACCTTGGAAGTCAAATGGAATCCATTTTGGAAGTATGTTCGACTTCCAAAACGTTTGGAAACCAAAGCACAGCTTCCTGAACACGGAAGCCCTGTCGGATGTTCATGTTCGCAAACCGGAACATTACTACTACTACTACTACTACTACTACTAAATTATTTATACCCCGCCCAGACACTCTGGGCGGCTTCCAACAAAGTATTAAAATACAGTGGTCTGTAAGCAGATTTCAACACAGCACTAATATTTATATTCTGCCTTTCTGCCTTGCTTCCTTGAGTATCTTACAATCACAGTTAAAGACTCTTGCAAGAAATAAAATGGAGCAAAACAAAGACAAATAAAGCAGCAGCAGAAAACCGCAGAAAGAGATTATCCTCAGAGTACATCAGAAAGTGTATAAAATCAAGCAAGAAATCACTGAAAAAGTTGAAAACAACAGCATTTTTAAGCAGAACCTACAAGGCATCAAGGAAGGACAGGGAGAGGGCAGGTTTCCACAGCTGAGGCCCTATGACCAAGAAGACCCCATCTTATGATTCCACCTACCTCATTTCTGAAAGTGGAACCCTCTATGCAAAGGCTGCAAAGAATATGATAATAGTTGGGCAGGTGTTATGGGAATAGACTATCCCATAGGATTATAGGGGGAGGGAGGCTTGTATTTTTCAATGTTCCATCATTTAATCTATTCCCCCTTTCACCAAAGCAGACCTACTAATTTCCTATAGGCAGTGGACTTGGGCTAGCTAATAGTGCAAAATATCTACCTCACCTGCAATTTAAAAGTGGTACAGTCCACAATTTTGCCACCTCGGTCCGCCACCTCAATCTCCCATTGAGCTGCCTCCACCCCAAGAGAGATCCTTTAGAAGGACACTACACCAAGGCATAGCATCTTTTGACATAGGGGATGAAATAGCCTCAGACATTAGAATGTCATCTCCTTTGTGATGGCAAAAAGGTTGTCTAAAAAATAAGAAAAATAAGTTCCCCTACCCCTGAAATGAGGAACATTTCACTAGCTTAGCCAGCCTCCCCCAGATGGATAAAGTGCCCCTAATGTTCGCTGTATGAGAATGGGGCTGTGAAGGTGTGGCCAGGGATTCCATTTGTACGTACATTTGTACTTCCATTTGTGAAGAAGTCAAACTGAAGTACCTGAGGTTTGGAACATTTGAGCCGTCTTTTGCTGAATCAGATTATTGTAGAAAGAAGATAAAGTCCCTACCAGTGAAGCATGGCAGATCAACTTGACGGATTATGCTGAAATGGCTAAAATGACCGGAAGAGCCAGAAATCAGGAAGACCAAAATTTTAATAAGGAATGGGGAAAATTTACAACCTAACTTTACAATCATTGTAAACAGTTAAAATGGTTAGTAGGATTGGAATGTCACTTGTAGCTTAATGGTGAATTTTTGATACAATGGAAATGTAAAAGATTTGGATCATCATAAAAGATGCAGGAGGAAATAATTAACAATAGGACCCACAAAGGGGAGGAGGGAAGTCCAGGAGATTCCTTGGAATCTTGTTTTTATGTTGTATGTTCAATATGTGACTGTAACATTTTAACTGGAACACACCCACACCCACACACCATTGTGTCAATCTAGATTAGTATGGCCTACACTGACTGGCAGTAGCTTCCAGGGTTCCAGGCAGGCATTCTCTCCCGGTCCTACCTAGGGGTGCCATAGATTGAATCCAGGGCATTCTGCATGCAAAGCAGACACTCTTCCACTGAGCTATGCCCACGTCTATCCAAAACAGGACTCTGTTGCATTTATTATCCATGATACCTGGCAGCTGAGGCTGATGTTTACAACAGTGGGAGAAGTCCACACTCAGTCACCTCTATTTTGGGGCTGGTGTTGGAGAAACAGGTTGTTCCACAAGGACCCGGGACCAGGGGAGCAGGGAAAGAGGACTATTGGAAGGAGAACCCAATCAGATCCTTGGTCCATCTAGCCCAGCATTGTCCACATTGAGTGACAGTGGTTCTCGAGGATTTCAGGGTATTCCCAGCCCTAGTTGGAGATGCTGGGGATTGAACCAGGGACCTTTTGCATGAAAGGCGGATGCATCACCACTGAGCTATAACCCTTCCTCAGAGACAAGATGAAAGACTTCTTCCTGAGCAAGAAGTGCAGGGAGACATCTGCTTGGTAGAAACCCGTGATCCTCTAATGATTTGCAGTGGGAGGGATGATGGAGAAGGCAATTTTATTTAATATCCCAAATATTTGACATCTCTAGAAACCTCGGGATTTACCTGTCAAAACATGCTAAAAACACTGTCAGCCCCTATCTGCAGTTCTACAAGCAGGAGCTTCCTTTGTGGGCAAAGTTAGGGCCATTTCAAATGAAGATTTTCGCTAATTACTGGATGAAGCTTGAAGCTCACAGCCCGGCTGTGAATCAAAACCAGCTCCCCAAACACCTCTGTTGTTCAGCTTGATTTAAGACAAGCCTGCCTGCCTGTAGCCCAAGTGGAAATATGATGAAGTGAAATTTTTGAGCCAACTCACCCCTCCTGATAAAAACCCCCAACAACAATAACCCAGGCTTTCTTTTGGCAGCAGGTGAAGGAAAGCTCCCTTCTAGCATGCATTTGCAGCCTTTTTTCCTATTATTTATTCCCTTTCTCTTTTGACATGCAGTAATCAAAGGCATTAAACAGATTAAAAAGTGTGGACGCACAAAAAGTGTGATGACTTAATACATTAAAATTGGCCCAATGCTGAATGAAACAAGAGCCAGCAGCTATGTTTTCCTCCCAGTTGGGGCTGGCCCTGCTATTGGACAAAGTGGGGCAGTAGCCTCCAGAGATGTATGCCTGGGAATGGGACAAGGAGTGGCAGTAATTGGGGGGGGGGATAGATCCCTGTGTTCCACACAGCTTACTCTGTGTGGCATCCTGTTGCCCTCCAGAATAAGAACACGAGAACATAAGAACTTGTTGGATTGGGCCAGTGGTCCATGTAATCTAGCATCCTGCTCTCAAAGTGGCCACCTAGCTGCACAAACATTACTGCTTGTGACCATGGAGGCAGAACATAGCCAATATGTCTATTAACCATTGAAGCCTTATCCTCCATGAATCCATCTAAACCTCTTTTGCAGCCATCCAAGTTGGTGGCCAAATCTCTTAATTAAGGTGCTAAGTTAAGAAGAACTTCCTTTTGTCTGTCCCAAATCTTCCAACATATTGGGTGTCCATAGTTCTAGTGTTGTGAGAGAGGGAGAAAAACTTTTCTCTATGTGCTTTCTGCATGCCCCGCATAATTTTATAAACCTGGTAGAGGTCTCAGTGTTTCTGTAACCCGTCTTCTCTCATCAGAACTTCTTCCTTTCATTTTTGGGGAAATATCATTATTGTGGCTGTAGGTGTATACATAAATACATTTTAACATTGCTTTGGTAGCTCTGATCCCATTATCCCCAAAAGAAAAGCTGCTGCTGCTGCTGCTGCTTCTTCTTCTTCTTCTTCTTCTTCTTCTTCTTCTTCTTCTTCTTCTTCTTCTTCTTCTTCTTCTTCTTCTTCTTCTTCTTCTTCTTCTCCTCCTCCTCCTCCTCCTCCTCCTCCTCCTCCTCCTCCTCCTTTACAAATGTTATCTTGAACATCTTTTTCATTATATATCATTTCCCAATAAGCTTTAACCTTATTGCAAGGTTATGGAATAAAGGTATCTTCTTTCTCTTTACATTTCCAACACTTATTTATACATTTTTGCCAGTTTCCTAGGTGTTAAATACCATCTATATAACATTTTCATATAATTTTCTCTTATAGCATAGCATGCTGTAAATTTTATATAAATGTTCCACAATTGTTCCCATTCCTCCATTTCTATATTATGACCAATGTCCACTGCCCAATGTATCATTGAAGATTTCACTTCTTCATCTTTTGTCTCCTATTCCAATAACATTTTACACATTTTAGACATCACTTTAGACATTACAAGCAGGTCTTTCTCTAGGTGAGATATTTGTCCTCCAAACCCCCATTTCATATCCTTTTTAACTACTTTGTTCAACTGATGATATTATATCCATGTTGTTAACATTCCTGATAAATCCTTAAACTCTCTTAATTTAAATTCTCCACCTTTCTCTCTTAACAAATTTCTGTAAGTTATCCAATTTTCCATCATGCTTCCTTCTTCACCACTATGACTTCCAAAGGTGAAGGCCATATTTATCCCAGGCTATATACAAATGTTTCCTAATTATATGGTTTTTAAACCCTTTGTGGACTTTCACCTTTTCACACCACAAATATGCGCACCAGCCAAATATATTATGATAATTAAATATTGATTGATGGAGCGTGTGTTGTGTTGGTTCCTCCCTGCCCGCCGATTCTCTTTCTTCCCTAATGGAGTCCTGAGGTTCTGAGCTGTCCTTATTTACATGCCAGAGGTGCCTTTAATTCTATTCTGCCTTCTTATGTTCAAGCCCTTTTAAGCGTGGAGTGTAAGGAGGATGATCATAGTACACTTTAGAATGTCTGAATGGTTCTAATTTGTTCGCCTCGGGCCCCTCTCTGTGTTGTTATTTGAAAATGAGATGAGCGAATCTTGAAAAACAAAAACAGCAACCCCTTTACAATCAATAAATCAAGCCAAGTGAGGCCCCTGCTCTGTAACTTCGGAGCGTCACTCGTAGTGCACTCGCTCCTTACATTCAAAACATCCTTTCCTATTCTCTTTTCCCTCCTCCTCAACACAGACATCCTCATTCCCGAACAAGAAGACAATCAAAAGGATGCTCTGTAATGCCACTAGGATTGATTTGTTCTTTCTTCTGGTTTTCTTTCTTTCTTTTTTATTTCTGAAAGCGAGTTGAATGGGGCTGGATTAGTAGCCCTGAAGGCTGAAGTGTTCTGATTATCTGCAGCCTACACATCTCACCTCCTCCTTCTGACAATATCTGGAGATGCACCAGGTTGTTCTGAATCCAAATGATTCCTCTTCTGGCATGCAAATCCTAATCCTCAGTTTTGTCTCCTCATCACAGTGCATTGTGACGCAGGGGAGGCCCAAACAGCCTGCTGAAAGGAGGAGTCAGGGGGCTTTGCAGGACTGCCTGCCCCTGCCCATTACCACAACTGCCTTGTACCACAGCTAATGTACACAGGGCCATCTTAAGCATATCTGGCACCTTGGTGCAAAGATCCCTCCGGTGCCCCCCCCTTTCCCAGAGTTGCTGACCCTTTTTTAGGGAGCTGACACCACACTTACACATTAACTCTGCTTAGGGGAAGAAAAAAACAGGAAACATAAACAAACTCTTTAAGTTGCTCATTTATTAACAACGCACATATACACAACACCACCACATTGATCTGGGCAGATTTAAGACAAATTATCTTAATATGTAACACTTTGTTTTTAACAATGTTGATTTCTTTTAAAATTCAGAATACCCGTGTTATTCATGTAAAATAGTTTGATACAGTACATAGTATGGCATAGTATCCTAACAGCTTAATCCTTTGCTTTAATAAGGGAGACCGTAAAACAACGTGCAACGTATTTTAAAATAATTAAAATTTGAAATCCACTACATCAAGCCAGCTTTCAAAAAATTAACACATACTGTATGCTTCAAATACCAGTTAAGAGATTTTGTGTCCTGGGTACAATATGAGGGAGTCACTACTCCCAGCCTGTGAAAAGTAGTGGAACTTGGCTATCAGACATTTTGAAAATGTGATAGTTTACAGTACATTCTTGCAGCCCAATGCCAGGTTCCATGCATATTCTTCATTTGGTGACCAAAGAAGTTCAAAGCGAGGTTCACTCTTGATCTTGCCCTGTATTATTCAGATAAGTATTTTATTGCCTACATGCACTGAATAGTTTGCAGATATGTATTGTTGTTTGTATAGTGGCCTTTACTTGGATTTTATCTGCGGCCTTGGCTTGTATCTCACGCACATCTCTCTCTCTCTCTCTTAACTGAGTTGAAAAGACTTTGTCTTTTTGTTACATTTAATTGGCAACACTTTCCACTCTCTGTGTGTTTTTCTTGCCATACATCAGTCTGGGCTTACAGGGCATTGGGGAAGCATTTCCAGTGGGGGCAGTGGGGTAGTGGCCGTGGCACACAGTGCCAGGGGCAGAGCTAGCCCATGCGGCTCATGAAACTCTCTCACACATTTGGGTGGTTTCATAATCTTCCTAATGGAATCAGTCCAGGGTGAAGCTATGCTGAGGAAGAGGTCAGGCTATGCACCTAATGGTATGTTTTCAATTCTCAGTGTCTTTCATGGGAGAAAGTCCACAGGCTGCCTTGTGCAATGGAATATCAGTGCAAGAGCTATTCCCCTTCCATGTGCTTCTGGAGTCCCACAATCTACACAAGTCATCCTCTTCTCCTACAACATGGATGTCTAAACTCCCCACGCCTTCTATATTCCATCACAATAGGCAGTCACTCACAACAGTCATACATTGCCATTGTGGTTTAGTCTACATACACAGCCTGGTTCCTTGTTTGTTTGTTCAGCTGATCTGTATCCTGCTGTTTGACTGAAGCCCTCAAAGCGGCTCACAAAATTAATCATATGCAATGAATGCAGTAAAAGTCATGCACTTACAAAACAAAAGCACTCCATCTGGAGCTAGAGCAGACATCTGGTGTTGTCTTTGCCTGTATGCTTCTCTCTCCTGGATTCCTTCCAATGGGGCAGTTGGTAGTTGACAGCAAGGGTGTGCATGCGGCCCCATGATTCGTCCTGTGTCTTTGCATTTTTAAAATCGCTGATCTGTTTCTGAGTCACTCTGTGCCCTCTCTGCTTTGATCGGTGTTTCAGGTTCTAAACTCCTCTGTATGAAATAAAGCTATGTTGCCCCACCAACAATAATGGAGGATCTAAGAGAAACAAATGGCTATAGCTTTTCTGCCTTTTGGCCAAAGTGAATGAAATTTGCAGGCACATGAGCCCTTCCAGATTGTATCAAGCATGCCAAATTTCAGACAAATTAGTCTAGGGACTCTATAGTACAGTAGTAAAAGGGGTTCTTGTAATCCCTTACTGGCGCATGGGGGGGGGGGTCTCTTCATATCCTAAAATAATTAAGAAGCGGCCAAGTTGTTATGTATTCTTGCTTTTATATTGACCTCCACTGTCAGAGGCAGTATGCCTCTGACTATCATTTGATGGGAATCACAGGTGGACAGACTTGCACTGATGCCCAGCTAGCAAACTTGCCAAAGGCATTGGGTCAGTCTCTGTGAAAACAGGATGATGGACTAGATGGGCCATTAACTTGATCCAGCAAGCTCATGTTATGCTCTTATAAAAATTATCAACTTCACATTGCCTATCTTTCTGATGGTTGCCTGTGTTCTCTAATGGGCTTTCAGACATAGGCTTTGCAGGTCTCTTAACAGATTTATGAAAGACCTTACAATCTGTGGGTGTCTAAAATGTTCCCTGAAAAATTCTGAAGAGCTATATTTGGTGTTTTTAAAACAGAGCAATGTAATTTTTTGTTTTTTTAAATATTTTTTAAAATTTAAAAATCCTCTGTACTTTAACAACAACAAATATCCAGAGCTGCTCAGTGTTTAACAGGCAATGTTCTAAACACCCTTGCTACTTGCAGAGCCCATGGCCATAAGGCGCATGCGCATGGGCGTGCGCACGCACACACACATGAGTTACAGCACCAAAAAGTACAGAAAAGAATGATAGAGTGACACATGGCTTTGCAGGGTTCCAAATCCAATGCAGCGTTTATGTATTGACAATATTTTGTCTCAGGAGTGTGGAAATCACTTCAGTTTGTCTCATTATTCAGTGCATGCACAGGTCTGATGCTCACCTTTAGGAGACTGCACTGGTAAAGATAGGGATAGTTAACAACAACAACAACAACAACAACAACAACAACAACAACAACAACACTAATAATTTATACCCCGCCCATCTGGCTGGGTTTCCCTTATACATAAACACCCTTATGCATGAACCACATATGCTTTATGGCAGAGGTCATCAAACTTTTTCATTGTCCCTAAGACCTTGTGAGGGGAGCGGACTATATGTTGCCATGATTATGACCCGCATTTTTGGCAAAAACCCTTATTGGGATCAACCCCAATGTTGCCCAAATTTGATTTTTTTTGGGGGGGTGTTCCCCCATGCACCCACGCTGCTTCCTTTGTGTTTTACGCCTTTACAATTATTATTTCTCTCGTAAGGCGGGGTGGGGGGCCGAGGTAAGCGCACCATTCCTGTCAGCCCTGGAGAGTGTGTGTGCATGTGTGGGTGAAGGAAAAAGCCGTTGGCCACGCTAAGTCAGGCCGGTGCCACTCAAGCAAAAACTTTAATTCCCCTGCGTGAGGGAAGACGAGGCGGTGGATATTTACCTTTCCATGACTCGCACCGTGTAGCTAACGAGTGGCTTCCCCAGCAGAGCACAGAACTGCTTCAGAGACCAGCTGCCCAGGTGCTCCCCACTTCCTTTGGTGGGGAGCACTGCCGTCACAGACATTGGCAGGCATAGCTCCTTAGGTGCTTCTGAGCCCCTGCTGCCACAACTGCTCTTCCTGAGGTCAGTCGCCAGCAGCTCCATGGTGGAAATCCGAACTGAGGCTCCTTATCCCTCTTCCCCACCCCCCCCCCCACCTTGAAGAAGATTGCTGCACGCATGCGACTGACAGAGAAAGGGCTTCTCTCGAGCAGCCATCCGCCTCACTTTTGACCCCCAAGCCTGGCTGAGTCGCAAAAACCATGGCACGCATGCGCTATGCTGGCTGCCTGGATTCTTGGACCGTCCGAGGGCCAGATCTAGAAGGCAATTGGGCCTGATCAGGCCCGTGGCCCTTAGTTTGCCAACCCATGCTTTATGGGATGGTGGTGCCATTTCTCACACACCATTGTAACCCCCCAGGGATGGTGGACAGAAGTGTGGAAAAGAACAATACCCTAATCATGCAACCTACCAATCACACGTGTTTCACTATACAGGGCACTCTGACACCCAACTTCTCAGACCTGCTGGCTACCCTACAGAGTATCAAATCAATTTTGAGAACTGCATGGCTCAGAGCAGGGATGAGAAATCTGTGGGCTTCCAGTTGTTGTGGTTGGAGTACAGCTCCTACCAACCCTGATCATTAGTTGATGGGAGCTGGAGTTTAACAACATCTGGAAGACTGTAAGGCTCCGAGCAACAACATGCTCCAAGCTTATGATGGTGTCATCTGAGTAGCTGACCCACAGAAGTAAGCCATATAGTTCAGCAGGTGGTCAGCTGACCAACGAGAGCCTGGTGTGACTGGTCATCTGCTCTCCAGAAATATCTCAGGTGGGAAGGCAAGTCAGGATGGTGAATTTGGGTAAGGGATATAAAACGGAGGGGTAGTTGTACATGAAAATATTTCAGAGCCAGGGAAGAATTCTTGCCTTGGGTAGTAGGCTTAAGAATGTGTAGGGTTGCCATATGTCTGGGGAAACCCGGACATGTCCTCTTTTGGGGGGGGGCAAAATTTTTACATTTTAAAGGAAATGTCTGGGTTTTGGGTTGTTTTTTTTGGGGGGGGGGTTCAGGTTTGGGATTGGGCTGCTCTGCATGCTGCGGCCACTGCCAACCCAGCCGCTTTCCCCAGCTCGGGCTGGCAGCGGCTCAGGCTGTCCTCTTTTTTTGCTCTTCAAGATATGGCAACCCTGTGAAGGAAACACCAAATGAGGTAAGCAGGCTTCCATCATTGGAGGCCTTGGCTTTCATAATTGCCTTGGAAGGAAAAGGCAAAGAGAATTCTAAGGCAAGTATCACAAGGCCAATATTTGTTCATTTCATCAACAAAATGTTGTCCAAGGATTAATCCACCAGTTCTTATTTTAATTTAGCACACACATCTTAGCAGGAACAATTCCGCCCTGTCCCCAAGGCTGTGCAGCCCACATACTCCCTGACATTGAACTGGCTTCTGCCTCCCACCCGCACAAAGACATGTGCAAAACACATGTTCATGCCCACTAGTGGCCACATGTACTGAAAGGAGGTCTCAACAACAAATTTAACATCAGAGAGTCAATGATTAATGGCTTATATTTAACAACTGGCAAATGACAAAACCAGATAAATAGAAACACCTTTGATGATGGTAAGAGTAATTTATGCCCCAGCTGAAAAAGACATAATAAGTCTGAATTAATAAGGCATGCTGTCTGAAATGCATTATTGATGGAACTTAGCACCTAACAGAAAAGTTTTTGCATCTAATTCAATGAGCTTCTCTCTCTCTCTCTCATATTTATGAAATAAATGAATAAATGTATAGGACCAGCCTGTGTGCTGTAACAGACATCTAAATACACTGTTCCCTAGGTCACATGTCTCTCCAGGCCCCACCCTCCCAGGCCCCACCCCCTCTTCCCAGGCCATACCTCTCACTGACCTCACTCTGCCCTTCCTGAGTGCTTTTGCCTGGCTGCAACTAGTCTTTGAACTCTGGTGGTGCCCCTTGCTTGCTTGGATACATGTGCATTATTATTATTATTATTATTATTATTATTATTATTATTATTATTATATACAGTGGTACCTTGGGTTACAAACGCTTCGGGTTACAAACTCCGCTAACCTGGAAGTAGAACTCACGCTCTGGCGGAGCGGTAGCAGCAGGAGGCCCCATTAGCGAAAGCATGCCTCAGGTTAAGAACGGTTTCAGGTTAAGAACGGACCTCTGGAACAAATTAAGTTCATAAGCCAAGGTACCACTGCACCAGCCCTTTACACTAAGGTCCCAAGGCCGGTTACACAATATTAAAAGCAGTGTAGAAACATCTGGCTTTTGCATGCATGGAATGCATTGTACAAAGACAAGAATCACATCTGTTGCTCCACCTCCTTTTGCTTCTGGTCACAGTCACTTTTGACTCTGGCCCTGCCCACCATTGACACGCAGTCCTTGCAAGAGGGAATGTGGCATTCAGGCTGAATACTCATAGTAGAGAACCCATAAACCTAGAATATTTAGAGCCCTGCAGGGGCGCCAACCATAGGGAGCTCTGGGTGCCTGGGCACCCACAAAAAATTGTTGTGGGTGCTTAGCACCCACATCGCAGGGCCCCCCACACAACTTCTGATGTCTTGCAAGGCCTCGGACAGCATATCTGAGACCTCAGATGCTTTTGGAGGTCTCGCGAGGTCTCGGAACCTGACTTCCGGTGCCACCAGAAGTCAAGTTCTGAGTCCGGAACGCACATGTGTGGCGTCATGGTGTCGTGCCGTAACATGATGACATGACATCACATGCGCTGGGCACCCATAACCTGATGCCCAAGTTGGCTCTCCTGGACCCGTGTGTGTCTCAACAGTGGGCCAACCCCCAGACATTTAATGTAAACAACCTAGTTCCTAAGGGGTTAAAGAAAGAGAAGTGTGTCTTTCTTTCTAACAAAAAAATTAAATCTCTCCCTCTCTCCCTCTCTCTCTCTTTTAAGGCCTGCTTGAAGATGAATCAGTGAACAAAGAGTTGGATTTGCCTCTCAAAACAGCCTCCTGAGCTTTTCCCTGAGTGATTTTAATGCTGCCGATGAAGACTAAGAATAACGGTACATCAAATGTTCCTCTGGAAATGAGGGGAAATAATTCTGGTAACAGAATTGTTTTTAAAAGAGAAAGCACCTGTTCAGCACATAAAATGCAGCATCTCTCTTCCCCCACTCCTCTCTCTCTCGCTCTCTGCTCTTTCCCCATTCTCCAGGAATTCATTTTCTGGTTGTTCTCCCTAAGGGGCAGCTTTGTCTGTGAGCAATTTGTCTTTTAGCGCAGTTAAATGAGAGATCACGTCCCTCTGTTATCCAAGCTGTGATCCTGTTACTGCAGCCGAGGTGGCTTCATCGGAGTCCCCTCTCGCTTCTTCTTCCTGAGGCCAAACATCTCCTGCCCCATTCAGGCATTCATTTGTATATAGCTGGGAAGGGTGCAGAAAGGGGCAATCAAAGTGATCAAGGAGGGACCATGAAGCAATTCTCCTATGAGAAAAGGTGGCAACATTTTGGAGTTTCAGGGTTTTTTTTTTAAAAAAAAGGCAAGGAAGAGAAGACATGATTGAGACAAAGAAGATTATGCATGGTGTGAAAGTGGGAAAAGAGACATTTTCCTTCCCTCTCCCAGTACTAGAACCTGGGGACAACTAATGAAGCTGAACGTTGGAAGATTCCCAACAGGGAAGTACTTCTTCACATCATTAAGTTTCAAAAGATGCAGTGATGGCCACCAAGTTGGATGATTTTGAAAGAGGATTAGGACTATCAATGGCTACTGGTGCTGACCTTTAAAGCCCTCAAAGGCCTCAGCCCAGTATACCCGAAGGAGCATCTCCACCCCCATCGTTCAGCCTGGACACTGAGGTCCAACTCCGAGGGCCTTCTGGCAGGTCCCTCCCTGTGAGAAGTGAGGTTGCAGGGAACCAGGCAGAGGGCCATCTTGGTAGTGGCGCCCGCCCTGTGGAATGCCCTCCCATCAGATGTCAAGGAAATAAACAACTATCTGACTTTTAGAAGACATTTGAAGGCAGCCCTGCTTAGGGAATTTTAAATGTTTGATGTTTTATCGTGTTTTTAATATACTGTTGGGAGCTGCCCAGAGTGGCTGGGGAAACCCAGCCAGATGGACGGGGTATAAATGATGATGATGATGATGATGATGATGATGGCTATGTTCCACCTCCACTGTTGGAGGCATATCCTCTCAAAGCCATCTCTTGAGGAAGTAGGGAGAGAGAGCTGTTGTGCTCACGTCCAGCTTGTGTTCATCCTATGGGAACTTGGTTGCAGAGTTGTAGCTAGGGGGGCATGGGGGCACACTGGGCACCACACCACAGGGGGTGGCACTTACCATGGGGCCTGCAGTGCTTAGAGCGAAGGAGAAGCAGCAGCCGGACTGCCTGAAATAATAGCTGAGGGGGAGGCGGAGGGCGGGCTCCTTGGAGGCTCTGCGGCACTCCTTGCCCTGACTCGCCCCACCCCATGGGTGGCTCACCCCGCCCCTGGGGGCAGAGCATGCACATCACCCCTGGGCTCCTCAGTGGCTAGCTACGCTGCTGCTTGGTTGGCCACTGGGAAATGAGGATGCTAATCTAGATGGGCCTTTGACTTCATATGGCAGGGATCTTCTGATGTTTTACTTATTTTCTTGTGGGTGCCAATTGAATACATGGAAGGAGTGTTCAAGTTCATGCCTGTTTTGCCTGCTGTTGACTTCCACATGCTCAACAGGTGTGTTTGCATGCAGTCTAGAAGCACATTGTTGTGCTTCCAACATCTCTCTGATGAAAATAGGGACGTCTGATTGCATTATTATTATTATTATTATTATTATTATTATTATTAGTCAGACCAATGACTGATCTAGTCCGGCATCCTTTTCTTGCAGTGGCAACCCAGATGTCTGTGGGAAACCCACAAACAGAATTCAAGCACAACAGCACTCTTCCCTCCTGTGGTTTCCTGTGACTGGTATAGAAAAACATGGCTTCCTCTGACTGAGGAGGCAGAGTCATTGATAGCCTTCCCTTCCATGAATTTGTCTCATCCTCTTTAAACACCACCCAAGCTGGTGACCATCACTGTCTTCTGTGGGAGTTCCATAGTTTAATGATGCACTGAAATAATTAAGATATACACTCAAATCTGCTTAACACTAGGGGGTTCTGATAATGCAACTCATGCTTTCATCCTTCGTGTATTTAGCAGTCATGCAAAGGGGTTCAAACATATGCACTGATGTATGTGCCGAATGTCGCATGCCCTCCATGCTAGCACCACTGAGAACAGTCCTAAGCCAAAGAAAAAGAGGTTTCTGGACTCCCCTGTCTAGACCTGTGAATACCTGGAAAGGGAATACGGCACACTATTTTATCTTCCCCCACCCCCTTTTGAGTCACTGCCGTTCAGGAGAACTCTCCCCATCAGCTTTGACATAACTGCCATATTCTAGCTGTAAAATATAATTAGAGCAGTGAATCAGAAAGGAACTGTCCATTGAACAGCACAGTATGTTCTCAGCCAAAGAAAAGGATGTGAAATTCATGCAAATGGGGTCTGGCTCCTGTGCTTCCTCCTCAGCAAAGCAATGTGTGACACAGTCCGCAGACAGTGCCTGCGCAGAGCCAGGGCGCTTTACACGCTCCTCTGAGTCAGTTGGCACCTTCAAGCTGCTCACAGTGGCAGTTGTGCCATTTCTGACTCTCTCTCACACACACAAGCTTTCAGTCACTGATCTCCAAGTGTAAAATGTTCCTCTGCAGATGATGGCTTGGGGGGCTCTGTGGGGGGGGGGTGAAAGGCAAAGGCCCAGACCCGATTCCATCCAACAGCGATGCCAAGATGTGCCCAGAGCGCACTTTATCCAGTGGAATGGAACCATCTCTGTGGTGTCGACTGGACTTTACCCAACAATTCATCATTCCAAAAACTCTTCTGGCTTGCTTCGCAGACTCAGGGAAAGGACGGCCACAGTGCAGGGAGATTTAAAGGCGTAGAAAAGAGAGAAATGCAGTTCTTTCCCGAAGTGTGTTTTCATCTGAAACAGAATGTGTCAGTGTTAACTTACAAAGTTAATTGGAGTTTAAGCTGTGGCTTAAACGGTGCTCACAAAGCCTCTGGCATCGGGGATTAGCTCCAAGCCTGTTCTTCGAAGGATGCATGAAGATGGCACGGTTGGAAGCCCAGGAAACAGGAAGCTGCACCAGAAAAACAAACAATAAGTTGTGCTGGGCTTTCGCAGCAATCCCCTGGTAAACCCTACTTGCACTGTGGCAAGGATACCCTGGTTCATAGGCACCGACTCCATGGGGCTTGAGGGGGCCCGAGCCCCCTCAAAAATTCGTTTGGGGGGGCTCCGCCCCCACAATAATCTCCGGCGCCCCTCCAGCAGAGCGCCATCGCCGCCCCTCCCCCAGCCCAAAATGCACAGGGAGGGGCGGGCTGCATGCCTCCTGCCCTCCCTCCCGAGCAAAAGCTCCACCCAATTTCCTTTGGAGCTGATTAATAGGCGCAGCACGCTCTCCCCTATTCGCTCACGAGGAGGCGGCGCCACTTTATTTGCATATTCATGAGCTTATTTATTATTCATGAGCTTTCCCGGGCCCCCCCCAATATTTTTTATAAGTCCGCGTCCCTGCCCTGGTTATAACATATATCTGCAAAATTTAGGAAGGGCTCCAGCATAATGGCAGTAGCACATGCACTCTGCATGTTGCTTATCTTAGGTTCAGTCCTCGCCTTCGCTAGGTAGGATTGGGGAAGATTCTTGTTAAATGACAGTTCCTATGTTGCCAACAAAAATAGTGCCCCTGGTTAAATGATGGGAGTCAGAGTTCTGCATTCCTGGAGTACAACGATGTCCCTATAGAAACTCTTTTTCTTGTCTCAGTTTTATACCATAGTCCCCAGAGAGAAGCGTATGGTGGCATTAAATGCTCTAGCTAGACTGGTTTATTTCTGTCACTGGAAATGTAAGGAAATCAGAATGGCTGAGGAAATTATGGGGTACTCCTTTATTGGTTCAGCTGATGGCATTCTGTAAATTCAAAGGGCATTCAAACCTGTTAATGAAATGTGGAGGCCAGTAGTTGTTTTCATAAAGAACTCTTTGTCACAGGGTTATAACCAATTTTAGTGGTTAACCATCTATACTTTGCTTATTATAAATATACTTTACCTTACAGAAAGGAGGCTTTGATATGGAGTGCATATTTCAACTTCTTTATTGTTATGAGTTTGTACCTTGACTCCCTCTAGATGCCTGGGTGGTAGGGTTTGATCAGCACTTTGAAAATTAAGGGCACTAACAGGCATTGTATTCAGCAGTGTAAAAATGCAGGCTAACTTTGTTTTTCTGGAACAGAGCATCTCTGGAAGATAAGCTGTTAAGAGGAACAAAGGCTGATGATAGCCAGTCATCAACTCATCTGGGAAGCCATCAATAGGGCAAAGCCTGTGAGAGAAAGGGAGGGATGAGAACTCCTCCATAGGTATTAGTGGGCAAGGATAGAAAGGGTTAGGTTTTCAGCTTGAATAAGGCAGACTGAAGGCAAATTGTGGCATTTTGCAAGAAGTTTGGAAAGCGGGTGAGAAAGTGGGGGGCTGGCAGATCTCTTGGCAGGGTAGTTGGAACGGGCTATAAAAAAGGGACAGACAGCATGGCGCTGTGGGTTAAACCACAGAGCCTAGGACTTGCCGATCAGAAGGTCAGCAGTTTGAATCCCCGTGATGGGGTGACCTCCCATTGCTCGGTCCCTGCTCCTGCCAACCTAGCAGTTTGAAAGCACGTCAGAGTGCAAGTAGATAAATAGGTACCACTCCAGCGGGAAGGTAAACCATGTTTCCGTGCGCTGCTCTGGTTTGCCAGAAGCAGCTTAGTCATGCTGGCAACATGACCCAGAAGCTGTACACCGGCTCCCTCGGGCCAATAAAGCGAGATGAGTACCGCAACCCAAGAGTCGGCCACGACTGGACCTAATGGTCAGGGGTCCCTTTACCTTTTAAACAAGCTATAGCTTAGGGCCCCACTCTCTTGGGGGCTCTCCAAAAAATTAAAGGAAAAAAAACCACTGGATGTACGTTTCTAAAATACAAGATAAAAAAAACAAATAAAATAAAACCTACATCATTTTAAGTTAGAGCTTAATAATTCTTTCACTATTAATATACTTCTTCTTAATTGTATTTCACTATTAATATGCTTCTTAATTGTATCTCAGTTCAGCAATTACTTTGATAAAATACATATTTCGTTATGTGCAAATGGCTTTAGATACCTATTAGGTCTATAAATTACCATATAGCATATATTCAACACAAAAAAACAGTTACAATTTATTGTTGAAAAAGGACAGCTGGACATATAAAGGGCCCCATTACCTTCAGTAGCTCAGGGCCTCATCAAACCTAAATCTGGCCCTGAGCATGGCTGGTTCCTCTGCCTGTAGACCTAGAGATGCTGCTCCAAAGAGAGGAGCAAAGAATCCTCTTGAGATGTGACTCAGGTTCTATATATGTGTAAATAAACCATATATCACGAAGACAACAGTATCAGCTGTGCCTAATTTCCGAAGGAAACATGAACCCTGGGTAAGTACCACAAGACCCCTGGAATCTCACACAGCTCAGAGATTGGTGTGGTGTGTAACAATATGTTTTGACACTCGTATCAAATACATTTAATTAAAAATAAGAAGAAGAAAGATTGCACCCTAAGTATGCACAGATACGGCCATGTGGTATCTGTGTTTTTCATTAAAAGCAAATCAATGTTCAATTAATCTTCAGCAAATTACTTTGTCCTTCCCCTGATGCACCTGCCCCAGTGGAATACAATAACCTTTTCATGAAATCCATCTGGGGGGGGGGGTGTATGGGAGGGGGAGGAAGGGTTTATGGTTGTATCCAATACTCAGTATATTCAGCATCAGTGCTTTTTTTCCTGGGAGGACACAGGGGTACGCACGCCTAAACATTTTGTGAATCTAACGGGAAAGGAAACTTTTTTAAAAAAAATAGTTTCTTCTCTAGCACAGTGAATCGTCAGTTCCGTTGCTACCCCTGATGGCAGCCTCATTTGGAATGCTCTCCCCAGAGAAGTTCGCCTGGCGCCTTCACTATCCTCCTTTAGGCACCAGACAAAAATGTTCCTTTTCAACCAGGCCTTTGCCTGACTGTGTCCAAACTTTTTTCAAAGAGGGCCACATTTGATGAGGTTAACCAAAGTTGTTGACCTTTTGTAGGGTTGGACTTGCTGAGCTTCTTTTGTGATTGAAGTTGTTTTTAGGATTTTACCCCAAGAAATAAACTGCCACAGGGGATAGATTAGGCCCCCGAAACGGACTTTGAACATGCCTGATTCTACATCTTTTAGGGTTGTTTTATTGGATTGTTTTTGTTTCGATTCTATGTATTTGATATTTTAGGTGAACCGCCCTAAGATCTTTGGGTATAGGGCGGTATAGAAATTTAATAATAATAATAATAATAATAATAATAATAATAATAATAATAATGTGTGTAGTAGGAGTTGGAATCTAGCATGGTGATTGGTCAGTTTCGTTGTTACCACCTCTGAAGGCAGCTTCATTTCCTTTCCTGGTGATTTTCTTGAGTACCCCTCATATTGATAGTACCCCTAAACATTTTTTTAAGAAGAAAAGCACTGCTCAGCATTGGTTAATTGAAATTAATGGACATTAGTGGGCTAACTTAGGTCCATTAATTTCAATGGGTCTACTCTGAGTAGGCAACAGGCCACATTCACATTCAGTAAACTAAAAATAGATTAAAACACTCATCAGTATTCTAGCTATCTGGGTATGCTTTCCTAAGCAAGGTGGGGTTTTTTTTTAATAGCATGCATCAAAAAGAGAACAGTGAAGACAACTGTCTGATATCAATAGGCAGGCAGTTCCAAAGTGTAGTTGCTGCCTTAGTTGGATACAACTCTGTCTCTGGTCTGGGTTCCCATGATATTTCCTCCTCTTCCATGTCAAATACTTCCTTCGCTGCACTGATAACCTCATTCACCGTGCTCTTTCCATCTCTCAGCTGTGTCCAGCACCTGCCTCTTCCTTGATTTTTGCAGATTGTTTCCATTCCCACACAAGGATTCAAACACCCAAATAAATCTGTCAATAGCACAGCAATTCTTCTCCCCCACCGCCGCCTCCTGGAACCTGGGCTGTGAGTGAGCTGTGCTTTCTCCTCCCGACAGCTGAGCAGAGGGGAGAGAGCAAAGGGTCAGGGACCAAGGGGATTGCAGAGAGAATCTGGAATGCCTGTGATAGCATTAATCAGTGTGCAGAGATGTTCTTCGTGGCTTCGCATCCAATCAGCGCTACCTAATTCTTCCCTCTTTTTCCCCAGATACAAGTGGTAAACACTCATCTGCAATGAGATGCTTTGCTTAGCAAAGTGGCCCAGAGCAACAGCTGTGCCACTCTCTTTTAGCAAGGCAATAAGGACTCACTGCAATCATAACATTTCCGTTTGTGTGCGTGCGCACTTGGCAATATTAATTTATGTACCAGTTTGCTTGAAGGTTTGCTTTGCCCTGTATATGCCCATTTGACCACTTTGTTCTGTGGAACAAACACCACCCCCTGTCTGTTCTGCACCTGTAAAGAATTTATCTTTCCACATTGCATTACCTGAACTGTGGAAACTCCCTGCCTATTGATGTTAAGCAGGCATTTTCACGGTGCAGAATTTGGCACTTGCTAAAAACTTCTTTTGTTTAGCCAGACATGGAAAATTGGCATGCATTTAAATATGTATTGTTAATATAGATAACACATATTTATATCACATGGTTTTATTTATATTTTGTTTTTAACTTATGACTCTTAATGGATAAATTTAATGTATTTTTTATGTAAACGACTTAGAGTTTTTGTTTCTTGTGGGTGGGGGGTCTTTTCTTTACAATTAGGCTGTATACAAAGCAAGGTTGTGGGAAACGGCAAAACCTGATGAAAAATTTGGATGGGGGAAATTCTGGAAATATCTGCCTGACCAACTGAAACCCACTTTTTCTGGTGCATAAAGCTCTATATAACTTGAGAACAGGATACCTGAAAGATCTCCTCATCCCTTACACACCCAATTCATCTCTGCAGGTGGAGCCTCCTAAAGATGCCATCTTATCAGTAGGTCATTTCCATGCAATATAGGAATCAGGCCTTTAGGACTGTGGTACCTATTGTGGATTTGCCAAGCATGCCTTCCTCTTAGCACATTTCTCCCTTGCATCCTGAGTTTGAGTGTCTTCAAAGCCCATGACACCTTTGGTAAAGGCTATTCTCCAATTGGAGCACTCACAGGCAAGTGTTTCCTAATTGCTGGTGTTTATACTACATTTTTAAAAATTTGCCTTGAGACAGTCTTTAAACCTCTTTTATTGACCACCAGCATTACACTTTCCATTTTTAAGTTCGGAATAGAGTAGTTGCTTTGGAAGACGATAATCAGGCATCCGCACAACATGACGAGTCCAACGAAGTTGATGTTGAAAAATCATTGCTTCAACACTGGTGATCTTTGCTTCTTCCAGTACACTGGCATTAGTTCGCCTGTTTTCCCAAGTGATGTGTAAAATTTTTTGGAGACACCTTTGATGGAATCTTTTGAGGAGCTGGAGATGGCGTTTACAAGTGGTCCATGTTTCACAAGCATACAGTAAGGTTGTTAGTACAATGGCTTTGTAAACAAGCATTTTGGTTTCCCTGTGAATGTCCCAGTCCTCAAACACTCTGCACTTCAATTGGGAGAAAGCCGCACTTGCCGAGCTTACTTGGCTACGAGTGATCGCCAAAGAAGAAAGAAGAAGACCTATCCTTTGCAATTCCCTCTCCTTAAATAACAGAGACAGCACTTGCCTGATGTCTTTTCGGTGCCTAGTGATAACCTTTCCTAACAATCCTTTTAAGCAGAGATATTTCTGAGTTTGCATCTGGATTGGAATTGTTTTGGGGGGGGGGGTTGTTGCTTGCATGTTTGCTGTCCTGGGCTGCTTTGGGAGAAAGGTCGGGACTGACATTTAACAAGCAAGCCAACTCCAGGTTTATGTTTCAGTGGGGTGACCAAGGATGTCTCTGGTCAAGGCGCCAGACCAACAAGAGGTGTTAGGCACCATCAGTGTAAGCTCCTGCTATGCTGAATGGCAGCAAGATGATCCCTAACCTCTCCCCTAGTCATAAATGTATCTGCAGCCACAAGGAGTCACCCAAGGGATACTCTGGGAAGGAACAGAAGTGGAGCCCTGCTTAATAATCACCACTGTGTTGGATGTGTTTCAGCAAGTCTCCTTGAGTGATGTCTGGAGCAACAGGGGATGTGGAAGGCAGCTGTAGTGTTGAAAGAAGGAGATGAAAAGCCAGATCCTTCAGTTTGAATATTAAGGCGGGGGGGAATGGGGCCCAGGGAATTGAATTGGCCACTCGACATGCGCTTCGCTGATCACTGACAATCTCCAGCTTGCTCTGGCTGTGATATGAAAATATATGGATGGTGAGTGAATCTTGATAATTCCCAACTCCCCTAATCAGATTATCTCATCATTGCAACGAGATCTGACAGGCTGAAGGTGGAACAGCAACCAACATACTTTCAGGAGGACTGTCTGGCAGGTCAGAATGGCGGGACGTTGAATGGACTTGGAAATTCAACACTGGCAGCAGCTTGCTGTGTGAAAGAGGCCACATCATTCTGTTTGGCCCCTGGGGCAGAATTGCACATTATAAGAAATAAAGGGCTATCGACGCAGCCACACCTTGTGTTTATAGTCTCTTCCCTCTCCATATGTTTCCCAAGAAGTGGAAAGCAGACGGGCAGCAGACTCAGGGCTCTGCCATAGGCCAGGGGATCAGGACCTTCTGGGAAGTTGCACTCCTCCTTGGTGTCCAATTAATAATAATAATAATAATAATAAATAAATAAATAAATAAATAAATAAATAATAATAATTTATTACTCATACCCCACCCATTTGGCTGGGTTTCCCCATCCACTCTGGGTGGCTCCCAATAGAATATTAAAAACACAACAAATATATCAAACATTAAAAACTTCCCTAAACAGGGCTGCCTTCAGATGTTTTCTAAAAGTCAGGTAGTTGTTTACAGGAGTACCTTGGGTTACAGACGCTTCAGGTTACAGATGCTTCAGGTTACAGACTCCACTGACCCAGAAATAGTACCTTGGGTTAAGAACTTTGCTTCAGGATGAGAACAAAAATCACGCAGCGGCAACGCAGCGGCAGCAGGAGGCCCCATTAGCTAAAGTGGTACCTCAGTTTAAGAACAGTTTCAGGTTAAGAACGGACCTCCAAAACGAATTAAGTTCTTAATCTGAGGTACCACTGTATTTCCTTGACATCTGATGGGAGGGCGTTCCACAGGGCAGGCGCCACTCCTGAGAAAAAAAGTCATGGCAAGAGAGAGACCCATCTAGCCTCATCCATTGGTGAGAAAGGGAGCGGCTGCAGGAAGTTTGATTCCCACCCTCTTAGTAATAGAAAGTACTCTCCAGCTGTTAGTTGCTCTAGGATTAAGGAGCAAAAAGAAACACACTCTGCTCCCAATCCAAAGCAGCATAAAAAGAATGGATACATATGGCACATAAGTTGTATTTGTATATGGCTGCAGTGAAACCTACACAGAGCAGGTTCTAAGATGACACTTGTCATGGATGCTTGAACAATCCACCAAATGCTGAAGTTGCTGTCATGGAAGATCAGTGAGCCCTAAACAATTCACACATGCAAAGAGTAGCATCAGGGAAGATGAATCCACACTTTACAGCTGAGCCCAAAGCTGCCAACATTCATAAATGGCAACCCTACAAAGACTAAGAACATTCTGCTTGATCAAGCCAAAGGCCCATCTTATTGGTAGGTGGAAATAAAGCACTGAGAGTACAAGTACACATTTTATTTCTACCACCACAGCTTTACCATTTGTTTAGGTTCAGAGATCCCAGGAATCTGGATACACCACCACATGGACCGAACCATAAAAGAGGGGTTGTGTTTCTCTGTTTTCTTCAGCTTGGACATCCCTTCTCTGCATGACTGGATCCCATGCAAAGTCAGTATGAGAACAATAACAAAGGAAATGCTTGTGTGTGTTCTAGCCTACTCACAAAATGTAAGCATTCAAACATGCCCAGTATGGCATTGGAACATCTCATGGAGAAGAAGACTGGTCATGGCAAGCACTGGGTATCCAGGTTCTGCCAATGGCGCCACTGTCATTAGACCCACCAGGATATTGTCGATGAAAGTCCCTGTTAGGATTTCCCATAGCTAGCCAGCACCCTACCCCATGCCAGGAGACCTCAGCCACATTTGCACCATACATTTAAATATACTATGATAACATTACTTCCGCAAAGAATTCTGGGAACTGTAATTTGAGCTACAATCCCAAGAGCGGTTTAGTGATCACAGGGAACTCTGGGAACTAGAGCTCTGGAAGGGGAAAGGGAATCTTTTAACAACTTTCAGGACCTTTAACAAACTGCAGCTCCCAGAATTACTGTATTTTTCGCTCTATAGGACACACTTTTTCCCCTTCAAAAATGAAGGGGAAATGTGTGTGCGTCCTATGGAGCAAAGACGCCATAGCCCCGCGACCCTCTCCCGGCTGGAGAGGTGACACGCGGCTTTGGCAGGAGCCTCTTTAGCTGCGCGCCACCTCTCCAGCCAGGAGAGCGTGCGCGGGGCTAAAGAAGCCCCCCGGGACCCTCTCCCGGCTGGAGAGGTAATGTGTGGCTATGGCAGGAGCCTGAAGGGGTGCTGCGCAGACAGGGGGAGTTTTTTTTCTTGTTCTCCCCCCTCTAAAACAAGGTACGTCCTATTGTCCTGTGCATCCTATGGTGCGAAAAATACGGTATTTGGAAGAAGCCATGACTGTTTAAAGCAGTATCATAGTGCTTTACATGCATGGTTTGAATGTGGCATTCTTCCAGGGCCAGTCCACCCATGAGGCATGGGTGGCAGGATCCACAGTGGCAGCAAATCCTGGTGTAGATTTTTATATCCTGCCCCCTTGTTCTTCATTCACCTCTTCTTCACTGGCAAGGAGGGGACACCATTTTGTTGCTTGCCTCAGGTGCCAAAATGTCTTAGGCTGGCCCTGTCCTTCTCTCAGGAAAAGAGGCTGGATTCCACCGAAGGCAAATTCAGTCTGAGGCCCAATCTCTTCATCTCATAGCAAAACTGCCCCTGGGTGACACCACTTTAAACCCCTAGAAGGGTAAGCATGGTTGATTGTATACTCCACTCTCCTCACACAGAGATACACACAAATAAGGCATAGTGTGCTAACAAAGCTAAATGTTAGAGAAGAGGTTTTTTTGGGACTAGCCATCTCTTTGAAATGTTAGGTTGAAATGTCATAGGCAGCATTCACACACACAAATCCCAGGCAGGACCATTCGGAAACGCAATCTCACACCAATACAATCCAGGAACAGTTTCACCATGTTTGCCCGTCAGCCCTCAAACATACGTTTAAGAGTTGAGCTAGAGGGTTAAGTGGTTTTCCACCCTCGTCTTGGTTTCTGTATTCTGAGGCTCATTTCATATTAACATATTGTGGCAGGTGTTCTGTATATATCAGGGGTGAAGAAGTTGTGAGGACTTCAGAAGCCATCAAATGATGACAGCTCACAGCAGCTGGAGGCAATTTCTCTTCTCTTTCTCTTTTGTAACAACTTTGAGGTGATGCACTTCACACTGCCCATGTAGCACTGACATGACTGCTGTTATTTCCAAGCTGATGCTCAGTAGACTAAGGTTGTGCACAGGCCTCAGATATGTGCCTTCTATCTATCATCTATCTATCTATCATCTGTCTATCTATCTATCTATATCTATCTATCTATCTATCTATCTATCTATCTATCTATCATCTATCTATCTATCTATCTATCTATCTATCTATCTATCTATCTATCATCTATCTATCTATCTATCATCTATCTATCTATCTATCTATCATCTATATCTATCTGTATCTATCATCTATTTATCATCTATCTATCTATCATCTATCTATCATCTATCATCTATCTATCTATCTATCTATCTATCTATCTATTTAGCATCTATCTATCTATCATCTATCATCTATCTATCTATCATCTATCATCATCTATCTATCATCTATCTATCTATCTATCTATCTATCTATCTATCTATCTATCTATCTATCTATCTAGCTATCTATCTATCTATCATCTATCTATATCTATCTATCTATCTATCTATCTATCTATCTATCTATCTATCTATCTATCATCTATCTATCTATCTATCTATCTATCTATCATCTATCATCTATCTATCTATCTATCTATCTATCTATCTATCTATCTATCATCTATCTATCTAATCATCTATCTATCTATCTATCTATCTATCTATATCTATCTATCATCTATCATCTATCTATCTATCTATCTATCTATCATCTATCATCTATCTATCTATCTATCATCTATCTATATCTATCTATCTATCTATCTATCTATCTATCTATCTATCATCTATCTATCATCTATCTCTATCATCTATCTATCTATCTATATCTATATCTATATCTATATCTATCTATCTATCTATCTATCTATCTATCTATCTATCTATCTAATCTATCATCTATCTATCATCTATCTATCATCTATCTATCTATCTATCTATCATCTATCTATCTATATCTATCATCTATCTATCATCTATCTAATAATTCCAGTTTGGGCAAAAAAAGCAACCATAGTCATGTTTAGCAGAGATCTTTGGGTGTCTTCATGTTCCCATTATATGCTGGTTTGTTGTTATTACTAAACGAAAAGAATGTTAGCCAGAATTCACTGACCATCTAAGAAGGGAAGCTATCAGTCAACAAGAGCAAAGCAATGACCGAGTGATGAAATGTGTCACATAAAGGGAGAACTAAGTGTCATAGCTCCCCAGTGCCCATTAACACAAAAATCATTTACTTTTTAAAACACGGACACAAGTGCACACTTATGCGGGCACACTAAATACAGTGATTCTGGGGAAATTCACAGTAGATATTGTTCAGCCTCCTTTAATGACTTGAGTATTCCGCCCTCCCCTTTTGACTTTGGTAAAGTTTCATTCATTCATTCATTTTTTTACACAGACACCAGCTGTGTGGAGTGAAACAACACTGTAATTAAAGATATCATTAAGCCAATGAGAGAGAGCACATCCGTTGCCCGGAAGCTTATCAAAAGTTAAAATTGCAAGCCATGCCTGATTCACAGAATAGGAGTCAAACACTTGGAAGTCCCAGCTGAAGTTATTATTACTGTAGCATTTACTTTGTTTATTGAACATGATCACTATACATATTGTTTTACAAAGTAGCATATAAGGAGCGGGGGGAAGGCAGGTTCCATTTTGAAGGTGAGGGAGGTAACTAGAGCTGAAACAAATGTTTGTGACTATTTGGATTTTCCAATTTCACCTTTCCAATTCTGAAAAGAAACTAGACGCGTCACCAAAGATCATATTTCCTGGCTGGGAAATACAAACCTCAGAGACTCGTATGCTTGCCTCGAATACAAGGCAATCATTACTGCTCCATAATTTTTTCTCTATGACTTCAGTTTCAATGTGCCCCAGGGGCTTTGATAATACACTGCAGAGAAGCAATCTTGGAGTGATCCTTTGAAGGCCTGCATTAAGTTTATTTTCGCGAAGCATTGTTTGATTGATGTGTACATGTAATGTACCACATTCATAGAGGGGAAAGAACCTTAATGTTACTTTACATGGAATCATTTCAAGATGGATTTCCCTGCAGTTTTGATATCGATATTGTCAGGGAACTGCCATCAGGGCCGGAGGGAGAGAGCGGGCTCCGGAGGGGTCCCAGAGAGCGTCCCAGGAAGGGGAGAGGCAGCCCATCTTCTGGGGAAGAGAATCAGCGTAGCACCAGTGGATAAGGGGGGCAGATGGGGGAATCGGTGATGCGGTCCCATAACTCCTTGCCAGGGACCAGCGGGGAGAGTAGGGGTCCTCCGCTGCCTACACCCTCCTTGCGCAGAAGGCTTCCGCGCAGGGAGAGTAGGAGGAGACTAGGCATCAAAGAGCTTCTTGGCTGGAAGAAGTTCAAGAAACGCCCACTGACGGATTCTGCCAGCGATTGAGACAGCCACGGGTGAGTGGCTGTCTGGACAGAAAAGGTTCACTCAGGCAACCCAGCCAGGTGTTGCACCGGTTTACGCACGAGCAACCCCTAGAACCATTACAGATATATACAACTATGTATGTGCACCAGTAAATGTGGAGAGGGAAAACAATTGAAATAGCTGAAAAAATGCAATTCTAGGTATGTCTACTCACAGGAACATAGGAAGCTGCTATGTATCAAGTCAAACCATTGGCCCATCAAGCTCAGTACTGTTGACAATGACTGGCAGGAGCTGTCCAGAGTTTCAGAATGGAAGGTCTCCCAGTCCTTCCTGGAGGTGATGGGGCTTGAACCCAGGACCTTCTGAATGCAAGGCAGATGCTCTGCCACTGAGCTACTGTTCTTCTCAGAGCCCCCCTGCATCAAATGAGGCTTCCACCCAGTGTATAGAGAATTGCCAGCTAAATGCTTCAGCACATTGTCTATGCATAGTACAGTGGTACCTCAGGTTACATACGCTTCAGGTTACATACTCCGCTAACCCAGAAATATTACCTCAAGTTAAGAACTTTGCTTCAGGATGAGAACAGAAATCGTGCTCTGGTGGCGCGGCGGCAGCAGGAGGCCCCATTAGCTTCAGGTTAAGAACAGTTTCAGGTTAAGAACGGACCTCCAGAATGAATTAAGTACTTAACCTGAGGTACCACTGTAGTCTGTACAAAAAAATTGTGTGTGTGTGTGTGTGTGTGTGTGACAAAGGCTGACACCAATGCATTTGTTCCACTTTGCAAACAGAGCCAGGTAGGTCAGTATTCCAAAATCGAGGGAGAAATTCAGATTTATTGTGTTCTTCATCTGATGCAGCAAAACAATACTTGCAATCTTATTTTAAGTACCATGTAAATTATTATTATCCAAACTTGATTTGTATTCCGCCCCCCCAAAAAAATATTATGTTTTCAATCTGCTGCTGGTATATTAGGATCAAAGGAGAAGAGGGGAGGGGGACTTTCTAACAAGAGAGGAATATGACCAAAAACGGTTTCTTCAAACTGTCACACTCTCATTTGAAGTTCCATTTGGTTCCGGCAGCTCACTCTGCCTCTGCATCTGTGTATCACTGTCTTTCCATCTGTTTATCTTCATCGCAGCTCTTTGTTTCACACTGTAAGCTAGGGATCTTGCAAAATGTTTGTTCCTTCCTGTCCTCCTTCCCTCTGGTTTGACTAAAATCTGATTTTTATTTTTTTTTTTTAAAAAAAAAAAACTCAGAAGCAAGGTTTTGATGTAAGTGGGTGTTTTTAACTGTTTCTTCGTGAAACTTTTGGGAAGAGTCCCTTGAAAGTGAAGGAAAGCAAGCAGTGTATCTCAGTAAGGATGGCAACAAGTGTGGGTGGGTGGGCTGACTAATGACCAAAATGGATAATTAAAAGTTTGAAATGAACGCTCCCAATTTAGATCAAATTTATTGTATATTCACTGTGTGCATGAATCCAACTGTGACTGTAGACATGGGCTTTGCAAGAGTTCTGAAGAACCTGGTGCTGTTGTTGTTTTAAGCAGAGCAACATAGGAATTTTAAAAAGAAGACTTAAATGAAACTTTTAACTTTTTTTTTAAAAAAAATGGAAATCCTCCTTTGCTGTGCTTTGCCAACAACAACAAAAACAGATTCCAGAGTTTTTCAATGCTTTGTAGGCAACATTCAAGACAGACTCACATTGTAAGGCCTATTGGTAAACATAAGCAAACTTAAAGTTTGAAACTGATTTCTTTTTTTAAAAAAAGTATAAGCAATAATACACATCAGTTGGCCACCTATTAGATTCTTTAAGGCCAAGAAATAGACAAACCTCAACTCCCTAGCCTTGCAAATGATTATGGAGGGAAAAGAATCTCTGTTACTATCGCTACAAAAAAACAACAACCTGGACCGACATTCAGTGGAAGGTAAAGGTGTGTGACCATTTTATGGACAGGGTCTCCTTCCAACAAGCCCTGTTGACAGGGGCCCTGATTCTGCATCTGAGCAAGTAGGAAACACAGGGTTCAGTGGGGCAGTGGTATAGCATGGGAGGGCATGGGGACGGTTGCCTCAGGCACAAAATGGTTAGGGGTGCCAAATTTCAACACCAGGTGCTGCCACAATACAGCTGTGTGTTTCCATTGCTGGAAAATGACTTCTCCATGAGAAGCAGAAAGTGACCTCTCCAGACAATGGAATGACTCTTCTTTTCTTATCACTGCAGCTACGATTCCCGGGTGACGTGGGCACTGTTGGACAGTTGAATGTGCATGCATTCTCCATCTGTTTTCCTCCCTTCCCTTCCCTCTCCATGAGGAAGGACGCTGGCAAACCATGCTATGCTACTGCAGTGGGGTCATCATGAATGGTCCTCCACAGGTTTTCACTCCCCCGGTGGTTTTCAGAAATCAGAGATACAGTGGTACCTCGGGTTACATATGCTTCAGGTTACATATGCTTCAGGTTACAGACTCTGCTAAACCAGAAATAGTGCTTCAGGTTAAGAACTTTGCTTCAGGATGAGAACAGAAATCGTGCTCTGGTGGCGCGGCAACAGCAGGAGGCCCCATTAGCTAAAGTGGTGCTTCAGGTTAAGAACAGTGTCAGGTTAAGTACGGACCTCTGGGACGAATTAAGTACTTAACCCGAGATACCACTGTATTCCTGAGCAGGGAAAAATATTTACCCTCAGTGACATAAAGCCAAGCCTAATTGGCTATGTAGCTTCCCATTTATTGCATAATCCCTGATTTGTTGGGCGTATCCATGTGACCAGTTCAGGACAGAGAAAGAACTCCCAGCTACAGTAACAGATGACACTAAATAGTTATATAACAGGGGGTATTATCTGCATGAAGCATTTTAGTGGGATAATTTTATCCCACTGAAAATTTCTATTTTGGATCTGAAATCAAAACTGAAGAACATTCTGCAGAGCCTTATGTTGTTACGGAATGAGTTTAACTATATGTGTTGGCTATGTATTAAAAAATTGTATTATTATTTTTAAGCAATGCTCTTAAAGAAGCAACAGATTTAATCATATTTAAGTGCTCAAACGCTGTGCTATAATTCACCTGGTCCTGCTTGCATGGAGATCAGAGCAAGCAATGAGAGTAGCATAGAGATTTGTCCATCTATTACAATCCCATTGAACAAAAAGAAACAACGTAAGTTGGCAAATGAAGACACGTTGGCCTTGCTACGTTGGTTATAAAGCAGCTTTCTATGTTCCTTAGTGGCAGAGCATATGATTTTCATGTAGAAGGTCCCAGATTGAATCCCCAGTATCCCCAGGTACGGCTAGGAGGAAACCTTTTGAACCCCCAGATACCTGCTAGTCAGTGTAGACAACACTGAACTAGATGAACCCAATAGTCTGACTCAGTGAAGGACAGCCCCCTATGTCCTATTTAAAACACCCAACTGATGGAACTTCCTGAACCTCCTTTGGTATTTCAGAGGAACATAAAGACATAGGAAGCTGCCTGTTTCTGAGCCAGAACATGCTATGATAGCCATTCAGTAACAAAGCCTTCACCATCAAAATTCCAATATTTCACTGTATGCAGAGGGACTCATTCTTTTAAGAAATTCATCAACAATCAAACCACTTTTCATTGTCAATGGGTTCAGACCATTTCCTTCTTTCCCCCGTGTTTCTTGTGTTTGTTGGCATAATCCCCGACTGAGCTCCTCAATCTAGTTTTTTATTTTAGAATTCCTCTAAGCTTCTTGGTGCACGCAGAACTATTAATTAATCCTATTATAAAAGAGACAACTGCAGAGATGCTACTGTTTCGCACCTCTCGTTATGAATGGAGGATGAGCATTGCTTTTTAATGAAGGAGCAAAAGGACCTCCTCTCCTCCGAGAGCACACACAGAATCTCTCATGCAAATCAACTCATGTGACCTTGAGTTCTTGGAAGAAAAGACTGGGTTATTTTTACAGGAAAAAAGAATTGCTTTTCTGCTTCACCAGGTTCATTTTCACTTAGGCAATTGGTCATGAGAACATACAGACAGCCTGTTGGATCAGGCCAGTGGCTCATCTAGTCCAACATCCTGTTCTCACAGTGGTGAACCAGATGCATGTGTGAAACATGCAAGCAGGAGCTGTGCAAAACAAGACCCCCCTCTTGTGATTTCCAGCAACTGGTAGTCAGAAGCATTGCTGCCTCCAACCATGGAGGCAGAGCACAGTCATCATGCCTAGTAGCTATTGATAGCCTTCTCCTCCACAAATTTGTCCAATCCCCCTTTAAATCCATCCAAGGATGGCCCTCATTGCTTCCTGTGGGAGTAAGTTCCATAGTTGAAGTGCAGTCTGGTACTCAAGCTGTTTTGTCTTATGACCTTTGGGGGTGACCCATATTTAAGTCCTAGAGCAACTGCTTCAGGTGCAGAAGGTCGCACTTCCAACATCCCCAACTAGGTCTCCTCTTCGAAACTTTGGAGATCAACTTCCAGTCGATGTAAAGAATCCTGAACTAGATAACCCAACCGTTTGACTCAATATAAGGCAGCTTCCTATTCCTATTCCAAAGGGTGCACCATGTGGTGTATATTTGCACATCAGTTATTATTTCCTGTGGCCGGGGCTCCAAACTTACATCGAGCTGGCTCTAAGATTGCACAAGGTAGGTTGGGGTAGTTGGACAATCCATCAGACCCCGACATGTTCACCTAAACCAATTCAAACATGTAATGGGTAAAAAAAGGTAGAGGTAAAGAACCCCTGACAGTTAAGTCCAGTCACAGTCGACTTTGGGGTTGCGGCACTCATCTTGCTTTATAGGCCGAGGGAGCTGGCATCTGTCCGCATGTGGCCTGTGTCATGTGGCCAGTCTGACTGTCTGGGTCATGTGGCCAGCATGACTAAGCCGCTTCTGGTGCATCGGAACACTGAAACCAGAGCAGTGCACAGAAACGCCACTTACCTTCCCGCCGGAGTGGTACCTATTTATCTACTTGCACTTTTTGGCGTGCTTTCGAACTGGTTGGCAGGCGCTGGGACTGAGCAACGGGAGCTCACCCCATTGCAGGGATTCGAATCGCCAACCTTCTGATCAGCAAGCCCAAGAGGCTCAGTGGTTTAGACCACGACACCACTGTAGTATCATGGAAAGTGAGCCTCTGCTATATGGACCAGCCAGATCTCTAACAAATGGCAACCCTATAAGAGAACGTGTCCCATTTGTCCAGCCTTCACATTATGATGCCCTGATGAGTTTCACAAGTACTGCACTAAGGAGTGGAAGCTGGCACCCTCTGGACTGCATGTGTGTAAGAAAGAGGGCAGGTGCTGGCTTGTTGACAGCTTATTGAGGTTGGTGGGGCTGTGCCCTAATGGACTAGGCTCCTGTGTCTATGGGATGCTTCCTTTCTGCCTCTGCCCTGTCATCGACGCTGTCTCTCTCGCCACTCATGCCAGTTGCAATCACTGAGGGTTCTTCCCTTCCGAGCTATACAATTATGTCTAATCTAATATGCTTCGTGCGAGACTGAAGAGCTACAGCCAGCTACAGCCAGCCACACTAACCCGCTCAGGTCAATGCTTGTTTCCCTCGATTGCTGCTCAGAGTGGATGTGATGAGTGGAAAGATTGATGCCGTTGTGAGCACAGTTCAGGTGCTGTGCTGTTTGTTCTCCCAGAGCCCATTAAAGGGGAAGATTTAGGGGCAGCCATGATTATTGGGATGACTGGAGAGTTAATTCTACACACAGGGCAATTAGTAGAGGAGACATGGTTGTAATATGGATTCCCTCACTCAGCCTGAGCTGCCAAATACCATGGACATTGAACGCAAATGAGTCCCGCTTGGGATAAGGGGAGGGCCATAGCTCAGTGGGAGAGCATCTCCTTTGCTTGCAAAAAGTCCTAGTTTTGATCCCTGGAATCTTCAGGTAGGGACGGAAAGGACCCTTTCTGAAATCATGGAGAAGCAGCGCCACTCAGTGCAGACCATACTGAGCTGGATGGATCAATCTTCTGACTCAGGCCAGATTCACACCATACATTTAAACTGCTGTGCTGCCACTATAAACAGTTATGGCTCCCAGAGGACTACAGTTCCCAGAGTTCCATTGGAAGAGAGATTGGGTTAAACCCAGGGCTTTTTCTCAGCCAGAACTCACCGGTACTCATTTCTGGCACTGCTCAGGTGGGTGCCATTGCCATTCTAAGAGAACAAGGGAGGTGTTCACGATGAGTACCCGCATCTCTTTTTCTAGAAAAATAGCACTGGTTAAAACACTTTGAGAACTGTAGCTCTGGGAGGTGGATAGAAGGTCTCATATCTCTCAGCACCTTTAGTAATTTAAATGCATGGTGTGAGTGTGGGCTTATTTATTTTATTTCTTTCACAAACCTTAGACACTGGTTGGTGTGAATGAGGCCTCTGTATAAGTCAGGTTCCTTCTTCCAGTGTTCTGGTCTCCATATAAAGGTAAAAAGAAAAGAAAAAGGCAAAGGTATAGGACCTCTGGATGGTTGTCCAGTCAAAAGTGACTATGGGGTTGCGGCACTCATCTCGCTTTCAGGCCGAGAGAGCTGGCGTTTGTCCACAGACAGCTTTCTGGGTCATGTGGCCAGCATGACTGAACCGCTTCTGGTGCAATCGGACACTGTGATGGAAGCCAGAGTGCACGGAAACGCCGTTTACCTTCCTGCTGCAGCGGTACCTATTTATCTACTTGTGTCGGTATGCTTTCAAACTGCTAGGTTGGCAGAAGCTGGGACAGCGCACTGGGAGATCACCCCATCATGGGGATTCGAACTGCTGACTTTCCGATCAGCAAGTCCAAGAGGCTTAGTGGTTTAGACCACAGCGTCTCCCGCATCCCAAGTAGGTCTCCATGTAGGGTAGGGAGTGTCCCTGTCTGAGAAGCAGGAGGGACACAGCCAGTTAGTGCAAGCAATACTGTGCTATATAGACCAATAGTATGACAGCATAAGGCAGCTTCCTCTGTTCTTTATGGGCCAGTGACCTTCTTGTACCCTTTCTGTTCTTTTCTCTTTTTTTGCGTCTTCTTATATGCCCACCAAGTGAGTTTGTCCAAGGGCTATAAACCATGTTGGGGAGCTGGGGGTGGGTATGCTGTCTCTCTCAGAGATATTGCAGCTCCCTCCTTGCCTAAATTTTCTGGTTTAATTTAAGGGGGGGTGTTGAGTCTCTGAGGATGCATTCTTCTGAGGGTGAATACAAATATGTACAAAGGCACAGATGAATGAAAATAACATTCAGGATGCATTATTTTAGGGGAAATGGTTTGCAAAATGTGGCTATTAGGCAATTCTGCATACAAAACTGTGTATAGTAGAAGAAAAGTGCATTAACGTTTTTGTGAGGACTTATATAAAATAAATCACAAACTGATGCAGACATGCAGAGAACTGAATATAAGGCTGCAGAAATAAGAAAGGGGGGGAAAGGGGAAACTGACTTGTCTGTCAACCCAGAGCGGGAATATGAAACTCATCTCACAAACAGTATCCAATAATGGTAGGTTGGGGAAGGATTGTGGCGCTTACCTGACCTCCCATCACTGATGTTTCTTCAATTTATCAGTAGAAATGAATGTACTGCTGTAGAAAGTAGACACAGAGAGAAACTGAAACTGCAATATTTGTCTCATCTCAGGAATGGTACCATTTGCCCACAGAGATGCTTGTATCCAGTAGAGTTGTGCAATGCTGTATTTCTGAAACTTGGGTGCCCAGCAGTTGTTGGACTACAACTCCCATCATCCCTAGTTAGCAGGATGAGTGGTCGGGGTGATGGGAGTTGTAGTCCAACAATGGTTGGGGACCCTAGTTTGAGGGAAAACTCCAGTAGTAGCTGGCAGGGTAGAGTGATGGCATTTACCTGATCTCCCATTAACAGTGTCGCTGCAACTTACCAGAAGGGAGAGGGGTGAGGTGACAGGGAGGTCAGTCTATGTTTGCACTGCACCAATTTCCCACCATCTCACCCCTCCACCTCTCCTTCCAGCAATAGCAGTGGTGGGAGGTCTGGTTAGTGTCGCTGCTCCTCCTTGCTGTTTCTCCCCACTGCCCGCTCCTGCCTGTCTCTATATAGGAGGCATTCACTGCAGGATGAGAAGTCTCTGTCTGCCTCTCCCACCTGCCAAAGAAGTTTCTGGTTGCTGCTGAAACAGAATAGGAAATTCTGAGGCCATATAAGCACCAGATTCCCAGGAGGGCGAGTTGAGGGGATACATAAAGGATGAACGAAAGTGCCCTCTGCCCTTTATTGAGCTCTTACATATATTTTTGGTAGGTGCCTGTTAATTAAGACAGAAGGCAGCAAAAACTATCTTCTCAGAGGTTCATAAGAGCAATCTGGGGAACGGCATTAATAAAACCCACCATCAGAAACTGGTTTCTAAGCAACCAGATATCTCTGCTGCATATTAACCCTGTTTGGGAACACTTAGTCAAGAGAATTCTTTTAGTGTGGATCCAGACAGCCATTTCCCCAGCACCTTGAGATAACTTTTCTTGTTGTTACTAGTTGAGGTTACTCAGGAACAAAGCAAACTACCGTCACTGGGGTCATGACTCTGGTCCAAAAGGGATGTGGGTGGCGCTGTGGTCTAAACCACTAAGCCTCTTGGGCTTGCCAATCAGAAGGTCAGTGGTTCAAATCTGTGCAATGGGGTGAGCTCCCATTGCCTGTCCCAGCTTCTGCCAACCTAGCAACTTGAAAGCACACCAGTGCAAGTAGATCAATCGGTACCGCTGTGGCGGGAAGGTAAACGGCATTTCTGTGCACTCTGGTTTCCATCACGGTGTGCCATTGTGCCAAAAGAGGTTTAGTTATGCTGGTCACATGACCCAGAAAGCTGTCTGTGGACAAACACTGGCGCCTTCGGCATGAAAAGCAAGATGAGTGCTGCACCCCATAGTTTCCTTTGACTGTGCTTAACTGTACAGGGGTCATTTACCTATTTACCTTTTACCTCTGGTCCATCTAGCTCATTTCTGCCTACACTGACCTGCAGCAACTCTTCAGATGCAAGGGATTGGATTTGGAAACTCCTTCATGCATGGCAGACATTTTTCCACTGAGCTATGATGTTCTACCTCTAAAGTGGACAGCTAGGTTTTTGCACTTAACCATGGAAGGCTAAAGTCCTCTCCTTAGAGCTGGTTCCATGTGTGTGTGAAGGGAAGCACATGGGAAGGATGTTCTCAGTAGTGGGTGTGGGTGGGTGTTTGGGGGAATGGGAGCACATGGGAAGTATGTTCTCAGTATACTCTTTCCCTAAGTGTGTCCCTCCCATCATCATCACCATCAGTGTTGCTTCTGCCCATCATTGCCCAATCCAAACACTGTCCCAGAGGGCTTGTACAAGGTTCATACTCTCCTTTCTTGCTCCGTACACTGCTTGGTCACTTAAAGGGATGTCAGAGAATTTTGATCCAGGCTGGATTATTGTAACATTAATGTTATTAACGCATTTATATTCCACCTGTCACCCAAGGAGCTTGAGGAATCATACATGGGTCTCCTTCTCCCCAAATGGCCCCATGGAGCATATTAGGCTGAGAGATTGGGACTGGTCCAAGATTGCCCAGTCATGAATGGCTGAGTGAGGAGTTTGAACTTTGGTCTAGATCAGTGTTTCCCAACCTTGGGCCTCCAGCTGTTTTTGAACTACAATTCCCATCATCCCTGACCACTGGTCTTGCTAGCTAGGGATGATGGGAGTTGTAGGCCAAAAACATCTGGAGGCACAAGGTTGGGAAACACTGGTCTAGATGAACACTCCAACTACCACAGCATGCTGCAAACCCCTCCTCGTTAGTCCCATTCAGCTAGTTCTTGGAATGGTCCGTAGACCTACAGATTAGTCTGCAGATGTGCTAAGTGTTTTGAGGGCTGGTTCAACCACTGTACTTAACAAGGTAAACTGAAGACTTGCCCCTCTCTTGTTTTAATGGAGAAAGAGCAGCTTCACATAAAATAAATAAAACAAATAAATCCAAAGATCCATGGTGCATACAAAAGGTTGGCTGCTCCCATGTTGTACTGATGGGAGCAGCCTTTTTTATGTACCATGCCCCTTTGTACATACAGTTACACAGGGAATGGCGTGCAGTCGCTTCAACCACCTTTTAAAAAGGTCTTTACCCTGCATGGCAAAGGTGCTGTGCTTTGAAGCCGCTTGAAGCTTGTTAAAACAAAAAGTCAATAAAAAAGAAAGAGGGAGCCCTCGGATCTCCCCGTTTGTGTGATTCGGTTGCAGCCAAGTCTGGTCCTACTGAGAGCAGACCCACTGAATATATTGGAAATGACTAAGTTAAATTCATTAATTTCAGTTCCAATGACTAGCTTTGGATACAACCCTGGCCAAATGCAATAGCTGCGAAGTGTGCTTAGAATTTTCCCAGAAGTATTATAAGAAAGCCATAGAGAAAGTAGATGGGATGTTATTTAAGACATCCACATGTGGCACCACAATGGGACAGATTGGTACAAATTTGCCCATCCATGGGCACTCAAAGAGGGCAGGTAAAGGTGAGCATTGGAAGATTCAGGCCATTTAAATAAATAAATAAATAAATAATTTTATTTATACCCCGCCCTCCCCAGCTAAGACCAGGCTCAGGGCGGCTGACACTAGGTATAAAAACAATTGATTGAAATACAACTTAAAAACAAGATTAAAATACGACATTAAAATGTTAAAATACAGCCTCATTTCAGTAGGAACTCAAATCAAAAACTTTTGGGGGGATGAAAACATCAAGTCTTCACTTTTCTGGTCCTACATGGACCAGAAAAAAGCCAGGGAAGTCCCCAAATAGGAGTTCCATCACAGAATGAGAACAGAAAAAGGAAAGAAGGGGAGGGGATCAAGTTGATTCCAAGCCAAAGGCCAGGTGGAACAACTCTGTCTTACAGGCCCTGCGGAAAGAAATCCGATCCTGCAGGGTCCTGGTCTCACATGCTGCATAGTTAAATTATAGAATTCATAGAGTTCCATAGAGATGGAAATAGGAGTGGAAATTGCTGGTGTTTGCTTATTTGTCCCATATCTGCAGCAGAAATCAATCCGGCAAACACGATCGGTGTTTGCTATTGCTTTTTGTGCACAAGCAATATGTGATTGATTGCATCTCCCAAGCAATTTGCATTGTGTCTCGTTTGCACAGAACTGAATGAGGTGAAATAATGCAATGACGACGCAATTTATGTAAAACAACTACGCAAATTACATAAATTATGGGCAGTGAGACAAATAATGTAGGTTTTTGGTGGAAGATGAACCGCAGGGGAATGCAAGCAGCGCTGTATGCAAAAAACACAGGGTGGAATGGAAACGGATGCCTACTTACATTGCTACACAGAGACTTAATGATTTTAGTACTCCTGCTCTCTCTTTTACAACTCATCATGTGACACAAGAGTTTAAAGTTATTTCTTGTGGTATCCTAGTTTGCCCCAGCACCCAGCTTGGGAATTACTTTGTGAGTAGCCCCTAGGTCACCGTGACCTTCCCAGTGATGTTCTGAGTGATTCCATATATGAAAGATGCCAGGGAAAGATAAATGTTATTGCATTTCCACCTCTGCTATCGCCGATCCTCTGCCAGGGGTTGTAATAAACACATCTGAATTATTCACTGTACGCTGTCGAGGTGTTTTAACAATGCATATGACAAAGGGAGGGAAATGAGGGATGTCTCTGTTTCACACAGATGAGCTCAATGTACCGTAACACTGATGATTACCCAGGACCATTTGTAATTACTCATGATAAAGATCTTCACTCAATGGCAGAAATGTACTAGCAGGGAGAAGAAGGGAGTCCACAATCTCCACTGGCAGGAAGCAATGTGGAGAGAAACAGGGGACTGCAAATATGTGTGGCACATTGACCACCCCTTTCTTCCTTTTCAGGGTGTTTGTTCACTCAATCAGAAAGATCTGAGATTTGTCAGCACAGGAATATTATAAATCATCAGCTCTTGTCCAGGCTGTGAGAGATTTGGAGCCTCTGTGTTGTAAATCTGAGAGCCTACACAAAGCAATAGCTTGAAATGTGTGGACTTTCTACCAATCGTATCAGAATTAATTTGACAGCTTAGGTTCTTCTGCTTACAAGCCTGATTCCTATTAGTTTTCACTTCAATCTATTTTATTTGATCTTCTCCACTTATTTATGGTACTGTAGTGTTTTTTTCTGGCTTTTTGGGTTGTTGCTTGTCCCTGTTGTTTATTTTGTTTGTTTACGTTTTGTTCCAGAACCCCCCCCCCGGTTTTTATTTTATTTTTTAGGATGGCAATGTCTGTGTGCAGAAAGAAGAATGAAATGAACAAACAAACAGATTTGCAAGAGTTGTAGATTCTCTGTCTCATAATATTAGAACACAGATGAGGAAGCTTTTTCAAGGCGGCTTGCCAGTGGAGGGCAGGGTCTGAAGCAAAAGTGGGTGGACCAATGTTTACCTTTTTACACTAGGGTAGTGTCACGGCCACCCAGGACGGGTCCCAGCTCACCAGAGACCTCACTCCGTTGCAGTTTATTTACAGGAAAAGTTTATTGAAGATTTCTGCTTCTCGTACAGTTCAGCATTGTGGCCGTACGTCTGTCACGTTAGACCGCTGAAGTCCCCTCTGACTCCTCCCCTCTTCCACACCAACTTAATAGCCTGGCTCTAGACCACCTCTTCCTCTCCTTTCTTTTCCGCAGGGTCTTCCTGCCCCCCTGGGTTCCCTCTCTCCGTGACTCGCCTGAGGCTGAATCCTCTGCCGCCTCTTCCCCCCTCCTTCTGGCTTTAGGGCCGGGCTCCTCCCCTGAGCTCTCTCCACTTCCGCGCGCCTCTACGTTTGAACTTGGCGCGCGTACGTTGCTGCTGACCTTTCTTTCGACCGCTACACCACCCCTTGTTCTGCTCTCCACCCTTTCCGGCTGAACACCTTGCTCCAACCCCCTTTCTCTGTTCTCTCCTAATCCTGCTCCCTCCGAGAGGCTGACGACTCCACCCCCTTTTCTCCGTTCCGGCTGAGACGCCTCTTGCTGCGTCTGTCTTCCACTGGGCTCCTCTCCGCTTCTCCCTTCTCCTCCCTTTTGCTTGATTAAGGTAACCCCCTTTTGAGAATCCTCTGACTCGCTGCTCAGACTCGTGGATTCCCTCAGAATTCCGTCATCTTCTTCCTCATCCTTCTGCCCCTCCTCCCACTCGCTCTCCGTCTCCTCTGTCATCTCCTCCTCTCTCCCAGAAACCCTGACATCCATCCCCCCCTCGAAGCCCCCCCTTCCCCCCTCCCGCTCGCCGGGTGCAGGTTGAGGAAAACGTGGTTCTTCCGGGGTCGGTTCAGGATACAAGTTGTCCACTTCAACGTTCTCCTCTGTCATCTCCGTATATGTGTGTTCGAACTCGGGTTCCCCACCCACAGACCTCACAGTCTCTTCCTCCATCACTGCTTCTCCTGGCGCTGCCTGCCAAGGACCTACCATCCATCTCTGACTCCATGCCTCCCTTGGCTGATCCACCCACCAACAAGGGCCTGTCTCCTCCCCCCCCAGTCTCGGATCCCTGGCCGGGCTTGTTTCGGGCGTATGGCCCTCGGGTGAGGAGAAACCCTCGAACGTGCTGTCTGACAAAGTGGGCGTGAAAAGCCAATCATCAAAATACTCCTCGGGCATGGGCTTGTGCGGAAAAAGTGCATGGAACTCCTCCTTCAACAGGGGTTCGTCCAACGCGTAACCCGGCACCCAGCTATTGGCAGAGGCCGGAGTGCCTTCCCTGGCTAGAAAATATTCAACTCCCTCCTCCCCCCATCTCGAGTCCAGTATCTCTGTGACCTCGTTAAGAGGTTCTGGTCTTGGCGATTCCCCCCCCTCAGGCGCCCTCCTACGTGGCTCTGGGAGTGCTCCTGACTCTTGAAACCTGTGTGGGGTTTTGTAGGGAGTGAGCACCGACCTATGAAAGACCGGGTGCACCCTGGAACCCTCCGGAAGGGCTAGACGAAAAGCCACCGGATTGATCTTAGCCTCAACTTGATATGGCCCTAGCTGCCTGTGTCCTAACTTCTTCTTGGCCAATGACCTGGCCGGCATCGCGTGGGCTGCTAACCACACCCAGTCCCCAATCTGGATGTCCTCTCCCGCCCTCCTGTGCTTATCGGCCTGCACCTTATACGCCTGTTTTGCCAGCTCCAAATGTCTCCGCAGCTCCTCGTGCACCTCTTGCAACTCCGCTGCAAACTGGTCGGCATCTTGAGGCCCCCCCCTCCTGGTGCCGCAAATCTCGGGAAGGTTCTGGGATGACGGCCATTGTTCGCGAAGAAAGGCGTCACCCCGGTGGATGCGTGTTTCGTGTTGTTGTAGGCGAATTCAGCCATCGGCAGATAGTCCACCCACGCCGCAGGTCGCTGGTTGGCGTAGCACCGCAGGTACTGCTGCATGATCGCGTTGACCCTCTCCGCTTGACCGTTGGTTTGTGGATGTCTCGCCGATGTCAGGTTGATTTTGACGTGCAAGATGCCCAGAAGCTTTCGCCAGAAAGTGGAAACAAACTGGCGCCCCCTGTCGGACAAGACGGACTGCGGAAGTCCATGCACTCTGAAGACGTGATCGATGAAGAGCTTTGCGGTCTGTTCTGCCGTCGCCACCTTGGCACAAGGGATGAAATGCGCCATCTTGGTGAACAAGTCCACCACCACTAACACCGCCGTCTTACCTCTGGAGCTGGGCAGGTCCGTAACAAAGTCCAACGCTACCCTCTCCCACGGTTGCTGCGGTGTCTCCAGCGGTTCTAGCAATCCCGCCTGCTTCTGGTGCACTGGTTTGGACCTCTGGCAGATATCACACCTGGCGACGTAGTCCGCCACCTCTCCTCTCATCTGGGGCCACCAAAAGTCTCTAGCCACCAACTCCATCGTCTTCTCTTTGCCGAAATGGCCTGCACTAGGGGCGTCATGCAATTGTTGCAGAACCTTGGCTCGAAGATCGTCGGTGGGCACGTAAAGGGCACCCTTACGAGTCAAAAGTCCATCTTGCAATTGGAACTCATCGTTGTCTCGCGACCCTCCGCGTAGCTCCTCCATCTTGGACTGTGCAAACTGATCCCTTTGCAACGCGCGTCGCACCGCGTCCAGGTCGACTGCGATGGTAGCGCACGTCCACGCCTGCGGTGCGAAAATGTGCTTTGCTGCGATTGGAGCTGCTTCCTCCAAGTATTGCGGCTTTCGGGACAGCGCGTCTGCAATAACATTGGAGTCTCCTGGGATGTATTCTATTTTGAAGTCGAAATCCGCAAAGAACTCCGCCCAGCGCATGTGTCGCTGGGTCTGTAACTTAGCCGTCCGCCAATACTCTAAGTTCTTGTGATCCGTGCGGACTTGCACCGTGTGCTTGGCTCCTATTAAGAAGTGTCGCCATGCTTTGAAAGCTGCATGAATGGCCAACAACTCCCTGTCCCATATGGTATAATTGCGCTCCGTCTTGCTGAGCTTCCGGGAGTAGAACGCACCCGGTCTCCAGTTGCCTTGCGAATCCTCTTGCAAAAGAACGGCCCCAACCGCTCTGTCTGACGCATCGGTCTCTACCCGCATGGGTCTGCCGGGATTCACGTGGAGCAGCTGCTCTTCGGAGGCGAAAAGACCTTTAAGCGTCCGGAAGGACCGCTCCGCTTGTTCGGTCCAGACGAACTTCTTCTTCTTGGAACTGAGGGTGTCAGTGATAGCCGCCGTCGCGTTCGCAAAACCTTTAATAAACTTGCGGTAAAAATTGGCAAAGCCGATGAACCTCTGGACCTCTTTCCGATTTCGAGGGCTTTTCCAGTCCAACAGCGCTTGAACCTTAGCCCTGTCCATGGCCAGTCCCTCGTCGGACAACTTGTAGCCAAGGAAATCAACCTCTCTGACATCAAACTGGCATTTTTCCAACTTGGCGTACAGCCTGTGGTCCTTCAGCCTCTGCAGGACCTCCCTCACGTCCTTATCGTGATCCTCCGACGATTCCGAGAAAATCAGGATATCGTCGAGAAAGCAGACACACTTCTTGTAGAGGAGACCTGCTAGCACGTGGTGCATAAATGCTTGAAAAACGTGGCTGCCATTTTGGAGACCGAAAGGCATGACTCTGTATTCGTATGTGCCCAGAGGGGTGAACATGGCGGTCTTCCACTCATCTCCTTTCCGGATGCGGATGAGATTGTAAGCTCCACGTAGGTCCAGCTTGGTGAAAATCTTGCCCCTCCTGACGGTCGCTAAAAGGTCGTCAATCTTGGGCATGGGGAAAGCTTTGGGCTTAGTCAAGCTGTTTATGAACCTGTAATCCACTATAAGCCTTTTTTGGGGCGTGTTTTTCTTCTTCACAAAGAACACAGGGCTGCCACCCGCTGCTTTAGATTCCTGGATGAAACCTCGCTTGAGGTTATGGTCTATGAACTCCCGAAGCTCTTGCATCTCGTCTTCCGACATGGAGTACAGCTTGGCAGCAGGCAGTTGCGCCCCTGGCACTAAATCAATCGCGCAGTCGTAAGGTCTGTGAGGCGGCAACTCGTCAGCTTCCTTCTCACAGAAAACCTCCAAGAAGTCCTGGTACTTGTGAGGCACTGTTTGCACCATACCCAGATGCAACTGCTGCTCGGCTTCTCCTCCCTGATCGGTCTGAAAGCAATGCTGAGCACAATACGATGAACAAAAGGTGATCTGCCGCTGGTACCACGCAACCGCGGGACTGTGCCTCTCCAGCCAACTCATGCCTAACACGATGGGTGTGTCCGATAAGTGGGTGACATTGAAACTAATAAGTTCTCGATGGTTGCCAATCTGCATCATCATGGGAGGGGTTTGCTGCACCACTTGCCCCCCCAGCAACTTCCTGCCGTCTACCGTGACCACGTTTAGAGGCGTCGTTGCAGGCAGGAGCGCCATGTTGTGCTGCTTAACGAACTGCAGTCCCACGAAGTCGGCGTTGCTTCCCGAATCGATCGTTATTGGAACCTCGAGGAGTCTCCCATCAGGCAACTGGAGTGTTGCTGTGAGCAGAACTGCCGGTCTGGGAGGCAAAGGGTCCACGCTCTGCAGTGATGCTGGGGGCTTGTCTACAGATCCGCCTGGCTGAGCCCCAGTAGCTCTGCTTCCAGCCAGGCACTGTCGTTTCCCTGAAGCTGCTCCCCTGGTTGCACCTCTGCTGTTACAGTTGCCAGTGCTGCAGTGTGCTTCTGGAGCCTCTGGGGGCACTCTTTCGCCATATGGTGCGCACTGTCACAGATGTAACACTTCCTGGTTCCTCTAGGAGGCTTCGCTTTGGCTGCACCAGGGACAGGGCTCTGGGATGGCTTCTGAGCCCTAGCACCACCAATCTCCATTGGCTCCTCGCTGTCCTTCCCCATTGGCGAGGGGTGCGCACGGCTGAAATCCCTGTGCACAAAAGGGAGAGTCCTCGCTTGCGCACGCGCTTGGGACCCGTCCTCCTCGTGCCACGGACGTCCCTCATGTCGAATTCCAATAGCTAAAGCCCGTTGCACCACGTCTTCTAGGGTCTGGGGTCTGTCCCCCCTAGCGATCTCATCCTTGATGGGGGGGCTCAATCCCTCCCAAAAAAGATCTCTGACCGGCTTACTGTCCTTTGGCCAATCTAAGGCGGTGAGCAATGCAAAAAATTTAGAGTGGTATTGGCGCACAGTCGCTTTCCCCTGCCTCAGCCCGTGCATTTGACGGCGCGCAATGTCCACATCCACAGAGGATTGAAAACAAGAATCCATCGCTTTGATGAACGCAGTTGAATTGCGACGGGCCGGTCCATCTTCGCGCCACAGATTGCGTAGCCAAGCCCTGGCCTCCCCATGCAGGTGCGAAACAATGAACCCCACTTTCTCCTCCTCATCTTTAAAATCGTGACGGAGTAAATGCAGTGCATATACGACGTCCGCTCTGAAATTGGGATAGTCTTGCAAGTTGCCATTAAAATGCAGAACCAGGGCACCCCTCCTCCGTCCAAGCGCAATGCCCTCCGCTCTGGAACCTGGGGCCCCCGCCCTGTCCGCGTGTTCCCACCTTGCCTGCAAATCCTGGCACGTCTTCTCCAAGTCGTCATTCTTCTTCTGCGAAGCAATGACTGCCGATGTGAGAGCGGTAACCTGATCCCGCAGTGCAACCAGCTGCTCCTCAGCGCTCATGGCTGCTCCCGTTCGTGAGCTTCGCAAAAAAAATTTTTTGCTTTCTGAGAGGGGACTTACTGTCACGGCCACCCAGGACGGGTCCCAGCTCACCAGAGACCTCACTCCGTTGCAGTTTATTTACAGGAAAAGTTTATTGAAGATTTCTGCTTCTCGTACAGTTCAGCATTGTGGCCGTACGTCTGTCACGTTAGACCGCTGAAGTCCCCTCTGACTCCTCCCCTCTTCCACACCAACTTAATAGCCTGGCTCTAGACCACCTCTTCCTCTCCTTTCTTTTCCGCAGGGTCTTCCTGCCCCCCTGGGTTCCCTCTCTCCGTGACTCGCCTGAGGCTGAATCCTCTGCCGCCTCTTCCCCCCTCCTTCTGGCTTTAGGGCCGGGCTCCTCCCCTGAGCTCTCTCCACTTCCGCGCGCCTCTACGTTTGAACTTGGCGCGCGTACGTTGCTGCTGACCTTTCTTTCGACCGCTACACCACCCCTTGTTCTGCTCTCCACCCTTTCCGGCTGAACACCTTGCTCCAACCCCCTTTCTCTGTTCTCTCCTAATCCTGCTCCCTCCGAGAGGCTGACGACTCCACCCCCTTTTCTCCGTTCCGGCTGAGACGCCTCTTGCTGCGTCTGTCTTCCACTGGGCTCCTCTCCGCTTCTCCCTTCTCCTCCCTTTTGCTTGATTAAGGTAACCCCCTTTTGAGAATCCTCTGACTCGCTGCTCAGACTCGTGGATTCCCTCAGAATTCCGTCATCTTCTTCCTCATCCTTCTGCCCCTCCTCCCACTCGCTCTCCGTCTCCTCTGTCATCTCCTCCTCTCTCCCAGAAACCCTGACAGGTAGCTTCTACATTCACACACCCCTCTCTATCCTCCATCCAGGCAGGCAATAGGAGGACACATTCCAGCCAGGATAAAAACACACCTGGAAGGTGTGAAACAGGGACAGTGAGGGGTGTTTCCTGGGGGAAGGGGGTATGTCTGGGAGAGTTCTGAGGAAGAGATAAAGAAGACTGGTGGACCACATTTGGCCCTTGTGACTGAGATTCCTCTCCTCTGTTCTTGAACATGGATTCAACAAATACAGCTAAGTGAAGGACGATTTGGGGAAGACAAAAGAAAGTACTTCTTTACACAGAGTTGCGTTAAACCAGAATTCTCTACTACAACTTGACCAGCAGTCCAGACACCTTTAGGAAAAGATAAAACAATTTCATGGAGGATAAGACTTTCACATAACCTCAGTTTCTCCAATGGAAGTAGAGACATCCTATTCCATAATAATAATAATTTTCATAATTATAATAAAATTTACTCCGCCCATCTGACTGGGTTGCCCCAGCCACTCTGGGCGGCTTCCAAACATATATAAAAACATAACTAAACATTAAACATTAAAAAAACCCTCCCTATACAGGGCTGCCTTCAGATGTCTTCTAAAGGTTGCATAGTTACTTGTCTCCTTGGCTTCAGAGTTGTGTAACTCCATATCCTCCAACATTTCTCTGATGAAAAGAGGGATGTCCTAAGGAAAAGCAGGACATTTGAGGACCACAGTCACCCTGTTAGCTTCATGGCTGAGTGGGGATTTGAACCCTGGTCTCTCAGATCCTAGTCCAATACTCTCACCACAATGTTGTGTTGCATGCCAGCCAAGAGAATGATGGAGTAGATGGGCCTGTGGTCTGATCCAGCTGGACTCTTCTTTGGAACACTTGAAACTGCCTTCTACTGAGTGTCATCATTGGTCCATCTAGCTCATTGTTGTCTACACCAGCATCTCCCACCCTAGTATGCTCAAGTCATTTTGGACTACAATTCCCATCATCCCTGGCCATGAGTTATGCTGACTGGGGCTGATGGGAGTTGGAGTCCAAAACATCTGACAATTTAGGAAAGGCTGGTCTGCACTGGAAGCAGCTCTCCATGGGTCTCTTTGAACCCTATGTAGATATGGTGGGGATTGAGCATTCGGTCTTTTGCATACAAATGTTCACTGATCTGCAGCCTTTCCCATTACAGAGGGCATAACCAATTAGAAAAAGTGATCAACAAACTTAAACTAGCACCAGGACAAGCAGTGGAGGATGGCTTCACACCAGTGTGACTCCCCTTTATCACATTCACAGCACAACAGGACAATGACCTATTCCCTCTCCCCCCCCAAAAAAACCCCCCCCAGCATATGAATAATCTGATCAAACAACAACCCCACCCTCACACATACAGTGGTACCTCAGGTTACATACGCTTCAGGCTACAGAATCCGCTAACCCAGAAATAGTGCTTCAGGTTAAGAACTTTGCTTCAGGTTGAGAACAGAAATCATGCTCCGGTGGTGCAGCGGCAGCAGGAGGCCCCATTAGCTATAGTGGTGCTTCAGGTTAAGAACAGTTTCAGGTTAAGAACAGACCTCCAGAACGAATTAAGTACTTAACCCGAGGTACCACTGTAAAAGCAAACCGCACCGCAACTAACTGAACACAACCAATCAAGCTCTGGAACCCCTCATCTCTCGCAATGCCAATACAAATAAATATCTTTTCTAATAAAGGAACTAACTATGGGATGCCAACACAAACCCCCTACACTAACCCTATGCAATAGAATGAGAGAATATTGCCCTGACTCCCTCTCTTTCTCTCCCCTTTCTTTCCCCTCAACCGCGCAATGTCTATGACAATACTGTCTCATACCAAACGTAAATGAACTGTGAAAAAGACTCTATGAATGGAAAATGGAGAAGCAACATGTACTTTCCCCTGTTTATTTGCTTATTTTGTAACGCAAGAAAATGTATAATAAAAAAACCAATTTAAATGAATAAATATAGGTTAGACCAAACAAACCAATGGCCCACCAAGTCCCACATCCTGTTCTCACAGTGGCCAACCACATGCCTGTGGGAAACTGGCAAGCAAGACCCAAACACAGCAGCAGTGTCCTCTCCTGTGGCTTCCAGAAACTGCTAACTCAGAAGCATTACTGCCTCTCTATTGGTATCCTATGTGAATCCTCTTTTAAAGTCACCAAAGGAGCCAGTGTGGTGTAGCAGTTAAGAGCGGTGGACTCATAATCTGGTGAACGAGGTCCGTGTCTCCACTCCTCCACATGCAGTTGCTGGGTGACCTTGGGCCAGTCACACTTCTCTGAAGTCTCTCAGCCTCACTCACCTCACAGAATGTTTGTTGTGGGGGAGGAAGGGAAAGGAGAATGTTAGCTGCTTTGAGACTCCTTCAGGTAGTGATAAAGCGGGATATCAAATCCAAACTACTACTACTACTACTACTACTACTCTTCTTCTTCTTCTTCTTCTTCTTCTTCTTCTTCTTCTTCTTCTTCTTCTTCTTCTTCTTCTTCTTCCACGTTGGTGGCCATCACTGCCTCTTGTGGCAGTGAGTTCCATAGTTGAACTGTGTACTGTGTGAAGGAGCACTTTTTAAATCCGTTCTGAATCTTCCAACATTCAGTTTCACTGGAGACCCACAAATTCCAGAGTTCTTGTGTCCCATGGATGCGTAGGACTGTGGCAGAGAGGGAGGGAGGCATGCCCAAACAATTGAGGTTAACACTAAGCAAAGATAAGTTCAAATTAATTCACCATGCATTTTTCTTTCAATAAAATACAAAGCAATACAATTTATTTATTTTGCTAGATGATAAAAAAAGAATAAGTGTCATTGTGACCAAAATGGCATGCCACTCTCAGAAAAGGCAACTCTGACAAAACAGAGCGAAAGTTACTTTGCAGTGTTTCAAAGCCACGAGACACATAAAGAGCTCAAGTCAAGGGCATTTCTTTTTCTTTTTGTATCATGTTGGATTTTATAAGTGTTGAAGGTTAGCAATACATTTTACTAGGCAAAGAACATTCCCTATTAAAATTGTACATAGAGTTTCATGCCATTACAGAAATGAAACGCAGCTTCTCTCTTCCCTTACATTTCTGATTTTCACTGCTCTGTGATTTCAAATTGCGAGGCAGCAAGAAGTAACAAAAAATGTGCTGATGTAGTAGAGTCACTAAAGGTGTGAGATGAAAAGTGCCTGGTTTGAAACTTCGCCATAGCCAAGAAGACACTGGGTGCCCTTAGGAAAGCAGTGCCTGTTCGGCTGCAATCTAAAGGACTCAGCAACTGTACTTGGAAGATGGGGCACTGCTGAGACATGCTTAGTTTGTACTGGAACTCAGGCTTTTAGTGTTGCAACTCCAGCCATCTGAAATCAACAACCAGCTGAATTTAGACAGCTGCCCACCATCATGATGTTTTGTTGCCTACTGAAGATGTTTTTGTTTAAGAAGGCTTTCCCTGAGGTGTGACCTAGTCATTTATCTAATCTTGACTGTACATCTGTTGTAATTGCTTTAATTATTTTTTAGAATTTGTGATGTTGGTTTTAATTCTTTTGAAAATTTGTATTATTGTTTTGTTTTGCACAAAGCCTTGGGCTGTGAAGCAATTCCTAAGTGTGTAAAATAAGTACAGTGGTACCTCGGGTTACATACACTTCAGGTTACATACGCTTCAGGTTACAGACTCCGCTAACCCAGAAATAGTATCTCAGGTAAGAACTTTGCTTCAGGATGAGAACACAAATTGTGCTCCAGCGGCGCGGCAGCAGCAGGAGGCCCCATTAGCTAAAGTGGTGCTTCAGGTTAAGTACAGTTTCAGGTTAAGTACAGACCTCTGGAATGAATTAAGTACTTAACCCGAGGTACCACTGTAATAAATAGATCTCAGTTCCCTTCTGCTTTGCAATATGGTTTTACTAAAACTGACCTGCCTGGCAGGACTGTTATAAGAATCACTGAAATAAAGGGATTTTCTTCTTAAGCATCTCTTGATAATGTCACATATCCTCAGCGTGTTCATGACTTTCCAGAACCGCATTCTGCTATGATGTGTGAACTCTCCTGAGCTCAGTTTGCAACCAAGCATGGCAAAGTATCCAAGAACATCAGAAAAATAGCTTGACAACGTGTGTGCTGGTGTAGCTTTTTAAATTCAGTTCCGAATTTTGGACCTTATCATACTCCAAAAACCATCATCCAGAACATAATGGGATCTGAATCCCCTGTGATCTCTTACCCACCTCTTCTTGCTGTTTAATTGCTAGTTGTGGCAGCATTGAGAGTTACCAAAGACCTCCCTCCTTCCCTCCTTGCTGTCTGAAACATTGTAATAGGTAGTGTTCCAAGCAAGGATGGAGGAGAAATTCAACCCAGTTTGCATTTAAGGGGCAACTTCATAGGAGAGGTGTTTTCAGCTAAGCCACCTTTGGAAGCCTTGCAAGTTGCTGCAAGAGAGGGGCAGTCATGGGTGTTTCTAGGACCAAGGTGCCACATTCCTTTGTTATTTTTGCTATTGCCAGGAAGTGCAGTCTGCTCAGTGTAATCTTGTTCGGTATGACTTAGATTTGCTATTATGCTGCTGTTTCTATTAACTACTTTTGTGATGGTTGATTTTGAGACGCATTCCTGTTTTCTTTATAGTAAGCCACTTTGAACATGATTCTTTTTGTGGAAAAGTGGCAGACCCATAAAATGATTATGATGATTTAAAGATGAACTTGCCAAATTTGCACATTCCAAAGCAAAACACACAGCCATTGTCCTGACTCCCTCTTGAACCATGGCAACAGAGGCTCCTACTTGAGAGTAAGGAATAAATCTTTCTTGAAGCAGAGTAGGGGTATAGCTAGAGTAGTCTATGGGACAGTAGAGGTGAGGCTAGACAGGTAGTTCAAGCTTATAGACCAGGGCAAGGAGTTTAGTGCTGTGTGGAAGTAATGGAGTTGTCCCAATGGGTTAGCACACCCACCCACCAAGTTTTGAAAGATCGGGAAATGTGAGCTTCCTTCCAAGGTCTTGTGAGGCTGTGGAGCAGGCAGCTGCCCATTGTATTGAGGAGAGTGCATATGTACCCAGCAACAAGAGTGCTGCCTGGTCCTGGGGGAGCAGGCTGTGTCCTTCCCTTTTGACTCTAGTTCCTCCAGCCCAGCAGTTGGTTGACACCATCCCTAGATTCCATTGCTGTGCTCCACTCCTTGGGAGGTAAGTAGAGAGGAAGGAGCCTGCTTCTACATCCAGATTAGCTGTACTCTGGGATGGGGAAGTGCTAATCTCTTCCAGTCCCTGTCCTGCTGTCATCCTCCTGTTCCTCATCCTCATCCATTCTCATCCATGCAGTTGTGATTCCTGCATTGCAGGGCATTGGACTAGATGAACTTTGAGGTCCCTTCCAACTCTACAATACTCTGATTCAAGGATCTCAGCCTGCCACTCAACACCTTAGCCCAGCGATGCCATCCTTCAAAATGTGCACTTTCCAAGATTTAGTTCCCTGGCCAAGTAGCGCGTACAAAAAAACCTATATGCTAGGATAGAGTGTGAAAATAATATTAACATGCTATATAAGTAGGGATCTTTGCTTGGCAAAAAATGTATGCATTAGGTAATATTGCATACAAAAAAAGAGCATATTAGGACTCAATTACTTTCATGAGGACTTAATTTTTTTTCAAACTGATATGGAAATGTGGAGAGTTGAACTTAAGGCTGGAGAGATAAGAAACTGAAACTGACAGATCCAGCTATGCAGGTAAGAGGGGACTTGGGAAGCATCACTTTCCCAGGACACCTGCATCCTGGTGGGTAATGGATTGTACCAATAATATTATGATTGCAAGTTGCTCTAAACTGTTTTTAATGTTGTATTTTACATTGCTGTGAAGGGTGGGTAATATATTAAAACAACAGCAGCAGCAGCAGCAATATCCTTTGTATGCACTCAGGAAAATGACATGCACCTCTGTTCCTTTGTGTAGAAGCTTGGAATATTATATGAGAGGAATTGGAAGGGGTGTAAATGGTACTGAGCCAGATACAGTTGAGCATTAGGAGGTGGAGAAATTTGCATTCTGAGCCAAGCAGTCATGGATTTCAGAGACATCACTCGTTAAGATTGACTCATGAAAACCCAGGATGGTGGAAAGCAAGCATAACTTCCTTGTGGCTGAAGATAAAAGCAGAGGAACCCTGAACATGAGACTACTGCTGCTAAGCTTTTGGATTCTGTGTCAATTGCACGGCCATCAATGATTTCTCCACAGAAGCTAATCCTGTTTGTGTGCTGGTTTCTCCCCCGCCCCAACAGCCAAACTCTTTCCATAATTGAACTTGCTTTCAACCCCACTACCCCTCTCCTTTTTAACAAGCACCGCTTTGAAATGTGAAGGGATTGATCTAGCATTTGGCATCAATGGAATAGGCTGGGATTTGAAAGACATATCCACCCCCCCCCCATTATAAGCATATTATTAATTAGAATAACAGTAGTAAAGACTTGGAATGCTTTGAAATAGCCGGCATTCATGTTTTGTGATTTTTGAGCAGGAGGGGTTTACAAAAGCACTAGCTATCAGCTGTGAAGTGTAGGGTTGGGGAGACCCTAGGGAGTGAATGCAGCCCTCTAGACCAGTGTTTCCCAACCTTTTTTGGGCAAAGGCACACTTGTTTCATGAAAAAAATCTCGAGGCACACCACCATGCCAGATGGGGAAAGGTCACTTTTTACTTATGTAAAAAAAAATTAAAAAATAGTAACAGCATAGAAGGTAATGGTTATCTCTTTGATGTCTGATGGGAGGGCATTCCACAGGGCGGGCGCCACTACTGAGAAGGCCCTCTGCCTGGTTCCCTGTAACTTGGCTTCTCACAGTGAGGGAATTGCCAGAAGGCCCTCAGAGCTGGATCTCAGTGTCTGGGCTGAACGATGGTGGCGGAGACGCTACTTCAGGTATACTGGACCGAAACCGCTTAGGGCTTTAAAGGTCAGCACCAACACTTTGAATTGTGCTCGGAAAGGTACTGGGAGCCAATGTAGGTCTTTCAAGACTGTCATTACGTGGTCTCGGCGGCAGGTAGCAGCGCTCACAGCTTACGGACTGCACCGTGTAACAGGTGTCTGGCCCAGCAGCCTAAGGCGGACAAGCCACTGAAACAGGCATTCAGAATCCATTCATTTCATAAAACCTGCAGGGCTCAATCTCTGTGTTTGTGTATGTGTGTGTTTCTGTTTTGCCCAAGGGTCTGGGGGTGGGAGAGAGCTCTTTAGCATGATGCTTTTAAAACAATTAAATTATCAACAAACAAACCTGATGATACGAATAGCAACGTCAGGTGCTACCGGGGGGGGGAGGGGGCCTACTCGGAAGCAAATACTGCGTCCAGGCGCAATTAGCGCTGATTTAAGGTGCACCAAGACTGCCTAAAAACCTCACCAAAGATATGCAACAAAGCGCTTCGTTGCAGAGGGGAGAGTTTGTGCACCGTGGAGGCTGGAGGGCTTCTATTCTACATGCGGGGGTTGGGGGGCGAGGAAAATGTGCTCCGTGGGGGGGCAGGGAAGGCAAGAAAAGGAGCTGAGCTCTAACTATAGGCTCCCACGCTTGAGCACGCCCGACTCGGTGGGGCGGACCACCCTCTCTCCTGGAGGAGGAGGAGGAAGAGGAGGAGGAGATTCCCATCCACGGCGTGGCCTCCCGCGCTCCTGAACGGGAAATCTCTGCAGCCCAAGACTCTCCGCGAGGCAGCTCCTCCCTTCCTGCCTTGAGCCCCCCTCCCCAGTTATCTGCTGCCTGCCAAGCCCCGCCCCTCTTCATTGTCCTCCCCTTCTGTTTATTCCCCTTCCTCCATCCCTCGCTTTTTTCCCTCTCTTTCCTTTTTTTAAAAAAATATTTTCTCTTCCCCTTCTTTTTCCCCACCCTTTCTTTTTTCTCTTTCTCCCCCCCCCCCCACCCTCCTGGGTTAAAGGATTTGAGCAATGGGTCTGGAGGTGGAGCTCGTCGGAGGATTAGCCCGACTCGCCCGCCTCCCTCCCACGGCACACTAGGCAACGTCCGGCGGCACACTAGTGTGCCGCGGAACACCGGTTGGGAAACACTGCTCTAGACCTCTCCATATGGCCCCTGGAACCATCTGCATGACATGCCCCTCACGGACCCTGCTTCATACACCAACTTTATTTTTTGCTTTTGAGGAATATGGCCTTAAACTCTGATAAAGCATGTTCTCCTTCATGGAGAGCACAGGTTGCTGTGGGGTTAACAAGACATCTTGCCGTTGCCGGGCAGGTTAGTTTGGATGTCCACCATTGTGATTGGACTCCTCTTGTTGTTGGGGAGAGTCTGATGTTGCCAATTATTGATTGACAGCCTTAGGTTATATATTCTCTGTGCACAGCATTCCTCTTTTCTCTGCGTGCATCGGATCACCTTCCCTAATTTTAGGGCTTTTGTGTTTGACCTTGCTATGCCTGTCATGGGGTCGTCTGCATTTGGGGCAGGGGCCTGGTAGGAATTTTGCCCATTTGGCTGATTGGCTGGAGTCATTTGGTTTTTTGCCTGCTGCATAGCAAATCGTCACAACATGTAAGGCTGCGGTTAGGAATTGGTTTTAGAAAATTGGTTGGTGGAGGGGTATGGATTGGCTGTGCCTGCCCCTCCAATGCTGCTGCTGCAAGGGTATTCTGTTAAAGGAATCCAGGGGCTCACCATGCTTTTGTCCGCACCCCTGTCAAGGGGGCTAGGGCCACGCAAGAGCCCCTGGGAGCATTTGGGGAAAGATGAGGGTCTGGCACCCAGCTCCATTTTCTCCCCAAAAACGTTTTCCCTTACTGACTTTGCAGGTTTGCGGATTTCAGTTCTGTCCCTGGATGGGGACAGATAGTCACAAGCAATGCCTAAGCAACCACTCACATTATGTATTTTAATAAAGTTGTGGCCAAAATTATGCCAAAAACCTTAAACAAAAATTCCTGTGTGAAGTGTGAATTCATTTGGGGGTGGTTTGGGGAATTTCACACGCAAAGCTTCCTGCTTGTCCGATGAATAAAGAAGAGCATGTGAGTGGAAATAATAATAATAATAATAATAATAATAATAATAATAATAATAATGGCCTAATATGCAAATGTTACCTATGTTGCTCAAGCTCTTTTGTTTCTAGTATCATCCACCACTGGCATTTCAGGCTAAAGATGGATCCCCACCTTGTTGTAAACGAGACCTGAGCTGAATATTTGCCTTTATACTGTGCCAGTTCTGCATGTCTGTGTTTGCCAATGGCTCAGCTCTAACAAGATTAATACAAATGGCTATTTGTTTTGTTTCTAGGCTTGCCAATATCCAAAAAAGAGAAATTTTGTTTCCCAGAGGTCATGCATTTTATAACTCATTTGCTGCTTCAATAAAAGGCATCAGATAAGCTGTTTTGTACACAGTTTATACAGTGGGATCGGCTGCTTCTTCTAATTGAATCAGGGTTGGTTTCAGAAATCTGATGAAATCGGTTTCATTTCTTTCGAGGGGAGTGTTTTGGGTCAGACCTTGGCCAAGCACCATCGAAACTCAATGAGCGAGCAGCAGTCTGGAAAAGAACAGTGAGGCATATGCAAACAGCCATCTTTCCAACAGCAAACAGCCAAAATTGTCATGAGCTCCAGAAAGTTTTCTTGGCAGGACTGGTCAGGAGGAGAGGAGAAATGGGATGAGTGTGCTGGCCTTGGTGGCAGGAAGTGGTAATAGTCTGTGGGAAGACATCCCCACTCTGCTGATGCTGGCACCCCCACGGAGGAGGGAGGGCTTGGAGCAGCCCACATCACACCTCCTGCCAATGAGGTCACCCCGGCAACCAGGGAGACACCTGAGCCTGGGTATGGGCAGTGAGGCGGCTGGGCAGACCCTGCCTCCATCTCCAAGGATGTGCTGTTGAGATGTACTTTTGCAAGCAAGACCCCTCCCCACCCATCCCAATAGAATGGCTTTTTGTGCATTATCTTAACTAATACACACATTTTTGCTTGCACTGATATACACATTCTTTGGTTGGAGAACTACATGGAAAAGTCAAAGGCATGCACAGTTCGAAAGAGAGTTTGGTTTCCATTTGCACAGTGTTGCCTTTGGTAAAAGGTAAAGGTAAAGGTACCCCTGCCCGTACGGGCCAGTCTTGCCAGACTCTAGGGTTGTGCGCTCATCTCACTCTAGAGGCCGGGAGCCAGCGCTGTCCGCAGACACTTCCAGGTCACGTGGCCAGCATGACAAGCTGCATCTGGCAAGCCAGCGCAGCACACGGAACACCATTTACCTTCCTGCTGGTAAGCGATCCCTATTTATCTACTTGCACCCGGAGGTGCTTTCGAACTGCTAGGTTGGCAGGCGCTGGGACTGAACGATGGGAGCGCACCCTGCCGCGGGGATTCAAACCACCGACCATTGATCGGCAAGTCCTAGGCGCTGAGGTTTTACCCACAGCGCCACCCGCGTCCCTGTTGCCTTTGGTAGGTTTGTGTTAAAATGGGATCTGAATGAATTTCTACCTCATTGCTAATATTTTACATATTATGTGTTCTGCATGAATGTCTGAAGGGGGCTTGTAGCTACATTTAGGCATTGTCTACACTGATTGACAGTGGATCTCCAACTTTTCAGGCAGGGGATTCCCAGCCCTCTGTGTAGATTGAACCTAGAACCTTCTGCATTGAAAGCATCTCCTCTATCACTGAGCTACAGCCCTTTCCCATGAACGAAGGAACCTAAGAAGCTGCCATTTAACAAGGCCATTGAGTTCAGTATGGTCTACACTGGCTGCCAGTGGTTCTCCAGGGTTTTAGTCAGGAATCTTTCCCATTCCTACCTGGAGATACTGGGGATTGAACCTGGGATCTTCAGCATGCAAAGCAGATGCTCTAATACTGAGCTATGTCTCTTGGCCTGAAGGGTAGACCTCAACATGCTTACGGGCCGACTTGCAGTTGAGAAGTTTATATTTTCAGAGTTGTTTTGCTCAGGCCAATGTGCTTATAAGCCCTCTTCAAACTGTGCTAAATAAAAAATGGCAATAGAGTGGGTATGCCTGGAGACTTTCGGCAGAGCTGATGCCTGTGTCCTGTCAATTTGCAAGCTTCTTCCTTAGTATGTGCAGGTTGAGTGCCTGGAGCAGGCCATTTTGCTTGTTTTTATTTCCTTGTAGAGCCACGTAGGGAAAATGTCACATTTGATAGAGTTTCCACCACTATGACAAAAAGCTGCTTTGTGCAGGAAAAAGCCCCTCATCTTTGCATTCCTTTCCCGGTAAATTATTGCCCATCCCTTTCCCAGACCTTATAAAACGCAGCTTCTGGGTCCATACAGCCGGCTTTGAAAGAGACAAATGGGTACCATCATGGAGACCTGGAAGCATCCAGTCGTCCTTATCACAGTTAATCTCTGGAGCCAGTTAATCATAATGGTCCTTCCAGTTATTAAGGTCCTTTTTAATTTAGAGTGAGAGTATGCAGTAATTAGCCTTAACCGGGTCATTGATCTGAGAGGAATATACACTCCAAGTACTTCCATCCGTCTTGCGTACTTATGCATGGGACAGCCTCTAGCCTTCTATCTTTTCTCTCATCTCAAGTTCACTGCAGAATCAAGAAAGGTTAATACCAACAGAGCTTTTCCAATACGGCCTTCTGCACTGTATCAGACAGAAAAACAAGGAGACGCTCGCTTGATAGGAGGCCGGATCCCTTCATCTCATTCATGATTGTAATGCCGCCGACCTTGGCTGGCTTACTCCTAATCTGCCTCTCTGCAAGACGACTGGATCCCTCTCAGTGCTTGGCCTGCTATCTTCCCCTGCGTACTTTATGATCATCACTGTTATCATGTGGGTGGGTTTAATCAGAGTTTCACTCTCTACCAGATGCCTCCTGTCCCTGAAGAGGAGTTGCAATGTTCTGTCACAACCCTGCCAGAGTAGAAATGACAGTAATGTCACCAATGATGCATGATATCTTTTACCAAGCACTAGTGCGATAAACAAAGAGGCCCCTGGAGTGTTTAGAGATGCTAGGAGGGTGTGCGGTGGCAGCACATAGGAAGCCAGTGTATCCTTATGACGCTTGTGTGCTTCAAGGACCTAGCTTTCAAAAAAGCTGGCCACTGCCTTGCATGTCGTGGCAAATTCCCAGCTGTCAGGGTTAGAACCTAAGTATAGCAGCATGGATCATGCACTTTGCAACTTAAGGGTTAATTCTGATATCAGTAAGTCAACCAAGAGGAGGGGTCTGTGGTGCTGCTGCTTAGCAACCGCCAAGTAGCATGTTTGCTGAGGTGACCCACACCCTCATTGGTTGTGTACATAGTTCTGAGAGAGCTTTTCCTCTATGTCTTTGGAGCAGTGGTTCCCAACCTTTTTTCGGCCCACCTAAGCATCTCTAAAATCCTGATGCCCGCCCCCTGTGACATATAATTATTATTATTATTCAAAAAGTGAACTCCTGTTGATGCGGAGGAAGCCTAAAAGGCCATTAACTGTTAATAACTCATTCTCAAATTGCCCCCCCACTTAAAAATCAAATTGCCCCCCCTGTGGCATGTGTGCCCCACATTGGGATCCATGGCTTTGAAGTCAGAAGGACAACATCTCTCTTTTCTTTCTCCTTATTTTATACACTTGTTTTTGGTCAGTTTTACCAGTAAAGTGCTACTGTGATTTCCTTTCTCTCTGGACTAGGTGTGAGTTATTTGACTTCACTTTGCTAATACCAGGAAACCCCAGAACCAGGAACTGCAGCTCCCTTCTGTGATGAGGTCCCCAAGTAGCAGCATCTTAAGTCCAGTTCCCCACATCTCCCAATAAGTTTGTGTGTTTTGTTTTTTTAAAAAATCCTCATCGACATTTTTGTGCAAATTTCTGCTAATAGACTTTTTTTTTTTTACATAGCATAGTGCAGATAGCACTGTGGAAGACCAAGGTTCTTCCACAGTGCTTGGGTTCTCTTGACGTACCCTCCAACATGTCTCCAATGAAAATAGGGACATCCTATTCTACATCAGGAAGTCTCGCTGCCTCTCTGCCTCACACAGGATTGTTTTAAAGAAAAGTGTGAAGAAAAGGAAAGAAATAAAATTGTAATAGTAGTAGTAGTAGTAGTAGTAGTAGTAGAAGAAGAAGAAGAAGAAGAAGAAGAAGAAGAAGAAGAAGAAGAAGAAGAAGAAGAGAGGAACATACCAGAAGGTAAATCGTATTGAACTCAGTGGGACTTAGTTTTGAGTAAAAATGCTTAGGATTACAGTGTAAGGCTCCACAGTATTTATGCAGTTACCTGGAAGTAACCTCCGTTGAATATAGTTTGACTTACTTCTGAGTAGACAGTGTTCCATTTACAATAAACAACACTCCGCTCATTTCTTAAGAAATGGCTGGCTGTGGAAGCCTTGCAATTAAAGAATTCAAAGTAGATTAGTGACATTTTCCTTCAGAATTATAGGAAGGGCTCCATATGCCAGCTTCACCATTTTCTTCATTTGCTGTGATATTTTATTTCAGTAGAAACAGGACTCTGTTTTTTGTACCTAACACACATACACAAGCCCCACTTTTAATTGTTCTTCAAGATGGGGAGGGGAGGAAAAATGAAAAATGGGACTTTCTGGGATCAAATCAGAAACTGGGATGGTTTCTATAATTCCGGAACTATTCTTGGAAAATCGGGACACTTGGGACTCAGCTAAACTGGGAAAGAAAAAGCAATTATATGTGTTGTATGTGTGATATAACATTGTGTTACCAGATGGCGATGTGGAGTCCCATTTTTCTCTACCTGTTTTCCCTGTTTAAATTTACAGTGCTATAAACTGAAACACTTCTTAGATCCAGCCTTGGAGGTTATGTCTTTATATTTGGTGAGGTAAAACTGTTTACCTTGCTGATATTTTGTCAGCATGCACTGATTTCCTTTGGCTTTATTTTTGCATTTAAAACAAGCAAGACTTTTCTGTTTTCATTTTTAGACCTTGCATTAAATCATTTCACACATCAGATTCATTTTTGTTAATTTGTAAGGGCTCATCCCTGCTTTTGCTCAACCCTTATTTTGATTGTTTTGTGTACTAATTAATTTCCCTGGGTCCTAGAGCTTTTCTCGTTGTTCCATGGCTATGACTTGCAAAAATCTGATATTACCTGCTGAATCAGTTATCTTATCAGTTGTGCGGAAAATCCAAAAAGAGATTTTGCTTAAACATGCTTCAATTCAGTGGGTAAGATCAGATTCTGGCAAGCTGCAGAACAACACTAAAAGCTCCTTGACCTGGAGGAATTAATTGGCACAGAATATGATCAAAATATGGACCAAGCGAAAGTGTGGATGAGCCCTCAGAATTACTCTGTGATCTCAATCTTTTCCCATTATGCCTTTCATTTGCTCATTTATTTTCTTTTTCATTAAGCATGCTAAGTTTATAGAAATACACATTATAGTGTTGTTGTTGTTTAGTCGTGTCCGACTCTTCATGACCTCATGGACCAGAGCACGCCAGGCACTTCTGTCCTCCACTGCCTCCTGCAGTTTGGTCAAACTCATGCTGGTAGCTTTGAGAACACTGTCCAACCATCTTGTCCTCTGCTGTTCCCTTCTCCTTGTGCTCTCCATCTTCCCCAACATCAGGGTCTTTTCCAGGGAGTCTTCTCTTCTCATGAGGTGGCCAAAGTATTGGAGCCTCAGCTTCACAATCTGTCCTTCTAGTGAGCACTCAGGGCTGATTTCCTTCAGAATGGAGAGGTTTGATCTTCTTGCAGTCCATGGGACTCTCAAGAATCTCCTCCAGCACCATAATTCAAAAGCATCAATTCTTCAGCGATCAGCCTTCTTTATGGTCCAGCTCTCACTTCCATACATCACTACTGGGAAAACCATAGCTTTTATTATACACATAGCTTACTATAACCATAGCTTTTACTATACACATTATAGTACATACACATTAATGTTTTGAATCTCCTCATCCCAAAACCCCTGACTTGATTTCACTGTAGGAAGCTATTTTGCCCTCTGTTTGGTCATGTAATATCATACTTTTCTTGCAGGCAGTGGTTTTTTTTTTGTGGATCTAAATTTGGCCTCATTGAGGGGCAGTATTTCAATATGAGTAGGAAAATGAGAGTACCCCTAAACATATTTTTTTTAGAAAAAAAGCAAGGTGTGGCTTCCAGTTGGCTGCAGGACCTTCCTGCAGCCAATCAGAAGCTGTGGAAGCTGTGTGGGACGTTCGGGTTCCAAAGAACGTTTGCAAACTGGAACACACACTTACATGTTTGTGGTATCCAGGAGCCAAAACGTTAGTTTTTGCCTTGCAAGGCATTCGGTGTCCAAGGTACAACTATACTTAACTACATTATTTATTTTATAAACAAATAATGGCAAAAACAATGATAAAGTTGGTAACATTGCAGTGCAAAATTACTTAGGCATCAATACATAATCAGAAAAGATGACACAACACAAGGAGATCAATTCATTCATAATTCATCATGTCCCTTTTTTCCCTGCTATGGAAATATTTCTCAAATAATGGCAAAAAGTAATTGCAGTTATTGCACATGGCAACTGCTTTTTCCTCATTATGTGCCTTCCAAATCCATAATGGTGACATAAACATCAATTAATGGATCACCCTTGTGATTTGCCATCGTTTGTGTTAAATCTATCAATTTTCTAATAACTGACAGAGTTGCTTAAAGAATTTGATCTTGAGGAATTCCAACATGGACTGACCTGATGCACATCTGCTGGACTAATGAGCCAATCAGAACATAGTTAACCAAAAAGTTTCACAAACATTCCAATGCATTCAAAAGATGCCTTTTAAACATCTCAAGTTGAACATTGAGGCGTGGGGCTTTAGAAATGCATACTTTGAAAGAAAGCAAGGTAATTTGGCAGAAGAAAAGTCTGCCAAATTAGGCTAATAACCCACTTAATCCAGAATTCGGTTATCACAGTGGCCAAACAGATTCCCATGGGAAGCCCTGAGTGCAACAACACTGTCCCCTCCTGTGGTTTCTAGCAAGTGATAATCAGAATCCTATTGCCTCCAACCATGGAGGCACAGTATAGCTATAATGGCTAGTAGTCATTGATAGCCTTGTCCTCCATGAATTTGTCCAATCCTCTTTTGGAGGTCACCACTGTTTCTTGTGGGAGTGAGTTCCGTAGTTTAAATATGCACTGCATGAAGAAATGCTTTCTTTTTTTCTGTTCTGAACCTCCCAATATCCAGTTTCATTAGGTGTCTCCAAATTCTACTGTTATGAGAGGGGGAGAAAAAAAACACTTCTCTATCTACTTTCTCCATGCCAGGCATAATAATTAAAAAAGCCTTGTTTCTGCACACACTCACACAACACTCTCTATCCTTTATCCAGAAAAGAAGAATCATAACAGTTGGGTGGATTTGTAGCTGGTTGACTATATCCAAACACAAAGGGGCTCACTAATGGTTCTTCATACTGGGGGAAAAAAATGACAAGTGGGGTGCCGCAAGGTTTTGTCCTGGACCCGTTGTTGTTTAACATCTTTATAAATGACCAGGATGAAGGTATTGAGGGGATGCTAATCAAATTTGCAGGACACCAAACGGGGAGGGGTAGCCAACACTGCTGAAGGCAGAATCAGGAGTCAAGATTACCTTAACAGATCAGAGAACTGGGATTACCTTAACAGATCAGAAAACTGAATTTTGATTGGGAGAAATGTTAGGTTCTGCACTTAGGTAAGAAGAACCAGCTGCACAAATGTAAGATAGGGAGAATACCTGGCTTGTCAGTAGCACATGTGAAAAAGGTTTAGGGATCTTAGATTGCAAGCTTAACATGAGTCAATAGGGTGATGCAGAAAAAAAGCTGATGTTATTCAAGGTTGCATCAACATCCCATTGTCTCAAAGTAAGTAGATTCTGCTTCCCATAAGCTGTTTCTGCCCCTCTTGAACTGACCTGTCTCATTATATGTTGGCAAGAGAAGTGAAGGTATTCACTAGCCCCACCCAACCCCTCCTAACTTCACCTCTACTCCAGAGGTGTTTATTTCCAGTTACAGTAGAGGCAGAGTAGCTTAGAGTTATCCCAAGCCTGCTGATACCTCCCTCTTATTTGATTTTGATTTTATTTCTATCAAAATTCAATCTCGTGGGTGGCTCTTGACATTTTGGCTGCATTCAGAACAGCATTCAGATAATTGAAATGGAATTAGAATCTAGGAGGGGGCACCAGAAAGGAAACAGGCATTTCAGATCCGTTCCAGTACCGAATGGCCAAGCAGCTGAATTAACAGCAGCAGTGAAAAAGCAGTTTGGCACTACAGATGGAGTGTCAAAAGCAGCTATTTATGCACAGATACGTTATTAATCAACAACGAAGGAAAATGAAATTCAAAAACACTCACGACAGTTTAATAGGATTTTGCTGCAGCTGATACTCTTCCCAGGTTTTCTGGCATTCTGACAAAAAACTCCCCCTCCCCCCAAGAAAACCCCCTCCCCCAAAAAACAAATTTCCTTTTCATTTTGAGCAGAGGTTAAATAGATTTAAATAAATCTTGGCTGAGATTTATTAAATATTATGTAGATTTCCTTTCTCTCTTTTCAAGCCCATTGGAGATTCAATAACAGTTATTTTGGAGTTAGCAAAACCTTCCATTGTGCTTGTAAGATCTCTTTGTAGATTAAACAATGAGCTGGGTCTGGCAAACGGGAAAATTTAATATTTGAAGTCTGATTCAATCAACGGCAGGCGCTTTACTCAATGACATGTTCGGGATTTAACAAACATTGTCTCATCTCAAGAAAACAAATGTTAAGTAAGGACGAAGCTAATGCGGTTCAACAAGACAAGAACTCCATTTACCAATCCTTTATACGTTTAATAAAAAGATTTATTAAACCAAGTGCTCTGTTTTGCTGGAGATGGTATCGATGCGGGGAATTCATCTCCAGTATGACATAGACATTCTAATTCCCCATTTATTTCTTTTTCTTTTTCTTTCGGGAGTCTTGAAGTTTCATTTCAGTTTAATATGCATCTGCTGTAAAAGTTTCAGTTAACTATCTGAAGCACATAGGAAACATGGAGAAAGAGAGAAGGGGAACAGAGCAACAGAGGAAGCTGCCTTTTCCAGAGTTAGACCATAGGTCCATCAAGCTCAGGATTGTCTACACAGACTGGCAGCAGCTTTCCAAATGCCAGAGATCAACCCTGGGACTTTCTACATGCAAAGCAGGCATGCCCTCAACATTTCTTTGATGAAAACAGGGACATCCTACCATACCCTCCAACATTTCTCCATTCTAAACCAAGTTAATGTGACCTTGAAATGGCACTACATCCTGCTTCCTCTTGTCCATTACCCATAAATGAGTGAGGATATCCAACTAGCATACCCACCAACATTTCTCCGATTAATAATAATAATAATAATAATAATAATAATAATATTTATACCCTGCCCATCTGACTGGGTTGCCCCAACATATACAGTATAAAAAGATAATTAAACATTTTAAAACTTCCCAATACAGGGCTGCCTTCAGATGTCTTCTAAAGCTGGTTAATTATCTGCATGGCTCAGGGTCACAGAACTCCATACCCTTCAATATTTTCCCAATGAAAATAGGGACTTCCTACCATACCCTCTGGGATGCGGGTGGCGCTGTGGGTAAAACCTCAGTGCCTAGGACTTGCCGATCATATGGTCAGTGGTTCAAATCCAAGCGGCGGGGTGAGCTCCCATCTTTCGGTCCCAGCTCCTGCCCACCTAGCAGTTCGAAAGCACCCCTAAGTGCAAGTAGATAAATAGGTATCGCTTTATAGCGGGAAGGTAAACGGCGTTTCCATGTGCTGCACTGGTCTGGCTCGCCAGAGCAGCTTCGTCACGCTGGCCACGTGACCCGGAAGTGTCTTCGGACGGCGCTGGCTCCCGGCCTCTTAAGTGAGATGAGCACACAACCCTAGAGTCGGACACGACTGGCCCGTACGGGCAGGGGTACCTTTACCTTTACCTTTTACCATACCCTCCAACATTTCTCCAATGAAAACAGGGGTGTCCTTAGGAAAAGCAGGGCATTCTGGGATCAAATCAAAAACCGGGACGGCTTCTGTAAGTTTGGGGCTGTCCCTGGAAAATAGGGACACTTGGAGGATCTGCTTTACTATGAAGCTATGAGCCTTCCCAATAGAGAGGAGAAGCTTCAAAACAGCACTGAGAACTGTCACAAAACACACACACAAAAAAAACACCCAACACATTTGGGGCTATATTTTCTTCAAGGGCACTCAAAACAAATGAATCACAGCTCAAATGGCTCAATGCATAAAACATTCAAGGACTTAACATCCTCAGTTACAAAAGTGATTGAAAACAAAAGAACTGAACCTATACTGCAAATTATAATAAACCATTATTATAATGCAGTGTTTTGTATGATTGAGGTCCACACATAATTTTCTATTGAGTTATTTGAATAAGAAGACCGATGAGTGCAATCCTAATGCTTCTGATATTGATAGCTGGGGGGGGGGGCGTGTTAGGATGGCTCCGTGATGCCTTTCCACTGGCCTCTGTTGATGGACAGGAAAGCCACTGGTGTGGGGTGGGGTGTTGTCCTACTGAACCCCCAGATGCATCCAGGTAGATGAAAAGCTTCCACCAGCTGGCTGGAGCAGGTGCAAAGTCCTGATAGTGAGCAACTAGGAGTTGGGTGGCCGGCAACTTTTGATCCCCTGGATCTCCAAAGTGCTGCTCACCAACATCAGCCTGGAGCTGGTATAGGAAGAAATTATGAAAATTATGAAAATTATGACCCTGACTAAGATAGAAGAAGAGCTGCTGCTTGGCTCCTCCATCACTCTGCCTGCTTCAAATTTAGATGCCCAAACTCAGATTGGTTATTTACTGAAAACATTTGCACACTACCTTTCAAGAATCGAGTTCTTCCACAAATCCTCAGCAAGAGGTGGAGCCAGAGCCAAGGACAGGCAACTAATTTGAGTCTTGTCCCCACCTTCCTCCCTGATGAAGTCTACACAGGACAACACTGATAGCAGAGTAGGAGAGCCGAAAATAATCCAATACATTTCACATTGGGCATGTGCCTCTTTGCTTTCAGATAGTACATGGGTAGACGAGTCGAAAAAGCCCAGGGCACAAATTTTCACAGCCCTCTAGCAGCTATGGTGGGTCATTTACCAGACGTAATGAATTTAGCATTAATTCTAGAAGTGTATACTTGATTCTGACTAAGCTTATTCCCTTCACAGAGAAACAATTCCCAGAGTCAGTGGTATAGCGTGGATTGCCAGCGCAGAGCAGGTGGGTGGGAGGGAAACGAACAGAGTATGCATGCACATTCAACTGCCTAACAGAGTCCATGTCACCCAGGAAATTGCAGCTGCAGAGATAATAAAAGTTGTTCCATTGTCTGGAGAGGTCACTTCCTAGTTCACATGGAGAAGCCGTTTTCAACAGAGCCCAGCAACGGAAGCATGTAGCTGTATTGAGACAGCACTGGGTGCTGAAATTTTGTACCCCCTAACAATTTTGTGCCCCGGGCAACCACCCCTGTAGCCTGCCATGCTACACCACTGCCCAGAGTTCCCTGTGAGGAGGTATTGATTGTTAAAGTGGACTGTGAAGTGGAGCTTTTTGAGGGGAATATGAGTGTCCAGACAACTCTTAGCACTCCTAAGAAACTACAGTTCCCATACTTCTTTTGGGGAAGCTGTGACTGGTTAATGCGGTATCAAATGCTTTAAATGTATGGTGTGAATGGGGCTTCTGACTAAGGAGGAGGAGAAAGCCAACAGACAGTTCCACCCCCTTGACTGGTTGTAAGAAAGAAGGCAGGCAGGCAGGTGGGTGAGAGTTGGCTGAGGTTAAGAAGAAGACTGACCCATAAGAAGACTAGCCCATCTAGTCCAGAATCATTCTCACAGTGGCCAGTCAGATGCCTGTAGGAAATCTGCTAGCAGAATTTGAGCACCAGAACACTCTCACCAGTTACCAGAAACTGGTTGGTGGAGCCCTGCCCCATTGCTCCAAACAGACTACACACAAGCCCCATTGGTGACATCTGCAAATTATGGCTTGGCGACTGAAACTGTGTGGACCCCTGCTCTTTGGGGTAGTGGGATTGGCCATGGCCCTCTGTGGTGTGTGCCATGGAAAACCCAACCTTGTTATCACATCTATTGTAGAAAAAACAGTCCTAAGCCATTTATAACCTTTTAGAGGGCAGGACGTGGGACCAGGGAGGTTGGGAACGCCAAGGAAGGCCAGCTGGAGTTCCAAATTTAATACAAACCAGCCTACTATTTACCACTTAAACTGCTATCGTTTCAGAACAGATCAGCTAAAGAGATTTCCCAGCAGCCAGAACCCCATCCCTCAGAGGAGATAATAATCTTAATTGAAATCAGAAAACCTTCAAGTATCTTTGTGCGCTCGGTAATAGCACGACATTTAGAATCACAGTGGGATTAATAATTGGGAGCGGCCTTCGATCATTTTCTGTTCTGTTTAATTTAGAAATGGGTGGGAGGAGGAGAAGCCGGGGTGAACGTTTTGGGCCACCCCCCCCCCCAGCCCGCTCCCACTTTGTCTGTGAGAAATAGCCGTAGAACTCATTGGCATAGGACACTTAAGTCTTGGGCTCAAAAAGGCGGATGTGTGTGTGCGTGTGTTAGAGAGAGAGAGGCCTATTTTGCTATTGTAATTGAAGAGGTGATCAAAAGATCACACTCCTATCCCTTCCAGTATGATGGAATCGGAGGTATTTAACATTCTGCCACTCCACAGGAGGAGGGGGAGCAGATAAAGAAGACAGCTGGGATGCAATTCAGCTCCTACCGTCCTTTGCAGAAACAATTATAAAATGCAAATCGTACGGGTATCTCTTTAACGGAGCAAATCTAGCCATCACCTGCCTCTGTTCTTTTATCAAGCATCTGGTTAAGGGGAGGGGAGTGTTACAAAAAGGCTTTCCCCCTCTGCTGCGTGATCTTAACACAAGTTGTTTCTCTGATTATTATTATTTATTATTACATTGAAAGGCCAGGTCCGTGTAAGTTGAGCGCAACGAAATGTCTCTCCAGCTGCATCTGACACCAGCACCATAGGCTCCTAAGAGTAGAGAGGCTCAGAGGCTGAGCTTAGAAATCAAGGAATCCGGAAATCTCACCTCTGGCCGTGGACTCAGAAGGTGGCCTGAGGCAATCCGTTGTCTCTCAGTCTCAGAACTTCCCACCCTCACCCAGAATTAATAATATTGGCTTAAATTGAAGCTTCTTGCAGTCCCATGGACTGCAAGAAGATCAAACCTATCCATTCTTAAAGAAATTAGCCCTGGGTGCTCACTGGAAGGACAGATCCTGAAGCTGAGGCTCTAATACTTTGGCCACTTCAGGAGAAGAGAAGACTCCCTGGAAATGACCCTGATGTTAGGAAAGATGGAGGGCACAAGGAGAAGGGGACGACAGAGGACAAGATGGTTGGACAGTGTTCTCGAAGCTACCAGCATGAGTTTGACCAAACTGCAGGAGGCAGTGGAAGATAGGAGTGCCTGGCATGCTGTGGTCCATGGGGTCACGAAGAGTCGGACACGACTAAACGACTAAACAACAACAACAAATTGAAGCAGGGTTGGAGCATCAGGCCCAGAGGTTCAGTGTGGACCTCCAGGAAGGGCTGTAGCTAGAGGGTGACAAGGTGAGCCCCTGCCAGGGGCACAAGTGATGGGGGAGGGCACAAAATCAGCTAAAAATAGGTCCATAAATATAAATATTTATTATTGCCTCAAAAAAAAAATGGTTTTAAATAGAGGGTGAATTGAATTGGGGGGGCGGGTTTGGAGGAGAGGCGGAAAGAAGAGCTAATTTGTCCATGGCTGGGGGCACAATCTGGACAGTTCTGCCAGGGGAGCACGATCGACTAGCTAAGGCTCTGCCTCCAGGCCTTGCTATCTGGCCCTCAGAACATTCATTGGGCTGCACACCTCACCAGCTATGCTTCATGCCTCCTGTGTGTGCTTCAAGTGTCCCTATTTTCCAGAATTATGAGAGCCATCCTGCCTTCTGATTTGATCCCGGAATATCCCTAATTTTCCCAGCCAGTGCCACTGCCACCAAACTTGGAAGAGAGGATGAGCTGGCGCTTTTCCTGAGCAACCTCAGTGGGGGCAGCGGGGGCTATGAGGGAGCACCCCATTGCCTCTCTTTGGCTTTTCCATGGCCATCGCTGCCAACCTCCTCCCTTGGGCAGCTTGTAGTGGCTGCTGGAGAGAGCGAGGAGGAGGAGAGGCTTCTGCTGCCATTGAGGTCTAGCCTTGCGTGTTATACCAGCTCTGAGGTTCAGGCAGAGGGGAGGGCATCCCTGGGATTGAAGAAAGGGGGAGAGGAGCAGAGCGCAAGTCTTTATTTTTTTTATTGCCAGCACTGTGCAATAGAACAAAAGAACATTACCCCCATCTCTCCTCCCTCTTTCTTCCACCCTAACCACAAGATGTCCAGGACAGTAATGTCTCATACTGAACATAAACGAATTGTGAAAAAGACTCTATGAATTGAAAATGGAGAGACTATACACTCAGCTATATAGTCATACCTCTTGTTACGTTCGGTTCAGGTTACGTCTTTTCAGGTTACGTCCCGCAGTGACCTGGAAGTACCGGAAAGGGTTACTTCCGGGTTTTTCCGCTCGTGCATGCGCAGTCAATCAAAATGACATCACACACATGCACAGAAGAGGCAGATCGCGACCCGTGCATGCGCAGACATGGGTTGCGTTCTGCTCATGTTGTGAACGAGGCTCTCGAACGGATCCCATTCGCAACCAGAGATACCACTGTATTAATAAAGAAAAAGCATTTTAAATGTGTTATAACACTGTGACACCAGATAGCACTGTGGAGTTCCGTCTTTTGGCTACGTGGTTTCCCATTATGAGGTTTACAATGTGTTTTCCTGAAACTGTTTTTATGTCTAGATCCAGCCTGTACTTTTCCACTAGGTTTCATGGATGAAGAACAGGGCCTTCTCCATGGTGACACCCCACTTTGACATACCCTCTCTCATTGTACTTATGTTTGTCTTCTCTTTTCATATTCCGACACCAGTTCAATACCTTATCCCGGGCCTACTAATATTTTCTTGTTTTACTGCCAAACAGCTGCAAATGATTTCTGGGTCTTAATGGTTTTTGTTAGTTTCAGTTAGTTCTGGTTATCTGTATGCATTTTCTTTATTGATGTAGCTTCTTGTTTTATCTTTTTTAGTGTACATCGCCCTGGGCTCCTTTTAGAGGAAGTGTGATTCATAAACGCAATAAATCTGTCAGTTTTGCTCTCTCTCAGTTTCTCATTTTCCAGTCTTCAGCTCACTTTGCCACATTTCCACATCAGTTTGCAATTCTTCTTTTTAAAGCCCTCAAGAACATTTTCAAGATCTGAGCGCACACTTCTCCAAATATATACATTTCTTTTTTTTGCAAGCAGTGTTCTCTAATATAATACATTTTGGCATGCAATTGTCATGAATAGGTGCATTAAATTGTAACACACGGATAAGAACATAAGAAGAGCCTTCTGGAACATGCCAATGGCCCATCTAGACCAAATTCCTATTCTCAAAGTGGCCAACTAGATGCCTGCAGGAAATCCACCAGCAGGATTTGAGCACAAGAGCATTCAGCCCTCTGTCCCCTTTTCCTTTAAAGTTGTGGGGGGGGGGGATGAATTTAGCAGCTTTATTCTCATTCATTTCCTGGAATGAGATATGCCTTTTAAACAGCAGCAGGAAAGAGTCACATACTGTCCAACATTTCTCCGATGAAAATAGGGAAGTGTAATAATAATAATAATAATAATAATAATAATAATAATAATAATAACAACAATAATAATAATAATAATTGTACCCTGCTCAGCTGACAGGTTTGCTCCAGCCACTCTGAGTAGCATCCAACATACAAAAATCATTAATTTTTTTAAAAACTTCCCTATGCTGGGCTGCCTTTGGATGTCTTCTAGAGGTTGTATAATTACTTATCTCCTTGACTCGGGGGGTCACATAACTCCATGACAGATGAAAATAGGGGCATCCTACTGTTAGGAAATATCCTAACACCTACCACACCCTCCAACATTTCTCTGGTGAAAATATGGACATCCTAAGGAAAAGTGGGACATTTGGGGATTAAATCAGAAACTAGGATTGCTTCTATAAATCTGGGACTGTCCCTGGAAGATAGGGACACTTGGAGAGTTTGGAGTCAACATTTTCTCGCAGTTATCCTCCCCAACCTAAATATTCTCTCCCACACTCCCAATTATCATCACCAATTCAACCCCTGTCAGAGAAGAAGAAGAAGAAGAAGAAGAAGAAGAAGAAGAAGAAGAAGAAGAAGAAGAAGAAGAAGAAGAAGAAGAAGAAGAAGAATGCCTGGGATCCATCTTGGGCAGGCTGGCTGAAGGCTGGCTGCACTGCTGTGGGGGACAAGCCCCTCTTGAAATGACTGTGCCCACTCTGGGCAGCTTCCAGCAAATAAATTAAAACATCCAACACAGGAAAACATCAAACATTAAAAACTTTCCTATACAGGGAGTGTGTGTGTGTGGGGGGGGGGTCATGCCATTTTTTTGCCCATCCACGATTCCCCTCCCCACCCTAGTTCAGAAGAATCCCTTTGGAGCTTTTCACAGTCCCATGAAGCCCCTTGGGTGAAACATGGGCCAGTCTTTTAGCCTAGCCTACCTCACAGGGTCGCTGAGAGCAAAGATAAAATGTACTGGGGGCAGATCCACATACAACACCTTTATTTCCCGGCAGGAAAGGTGGGATATAAATATAATAAATAAATAAGGATCACCAAGCCACCAGCGAATACAAATCTCAGTGGCAACTCTTCATACTAATCACATTTTGATCCTGTACAGTAGTACCTCGGGTTACAGACGCTTCAGGTTACAGACTCCTGGAAATAGTACCTCGGGTTAAGAACTTTGCTTCAGGATGAGAACAGAAATCGTGCGGTGGCGGCGTGGCGGCAGTGGGAGGCCCCATTAGCTAAAGTGGTACCTCAGGTTAAAAACAACTTCAGGTTAAGAATGGACCTCCAGAACGGATTAAGTTCTTAACCCGAGGTACCACTGTACTTGGAGCCAGGAATGGGGGGGGGGGGTCAACTGCCCCTGCCCTCCCTACATTGTGCAGTTCCAGCTCCACACCCTAGGAGTCAGTGGTGATGAAGATACCATAGGCTTGTCTTCAGGTTTTCTCTTCAGCTACCATCAGCTGGATCTCATGTATAATTTACCAGTAGATTTTTCTGTCTGCTCTTTTTGCTACCTTCAGCAGTATTTTCAAAAAAATAAAAATAAAATACCAGATCACTCAAAATTAAGGTCACTTCCTTCCCCCACTCTCCAACAGTCGTCTTTCTTAATAGCGTTGGACTCTCTTTATCTTGCGTATGCATGGAAAATAAAATTTAAATGAGATGCTGTTTTTATTAGGATATTTTGTTTTAAAGTGCTGCGCTAGGCTCTCCCCACCCATATCCTTGGAGCAATCAGTTTCATATTCTCTATTTAATTCCGTTGACAGGTCCACTGGTGTGAGACCAGAGGTAAGGCTTGAGGACAGGTTTCTTTTTCCCCTTTAAAAAAGAAATCATAAGAGAATAAGGTTATATATATCACCCTCTCATCCTGAGTATGTTGTAATGCATGTTTATATGTGCCTATAAAAGATGTGAAGCTGGGGAAGAGATATGCAGAAAATGAAACGCTGAAAGCTAACTGTCTTTAAAATGAGAAGAATGCAGAAAGTTATAAAAAGTGTGTTCTCGCATTTCTTTTTTCCCCTCTTTTTAATTTTTTTATTTTATTTTATCCACATAATATACATTCTTTACAACAAACAACTCCAAAATAAGCAGACAACTCCAGAATAAAATCATATGTAACAAAACCATTCAGTCTCATGTTTTCATTTACACTGATCTCCTCTCCCAAAACTTTACTTGATATTTCTTGCTGCTTTCAGATTTCCTTATAGAAGCTTTATACGAATTTAAATCTCTTAAATCCTATACCAATCTTAACAATTTCAATTAATCCCTTCACCTCCCTCCCCCATAGCCCAGCACTTCCCTTCACCCCCTGTGTGATCTTCTGTACCTACTATTATTTTTACTGTTATGTTATTCACTTTATTTGTTATTCCACCCTTGATATGTTATTATCCTATCTCCTTGCGCCTTTTAAACTTTTTCTTTTTCTCAGAGATAAGAGCATAAGAATAGAAGAGGGGCCTTGCTGGCATTCTGAGTCCAGCATTCTGAGTCCAGCATTCTGAGCAGGACAAGAGCCTGTTTCCATTCTGTTATTTCCAGCATCTGGTATTCAAAAGCACTGTGGCCTCTGAGGCTGAATCTAGACATACAGTGGTACCTCTGGATGCGAACGGGATCCGTTCTGGAGCCCTGTTCACATCCAGAAGCGAACGCAACCCGTGTCTGCGCATGTGTGGGTCGTGATTCGCCGCTTCTGCGCATGCGTGTGACGTCATTTTGACCGTCTGCGCATGCGCGAGTGGCGAAACCTGGAAGTAACACACTCCGTTACTTCCGGGTTGCTGCAACGCGCAACCCGAAAATACTTATCCGAAAGCTATTTCAACCCGAGGTATGACTGCATATTAAAAATGCTGTGAAAATGCCTTGTTAACAAAACATTTTAAAATATACTATTGAATTTGCCATTAGCTCACCATCACCATCACATTTCTATAAAAGGTAAAAGGTAAAGGCCCTCTGGGTAGTTAAGTCCAGTCAAAGGTGACTATGGGGTTGCGGCGCTCATCTCGCTTTCAGGCCAAGGGAGCCGGCGTTTGTCCACAAACAGCTTTCCGGGTTATGCGGCCAGCATAACTAAACCGCTTCTGGCATAACGGGACACGTGACAGAAACCAGAGCGCACAGAAACACCGTTTACCTTCCTGCCACAGTGGTACCTATTTATCTACTTTCACTGGCGTGCTTTCAAACTGCTAGGTCAGCAAGAGCTGGGACAGAGCAACAGGAACTCACTCTGTCGCAGGGATTTGAACCGCCAACCTTCCGATCAGCAAGCCCAAGAGGTTCAGTGGTTTAGACCACAGCGCCACCCACATCACCTTTGTTGAATGTACTTAGAACGTTATATTTACAGCTGTATAGCTGAGTCCTCTGTGGAGGCAGAGCACAGCCATCTTGTCTGGTAGACACTGATAGCCTTGTCCTCTATGAAGTTGTCCAGTCCTCTTTTGGAGGAACCAAAAGTTGTGGCCATTCCTGCCTTCTCTGGGAGCCCACAATCGAACCATGTGCTACATGGTTCTTAAGTAATTAAGCTGTATGTGACCTGCTGTGGTTTGAACAACCTATGTCGATGATGGCGGTCTTGCAGTTAGATCAGCGTTTCCCAAACATAGGGGAAAGGCCATGCCGTTTCACCTATGCCATGTATTACTGGCCCACAAAGGGGCTGCCCCCTTTCACCCCTGTTATTTATATTAGCTTTGGAAGTTTTGTTGCAAAATCTTAGAAAGGAGGATAAGATAAAAGGAATTACAATTGGGGAAAAATAATATAAAGTTAGAGCATTCGTGGATGACTTGATAATAAAAACACAAACCCAAAAGAAAGTATTCCAGCAACGCTAGAAGTAATTAAAGCATATGGAAAAGTGGCGGCTCTGAAGGTAAACTACCCAAAAACTAAGATATTAACTAAATATCTACATACGGAGGGGGGGGGGAAGAAATACAACAGCTGACAGTATTAGAGATTAAAGGCAAGGTAAAATATCTAGGGATCTGGAGATCAACAAAGGGTATTAAACTATATGAAGTTAACTACACCAAAGTATGGAAAGAGGTTAAGGGAAATATGGAAAACTGGACAAGATTACAACTCTCTCTATGGAGCAGAATCTTGGTAGTTAACATGAATATACTTCCCAAAATGATATTTTTATTTCAAACAATTCCGATACTGGGAGGGATGAAGTGTTTTGAGGAATGGAAAAGAGATATGGCGAGATTCATATGGAATGGGGGGAAACCGAGAATAGAATATCAACTATTAACAGATAAAAAAGAGAGAGGAGGCTTTGCACTTCCCGATTTAGAACTATACCATGCAGCTGCAGGTCTTCTATGGCTCAAAGACTGGATAACATTAAGAGAGTCAGATGTGTTGGACTTGGAGGGATATGATAATCGGTATGGGTGGCATGCCTATCTAATTTATGAGAAGGTGAAGGTCCACAGGGGTTTCTTGAATCATCTAATAAGGAAATCGTTATATAAGATCTGGATAAAATATAAAGGAATATTGGAACCCAGGATACATCTGTGGACCTCACCGACAGAAGCGATGGCAGTTAAGAAAAAGAATATGGAGGGGATATGGGCTACATACCGAGTAATATTAGAAGAAAAACGGGAAGAGACAACCCTAAAAAAAGTATGAAGAAATTAAATCTGACAGACTGTCTGCAATATTTCCAAGTAAATCAAAGATTAATTACAGTATTGATAGGAAAATAGGTACTGCAAAAGAAGCATCTAGATTTGAAAAAGAACTAATACAAAGTAAAGGAAAATATATCTCACGAGTCTATAGCCTATTATTAGAATGGGAATTAAAGGGAGATCAGGTAAAGACCGTGATGGTAAGATGGGTGCAAGACCTAGGTTACAAAATTCTTATGGAACAATGGGAAAAACTATGGCAAGAAGACATTAGGTTTACGGCCTGGAAAATCCTATGAAGATGATGTACAGGTGGCATCAAACACCAGTACAACTTGCCAAAATGTATAAAAACAGGTCACCCATATGTTGGAGATGCAATAAGGAAAATGGGTCTTATTTACACATGTGGTGGAACTGTGTGGAAATTCGAGAATTTTGGAATAACGTATATGAAGAATTAAAAAAAAATATTTAAAATAACATTTAAAAGAAGACTAGAAATATTTCTTTTAGGTATATTGCCAACTGAACTAAGAAAATCGAAAAGACCATTGTTCACGTATGGGGTAATGGCAGCAAGAATTTTAGTGGCAAGAATTTGGAAAAATACTAAAACACGTAATATAGCAGACTGGCAAACATTAATGGTAGAATACTTGCAGCTAGCAAAGGTGACGGGAAGAGTTAGAGGCCAAACAAAACAAAAAGTCCACAAGGAATGGAGAATATTTAAAGAATATTTGAAGAACCGTGGTATAAAGGGTAATCTCCTGGCAGACTTAGACTGAACCTTGTAGTACATAAAGGTAATTGACAATTTATATAGAAATACGATAGAAAAAATAGAAGAAATAAGTAACTGTATGGTAAAAGTGTATTTAACAGATAACGTACAATGAAAATGTTTGGAAGTCTTTTTCAAACCTCAACTACTTTTTCTTCTTTAATTTTTTTCTTTTTTCATAAATTGTACTGTCATGTGTAGTGTCATGTGGGGTATACGAAGTATCTTTGCTTCGGTTGCTATCATTTTATTTTTTGTTACAAACAAAAACAGAGTGTTGTATAAATGTATATTTTTGAAAATAAAAAAATTTAAAAGACATGTCTTACTGGCCGTGTTCCTCCCCAGCCTTGAGGGGACTGGAATGTTTGCCCATCTTCTGGCCCTTGCAGTAAATATGTCCCTGCTAAGGCAGTAGAAGGGACACGGGTGGCGCTGTGGGCTAAACCACAGAGCTTAGGACTTGCCGATCAGAAGGTCGGTGGTTCGAATCCCCGCGACAGGTTTAGCTCCCGTTGCTCGGTCCCTGCTCCTGCCAACCTAGCAGTTTGAAAGCACGTAAAAGTGCAAGTAGATAAATAGGTACCACTCTGGCGGGAAGGTAAACGACGTTTCTGTGTGCTGCTCTGGTTCACCAGAAGCGGCTTAGTCATGCTGCCCACATGACCTGGAAGCTGTACGCCGGCTCCCTCAGCCAATAAAGCGAGATGAGCGCCGCAACCCCAGAGTCGGCCACGACTGGACCTAATGGTCAGGGGTCCCTTTACCTTTAAGGCGGTAGAATGGCTTTATACTCCAAGCAAAATTATTTCTTGCATCATCCGAGGGGAAGGGTGATAGAGGAATAGATGCAGCGCCATAGAAAGGGTCATAGGTGAGTGCTAGAGCATCAGCCTTGCATACAGAAGGTTCCTGATTTAATTCAAAGCACCTCCATGCAGGGCTGGGGTGGGTGGTTGGGTGGACTTCTGCTTGAAACCCTGGAGAGCCTCTGCCTGCCAGTGTACAGTGGTACCTTGGGTTAACTACACTTCAGGTTACATACGCTTCAGATTACGGACTCCGCTAACCCCGAAATAGTGCTTCAGGTTAAGAACTTTGCTTCAGGATGAGAACAGAAATCGTGCTCCAGCAGCACGGCAGCAGCAGGAGGCCCCATTAGCTAAAGTGGTGCTTCAGGTTAAGAACAGTTTCAGGTTAAGAACAGACCTCCGGAACGAATTAAGTACCTTAACCTGAGGTACCACTGTAGTCAATACTGAACTAGATGGCCTGACTTGAACTTGGATTTTTTTCTTCCTCCATGACAGTGGGCACACATTTATTTCTTCTTTTTCAATGCCTGTGTAGGAACCAAATCATCTCCCTCGCTGACTAACCTACAGATCCAATTATCTTAACCAATGCTATCCGTGATGTCCTCCGATTTCTCAACAAAATGTAATAACCCCGGTTTTGTATTACCAGAATCCATTACTTTTAACACAATATGCCGGAGCGCCTTTATGAGAGTTCTAAGTAGGGCCATAAATAATTGAAAGTAAATGACACTTGTTAAAATAAATGATGAACAAAGTGCATTTTCTAGTGCAGTTTCTTTGGCTGCACTAATTGCGTTTGATTGCCCCCTTCCAAAGTCACCCATTCCCACCCTCTGCAGTGTGGCACCTGCTTACTGGCATCAATTGACTCAGCACCGCTTTAGGGAAAAGGAAAATGTTTCCCTTTGAACATATTTTTACTGTTTGGAGAATCACATCATTAGTTCATGTTAGTCTCTTTCACCCATCTGAGGAGGTGGGGTGTGGCAAATTGAAGCGGCCTGTGATCCTTCTAGGATGTGGATCAGAAAACTCAGATCCGGGATCACATGTGTGGGATAACCAGCCTCATATAACCAACATGCTTAAGTCTAATTAATGCATGAAGGGGTTAATGCCATAGAGTGAGCTGTCCTGCCAGGCTTAGCTAGGTCACTCTCCCTCACCTTGGGAGGTAGCTAATGAAGCCTATTGTTGTACCTCAGTCTACCAAAGAAGCTCAAGGTGTGAAGTTGTCTCAACTCAGACCACGTGGCTCTTGCAAATCACTCTTGAGTCCCTATACCAATAATTTAGGAACTTTCACACCACTGTAACTAAGCCAAGCTTTACTGCCTGTGCATTTCCCCCCCTGAATGCTGTATGGAAAAACACATGAAACAGACATTGGGAGAGTTTGTAAGTAAACCATTTTTAACTTACCAAATGTGTGGTCTTTTTCTATGCTAGTGGAAGAGGGGAACTTTGGAAGGAACTAGAACAGAGTACAGTGGTACCTTGGTTTACGAACTTAATCCATTCCGGAAGTCTGTTCTTAGACCAAAACGGTTCTTAAACTGAGGCGCACTTTCCCTAATGAGGCCTCCCACTGCCGGTGCCCTTCCACCGTTCGGATTCTGTTCTTAGACCAAGGTAAAGTTCTCAAACCAGGACAGCACAGAGGGTTGCAAACGCTGCGGGTTGCGAACGTGCCTTCCGCACGGATCACGTTCGCAACCCGAGCGTCCACTGTAATCAGGAAAACTAGCACAATATTACTCAGCTTTGAATGCAGCCGAATAATAGAGATGCATACAGGACTTGCCGAAGGGTGGTTTTGAGTCACTTATGGCATCTTGTGCTGATGAGGTCTCTGCTGGTGTTTCAGTAATTAATTTGCGAGATGAAATCTTTGCCTGGCTCCTAAGCAGACTTTCTAAACATACACACACTGGGTTAAGAGACTTGATGGGGAAATTAAAGACCAATGTTACAGTCTCCTTATTTGGACAGGAACGTCTGCAGGAGCTAACGGGTTTAAAACTGCCGGCAACACCATCTCTTTTGCCTATCGCTTTCCCTTGCCGCTGCCACCTTTTACAGCCAGCCCTCTGGCTTGGGCTTTTTTTAAAAAAAAGAAACAAAACCAATTAACTGGAAACAACAGGAAATGATTAATCATGTTAATTAAAAATAATTTTCTTCCCCCACTCCTAAAAGGTCAGATCCTCAGCTGTATGGGAAATTGAGTCTTCATGCCATTTCATTTGATTTCCTGTGTAAAGCCTAATTAGTTAAAAATTGTTGTTAAAGAGAGGCAGCGCTCGAGAACGCTGACACTTTTGATCATTTCCGCCCTCTTGTTAACACAGCGATGGTGTGTGTGTGTGTGCTGCGGCGTGTGAGCTTTTGTTGTTGTTTTTAGGATATCCATGTGCCCTTCCCCCTCCCCCCGCCGCCGCCAACTTTAAAATAATGGGCAAGCACTTGACTGACAAGTGCTTTTGTAAAACCTTGAGCATCCCAGCGCATGTTAATGATGACCCAGCCACACTGGCTCCTTGCCCCTGGAGATGCAGCTGCTGAAGCCAGAAATTAACAAAAGCTGCTAATGGCTGGTCAGCCACCCATTTTTAAGGGGTCATCTTCTGACCTGAGCAAAAGCCTGAAAGCATAGGTAGCACCAGGGAAGAGCAAAGGCCCATCTAACAAGTCACTTCTTCTCCCAGCTTTCTCCTGTCCCCTCTCATTGCTGAACTGCTCAGGTTAGATGAAGAAAAGACACTATTATTATTATTTTTAAAAATTGAGGGAGGAATCCCAAGCATGCATAGTCAAAAGCAGTCTACACCAAAAGCAATTGGAATTACTATGGAGGAAACATGTTTAGGATGAGAGCATTAAAGAGGGATATGCTGTAACATTTCTTTCAAAAAGACCCTCCCTCCAAATGTCCCCGTTTTCCAGGGGCAGTACCAGATTTACAGAAGCCATTCCAGTTTCTGATTAGATCCCGGTATGTCCTGCTTTTCCTTAGGACATCCCTATTTTCATCAGAGAAATTTGGAAAGGTTTGGAATAAGACATCCCCAGGGCTTTTTCCCCCACCCAGAACTCACTGGAACTCAGTTCCAGCACCTCTCAGGTGGGTGTCATTGCCATTCTATGAGTGCAAAGGAGGGGTTCGTGGTGAGTTCTGGCACCTCTTTTTCTAGGAAAATAGCATTTGATGTCCCTATTTTCATTGGATAAATAATGGAGGGTATGGAATAGGATTTCTCTATTTTCATCAGAGAAATGTTGGAGGGTATGGTGTAGTACAGTGGTTAGATCATTCAGTTGGGTAGAGCATGGCACTGATAATGCCAAGGTCACAGGTTTGATCCCTGGAGGGGACAGCTGCTTATTCCTGCATTGCAGAGAGTTGGACTAGATGATCCCAAGGGTCCCTTCCAACTCTACAGTTCTATGATTCTATGAGAGCAGGGTTCAAATCCTCACTTGGTCATGAAGCTCACTGGTGACCTTGGGGCAGTCACCACCTCTAAGTGTACGCTACCTCATAGGGTTGTTATGCGGATTAAGTGACGAGGGGAAGGGCATGCAAGTCACCCTGATCTCCTTGGAAGGTGGGATATAAATGCAATAAACAAACAGATATGTGGAACAAACCTTATCACCCCACTCTGGAAAGCTGCTGCCAGTCCGTGTAAACAATACTGAGCTAGGTCTGGTCCGACTCATTAAAAGGCTGCTTTCTCTTGTTCCTAGAAGGACATCATCTTTGACTGTGGAGGTAGAATATAGCTATTAAGTTCTTCCAGGCTGTCTCAGTGTTGTGAGCAACTCAGTCCCACTTTTGCTGGCTACAGATCTGATATATTGTTAATACTAATCCAAAGCATTGCTTTCCTTCCCTAACTCGGCTGAGCTAAGCAGTTCTGATGAGCAAAAGAGATTTAATTAATGATGTTCTTGTCCTTTTTCACGCATCATCCACTGGACATACGAATCTGGGTTATAAACAGCCAGTGAGCTAAGTTTATCAAATAATAATAATAGTAATAATAATAATAATCAATAATACCAGGAGTAAATGCTGCAGAAAGAGAGTTTCAGTCCAGTTTCTGATGTCTTAATAGAACCAGCCAGTGCAGAAAGCTCATTCAATAATGCCAGTCAAATGAGAAACCACTTAGTGGAGAAGCTGGGTAGGAGATTAAAATGCCTCTTTGTTGAACATAAAGGTCACCGAGGCAGTAAACTCCTTAAAGGGGAAGGCAACGCATTTCACACATGAGGGGGCTTTGCCTGGCAGAGAGATGCACTGCCCATTTCAGCAGATTATCCTTCCTCAGTGGATATAACATTTGAAGACATCACTTAGGGACGCAACGGTGTAAAAAGGGAATAGCACCTGTGGGACTGGTTGCAGAATGCCTGGTTGCTTCAGCTGCTTCAGAGAGTTGAAAGGTATAAGGGTTTGGTCAGCCAGTGTGTTGAGCATCCTTTTCAGGACTGGGTTAACCATGGTCCGATCCACACCGCACATTGAAAACACACACATGCCACATTAAGAGTCATGGCTTCTTCCAACAGACTCTTGTTAAGGGTGCTGGGATTTGCAGCTGTGTGAGCTACAGTTTCCAGGATTCTTTTTTGGGGGGAACCCATGACTCTGAAAGTGGTATAAGAGTGCTTGTGTAGGTGTGACCCATTACTTTACATATGATATAAATCTGTAGGTTAGATTGCTGCAACACATTATATGTGGGGCTGCCTCTGAAAATGGTTCAGCAACTTCAGCTGGTGTAGAATTCAGCGGCCACGTTGCTCATTAGGGCAAGACGGTTTGAGCATATACCATATTTTTTGCTCTGTAAGACTCACTTTTTCCCTCCTAAAAAGTAAGGGGAAATGTGTGTGTGTCTTATGGAGCGAATGCAGGCTGCGCAGCTATCCCAGAAGCCAGAACAGCAAGAGGGATTGCTGCTTTCACTGCGCAACGATCCCTCTTGCTGTTCTGGCTTCTGAGATTCAGAATATATTTTTTTCTTGTTTTCCTCCTCCAAAAACTATCTGCGTCTTGTGGTCTGGTGCGTCTTATAGAGCGAAAAATACGGTAACTCCAATCCTGGCCTGACTGCATTGGCTGCCAATGAGTTTCTAGACCCAATTCAAAGTGCCGGTTTTTACCGATAAAGGCTTAACAACTCAAGACTGCAATATCTCAAGGACTGCCTTTCCCCATACGAATCAATCCAGACCCTGTTATCATCATCCAGTGGCGTAGCGTGGGGGGTGCAGGGGGGGGGGGCCGGCCGCACCGGCCGCAACATCTGAGGGTTAGGGTTAGGGGGCGCAAATCCACGGGTTAGGGGGCGCAAATTACTTGCTTTGCCCCGGGTGCTGACAACCCACGCTATGCCACTGTCATCATCTGAGGCCCTTCTTCATGTGCCTCCTTCACAAGAGGTCTGCAGGGTGGCAACACAGAAATGGACCTTTTTCATGTTGGCTTCCCACTCGTCTAACACCCTCCTCTAAGAAGCTCACCTAGCACGCTTTTTAAACATATATTTAGGTGCCAAGTGAAAACATTCCACTTCTCTTAAACTCTGTGTATACGAGAGGTGTTGTTTTTGTTTCTTTTTTTTTTTGTTCCTACGTTGAAAACCATCCTGTGATCCTTGGATGAAGACCACTATAGAAATTTAATAAATATATAAAACAAGGTCCCTGGCTAAACTATTTCTCCCCCGTCATGGTACAGTGGTACCTCGGTTCTCAAACGCCTTGATACTCAAACAACTTGGAACCCAAACACTGCAAACCCAGAAGTAAGTGTTCCAGTTTGCGAACTTTTTTGGAAGCCGAACATGCTCCATTTTGTGTGTTTACGCTTCCGATTACGCTGAGGTCTGTCTGTTCTTGCTATTTATTTTGGTAGATCTCAAAATGCCCCTTGCTTGAAAATTAGGGGGACCCTCGCTCCCTCCCCGGCCCCCCTAGGTGGCGCCTATGGTTCTGAGTAGGACTTGCATTGGCTACAGCCCACTGACACCAATAACAGCAGACTTTTCTCAAGCCGCCATTGTAATGCAAACAAAACAAGCATTCAAAAGATGAGATGCCAAATGCTTGAAGTGGGCAGTCTGTAGCCATAGCTGTCAACTTACAGATTTGAAAATAAGGGACCAGCAGCCTCGGAAATAAGGGATCAGCAGCCAAAATAAGGGATTTTCCAGGCACAGGTATGTTCAACTTCTGAGCCCCTCTGAGCCAAAGGCAGAAAGCCCAGCCAGCAGCCAAATGAAGTGTCATCAATAAGGGACAGCAGTGGGACATGGAGCTGGGATAAGGGACTGTCCCGCCAAATAAGGGACACTGTAACTCAGTGGTGGACCACATGCATTGCCCACAGAAGATCCCAGGATCCGTCCGCAGCATCTCCAGGTAGGGTTAGGAGAGACTCCTGCTTGAAATCCTGGAGAGCTGCTGCCAGTCAGTGTAGACAGTATTGAGCTAGAGGGACCTAGAGTCTGACTCAGTATAAGCCAGCTTCTGATGCTTCCCAAACACGGCGGTAGGGCGTCTGAATAAGCCCCATTTCCCATGGCAATGAGCATCACCCATTGTTTTGTGTTGTGCTAAAATGCACCTCCAAAAAAGCAAGCCCACCAGGCACATTAAAATGTTAGAGGAAGCCATTCCAGAGAGATAGTGACGCTGTTAAAATATACTCACAGGCAGCGCATTGCAAACACATTAGGAAGACAAAACCGAACGTGTCTCGGAGTGTGAATGGCCAATTGGCAGAACATGCTCCTAAATTTTTCATCCTGCGTACTCTCCATTGAAGAATCTACCAAAAGCTCTTCCTTACTCCCCGCCTGAAAAGGAAGTGATTGGGAATAAAACAACCATTTGGCACTTTCAAGCTAAGAGCCCTTTGTTTGCAGCGCACTTAGAGAGACATTTTTAAACAATGCCTTACATCGCCTCCGGTGCCATTTTTTAAAATAAAAAAAATGAAGCAACTTTATTATTATTATTATTATTATTATTATTATTATTATTATTATTATTATTATTATTATCCAAACCTACACTCTTATTCATTAGCACCTGTTGCATCATAGCTGCACGGGTTTATTCATTTTGCTCAAAATGGAAACATTAACATTTAAAGAGGATGATGCATAAGCTTTTAGAGATAATATTCTCTCCGGCCTATTCTGGTAATGCATTTTCAGAAATTGCGGAAAATGCTGCATTTTCTCCCGAGGCTTGAAAACAACAAGTTTATTGTAAACAGTTTATCACTTGGGGCATTATTCCCCCACCCACCCACCCTTTTAAAACACCCCTTTCCTCTCATTTGCGGAACAATGGAGATGCACAAACCTGGAGCCCTGGAATGCTAAGACACACCTGTCAAGAGAAGTACCAAAGCTCAGTGTTAAGAGAGCCCAGGTTTGATCCCCAGAGATTGGGGCCTCGAACCAGGGCTGGGGAGAAACTCTGCCAATCGTCTGACAGGTATAAGGCAGCTTCCTAAGTTCTTTAGATGATTTGAAGTTCACAAAGATGCTGAGGCCCCATATCACTTGGGTTTGACTTTATATTATTTATGTAATGGTTCTAGGGGTTGCTCGTGCGTAAATCGTCGCCACACCTGGCTGGGCTACCTGGGTGAACCCTTTTTGTCTGGACAGCCACTCACCCATGGCTGTCTCAATCGCTGACAGAATCCGTCAGTGGGCGTTTCTTGAACTTCTTCCAGCAAAGAAGTTCTTTGACGCCAAGTCTCCTCCTACTCTTCCTGCGCGGAAGTCTTCTGCGCAGGGAGGGTGTGGGCAGTGGAGGACCCGTGCTCTCCCCACTGGTCTCCGGCGAGGAGTCCTGGAGCCCCCTTGCCGATTCCCCCATCTGCCCCCCTTCTCCACTGGTGCTACGCTGATTTCCTTCCCTAGGAGATGGGCTGCCTCTCTCCCTACTGGGACCCTCTCCGGCATCCCTCTGGAGCCTTCCCTCCACCTCTGGCTCTGATGGCAATTCCCTGACAATTTATTATATTTGTTGTTGTTTAGTCATTTAATCATGTCCAACTCTTCGTGACCCCATGGACCAGAGCATGCCAGGCACTCCTGTCTTCCACTGCCTCCCTCAGTTTGGTCAAACTCATGCTGGTAGCTTCAAGAACACTGTCCAACCATCTCATCCTCTGTCGTCCCCATCTCCTTGGGCCCTCAATCTTACCCAGCATCAGGGTCTTTTCCAGGGAGTCTTCTCTTTTCATGAGGTGGCCAAAGTATTGGAGCCTCAGCTTCACTATCTGTCCTTCCAGTGAGCACTCAGGGCTGATTTCCTTAAGAATGGACTGATTTATTATATATGCCACCCTTGTTCAAAGGATCTTGATGTGGTTTCTTGGCTATGTTCTACCCAATATTGGAGGGGCCTATTGTGTGCTTGTGACATCACACATCTGATGTACATGTGTGACGTCACGAGTGTTGGGAAGCGGCTCACAAGCCACTGCAGGGAGACTCAGCCCCTCAACATGGGGAGCGGGGAGCCTCAGCCGCATCCCAACATACTTTGGGAGTTGACGCCTATAGAGTAGACCCATTGCAATCAATAGGTTTGAGTGGGTCCACCCTGGGTAGGGAAACATTAAAATTCAAGTTTTAGTTTATTTGTCTCCCAGTTTATATCTGCTACCGTCTTCCTATTAAGTTCCGCATTTACATTTTAGCTTTCACAAGACGTAAAAGCCACTTCTGGAACAATAGTGGAATATAGTGCAAATTTAGTGCTCTTTAACATATTATTTGCTTCCAGGAAGGAAAAAAATCTGTTTGCAAATAACATGGAAATGAGTGTTAATCTTGTTCCACGTCCCAAAATGGCTTTTACATTGTGTGAAAGCTCAAATACAATGTGGAAATTAACTCTTAGGGAAATGCTCTGAAATTGGAATAAACTACCATGTGAGTGTAGCTTTCATTTTTAATGGCAGAGGACTAGAGAGAAATAAAGGAGTCTGGTCTGATCAGAGTACGATGACCACTAAATAAAGATACTGCCATCCATGAATAAATTGATTTTACAATCATGGATTCTTGGGTAGAAACTGATTCTCTTCTTGTACTTTTATAATTATTACTATTCCACTCATGCATGCACCTTCCATCCATTGTGGACTGATCGATTTATGTTATTACATATGATGGAGTCGTCCTTACATTTGCAATTGCATCTTAAGAGAGGTATTTTTTCATATGAAATGAAGATTGATTTTTAGATGTTTATTTGTAAAATAAACATGTGCTTTGTATATAGAGATCTGCAATATACTGCAGCCTAGGTTTACAGTCTGGCTCTCCATTTCTATGTGCTAAAAGTATTCACAGGCATTTTTTGCAACAACAAAAAATTGGTGCAGGGGGGGGGGGGAGAAGCCTCTTATAATTGATTTTCCAGCATACCTTGCAAAAGACATGCCAAGGGTACTGGCCCCTGGGGGCTGGGTCACTTTGCCCTTCACCCCCTTGATTTTGAGGGGGCCTGGCCACCTCAATATTCAGATGGCCCAGTGTGCGATGCCAGGATGTTGCGCAACATTGCCCAGGTGATGTCAGGAGGTCGTATTGGGCCCCCTCAGTCGTCCGGAGAAGCTGGTGCCTCTGATTTGTGCATATTATCCTCAGTGATGATGTCACCATTCAGTTAAATCTGATTGGCTATATAGAATTTGTGATGCAGTTTTGTTGAAGGTAGCCATCTTGATGTGCCATACGTAAGAACATTAGAAGAGCCATGCTGGATCAGACCAAAGGTTGATCTAGTCCAGCCTTCTGCTTCCACTGTGGAGACTCAGATGCCCCTGGGAAGCTTCCAAGCAGGGACAGAGGAACGGGGGTGCAGTGGGAAAGGGCTGTCCCGGGTGTCACCACTGAGGTGGGTGACAGAATGCTGGACGGCACTCAACATGGGGCCTGAAGCATGCCTGAGCCACACATCTCTCCTGGAAGTGACGCGGTGGCTTGGGTGCCCACAGGCTCCACGCTGCCCCAAACGGTCCGCCCGCTGTCTCCCCCCCAGCAGTAGGGCGGCTGAGTGAGAGGAGGCAGACAGACTCCTTGGAGGCTCTGCAGAGTTTCCTGCCATGGCTAGCCCTGCCCCGTGGGCAGCTGGGCCCACCCCTGGCACATGCACCATCCCAGACTTCTGATTGGCTTGCTCCGCCGCTGCTTCCAAGCGGGATTTGAGTGTCACAGCACTGTTGCAAAGGAGCAACTTTGCTACATAAGGACTGTGGGACCTACTCCCAAGATCGCTTGGCTTCTCCTGGACCATCACATATCAAGCAATGAAGTGGAGCGCCTTTTCTACCCATATAGATTCCTTGTGCACTTTGAAAACTTAGGAAGCTGCCGTTATACTAAGTCTGACCACTGATCCATCCAGCTTGGTGTTGTCTACAATGACTGGCCTATGTGATCAGGTGTAATCATCTGTGTGGGAAGTTTTATAAGGAGTAAGGAGAAACATCCAGAGTGAAATAGGAATGTAGAAAACTGCTTATACTGAGTCAGGACATTGATCCAGCATTGACAACACTGATTAGCAGGATCACAGATAAGGCTGCCTGGAGATGCTGGGGAATAAACCTGACACCGTTCAGATGCCTGCCTTCACTTATTGCTCCAACCATCATGCAGTGCTTTCCCATATCACACGGGAAAAGTAGGCCTGGCTTGTTTATTTCCCAAACAAGTACTTGGTGCACCTCTATTTCTGAGAAGAAATAATCTCCCCCAGGAATTACAGGAGAAGGATACTTTTGTACAGTGGTACCTTGGTTCTTGAATTTAATCCATTCCGGGAGTCCGTCCGACTCCCAAAATGGTTCGAAAACCAAAGTGTGGCTTCCAATTGGCTGCAGGAGCTTCCTGCACTCAAGTGAAAAGCGTGTCGGACATTTGGCTTCCAAAAAGTGTTTGCAAATTGGAACACTTACTTCCAGATTTGCGGCATCCGGGAACTGATTTGTTCAGGTACCAAGCCGTTCGAGTACCAAGGTACCACAGTAAATTGAAAGATGAATGATTATGGTGAACAGGACAACAACAACAACAATAACATTCTGTTTTTCCTCTCAAAGGAGTCCAGGACTGAATCTACACATATATAAAAAATGCTGTGAAAATGCTTTTAAAAAAAATATTGAATTTGCTATTAGCTCACCATTGCCATCTAGTGTTACATTTGTATAATGCACTTAAAACACACTTAAAATGTTATATTTGCAGCTGTATAGCTGAGTCCCTGGGCAGCAAAAGCAAAACTGAGAAAATGAAAACAGCTAAAAGCATCTAAAAAGAATTCCAATACAGATGCAGACTGGGGAAGGTCTCGACTTAAAAGACTTGCTGGAAAATGAAAGTTTTCATTAGGCCCCCAAAAGACAACAGAGATGGCACCTGTCAAATAGTTATTTGGAGAAGAATTTCAAAGGGGAAGTGCCAGCACACTAAAGTCCCCATTGCTATGTTGCATTATTTTGATGTGTTCTTTCCCCCACTTTTTTGTTTTTGCTATTTAATTTATGTACTGCTTAATGCCTAGATGGCTTCTAACCAGCTTACAAAATATAAACCAAATAAAATAAACCATGACATTGTTAAAACACTGAATAATTAGCCATCCACCATGATAAAATACCAATAAAACAACTCAATCAAAGCATTAAAATATAGACCGTTAACAGTGAGCTACACATTTTTTTAAAAAGTATTGATTTATATAAAATGTTCTATCCTGCTCTTCCAGTTGCCATGCACCATTCACCAGTGGGCAAGCAAAAGTGACTGTGGGCAAGACATTTTTTTTTTGCAAATTAATGTGCATGGTTGTTCTTAGCTGGGTTATTTCAATATCAAATCTGGATGGAGGTCTTTCCAAAGGAAAACAATTCCACCGTCTTCTGAATTTGCCTGCCTGCAAACAGATTTCTGGCACGTGCTCCCTTAATGGAATCTAGACATTCCGTGGCAGCAATTAATAGCAACAGAAGAACATTTTGTTCTTAGCTGCAAAGAAGACACACACCCTCAAACCTGACACCTATTAAACAGGCCAATCTAAATAATTGATATTAATTGCATGGCATTTTCTAGCAATAATATGCAAAAACAGCTTTGAAACGAGAGGATTGGAGGCTGGTGACAAAGTGCAGCGGAGGCAGTTTAACTTACCAAGAGCCTTCCCTGCAGTCTCCCTGCCCCAGGAACTGAGGCCCCCTCAGGGCCCATAGGAAGGGCATTGGTCCATGTAGATCTTGGGTGCCAAAATCTTTTTCCTAAGAGGACTGGATTTGATGAAGTGAACATGTTGCTGACTTTTTTTAAGATTGTTGTTGAGCTTTTTTAAGGATTTTACCCCAGGAGATAGACTGCCACAGGGGCCAGATTAAACTGACTGGCGGGCTGGATTAGACCCCCAAAACAGACTTTGGACATCATCATCATAATAATTTTTATTTATACCCCATCCTCCCCGGGCTCAGAGTGGCTAACATCAAATATATAACATATTACCATAAAATCAAGCAATCAGTTAAAATACATCCTAAAATCAAATCAGAATCAGTGAAATCTAATCAGATGGCAACCTGCAAAAAACATGCCTGATCTAGACCAATATCACCTGCACTGACTGGCAGCAGCTCTCCAGGATTTCAGATATAGGTCTCTGCCAGCACTACCTGGAGACTGCACCTCAGTCCTTCTGCATGCAAAGCGGAGATACTTTCTCACTGAAGAAGAGCGTGCAGAAATGCAGAACGTGATCGTGGAATGAAAGAGGGGGAAAGAGGAGAATGGGGGTGTCAGAGAGAGAAAGGAACTGATTCCCTTGGGAGGTTGTGGACTCTCCTTAAGCAGAGGTAGATGGCCATCTGTCATGGTTGCTTTAGTTGAGATTCCTGCATTGCTGGGGGTTGGACTAGATGATTTTCAGGGTATCAGGGGCTGGGCTGGATCAGAAGATTGGAGCATGCAATCACAGGGAGATCAGCAACTAACAGAAGAGTAGGGGCAATATCCCCCTCCCCCGCTTCCAGCATTTCCAGAAGCAGAGAGACAGGCAGACACAGAAGCTGCTCAGTTGAGAGAGGAGCTACCCAGCTATGAGATAGTAGCTAAGCAACCAGAAGGGAGGGAGCAGCTAGGCGATACATCAACCGAGAGTTGGAGAGAACCCCCTCCCTCCCCCCCAAACTCAGAGGTCAGAGCGTGTCAGACAACAAAGGAGACACAGGGGGGAGGAACTTCCCATTGGTGCACTTCTTGCTGTGGAAGTGGGGAGGGGTCAGAGTAGGCAACTGATATCCTTGCGGAGGGTTGCCGGTTTGTGCTTGCAATATAATACTGCAATAAAAGGACTATAAATCTACCAAATGCTCGTTAATTCTTATCGTTGGGCTACAAGGAGGGAGAGGGGAACTCCCGTACTTGACACAGGGTCTCTTCCAACTCTATGATTCTATGAGGAGGGAGAGAGATAGGGAGGGAGGGAGAGAGAGAGGTGAGAAAGTGTGCGCCAGAAAAAGAGAGGAAAAGGGTGTTCCAGCTGGCTTTCATCTCTGACCCCGCCCACTTTATTGCTGGCTCTACCCACTTCTGGCTCCGCCCCTCATCAGCATACGGCCACTGACATGTCACCCCCTGAGGGAATGCGGCCACCAACAAGCCTTTTAAGTGGGGCTTATGTTTTATCCCACTGTGTCTGTATTGAATTTTCTTGGATATCCGAACTTATTTTGTTTCTTTCATCTGTGAAAATGTTTTAATTGTTGAATTTCTTTTCCGTAAAGCCCTTCAAGATGTTTCATAGGAAGTGATTCGCAAATGGAAATAAGCAGATTAGTAAGTAAATCCATGCCTCCTTGCCCGCAGAGTTGTCGGACGATTTTTCCAAAGCAAATCCCAGCACCCTCCTCCTCCTGCCATTACCCTCCCTCCCTCACATTCAAAAATGAAACTCATCTTGCAAAACTGGGTTTCGGTACAGCTCTTAAGTGGAGAGCACGAGGGGTATTGGGTATCAGTACCTTATGCCAAAAACTCTCTTAAGGATGCATTAGTTATCATTTTAAAGGGCCCTGGGCACTTTGCAAAGCAGAGGCACGCCATCACTTGCCTCACCTATTATTCCTTAAATGGCGGACAGGTGCAAGCTGATGGCAGCACAGCTCAGCACATCATGACATCATGCGAAAAAGATGCCAAAAGCCCTTTTCCATCCTCTTTCCTTGAGTGGAGGGAGCTCCTCCTCCATTATTTTTACGAGACCCCCGATGTGAGTAATAAAGGGAGACAGACGTCTGGGACCATCTTTTTAGTGAGGAGGTGTGTGAGTGTGAGTGAGAGAGAGAAGGAATTGAAGAAGACTACATTTGGCACAACAGATCTAAGAACCCCCATTCCCCCAGACACTTTTTTGGCTTCTGGCATAGAAAAGCACACACAAAAACTTAATGCACTTTTTATTCAGGGGCATAAAAGCCAACTCCCCCCCCCTCCTCAACCCCTCACCCCTCTCAATAATTAGAGGATAGCCCCCCTCCTAGTACACTCACACAACTTTTTCTCCTTCTCCCTTTTGCCATTCCATCCAAAGCATCCATTATACTCCTGCTGTGAACTCGATTTCATCCCACACCAGGGAGGACGAAGAGAGAGGTTGGCGTGCTCAGACATTACATGCAATAACGGCTCATAAAAAATCAATGTTAAATTTAATTCAAAAGGTCTGCGGGCAACCAACCATCGAAATGCAGCAGGAAGGTTGATGTAAAGCAGCCTCGAGGTCCAACTTTTTTAAAAAGTGTGTGTGCATGTGTGTGTGTGTAATCTCCCTGAAATATAATGTGATTCTGTCATGATTTGAGCCAAGGTATTGACGGACAAAGTTGCTACCTTCATGGTGTTGTTTTTCATTTGTTTGTTTTTTGCAGCAAGGTGTTTTAGGTTGCAGGTTCCTATTCTGCACACATTGCACTGGGTGTATCAAGAGAAGTAGAAGGAATGCCTTCCCTTGAGCCAGTGGTGTCTGGCACCCATTGAAGTGGATGGGGCAGAAGGCAGGGAGCCCAACAGCCAATGAGAGACAGAGCCAATTGATTCTAGATTTGTCCCCATCCTCCTTCCTGCTGAGCTCTGCAAGGGAGAACACCGAGGCAAAGGCAATGCCACTTCCTGGACGTTGTAAAGAAGTGAACAGTCTGGTGCGAGCTGGCATTTGTCCTAATTAGGGTTGCCATATTTCAAGAAGTAAAAATCCGGAAAAGTTGTTGAGGTTTTGGGGAAATTTCAAAAATCCGGGTATTTTGCCATTATTATTATTATTATTATTATTAAGAAATTCCCACCAGATGTTAATTCTGCCATTGGACATAAGGCAAACCTATCCTAATTGGGCATTCCCTCTCCAGCCTCAGTCTGCCCTCAGCCAGCCTCCACTCCCTTTGGCTTCATTTCCTCATGGGCTTTTGGAAATATCTTCTAGGGAGGCCTGGTGGGCGTCTAATGAAGTCTGAGAGCTGCAGTTTCAACAAGCCATGGGACAAAAATGTGCATCCTGTTGCAGCCTAAGGGTGAATTCCATTAGTCAAGGTAGCCAAAAGGCAATGGGTTGCTCAGCAACCAGGCAGAATGTCATGATGCTCATTGAGGTAGCACACCTGTTGATTGGCAGTGTAGTTCTGAGTGAGCTTTCCTCAGTATGTTTGGTTGAATGTCTTCCTCCCGTGTACAAGGCTTGAACTGAGACAGAGGCAGATTTAGGGCAGAGTGACTGGTTCCGCAGCACTGGGCGCTGAGCCTAGGGGGCGCTGCAGGGCATGGCAACTAGGACAATGACTTGAGGAGAATGGAAGGTGAGAGGCAGCAGGGGCCTCCCAAATTTTGGCCATGCACAGGCACCATTGAAATCTGAAAGACTAAAGCCCGCCCCTTACTGAGAAAGACAAAACCTTCCAATTTCTCCTCAAATGATGGACTGCATTTGTTCACTTTAGTCAGAAGCATGTTATCAATATGTTTCCCTTTGGACTCTGTATTATTTAAGTGGCTTTGCTAACACTTCACACAACCTTTGTTGTGTCTGTATACATAAATCAAACAAAACTTCCCCCAAAGCTTCTCTTGATAACACATCTCTGATTTTGATTTAATTTTTTGTCACTGTAGATCTAGCCTGTAAATTACATTTTAAATGGAAATAACTAAATTAGTGGTTTAGACAAAGTCTAGGGGGTGTTTAAAGTCTAAATGAAACCAATTTTAAATTGGCTGCCTTTTGACAAAAAAGAAAGCTGAAAACAAATGTGCCGCATAAATCATGTTTTGAGTTTATTTCGTGTTTTCAAAAATGGTGCTGCTTAATTATGTGGCTATTTCAAGCTAGCAAAGAGATTTCCACCCCTTTAATGAAAGTACATGCACACACACACACACACAAACACACACACCTCTTTCTGATTGGTTTTAGAATGAGAATGGGCTGATCCTAGGGGTACATTCATACGTGGGGAATATTGTGTTAGTTTTCGTGATTATAATGCTACCACTTCTTTAACAGTTTCTAATGTTCCTTTAGCATACCAATACCTGTTGCATTATGCAATGGTGGCTTTTTCACCTATATACTGGCAGATCACATTAAATTTCATTCGCACCAGTGGGTGTGGTATGGCACAACAACCAACGTCATTGGAAAACATCTCAACTCTCTCCATCCTTTCTGCACATGTGCTTCTATTTCCCCATGAAAACAGCACAGAATAACTGTATGTCAGGATTATACCCCAAATTTTATAACTTTGCTCCCACAATTTTCCAGATATGGGGCCTGCATTTGGCATCAAATGACGTGGATATGAGTGCCAAACTCTATATTCTATTAATTTCCCAGAAGTGGCTTTTACATCGTGTGAAAACTCAAATACAATGCAGCAATCAATGGTTGGGGAAATGGAATAAACTGTCATGCATGGAATAAACTTTTCTAAGAGGGCTGTTTCCCATCCATTTTGTTACCAGTTGTCAGGAAACTGCCATCGGAAGGACAGGAGGTGGAAGGGCTCACAGAGGTTAGGAGAGACTTAGCAGCAGAAGAGGGAACCAGCAGGGGGAGAGAAGGAGCTCCAAGGGAAAGTGAGTCGGAGGGATGGCTCAGAGACACTTCCAGCGAAAACAGTGGGGAGGTTTCAGGACCTCCTATAGGGACACCCACTCCTCACCGGAAACTGTCGCGCCGAGAGTCCAGAAGACGCGTTTCCGTTAAGGAGCTTTTATGTTGGAAGAGATTCCGTAAACACCCACTGTCGGATTCTGCCAGCGACTGACGGAGCCATGCTTAAGGGGCTCCGTTATAGACAGAGGTTTGCTGACTTGGCCAAACTCTGAGGGAATAAGCTTTTACGCACAAGCAGCTCATCATCCCATCACACCAGTGGTCTATGTTCACTCCTGATAAGTCCTTCCAGCATCTAGTTAACTCTGTTTCTAGGCGCTGTGAGTAAGTGAACTGAAGTTCTTAATTTGTTTTAATGAACCACTTTGGGTTACTCTTTGAAAAAGCAACTAACAACTATAATGAATAAATAAAGGGCATATATTAGTCATGTTAATTAAGCCTAATCTCTGCATTGGATGCAACACATGAAGTCCAGAAGGATGAGCCCCTGCTAAGACTATTAGGTTCAGATTGTTCAGATCACTAGACACAGTCTTTCAAAAGTAGTACAAGTATGACTCTCTGCAAAGCACACAGACCTGCCACCCCCAGGGTCCTTGTAATGTATAAATTTCTCCTCCATGCATATCAGAAAAAAATGGTCTTTGTATAGCAGTAAGGGCAGGAGAAGCAGGAACCTGTTTCCTCCATCTTTGGTTGGACTACAAATCCCATCATCCCTGATCATTGGCCAATCTGGCTGAAATGAGTAGTAGACCAGCAACATCTGCAGGGACCTGATTTCGGCACTGCTTTTTGAAACAAAAGCAACAAAGTGTCTAGCGACACCCTTAGGGACTCTCACATTCATTGGAGCATAAACCTTCATGGAATAGACTTTAGTTGGACTCTTGTTCATAAAAGCTTATGTCAGCTGTTCCCAATCTCCTGACTGTTTGGACTACACCTTCCATCATCTGAAACCACTGTCCATGCTGGTGAAGGAGAGCTGGTGACAGCTGCGTTCCAAAACATCCAGAGGACACCACACTGAGGAAGACTGTCTCATCCCGGAATATATTTGTTAGTCTTTAAAGTGCCACAGCACTCATTCGCTGTTGCAACAGACTCGCACTGGTACCCTTCCGGACATGCTTTTTGGAACAGTTTATTTTCTGGGACTGAAAATGTCTCCCTTCCTTCCTGCAAGCTGTTCTTTCAACAACATCCTCGATAATGCATTAGACATTTTAAGAATAATTATGAGCCTGTGCTTGAATTGGTCCTGTTGTTTAATAAACTTGCACTTTATGGTACACCAAAGGGCAGTTCATTGAGAGATTGCAGCTGACAGCTGTCTGCCGTTCCCTCCATCAACCAAGCCATCTGACAGGAAGTCATGTCCCCCATGCCTGTCAGATAAAGGAGTTTGTAATGTAATCTTAAAGGCCCTGTCAGATAAGTTATAGAACTTCAAATGGGAGGTGGGAAGAGTTTGCAAAATACAACGTTGGAGTATTCTCCTCTGAACTTAACAGAAGGAATGGGGGTATGGTGTAGTGGTTAGGGTGCTAGTCTGGGACCCTGGAGTTCAGGGGTCAAATCCATACTCAGGCCTGAAGCTCACTGGGTGACCTTGGGATGGCCACTATCTCTCAGTCTGATCTACCTCTCAGAGTTTTGGGGAGAATAGCATGAGAAGGGGTGAATCATGATTGTCAGCTGGTGCTCCTCTGAGGAAAGCTGGGATATATGTGGAATAACAATAACTTATGAGGGTATTGATCTAGGGTCAGGGGCAGGAGGTAGTTAAAGGTCCATTATTATTTCTGCAGAAGGGTCCCCGTCTCCAACATCTCAGAGTGACCAAATTAGCATAAATTGGGAGGTTTCTAGCCACTATGCATTTAGGAATACAGTGGTACCTCAGGTTAAGGACTTAATTCGTTCTGGAGGTCCGTTCTTAACCTGAAACTGTTCTTAACCTGAGGTACCACTTTAGCTAATGGAGCCTCCTGCTGCCGCCACGCGATTTCTGTTCTCATCCTGAAGGAAAGTTCTTAACCCGAGGTACTATTTCTGGGTTAGCGGAATCTGTAACCTGAAGCATCTATAACCTGAAGCATCTGTAACCCGAGGTACTACTGTACTGAAAACACAAAGGGCCTCAGTTTCAACACAATGCTCTGCTAACATACAATGCAACTTCAGTCACTCCAGAAGAGTACACTGGAGCACTCAAAATCATTTGTCCAGGCGGGGGCAGAGAAAAGGGGGTGCGATGGAAGAGGACCTCCCCGGGTGTCACCACTGAGGGGGGTGACAAAATGCTGGATGGCACTCACCTCCAGGCCTGCAGTGTACCTAAGCCACGCGTCTCTCCTGGGAGTGACGTGGTAGCTTGCGCGCCCACAGGTTCTGAGCTGCCCCAAATGGTCCACCTACCGCCACCCCATCAGCTATCAGGCAGCTGAGTGGGAGGAGGCAGGCAGACTCCTCCGAGGCCCCACAGAGCGTCCTGCCCCAGCTTGCTGCACTCTTCAGGTGGCTGTCCCTGCCCCTGGGCGCAGGGCATGCATGCCGCCCCAGGCTCCCAATTGTCTTGCTCTGCCGCTGTGCCCATGTATGTGCACAGAAAATAATAAGGTAAGGTAAAGGGACCCCTGACCATTAGGTCCAGTCGTGGCCGACTCTGGGGTTGCGGCGCTCATCTCGCTTTATTGGCCGAGGGAGCCGGCGTACAACTTCTGGGTCATGTGGTCAGCATGACTAAGCTGCTTCTGGCAGACCAGAGCAGTGCACGGAAACACCATTTACCTTCCCGCCAGAGCGGTACCTATTTATCTACTTGCACTTTGACGTGCTTTCAAACTGCTAGGTTGGCAGGAGCAGGGACCGAGCAATGGGAGCTCCGTCATGGGGATTCGAACCACCAACCTTATGATCGGCAAGTTCTAGGCTCTGTGGTTTAACCCACAGCGCCACCCACGTCACAGAAAATAGTAGATCCAGCTTAAAGGATCATTGCAATGCATCCCTAATTCTTATTACAGTATAATTATAAGATCATTGCATAATCTTAGAAGCGGCATGGCTGTGAGGTAGCAATGGAGGAACCTTGGGGTCTCAAACTTCAGTGGCGCCCAAAATTGGGTGCCCCATCCTCTCTTGCTCCATTCTCAATTATAGTCGCAGCATCTTCTTCAGCACCCCCGAAGCTCTGCTCCCAGTGTGACTGAACCGGTTGCACTCCCCTAAATCTGCCTCTGGCGAAAGTGTGGCCAGCGAAAGGTCATGGCTGCAACTCTTATGAAGAAACCCTGGCCTTCTGAACTTGCCAGTACACTACTGATAGCAACAGCAGCAACAGCAGGCTGAGATCTTTTCCACTTCATTTCCTCTGAGGCAGCCTTCTGGTACTACATGCCTGCTTAGAATGGGAAGGGATGTTTCATTATGAAAGGGCTGAAGAATGTCTGAAATGATCCCTCAGCCTCTCCAATTAGTGCCCAGTGTTACTACTCTTAGCCATTGAATACCAAGTTAAATGCACAACAGCATGGCATTAACAATACAAAGATCAAGCAAATACATGATTATCTGTGCCCATTAAGCTTCAGCACAGATTCCACGGTAATTATTTTTTTTTATAAAAACCACCAACCCTATGAAACTAAATTACCGAGAAATCGGCAGGAATAGGTAATGACTATACTTAAGAACCAGGTAATTTCCTTAGAAAGCCTTGTGCGCTGTAGTTACCACCCAGGAAGAAATATTTTAAAAGCATCTTAGGACCTAAAGGTGATGTAGGGTGTTTCGAGGGCATTTTTGGTCAACGCTTAACAACATTGACTATATAAATATCTGTAACCCTGATTTTGAATCTCTTTCTCACTTTTAAATCCTGGATTCTTCAACAGGGGTGTCCCCCCCCCCTCTGGTTTAGTGCTGGAATGGAGAACTTGCAACCTGAAGGCCATATATAGCACACAGCCTAATTTCATGTAGGTGGGAAGTGGGGCAGCCTGAAGGGAGAGAAGGAGGGTGAGGGGAGGAAAGGGAAAGGGAAAGGGAAAGGGAAAGGGAAGAGTCCTCTGCACTGGATCATTTTGGGCCATTGGCAAGGAAGGAACTAAACTAGATGAAACAATGGAAGGTAGAGAAAATGCATTGTAATCCTGTGGTGATTAAAACTCCACCCCACACCAGTACAGTCGTACCTTGGAAGTCAAATGGAATCCATTTTGGAAGTCCGTTCAGAAAATGTCCAAAATGTTCAGAAACCAAAGCACAGCTTCTGATTGACTGCAGGAACCTCCTGCAGCCAATCAGAAGCCGCGGAAGCCCCATCGGACGCTCGGGTTCCAAAGAATGTTTGCAAACCAGAAAACTCACTTCCAGGATTGTGGCGTTCGGGAGCCAAAACCTCCGAGTACCAAGGCATTATGGCTCCACCTAATATCTCCAGTTTGACTCTTTGAAGCTGCAGCCCTATTCTCATTTACATATAGTCAAATGTATGGGACGCGAGTGGCGCTGTGGTCTCAGGAGGTTGGTGGTTCAAATCCTCACGGCTGGGTGAGCTCCCATTGCTCAGTCCCTGCCCCTGCCCACCTAGCAGTTCGAAAGCACGTCAAAGTGCAAGTGTATAAATAGGTACTGATCCGGCGGGAAGGTAAACGGCGTTTCTGTGAGCTGCTCTGGTTCGCCAGAAGCGGCTTAGTCCTGCCGGCCACATGACCCAGAAGCTGTACACTGGCTCCCTTGGCCAGTAAACGAGATGAGCACCGCAACCCCAGAGTCAGTCACGACTAGACCTAATGGTCAGGGGTCCCTTTACCTTTACCTTTAAGTCCCATTGATCTGAATGAGACCTGCTTTTGCATAGACATGTATGGGACTCAGCTGTGAGTTGTCCATTTGGGGAGAGGTGTGCAATAGTCCCTTTGTCCAGGTGTTCCCGATAAGCAGCACACTTTGGACTTTGCATGTACAAATTGTCAGTGTTCTGTCAAATGAGGAAGAACCCCAAAATGTTAAAACTCCATGAGTATGTGTCTTTAACTTAGTACTGCATCAGATACAAGTTACCGTTGTGGTTGCTGTTGCCGTGGCCAAGTTATGAGCTCAGGGGGTGCATTCCGAGAACACAATTCACTTTTAAAACTTCCTTACTTCATGTACTTGGGCAGATGGAAGGACGCATAAGGAAGTCTAAAGCCCCATACACACCATAAATTTAATGCAGCAGCATACCACTGTCATGGCTTCCCGCAAAGATTCATGGGAGCTGTCCTTTGTTAATGGTGCTGAGAGGTGTTAGGAGGCCCCTATTCCCCTCATAGAGCTACAATTTCCAGAGTTCCCTGGGAAGAGGGATTGACCATTGAACCACTTGGGAAGCTGCAGCTCTGTAAAGCAAATAGGAGGTCTCCTAACAGCTCTCAGCACCTTTAATAAACTACAGCTCCCAGGGTTCTTTGGGGGAACCCAGGGCTAATTAACATGGCATGACACTGCTTTAGATATACAGTGCAGATGGAGTCTATGTGCGGATGGTTAGGAAACTCTTTCTCCAGCTGCACGGCTATATGCCTGGCTGCAGCATGTACAGAGAGAGCAACCTTATCTTGCATGTTTAAAACTTCCTTACTTCATAAATACGGTACATTAATATTCATTAAGCTGTGCACATTATCATTTTGGAAGACGATTACTGGGAATTCGCTATTTTCTCTCCATCACATTTTCCAATTAAAAGCTCCTCTTTCGCAAATAATAAGCTCCGCCGCCTCACCCTGCCTCGCCAGAGGCTTTCCAGCGAAGTTTCCAGCAAAGGCTTGGGAGGTTCAGCCTCCATTTAAGAAACAAGTGTAAATTAAAGAACAATTATATTTTAAATGACGGGCTAAAGCTGGCTGCACTCGATGTGATTAGGGAAGCGCCAGCCCAGAGATACCAGAAACTGGTCGTGGTCTGGAGTACCTTGAGATCAGTAGCAGTCAATAGGGCGGTGGTGGACAGGGCTTTAGCCTCAGTGCGGATAGGACGGTGGAGCCAATTCATCGCTCCTGCTACAATGCTTGCAGTAAACATCCCTCCCTGCACCTCATCCCTCTTCACCTCAGGATCCAGCAGTATGCCTGGTGTTTGGAAGGCAGGTAAGCAAGCAACACCATCCCACCTGTGACACACCATAGATCACTACTGTCTGCAATGTTCCTGAAGAATTATCAGGGATCACATGCTGACTGCTCTTGATCCACACTAAGGTACAGTGGTACCTCAGGTTATGTACTTAATTCGTTCCGGAGGTCCATTCTTAACCTGAAACTGTTCTTAACCTGAAGCACCACTTTAGCTAATGGGGCCTCCTGCTGCCACCGTGCTGCCGGAGCACGTTTTCTGCTCTCATCCTGAAGCAAAGTTCTTAACCCGAGGTACTATTTCTGGGTTAGCGGAGTCTGTAACCTGAAGCGTATGTAACCCGAGGTACCACTGTAATTAGGTTTGCTGCTCTCTCTTCAAAATACAGCCATACCTTGGTTTTTGAACAGCTTAGTTCTCAAACGTTTTGGCTCCCGAACACCACAAACCTGGAAGTGACTGTTCCAGTTTGCAAACTATTTTTGGAAGCTGAATGTCCAGTGGAGCTTCCGCGGCTTCCAATTGGCTGCAGGAGGTTCCTGCAGCCAATCAGAAGCTGCACTTTGGTTTCAGAATGTTTTGGAAGTCGAACGGACTTCCAGAATGGATTCTGTTCAACTTCCAAGGCACAACTGTAATAATAATAATAAATACATCTAGCAAAGCCGCCTTCAAAATAGTCAAATCTGTTTGCCTAGAGTGAGCAAGAATTAGCTGTAGGTCACCAGATGAAAAGGAAGCTGTACAAGAGATGGACATCTGGTTGTCCACTCTGAGAAGAGAATGCTGGAGTCGATGGGCCACTGGTGTGATCCATCAGGGCTCTTCTTATGTTCGGCTTCAGCTAGTCTGGAATGCTAACTCCTCATGCCTCAAGCCCAGAATTCAACAGTCAAGGCCTGCATGGAGAGATGAATTGATAAGGAAAGGGTCTGATTGGAATCATCCAAAGAGCTTGCTCTGCCTATTACCAAATCCCCTCCAAGGGACACACACAGGGCATGCCCATTTAGCAACATCTCGTTCCTATTTTACAGTCCTGGCTGAAAACCTGGGATGGAGCCAGTTCAAGCTGGATTCCTCCATTAAACAAAAATTAAGTTGGCTGCTCTCACCCTGCACCACACATCCTTTTTTTTTTTTCTGTGCAAGGGGTTTCAGTGGGAATTTTCCTCCTGCAAGCTTTCTGTCTTTCTAGCTTGTAACTTCATTTCCTTCTCTATAAGTGAGTGGAAAGATCTGAAATAGAGATAAGTCACAAAATAGTAGACATGCCCACAAGAAACTAAGAGCAAAAAGTTGTCCCCTTTCTTCCCACCCTTCTAAAAACTTTTCTCTACTATGCTATACGGTTTCAGAATAATCATCATGTCAGGGCACATCTGTGGTGTACTTTTAAAGCACTAGGGTACTGCTTTAACAAGTCATGCCTTCCCCCAAAGAATCCTGGGAGCTGTAGTTTGTTATGTGTTCTTATAGTAGTTTAGGAGGCCCTTATCCCCCTCACAGAGCTACAATTCTCAGAGTGGTTTAGCAGTCAAACTATCTTTCCAGGGAATAGAAGTTCTGTGAGGAGAATTGGGTCTCCTAATAAATCTCAGCACCCTTAACAAACTACATTTCCCATAATTCTCTGAGGAAAGCCATTGTTGTTTAAAGCGGTACCCTGGTATCCTCACTGGATCTCCCAACCCTGCTGCTCTCCTTTTTATGCATTGCTATGACAGCGCCCTTGCTATGGATCTATGTCGACCGCCATGTTGATGGGGCCTGATAGGAATTTTTCCACTTGGCAAATTGGCATCAGCCACTTGGTTTTCACCTTGTTGTTTGATCTTCTTGCAGTCCATGGGACTCTCAAGAGTCTCCTCCAGCACCATAATTCAAAAGCATCCATTCTTCGGCGATCAGCCAAAGGTAGGTTTTCACTTACCTTGTAGCAATCGTCACAGCTTTGTAAGGTTAGGCATTGGGTAAGCCTTTGTGATGAGAGGGGAGGTTGTCGCCCTTGCCTGCCCCTCCTCGATAAGGGTATCCTGTTAAAAGGATCTGGGGGTGTGGATCCTGTCCGAAGCCTGCTTGTGGGCTAGGGCCATGCCACAAACCATCGGGGACCTTGGGGGTGCCCCGATTTGATGTATATCATAGGGCTCCCCCTACAGGTGGTTTACCCCAGGAGTTGGGATATAGTCTGGTTTTACCCAATGCCTAAGCCAAACCACTCACATCTGTAACCAATAAAGTTGTGGCCTATTTTTGCCCATTAACCTAAATTATCCGTGTCCATGTGTGTTTATTATATAAGAGAACTACAGGGCCCGGGGCCTTGTCATCCAACAGCATGCTTGACTCGATGATCCTTTGCCCTGATCTAGCAGGGCTCTTAGTTCATTCTTACAGCCTGTGGCAATTCCAAGTTAGCTTAAATGTATGCCCAGTGACCTTGTATAGTAGCAATTATTGGCAATGACACCATCATCTAAGCTTTGGGGTCTTTTGAGTCCTGATGCTCTCGGCAGTTCCTCTCGAGGGGGACATACCTCTGAGAGCATCCTACATCGATTTCAATTAAGCTTTCATTTGATTCATGCATCTCGTTCTCTGGACACCATTTAAAAAAGAAAAAATTTAGAACCAAAATAAAACTCTAAATCCACTCTCATCCCTTTTCTGTGTGTGAGCACAGCCATTCCCGACTCGCCTGTGAGCGTGCTTGCAAAACAGCCCTCTGAAGCTGTTGGGGTTGTCAGTTACAAGCGCGGCATTTAACATTTAATGGTTGTTTGTCAGGTCAGTGTGGTTACTTTTCATTGTTTGTGAGATTTGCTTCTTAAGTTTCCTTGGCTCTCTGCTGTACATTCCCTTGCGGGCTTGTTTTGAAATCGAGTTTGGGGTCAAAGCAATTCTGCTACCCCCCCCCCCATTTTCCCGCTTCTTCTCTTGAAGTGTTCCCTGCCCCCCTCCTGCCACTCCACCAGATGACATATTGTGAAACAGTTTTTGTTCGCTTGGCTACTTGGTTCCATAGTTCCTCAATACACAGAGCCTGATGTCTATCTGCAGCGCTTCAAACTTCGTTTCAGTTGCCCTTTAATAAAATAGAATCCTTTGCAAAGGAAGAATTGAATCCCGCTATGTGATGGAAGCACAAGATAAGCCATTAGCACTTCACAGACCTTGCCTTCAAAAGCAGTGTCTGCCAGGCTGGAGGGGCGCCAGCTTCCACCATCCTCGGGCCGCTGCCAGGATCACAGCACCCTTACCGGGGCCACCAACGACATCTGCTTTGGGGCTTTCATGTTTTAGCTCCAGTGCTCCAAGGAGCAACAGGCTGTCCAGACACCATTTAAATCTCCTGCATTGTTCCCCAATGGAGCATCGCTTGAGATCATTGTGATAATTTAAGATGGCTGATTTGGGAAATGGGAAGACGGGGGTCCACTTTCCCTTCTGGGAAGCTTTCCAGTGGCCAAGTGCCAATGGACAGAGACAAAAGGACACATTTCCTGGAAAGACGCCGTGTCATGATGTGCCTTTCCAGCTGATGTTGCAGGATGAGTGAACTCCAGGTTGGAAACGTATGAAGATCCTTGCAGCTCAATGAGGGCCTTCTGGCGGTTCCGTCCCTGAGAGAAGTGAGGTTACAGGGAACCAGGCAGAGGGCCTTCTCAGCAGTGGCACCCGTCCTGTGGAACGCCCTCCCTCCAGATGTCAAGGAAATAAACAACTATCTGCTTAATTCGTTCTGGAGGTCTGTTCTTAACCTGAAGCTGTTCTTAACTTGAAGCACCATTTTAGCTAATGGGGCCTCCTGCTGCTGCTGCACTGCCGCTGCACAATTTCTGTTCTCATCCTGAAGCAAAGTTCTTAACCCAAGGTACTATTTCTAGGTTAGCGGAGTCTGTAACCTGAAGCGTATGTAACCTGAAGCGTATGTAACTCGAGGTACCACTGAATATAATATATATTATTATACATTATTATACATTATTATTATTATTATTATTATTATTATTATTATTATTATTATTATTATTATTATTTCTTCTCCCCTTCCCTTCATTGCAAAGCAACCTTAGGAGTGGAGGCAAAAATCATTAAAGCCATAGGAACACAAGGGAGTATGGGAAGTTGCCCAAAGTCAGACCTTTGGTGCATCTCACTCAGTATCATCTGCAGTTACTGGCAACAGCTCTCCAGGATTTCATAGAATCACAGAGCTGGAAGGGACCCCAAGGGTCATTTAGTCCAACCACCTGCAATGCAGGAATATCAGCTAAAACATCTATGACTGATGGCCATCCAACCTCTGCTTAAAAGTCTTCAAGGAACAAGTGTCCACAACCTCCTGAGGGAGTCCATTCCACTGTCAAGCAGTTCTTACTGTCAGAAAGTTTTTTCCTGACAGGAATTGCCTTTCTTGTAACTTGAATCCGTTGGTTTGGTCCTCCTCCCCAAGCAGGAGAAAACAAGCTTGTTCCCTCTTCCATGTGACAGCCTTTAAGATATCCATACAGGATTCTCTTCCAGCCCTACCTGGAAATGCCATGGACTGAACCTGAGACCTTTTGCATGCAAGACAGATGCTCTCCTCACATCAGCAACAGTAAACAGGACCCTCCTGATACTCTTCACCGTTGTATGTGTTTATTGCATGGGGCTCGCCAGAAACATTTAGGCCAATTAAAAATGAATGATAAGATTTTAAAAGCTAAGAATGTGATTTTCAAGGACCTTATACTACTCATATCCCTCATGATAAGTAACAGGGCCTAGCTAAGCCGGTCCTACCATTAGGCAGAGTATTGGGTATCACGAAAGGGCAGCAAATGATTAAGTTGTTTCACTTTATCCTTTGATTATCTATCTGCTCCCAGGGAGAGGGAGAGAAGCAATTGTGGGATATTCCATCTCTGCATACAGTTATTAACAGGACAATTCTAACAATGTCCACTCAGAGTGTAAGTCCTATTGAATTCAACGGCCCTTAATCCCAAGTAAGAGGAGCTGGATTGTAGCCCTAGGATGCATTCAGAGGGGACTTATTCCATCTTCCAATGTTTCCTTACCTGCTTTATTTTGTGCATTATATGTGAGCCTTCACACGACAAAAATGCTAATTCTGGGAATCTAACAGAAGCTAGCAGAAGTTTAGCACTCATTTCTGTGTTAATTGTATGGGGTGGATTCTGTTTGCAACCCTATTAACTTGGAGAATCATGGGAGTTTTGCACTGTAATTTTCCGGTGGTTCTCATGATCATGCCACTGCTGCTCATGTGACGAAATCTGAGGCAGTATCATAGCATACAGTTATTCTCCACCGTTTATAATTTAGCAAGCCTGGTGATATATTGTTCAAAAGGCCACAACACCATAACCCAGGAGGTACTGCAGTGTAAAAGGAACATTAGAACCTAGGACAGAGACTCTAGCATCACAACCAAGAAAATGAACGCACTTCTGACACTAGCCCTGGTAAATTAAATCTGATAGCCTCATTCTCCCCTTCATAAAAAGTGTCTCAAAAACCCCTTCCCCCAGCTGAATGCAGAAGAAAGTGGCCCCACATTATCAAGCGGGGGGGGGGGGGGTATATGGACACACAAAAGTGTGGTGCCATTGGTGTTGCACCTTTAATTTTGATACATTTCTTTTCAGCTGATCACTACATTGGACCATTCAGGAAACCTGAAGTCTTGTAGATAATGAAGTTCTGACAGAAATCATTACAGAAGGTGTGTCTCAGGTCAATTTATAATGTAAAGTTCAGGAAAAAAATCGAATTCCCTCAAACATCGCTGTGCCTGGACACATGAAAATTTGGTCTTCTTTCCTCCATTAGCGCTAGCTTAATTATTTTCGAGCAAAACACGTTTCGTTTAACAGTTCATTTGGAAATCAATCCGGAAATATCTGTTAATCTAGTTGCTATTTGTAACATTTACCAACTCACTGACCTCTAGGTGCTGGAGTTGCAGGCTGCCAATCCTGTTACATGTTTTTGGGCTTGTTTGGAGTGGTTCTAATTAATTATTTGTAATTGCTCAGGAAAACCTTCCTCCCCAGTTCCCACCTTCATTTCTTGCCTCTTTTCTAGCCTGGTAACAAGATGTTTTAATCTCTGGAGCTTACTCTGATTTCGGGAGGGGGGGAGAAAAACCCAATTAATAAATAATTAACTTCCGAGGCTCCAGCCGTGTTGTTGAGTCACATCTTTGACATCATATGGATGCAGTCTCCATGGCGACTTGGCGGTGTGAACTGAAGTGATCTCTTTGGGACCGAGAGGAAGAAAGACAGGAGGAGGGAAAGGAAAGGGGTTTGCAGCGTATAAATATATTCTCTGTCATGGTATATTAATGAGCTCTGTTTTAGGGAGAGAGAGAGAAAAAGCTTCTGTGGAGCCAGTTTACAGCGATGTGAACAGCTGTAAAAGTTGACCCCTCCTCTCTGTTCTTGCCAAAATACTACAAAACATTTCCCCCCCAGTATGTTTTTCCAGTATGTTAATGGCCTCAAAGATCAGACTCCATGATTAGAGCATGTAACTGAAATTCAGTGAAATGCCCTACCCCCAATTTAGTTTGAGAGGCCATTTTTGTGCAGTTCTGTGTTTAGTGAAATTTCGTTCTTGTGGTGGGTTATATACGCAGCTGTTTGATTTGACCATGTTGTCACTTGAGGAGAAAGATATCTTGCTGACTGAGATGAAGGACAAGATGGTGCCTCCTCCCCAGTGCTTTTTTTTTTCTTAAAAAATGTTTAGCGGTACTCTCATTTTCCTACTCATATTGAAATACTGCCCCTTGATGAGGCCAAAGTTAGATTCACAAAATATTTAGGGGTATGTGTACCCCTGCGTCTCCCCCCAGACAAAAGCACTGTTCCTACCTATTCTAGAAGGCGATTGGAATGACAGCCAAATCTTCCTTCAATGCTGAAGATAAAAACAAACAAACAAACAAACTGGTGATAGGATAGCATCCATGGCTACATTTGAGGCAACAGACTATGTTGGCCAGGAAAAGTGGTGTAACATACACAACTCCGGCTTCACGCACATCATAGATTTAAAGCACATGGCTTCCCGGAGAGAATCTGAGGAACTGTTAACAAACTACATCTCCCAAGATTCTTTGAGGGAAGGCTAAGAAGCCAGGGTTCTTTACTGCATGGAAGCTTATAAGAACCTTAAGAACATAAGAAAGCCTGCTGAATCAAACCATTGGCTTATCTTGTCCCACATCCTGTTCTCACAGTGGCCACACCGTGGGAAACCCACAAGCAAGAATTGAGCACAAGAGCACTTTCCCCTCTTGTGGTTTCCAGCAGCTGGTATTCAGAAGCATGACTGCCTCTGACCATAGAGGCAGACAGGGCCGTCTTAAGCATATATGATACGATAATCTTTATTGTCATTGTCCCATGCAGAACAACAAAATTGAAAAAAATCTTCATAAGACATTCAAAAACCCACACGCCTGCTAGCTCAGCAATCCCAACCTGGTTAGCCCCCTAAAATCTCTGATACCCCATTTTTAAATACAATATACTCACATAGAGACTACCTTACACTGCGTTTAAAACCAAAATCGCATTTGGATAGAAACTGTTTCTCAGGCAGCTAGTCCTAGTCTTTATAACCCTGTACCTTCTTCCAGAAGGCAGAAGCTGAAAGAGATCATTTCTGGGGTGCGCACTATCCTGCGCTATCTCTGCAACTTTCTTATGGCACCTGGAAGCATAGATTTGATCCAAGGTGGGAAGAGTGCACCCAGTTATTTTCTCCACAGTCTTTACAACCCTGGACAGCATTGTTTTTTGACTGTGCAGCTCCCAAACCACACAGAGAGACCATAAGTTAATACACTCTCAACAGTACAATGGTAAAATGCCATCAACAGGTCCTTTGAGAGATTGTTTTATTTATTTTTTCTGGAGGATTCTCAGAAAATATAACCTCTGCTGTGCTCTCTTCATCAGGTCTTTGCTGTTTTCTCCCCAGGTTAGGTCATATCTGGTGCCGTGGTGCGAAGATCCCTCCAGCGCCCCCCCCCCTTCCCAGAGTTGCTGACCTTTTTTAGGGAGGGCTGCACTACTGGCGATGCGCCCAGCTTTGCGGGGCTGAAGGAGGTGGGCAGCGGCTGGAGGACAACTACTCCAGTGGGGAAGAGGTGGAGGCTGGACGTGGTGGCCATAGCTGTCAAGTGTCCCTTATTTGAAGGGACAGTCCCTTATTCCAGTGCCATGTCCCGCTGCTGTCCCTTATTGATAGATGTCCCTTAAATGATGTCCCTTAAATTTCAAAGGAAGCAGCTCCTCTCCCTCCCTCCATCCCTGCCGGCCAGGGAGGAGGGAGGCTCCAACTGTGTTGCTTGGCTGTGTTGCTCACCCAAAAGAAGTCTAAGAACGACTGGGGGGTGGAGCTTGCATGCCTTGTGTGTGGCTAGTTAATGCAAGCTGAGGGGGGGTTTGAATGCTGGACGGCATTTTGTTGCACGTGCTACTGCAAACTTTGCAGTGCAAAGCCAGGCCGGGGAGCCATCTTAAGTTGAGGCTGCATAGGCCTTGTGGTGCATGTGATTCAGATTCTATTCAGTTGAACCTCTGATTATAAAGTTGGTTGGACAGTGTTCTCAAAGCTACTAGCATGAGTTTGACCAGACTGCAGGAGGACAGGAAGACTGGAGTGCCTGGAACAGGTGAGGCTGCAGGTCCCTTATTTTGGCTGCTGGTCCCTTATTTTCAAATCTGTAAGTTGACAGCTATGGTGGTGGCTCCCAGCTCAGCTGGCTGCTTCATGCCATGGTGGCCATGGCAAGTGGAGGCTCCGGGCGCAGCGTGGTGCTGCTTTGGCATGGCATGGCATGGTGGAGGTAGGCGAGGGCAGCGAGTTGATGCTGGGAGGCGCCGCACCCAGCCTTCACCTCTTCCCTGGCACCCTCCAGAACTTGGTGCCCTGGCGGCCTGTGCCACTAGCCTCTATGGGTAAGACGTCCCTGGAGGCAGAGCACAGCAGTCATGGCTAATAATCACTGATGGCCTTCTCCATGATTTTTTCCACTTCTCTTTAAAACCATACAAGTTGGTGGCCATCTGTGGGGGTGAGTTTCTCAGTTTAAGTATGCACTACATGAAGAATTGCTTTCGTTGATCGGTCCTGAATCATCCAACCTTCAGCTTCACCGTAGGCCTGTGAATTCTATTGTTATGCGAGAGGAAGAGAAACCATTATCTCTCTAGTCCCCTCACAAGTCCCCTTCAGAACTTAAGAACAGGTGCATGAAAGTTGGGAATGTCTGTGTCAGGCATCCAAGAATCTGACCCCCCCTCCCACAGCAGCCAGCCAGCAATAAACAGACAAGAAAAGCTCTTACCAAGTCTTTTATTCTATATTCACAGAGAGAGGCTTGGGAAGGCAGCTTCTCGGAGTAATGGCATTGCTCAGAGTAATCTCCTCCCCACTTCCCTTCTCAATCATCAACAGCACCACCCTCTTACGGTGGCTGCTTAAGGCCATTTGCCTCTTAGCTCTCTGCTCTCCTACTTTCAATGCTTCTGGGAGAAGTGGGGTCTGGAATGCTTTCTAGTGATAATGTATCAGCCAGCTGCTCCGGCTCTGCTTCTCCCATTATTTTCCAGCTTCGCCCCTCGTCTATCTCTGAGCCGTGACCTTCTGCAAAGCACTTTTGTAAATCTATACTGTCTTTCTCCTGGTAGGGCAGTCTCCACCATTCCTCCTCAGTCCAGTCCCTGACATCGGGGGACATGTACAGTGATGCCCTGGGTGAGCTGAAGTGCATGCCTCCACCTCTCTGCACACTGATGCCCTCAATGTGTCCAAACTGAATACCTGGAAAGGGCTCCAGGAAAGGGTGTTTTCACTGTCCGGGTCTTAATTCCAGACCCTCTTCTGTCCTTTGCGTGCTCAGTGACTGCTTTATTCTCTCACAGGGCCTTTTCATGTTGATTTCAATCTGCTGTTCCTTCTCCTTACGTTATTTCCCACTGCTTTAATTATTACCATTTATGATGTTATTGACATTTTTGGGCTTTTGTAGCTCTAATTGCAAACTGCGTTGGGAGTTTCATAAATGAGGGGAGGGCATCATCCCCTTGATTTCCAAAGCTCAGGTTGCAAGTGAGGATGGTGCTTCAGAAATTGGATTCAGCTCACATGCAAAGGTGAACTCACATAACTCGTGCTGTCATTTTTGAAACAACGTGTGAGCTGAAACATAGCCGTATTTTAAAATTCGCACTTCTCCAAATTTTGCAACGAAGTTCTCCAGCCTAGTAATGTGAACAAAAAGAATGCATAAACTGGGGTGAAGTGTGCATAAGAATGCACAGACTGGTGGAAACAATATGCAGGAATATATTATATTAGGCAAAAGTGCTTTGCAAATACGTTCATATTGGAATAATTTTGTGCTAAAATGCTGATTAATTTTCTTATGGACTTAATATAACAAAAGCAAACTGTAAACCGATCTAGAAATGAGGAGAACTGGATGGAAGACTGGGAAAATACAAAACTAATACAAATGGATAGATTTGCCTATCCCTAGCTTTAAATGCTGTTGCTTGTTACCCAGCTGTCTTAAGTCTCAAAGTATTGCCCAGGGTGTAAGAAGTGGATTTGCAGATCTGAGATGGATGAGATTGCGGGGGGCGGGAGAGGAAGCAGGACAAAAACCAATGGGACTGTGGGCTGTGACAGGGGAATGGGGATGTTGGAGGTGGGATACTGATAGCTGAATTCCACAGATTAAATATGTCCTGCTTGAAGAAGTCCATCCTTTTGCCTGTCCTGAATCTTCTCAAATTCGGATTTATTGGCTATCCCTGAGTTTTAGTATTATATTAGATGGAGAAAAATTATTTCCACCCACTTTCTCCACACATGCATTATTGTATCCACCTCTGTCATCTTTCCCCTAAATTAAAAAGCTCCAAAGGTTGCAACCTTTCCTCATAGGCGAGTCTTTTCTGAACCTGTTCCAACTCCACAATATCATCTTTTGCAGTCATTCCAGAATGGTTCATTGCTTTCTGTGCATGATCATTAAGGTGGTGGTGGTGGGGGGGGACGGAGGAGGAGAGGGGTCAGGAACCGCAAGCTTGTTTATTACTTGTCATAAAGGAGTCTGAGCAATGAATGCCGGCATAACTCCACAATGGAATCCAATATCCCTACCTGTGGGCTGCAAGGCGATAAATAGTCAATTGTGACTAAAAATGCAATTACTACAAGGGAGGAGGGAAATCACTTTCCTGTGTGCATGGAGGAATAGAGAGAGAGAGACACAGAGAGGATGTTTTTATCCCAAGTCATGAAGGCCTAAAGCTGTTCTTGCAACCGGTAATGATGTCTTTCACCCATTATGCAATTGCCAGATGAAAAATATGTCTTCTCCCCACCTACTGTCTCATCTAGAATGGGCCTCCTCTCCTAGGCAATTATCGTCCTGGATGTTAGAAAAATAAGATATTGAGGCTGAAAATATTTAACTGGGAGCATTTTAAGAATGCCACACTATTTATTTTCCACAATATTATTTCCATTTGCAAAGACCATTGCAGAAAGGTGCAAAACAGATAAACCCGTTTGCAAATTAAATGTTGCCTCTCTCATTTGTGGTTCCTCTCTGCAACAAACATCTATGGGAGAGCGTGAGGCTTATGTTCTAGGGAAAGGGGATCCTGAGGCCCTTCAGACGTCTTTGGATGGGCTCCAACCTTCATCAGCCAGCATGACTATCCATGAGACAAAGTGAGGAGACCACCTCAGGCAGTAGGTCGCACAATGACAGAGATTCCGATGTAGATATTTATGACCTTTTTTTCTGGATATAGAACTTCACTCACCCCTTCTTCCCTGGCAGGGAAGTGGGCACCATTTTGTGGGTGGCCTCAGGTGCCAAAATGTCTCAGGCTAGCCCTGAGCATGGATAAATCACAAGGGTGAATATACTTAAAGGTAAAGGACCCCTGACCATTAGGAAATGCCGTTTACCTTCCCGCCGGAGTGGTACCTATTTATCTACTTGCATTTTGATGTGCTTTCGAACTGCTAGGTTGGCAGGATCAGGGACTGAGCAACTGGAGCTCACCCCGTCACGGGGATTCGAACCACCAACCTTCTGATCGGCAGGCCCTAGGCTTTGTGGTTTAACCCACAGCGCTACCCGCGTCCCTTGTGAATATATTTAGGTCCAAATGAGAAAACTGGAGAGCTAGTCAATGAAAGTGCAGGCAGACAATGGTAGTAACATGTATGAGAAACTGAGGTAAATAGTGATGAGAACTGATGAACATCTAGGCCTTATGGGGGGGGGGACGACCCAAAGCCTTATACATGATTCAGCCAGATAGCATAGTTAGCAGTAAAGGATTGTTAGAATCCTATTAAGGATAAGAATAAAAAACATCAGAGCAGGAGGGGTGGGAATCAAGAAGAAAAATATAAGTGAATGGTGTATGTGAAGTATATTTGTTAAAACCTTTGAAAAATCTAATAAAAATTAATCTTTATAAAAAGGATTGTTAAGATCCCAAAATCTGGAGGGTAATTCAGGCTGCAGTCCTGTAAACACTTTCCTGGGAGTAAATCCCACTGAACACAAGGGTACATGCTTCTCAGTAATATTGTGTTGTAGCCAACTAAGTCCTATTCAGAATAGACCTATTGAACTTAATGGGCCTAAATTAGTCATGTCTAATTATTTCAATGGGTCTACTCTTAGTAGTACCAGCAGAGAGCTAATGTAGTGGTCAGAGTGCAGGATGAATACCTGAGAGAAAAGGGTTCAAATCCTCACTCGGTCATGAAGTTTCCTGAATGACTTTGGGTCACTGCCTCTCAGCCTAATCTACCTTATAGGGTTGATATAAATGCAGCAAATGCATGAATAGACAGAAAACAACCCTTGTGGCCAAAATTGTGCCACCATATAAGGGGAATGTCAAAAGCATCCTTCATGGTTAATCAGCACTTGTGTTGACACAAAGGTTTCAAATGGAGTCTTCCGTCATAGTTTTCTTTCCTAAAGGCCTGGAGAAGGCAATAATATGTTCCTGCAAAGATAGAAAAGCAGTGTGTGAAATTCTGATGACACAGAAATCTTTGGAGCTTAATTGATTTCCACCCTTCATTAATTTTTTTTTTAATGGCTCAGCTTTAGCACCTGGAACGCTGTTTGTAAAGTCGGAAAATAAAACCCACAAGTTTCTTCTTCCTGCCGTGATGAAGCAAATTGTTGGTCCAGTTTATAGCGCTTTGCTCCAGATCAGGCATGGGGAAACTTTTTCAGCCCAAAAGCTGTAGGTTCTTCTATACAGCCTCCAGGGGGCAACATGTCAATGATGGGCGGGGCCAGGGAGAAAAGTAGGTGGAGCCACAAACATATATTTTACAGTGGTACCTCCAGTTACGAACTTAATTCACTCTGGAGGTTTGTTCTTAACCCGAATCCATTCTTAACATGAGGCATGCTTTTGCTAATGGGGCCTCCCGCTGCCACTGCGCCGCAATGCCGCACGACTTCTGTTCGCATCCTGGGGCAAAGTTCACAACCAGGAGCATCTACTTCCGGGTCAGCGGAGCTCGTTACCCGAAGCGATTGTAAGGAGGACGGTACGTAACCCGAGGTTCCACTGTACTTCAGTACACTAGGCCAGGGATGTCCAACAGGTCAATTGCGATCTACTGGTAGATCTCCACGAGGTTTTGGTAGATCATGGTCGATCTCTGGCTCCCTTTCCTTAGCATTGCTAAAACTGATTCCTGCCCCACCCCCTCATCCTGCCCTCCATTGTTGTTTGATCTCTGGAAGGGAAGACAAAGCTTTCTCTGTGCTGCTGTTTTCATCCATAGCAATCTTTTTGTGAGTGACTTTACCCCTTTGTCCCTTGCCTTTAACCCCCCCCAAAAAGAAGTCCCCCCCAAAAAAAACTTTTTTAACCCCTAAAAATGGGGCTTTCCCCCTCCCTAATAAAAATTCAACAACTTTGAGCTGACCCCCCCCAAAAAAAACCAGGGGTAGATCACTGCCAGTTTTTAATTCTGAAAGTAGATCGCAGTCTCTTGAGAGTTGGCCACCCCAACTCTAGGCTAATTTCTATATCCAGGAAAGCAAGTTCAAGAAAATACTCAAGGAGGGTACAAAGCAGGGCTGGTGAGGGATGTGGCTGGTGAAGGAGGGTGTATGGCCTGGAGATGGTATTGAGGGCCAGACAGACATCCTTGGAGGGCCAAATTTAGCCCCTGATCCTAAGGTTCCCCACCTGCTGCTCAAGATCACCATGTTTCCCAAATGTCTGAAAGCTAATGAATATTCCTCCTCTGAATTAAATTTGGAGTTATACCACAAATCATTTTGTGAGAAAGAATTTACCAGCCTCAGAGCAGCCTTTCTACTGTGCCTCTATATGAGTCACTGTTCTGAGACTAACTGGAAGGACATGTGGTCAGTGCAGTAACTAATAGAATTATATAGTTGGAAGTAAGGTCTTGGAGATCAGCTAATGCAGGATCTGCAAAATGGATGCAACTACAGCGTCCCTGACAGATGGTACCTGGACAGATAGTCACCCAGGTTCTGCTTCAGTGAAGAAGACCCCATCACCACCTCCAGAGGCATACCTGTTTCACTGTCATTCTGCTATGGTTTAGCTAAAATCTGCTACTCTGAAATTCACCAGCGTTTTAGTGCGAATTTCTCCAATTTTTGGATGCAATTTTGCCTAATGTACACATTTTTGCAAAGCAATTCCACTTTCTATAATGCATTTTGCATGTTATTTTCTCTAATATATGCATTTACCCCTAGAATATGCATCTTTGCATACATTACTTGGCAGAAGATCGGCACTGCAAAATTCAGAAAAGTGAAAATTTCAAAGGATGGCTGTGTTTTGGCTTGCATTGCAAAAACACAAATCTGGTAAATTTGCCTTCAAATGTGAACTGAATCAAATTTCTCCTGCATCCCTCCCTACACCCAACATCATATATGACATCAGTCATGAAGCCGGTACAGACACAGCTGAGACTGAAGGGGCTTCACAGGTCCTGACTGGTAGTTTGGGGAATACTGCTTTCAATTAACTTTCCCATAAGTCTCTCTGAAGACAGGAGTGCCTGGCGGGCTCTGGTCCATGGGGTCACGAAGAGTCGGATACGACTAAACGACTAAATAACAAATAATTCTCTCTTATTCCCAAGGCCACTTTTCCAGGCATGGCTGCCTATTTTATCCTGATTCCAAGCTAGACACATTCACACAAGCGCAGCTGCCTCTTAAGACAATATTTTATCTGAAAAGTATCATGGATCCCAGGGCAAAGGAGGGAGGGCAATAGAGGGAGGAGTTGTACTAGCTGTTTAAGTCCTCCTTGATCTTCTGTCTTTTAAAATGCATCTTCCGTCTGCCAGTAACCAAGGGCTTTAATATTGAAATGTTCATAAGCACCAGCTTTATTAAAATTAGGACTTGGGGAAATGGCTCGGAATAGGAGAATATTATCCAAGCATTTAAAAAAGATGCTAATTAATGAACTTCTAAAGCCCACAGAGGCCGTCTGACTGTGCAAGGATTTGACTACCAGACAGAAATTGTGGCTTATGGGGAAACAGGAGGTGGGAGGGTGCTTAGAATGAAATGCAAGCTTTTCTGCACAAACTGTGAGAGCCCCAGAGTTCAGCTTTCAGTTGTTTGCCCATAAGCTCTGTGCATTCAGATTTCTGAGCCCTGGAAGACAATAACCTCGGCAGCTCATTGAGGCTGCCAACACCTTTCCTTGCTGCTAAGAAACTGTTCAACACGCATTATTTTGTCTTCAACCTCGAGATCCATTGTTAATGTCATGGTCGGTGGGAGTTTTAAAAAGGAATATGCAAATGCAAGAAGCATAGGAACAAAAGAAGCTGCTTTTTACCGAGTCAGAACATGGGTCTGTCTAGCTCAGTGTTGTCTACACTGACTGGCAGTGGCTCACCAGGGTTGCAAGCAAGGAACATTCCCAGCCCAACTTGGAGATGCCGGGGATTGAACCTGTGATACCTTCTGCATGCAAAGTTGTTGCTCTAACATTGAGCTATGGCTCCTGTATAGATAAGTGGAATGTTTGTATTAACAGCATATTCTAGGACAAAAGCTCACTGTCATTACTCATTTAGTCCTCTAGGGGGCTCAAGGTAGTACAGTGGTACCTTGGGTTAAGAACTTAATTCTTTCCGGAGGTCTGTTCTTAACCTGAAACTGTTCTTAACCTGAAGCACCACTTTAGCTAATGGGGCCTCCCGCTGCTGCCATGCCGCCGCTGCACAATTTCTGTTCTCATCCTGAAGCAAAGTTCTTAACCTGAGGTACTATTTCTGGGTTAGGGGAGTCTGCAATCTGAAGTGTCTGTTACCCAAGGTACCACTGTATACAAAGGTCCTTTCTCCTATTTCTTATTCTCACACCAGCCCTGCAAGGTAGGTTAGACTGAAAGAGAGAGAGAGAGAGATTGGCTCAATGTCACCCAGTGAACTTCATGGCTGTGTTGAAAATTGAAGCTGTGCTTTGACTTTTCTGTGCCATCTAGAAAACACAATGTAAGTCATATGTTCAGTTAATCCGTCTGTCTATACAATAACTAGGGTTGGGGACACGAACACACAATGGGCTTCATAGCTGAAGTCTGAATGTCCACGGTCAAAGTACAGCACTCTAACCAGTATACCACACTGCCTATTTCCAGTGCCTGCCACGAAGCAGGGGGAAAATCATGTTGAGAGTAAAACTAGGATTAATTGCTATTGTTACTTGTTCCACCCGTCAATTCTGGGTCTTTTCAGAAAATGGGAAAAGAGAGCAAGCATTCCGCAGGTGATATATATTGGGAAAGGTAGCACAGCTCACACAGATAGGTCTTCATCATTATCATCGCGGGGAAGGGCTGTGGATCAGTGGCAGAACTTCTGCCTTGTATGCAGAAGAACCCAGGGTCAACCCTCAACATCTCTAGGTTGGGCTAGGAGAGACCTCTTCCTGAAACCCCTGAGAGGTGCTGCCCGTGAGAGCAGACAGAGCTGGAGTGACCTATGACCTGATGCAGTATAAAACAGCTTCCTGCGATCCCTAGTGGCTTGGATATTTGCAGATGTTCAAAGCAGGCCTGCTCATTTCCACCTTGGCTGGCCATTTTTCGCATGGCATGCTTTCATGTTGGAAATAGGTCTTCAAAGCAAGCAGTGGAATTTTCATTTTTTATAAGAAAGAAAGAAAGAAAGAAAGAAAGAAAGAAAGAAAGAAAGAAAGAAAGAAAAAAAGAAAGAAAGGCACCTTCCCTTCCACCTGCATGATCATCTAGATTCCAGCAACAATGACCCCCCCTTCAATAAAATAAAATAAAAACCAGCTATGCTGAAGTCTGAGCAGCATTTCTAAACATTGCGATGATGGGCTCCTGTATTAATCTCCCTCTCCCACTCTTCACTTTTGGCCCAAGGCAAGATCCGAGTGAAGTCCTCTGTGGAGTAACAGAATGGATTATTTATGTCTATGTACACAGATGCATGCATTACACAGAGAAAATGATTCCTGGCATCTGATAATGATATACTGAGATTTCCATCGTATGACCCGTTTGTTGTTTAATGAAAAAGCCTGCCAGGGCTTGGCAATGTTCAGAAAACAAAACAAAGCAAAAAAAGGTAAGAAACGTAGAACAGTAATTTCAATATAGGAGGAAGGACATTCTAAACTTTAAAAGATAAAGCATGGAGGGAGGAATTGGAGAGGACAGGCCAATAGTCAAATCTCCACAGGGCACTCTGGAAACTTTAAGGACTCACCTGTACAGGTATATCCATAACTGCCATAGTTAATTCCACATTACAAGTGTCATTACATCTCTGCCAATGATTTTAACTGTTTACAGTGGTCTTTCAAATAAATTAAGAATTTAATCCAGTCTTTTTAAAATACTTGATCTTCCTGGTTTCTGATCTTCCCCATCGGTTTCGCCATCTCTGCATATTCCATCAGTTTTGTCTGCCAGTCTTCTTTTGTTCCTTCTATCTCTGGGGTAGTAGCATTCTCGCTGCCCTTGTTGCGTACATGAAAAGTCTTTTATCCTCTTTTGGTATGTCTTTACCTATTATACCTAACAGAAAAGCTTCTGGTTTTTTTAACAAGTGTATTTTTAAACATTTTCTTTAATTCATTATATATCATTTCCCAGAATGCTTTTACATATCCACCACATACGGTAAAAAGTATCCTCCTTCCCTTTACATTTCCAACACTGATTTGAACTTGTTTTATACATTTTCTTGTTAGATAACAATGATACATCATTTTCATATAATTTTCTTTCAACGAACAGCATGCAGTAAATTTTATTTCCTCTTTCCATAACGTTTCCCATGATGAAAGTTGGCTATTATATCCAAAATCTCATAATGGTTCTTCTTGGACATATCAATTGTGTGTGTGTCTTCAGAACAAAACATGGAATGAAATATTATTTGTAATACATAAAGAAAAGAATTAAATTACAGAAGAAACAAGTGGGTTTTGGGATTTTGTTTTGTTTTAGTGATTAAACCTCCTAATAAGCAGAGACCCAAAAAAAATCCAAAAATCCCAGGGTGTGGGAATGTTCCCACCCTCTCTAAATTAAGGTTGCCAGACCTCCCCGTTTCCTGGGGACAGTCCCCGGATTTACAAATCAGTCCCTATATAAAATACATTGAAGTTGAAAAGTGTCTCCAGATGCATTGAAAAAAATCTGGTAACCTTGCTCTAAATGGAATCCCTGGATGGTCTTTGGGTGGGGGGAGCACCAGCACCCAAGATTGCAGTTGTATTTTTAGATCTTATCATTTAAAACGTCATAAGTACAGATGTAAAGGTAAAGGTAAAGGTACTCCTGACCATTAGGTCCAGTCGCTGACGACTCTGGGGTTGCACTCTTATCTCGCCCTATAGGTCGAGGGAGCCGGTGTTTGTCCGCAGACAGATTCCGGGTCATGTGGTCAGCATGACTAAGCTGCTTCTGGCAAACCAGAGCAGCACACGGAAACACCGTTTACCTTCCTGCCGGAGCAGGACCTATTTACCTAATTGCACTTGATGTGCTTTCGAACTGCTAGGTGGGCAAGAGCAGGGACCGAACAATGGGAGCTCACTCCATCTCAGGGATTCAAACTGCCGACCTTCTGATCGGCAAGCCCAAGATGCTCTGTGGTTTAGACCACAGCGCCACCCACGCCCCATAAATACAGATGTAAACTTTTAGAATTGGATGTAAAGAAAGAGGAAAGCAATTCTGAGAGATTGGTGGTGATGGGAGGGGAGAGACTCTTAATAAATACTAAGGGAGAAATAAAATAGGTAATGAACTTATTTGTTTCTTAAACATCTTTCTTTTGTTAGTATTAGCTAAGATTGGTTTGTTTAATGGGTCACAAAAGAATCCCTAAAGTGAGACCTTAGCGAGATCCCTTGTGTCAAGTGTTGTTGTTGGATTAAGTGGTTTGTAAAAGTACTTGGAGTGTAGCTAGCTTCTCTTAATGAGGCCAGGTACAAACACCAGGGCTCAAAAACACAAGGCAAATCCTCCATGGTGGGTTTCTCTTGTAAAGTGGAACATCCCTTTTGGATGACTTTGCAAAACTTCAGCTCCTATGGTTCTCAAGGAAGTTTGGCCCAATGTTGTTCTGATTAGGATCTACATACAGTCAAGTGTATGGGACGCGAGTGGCGCTGTGGTCTAAACCACTGAGCCTAGGACTTGCCGATCAGAAGGTTGGCGATTTGAATCCCCACAATGGGGTGAGCTCCAGTTGTTCGGTCCCTGCTCCTGCCAACCTAGCAGTTTGAAAGCACATCAAAGTGCAAGTAGATAAATAGGTACCGCTCCAGCAGGAAGATAAACGGTGTTTCCATGCACTGCTCTGATTTGCCAGAAGCGGCTTGGTCATGCTGGCCACATGAACCAGAAGCTGTCTGCAGACAAATGCCAGCTCCCTTGGTCAGTAAAGTGAGATGAGCGCCACAACCCCAGAGTCACCCACGACTGGACCTAATGGTCAGGGGTCCCTTTACCTTTACAGTCAAGTGTAATAACTGTGAATCATACCTTACATTTATGGCTCGGAAGATACGAAAAAGCATCATTTAACTACATGGTGTGATGGGAGCCAATTGAAACCTGGAAGGTTTAGCCTTCCAAGAGAGATTTTTTGCACTTATTGCAAGAAAGAGAAATTAAGACTCGGTTAGATTCACTTTCCTCAACCCCCGTTTGACTTCGTGGACATGGATGGTGCTTCTCTGGAGTGACCAGGCCTAAACATGGTTCTCTTAGCAGCTGCCCCATTGGGTGACCCAACAAGGCTGTGGGTCAAAGCATCTTCTCTGGGGCTCCATGCCAGTGGTGAGAAGAGCTATTAATTTACAACATACCTTTCAACAATAGGCTAGCTCCCAGAGTTCCATGGGAAGACAGATTGATTGTAAAACCACTCTGGGAATTGTTGCTTTGGGAGGAGAATAGGGGTCTTCAAGTCTCAGAACCCTTAAACTGCATTTCTCATAATTCTTTGGGGGATGCCCTAGCTATGTAATGTAGCAGACCCTCCAAGTGTCCCTATTTTCCAGGGAGAGTCCCATATTTACAGAAGCCGTCCCAGTTTCTGATTTGATCCTGGAATGTCCCACTTTCCCCTAGGACATCCCTGTTTTCATCTGAAACATGTTGGAGGGTATGGAGTTATGCAACCCCTGAGCAAAGGCGATATGTAACTATACAACCTTTAGAAGACATCTTAAGGCTGCCCTGTATAGGAAAGTTGGTTTTTTAATGTTTAATGTTTTATTATGTTTTTATACATGTTGGAAGTCTCCCAAAGTGACAACCCAGTCAGATGGGTGGGTATAAAAATATTTATTATATTTATTATTATTGAATAGGATGTCCCTATATTTTCATTGGGACGTGGGTGGCACTGTGGTTTAAACCACTGTGCCACTTGGACTTGCCGATTGGAAGGTTGGCGGTTTGAGGCCCTGCGACGGGGTGAGCTCCTGTTGCTCGGTCCCAGCTCCTGCCAACCTAGCAGTTCCAAAGCACACAGTGCAAGTAGATAAATAGGTACAACTCCAGCAGGAAGGTAAACAGCGTTTCCGTGCACTGCTCTGGCTTTGCCAGAAGCAGCTTAGTCATGCTGGCCACATGACCCGGAAAAACTGTCTGCGGAAGCGGACAAATGCCGGCTTGCTTGGCCTGTAGAGTGAGATGAGCACCACAACCCCAGAGTCGTTCGCAACTGGACTTAACTGTCAGGGGTACTTTTACGTTATTTTCATTGGAGAAATGTTTGAGAGTATGATGTAGTGCAATACTGCTTTAAAGGTACAGTGCGGATGGGCCCCCTTTTTTAAGAAGGCAGAAAATGGAATATATACTCATACTTATAGTTTGCAAGGGGAAAAGAAACATGCAATGTAAGTGTCTTGCATGATTTATGGCCCTGTATATTTTGGTGCTTAAGATTTCTCTTTTATGTCACTTTTAACAAGCTGCACCCCAAGAGCGTACAGGGGATGGGGCAAGCAGTCGATCACGAAACCTCAGAGCGGCATCAGTACTTATGTCTGGCTCCTGCCCTGTCCAGCATTGCCACTCAGCCTGCTGTGAGCTCTCAAGAAGGAACAGCAAGCGTTGCTGCTGGCAAAATTCAATACAGTGGTACCTTGGTTTACAATCATAATCCATTCTGGAGGGCCGTTTGTAAACCAAAACAGGTTGTAACTCAAGGCACACTTTCGCCAATGGGGCCTCCCAAAAAAAATTGTTCGTAATCCAAAAAGAAAAGAAAAGAAAAGAAAAAGGGTTGTAATCCAAAAAAAGGTTGCAAACCGGGACACTCACTTCCGGGTTTGACGTGTTTGTAATCCAAAATGTATGCAAACCAAGAGGTATGCAAACCAAGGTACCACTGTACTGCTGTGTTGTTAGGAGAATTCATTATTTTCCATCTCTGCATGGGATGCTGAGAGTCAATGCAGATCATTTCATCTTCCTGTGAGATTCTCAGTCTTGCAGCTGAGGCCACATTCGCACGACACATCTAAAGCACTATTTAAAGCCACTTTAAACAGTCACGGCTCCCCTCAGAGAATTTCAGGAAGTGTGGTTTGTTAAGGGTGCTGAGAGTTGTTAGGAGACCCTTATTCCGCTCCCGGAGTTAGAATTCTCAGAGTGGCTTAACACACAACCCAGGGAACTCTGGAAATTGTAAGAATGGGAGCAGTGCTGGATTTACGTATAAGCTAAACAAGCTATAGCTTAGGGCCCCACTCTCTTGGGCCCCTCCAAAAAAATTAAAGGGAAAACACCCTGGATGTACATTTCCAAAATATAAGATAAAAAGCAAATAAAACAAAATCTACATACAGCAACAGTGTTTTGTGTTGTGTGTGGACCTATTAGGTCCATAAGTTACCATATATTCGACACAAAAAACAGTGGCAATTTGTTGTTGACAAAGGAAAGCTGGACATATAAAGGGCCCCATTACCTTCAGTAGCTTAGGGCTTCATCAAACCTAAATCTGGCCCTGGATGAGAGAGAACTCTGATGGAAATCCTGGAGCTGCTTGTCTGTGTAGACAGTCTTGAGCTAGATGATACAATGTGTTGGACTCAATATGAGATAGCTTACTACAGTTCATTAAACTTCAAAGAGGAAGAGGAGCAGAAGGAGCAGTAGCCCCCCATGGTTTAGAGTCCTACCACACAGACTGTCCACAAATGCCAGGAGCTTTTAAGAACCACAGCCCCTCCAAGTGTCGATGTTTTCCAGGGATAGTCCCAGATTTACAGAAGCTGTCCCAGTTTCTGATTTGATCATGAATGCCCTGCTTTTCATTAGTACGCCCCTACTATTTTCATTGGAGAAATGTTGGACGGTTTGGAGTTATCCAACCCCCGAACCACCTGAAGGCAGTCCTATATATGGAAGTTTTTTTATGTTTAATGTTTTGTTATGTTTTTTATATATGTTGGAAGCCATTGATATAAGGGCTGGGGCAAACTAGTCTGATGGGTAGCGTGTAAATAGTATAATAATGATAATGATAGTGATAACAATTGAATAGGGCACCCCTATATTTATCAGATAAATGTTGGAGGGTATGCAACTAGGGAACTGAGTACAGTAATGCAGTTCTCATTCAGCACCCTATTTCAATTTAAGGGGGATAGGATTTCCTCTGTTCCATTATTTCACAGTGCTGAGAGTTTGAGCAGTGCCAATTCTAATTCTAGAATTGGAACATATGCAGTTGGCTTAGTCTTTCTGGCCTATTTTGATTAATATATTTTTCCTTTCTACAGTGTGTGTGTGTGTTTGGTTCTGGATATGATCAGTGTGATTGCATTGGCATTTTCGGTCGGTGAGCCCTGGCAAGCTTCCTCATGGAGGTGGGCAATAGAAGCATTGGTTGGCAGAGGTCCACCATTTTAATTTCTCATCATGCCCCAGAGCAAAGCTGTGTCAGGGACATTGCAAGAAATTAGAACAGCAGCTCAACTCAGCTGCTCAGAGCACCAGGGTGCAAAGGAATTAAAGTATGGGGAGGCTTAGGGCAGGCATCAGCGATGTGACATGCCATGGGGCCCTGGCGGATGCCCAGATATGCCAGGTGTTAATGCCAGCTCCGATACGATCTATGGAGTTTTTCATATGGCAGTTTTAGCCAAGCTTGGCAGCTTAAATGGATGGCAATAAAATCATTGCTTTTTTAAAAAATACAAAACTTTTTTTTCTTTTTTTTGTCACTCTGGAGATTTCAATCCAGACACAGTTTGGAGAGTTCTCATAGCTTTAATTTCTATGCTGGGTCTTACTGCCATCACTATGGACAATACATTGGCAGATATGATCCAGTAGCCTGCTTAGAGTACAATTTGTAGCTTATGTGATCATTTTGTGTGTACAAACATTCTCTACACGCCTCAGGTCTATCACCTGCGAAATGAGCAGGAAATGAAGCAAAGTTAATTACTGCTGTAATGCATGTTGAACAGATATCCGGAGTTCTGTGGGGTTTGGCTTCTTTTGTGACAAAACCCACAAATAGTGCAGCAGTAATGCTTCTGAATGCCAGTTGCTGGAAACCACAGAAGGGAAGTGTGCACCTGTGCTTGGGTCCTTCTGGAGGGATTCCTAATGGCATCTGGATGACCACTGTGAGAACAGGATGCTGGACTAGATGGACCATTGGCCTGATCCAGAATGCTCTTCTTAGGTTCTTAACTGAGCCTCTTGCTAACCACAGCTTATTTCATCTGGACATGTTCCCTCTGCTCCTATAGACATCTTGGAGAGTCTAGAGCTTTATTTGTGAGGTGGGACTAGGTGCTAGGAACTAGTGACAAGGTCCTCCTCTTCCTCTGAGTTTTCATTCAATACTCAGCTGGTCCTGAGAGGAAGCTTGTGGAGCATTGCAGATATCCAGTTGGGTCTAACACATGGTATCAAGTTCATAGCAGAGCATCCATGTTCTGGTGCCTAAAGATGGCATGATTTCTTCTTGCAAGGACTTCATTCAGCATCTAGATTATTTACTTGAGATTTTTGCCCCCACCCCCTGGGGTTGACTTTTTTGAGTGTGGTAATGGGCAGTCCATTACTTAATCAGAGTTTAACATGAAGGTCTTATCATTTTGCAAGGAAACATAGCCAACTCTGGGACAAAGATGTCACCAGGTTGCATTTATGAATATCATGTTTTTACCATGTTGAGATTTTGCCTCTTTGTCATCTGACTTTGCAAAATTCACAAAGATGTGAATATTGGTCCATATTACATTTTGCTTCATGAGTTGGGAAGTGCAAATAAAGTAGATTCATGAACTGAATGTGAACCCACCCAGAGCCCTGTGTGATTCCTGGGGTGGACTTTCAGTTCATGGAGGGAATGATCCATACAGGAGATCCTTATTCTCAAAACACTGCTACCAGCATGGTGAGCACCCTTTGAATTGTACCAGCGTGGATGGCTTCCTCATCTGCCTGGAAGGTCAAGCCTGCCCAAGGCAATGCAAAGACACCCTGAGGGTCTCTCTTGAACAGATACCTGAGCATTATTTTAATTAAAAGCTGTTGAGAAGAATGCACTGCCTGCAAAATTCAAGGAGTGGATAAATCAAGGATCTACAGCTCCCCGGAACTGTGACAATTCTCCCTGAAGACTTTCCTCAGCAAATGAAGGATGTCTTAAGAGACTATTCTGCCCACTTCTGTATTATAATCAATCAGCACCCTATTAACACCATGCATACAAAGTCATAGATCTTCTGAGGATTCACTTTCAAATCTGCCCTCCTTCAGTTCCCTTTTCCCTCTTCTTTTTCTAAAGCCTCTTAGGCAGGATATATGCATACACATTCCATTCCAGGCATCTTCGCTAGACTTCTTTTGGGCACCTGCTTAAAAGATGACATTCTTTGTAGGAAAGCCCACCCAATTCTGTATGTTTGGCATGTATTATTATTATTATTATTTTGATGATGCATATTTTCAAAGCTGCTGGTTTTATTTATATTTTGTCCAATCTGAAGTTTAATTAACTTAGAGGGCTTTAGAAGAGGGTTCTAGAAATTCATGGAAGAGAAGGCTACTCGCCACTGTGGATGTTCAGTGGCGTAGTCTGGGAAAGGGGTGCCTGGGTGACAGGGACTGGACTGAGGAGAAATGGTGGGGACCGCCCCCCCTTCCCACACCTTCCCGAGAAGAGGAGGACAGTATAGATTTAGAACAGTGGTTTGCAGTAGGTCATAGTTCAGAGGCTGCAGAGGGGAGAAGCTGGGAAATTTTGGGAGAGCAATGGGAAGAAGAAGCACCAGGGGATAGACAGCGAACAGACTTGGTCTTTCTTGAAAGCATTCCTGAACCACCACCCCCCCAAATAAAAAACCAGGCATGCCTTGAGAGCAGTACAACAGAAAGCTCAGAAGCAGAAAGCACAGGTCAGCCAGCACAGGGGTGACATAAAATAGGAGGGACTGGGGGGGTGGGACTTTACTTGGAGCAACACCATTATCTAAGAGAGACCGCATTCCAGACATAGGCAAACTCAGTCCTCCAGATGTTTCAGGACTACAGTTCCCATCATCCCTGACCCCTGGTCCTATTAGCTAGGGTTGATGGGAGTTGTAGTCCCAAAACATCTGAAGGGCTGAGTTTGCCTATGTCTGCCCCATTCCTTTGTCTCTCTCTGTGAATATTGAATAAACTACTTGGTAAGACATCTACTTGTTTTTGAATTATGGTGCTGGAGGAGACTCTTGAGAGTCTCATGGACTGCAAGAAGATCAAACCTCTTCATTTTTAAGGAAATCAGCCCTGAGTGCTCACTGGAAGGACAGATCCTGAAGCTGAGGCTCCAATACTTTGGCCACCTCATGGGAAGAGAAGACACCCTGGAAAAGACCCTGATGTTGGGAAAGATTGAGGGGACAAGGAGAAGGGAATGGCAGAGGACGAGATGGTTGGACAGTGTTCTCGAAGCTACCAGCAGGAGTTTGACCAAACTGCGGGAGACAGTGGAAGACAGGAGTGCCTGGCGTGCTCTGGTCCATGGGGTCACAAAGTGTCAGACACTTGGTAAGAACTCTTCCCCCCCCCCCCCCGCTTCTTGGCATCCCACCATGGGAGGGATAGGATTCCCTGAGGCGTTGATATGTAGGGGACCCATTGCCCTGGGCACACAAGCTGGCAGGGCACAAACCAGGTGCCCCCCAAAAGAGCCCCATCACATGTCCTCTGTGTCCCACCCAGTGGCTGAGCACCCACCTGGTGGCAGTGGGGGCTGAAGAACAGAGGCACAGATCACCCTCCACACCCCATCCCCCATGTGAATGAGTGGCCGCCTGTCAGTGCGGACTGGGGAGTGCAGAGGGTGAAGATCACCTTCCATGTCCCACCAACAGCCAGTGTGGATGTGCATGCACACACACTCGGGTGCTGGTGAACAGCGCTATGCCATTGGCTGCATTTTCCCTGCACTGTCAGAAGCTGTGTGCTCCTGATTCCCAGTTGTTTAGCACTTCAAGTGGGCAGAGGGCTGTTGTGTTCAGGCCTTGCATGAGGGTTTCCCCTCAGGCATCTGATTAGCCGATGTGAGGATGGGACACTGGCCTGATCCAGCAGAGCTCCTCTCCTGTTCATCATCTGACCTAGTAAAAGGCAGGTATCTTCCCACGTCCTTAAAAGTGTCCCATCTCATATGCTTGCAGGTATAGATCCAGTTTTAGAATAATTCCAATTCTACAAGATGGGTGTGTGGGAGGGGAAAGAAGATAAAAGCTTTTTAATAAACTACTTCGGGGGGGGGGATGCATGCCCTCTCCCTGGGCAATAATAAAGTGGAAATGTATGTCAGAACACACCACTAAGCTTTCAGGCGGAGTAAAGCTAAGAACCAAGGGAGTAAAGCTATAGAACCAGCTCTTTTGCCCAGTGCTACATAAGACATTGCTTCATCACAAAGACCCCTATCTGAATGCAAATTTATTAGTGGCATGTGACCTAATTTATGCAAATTATCTCATTCAGTTGGGCTCCCTAATCCTCCCTGGAGTCACACCAAGCATTGAAATGAAAGACATTCCCCTTACAAAATATACATAATCCACATTAATTGCTTTTGATGGAGGCAAGAAGGATGGACAGTTAGGACAACGCTTAATTCTTTAATCGTGCCACCTCAGCAGCAAATCGGCCTCAGAATAGCTCCAGCATAGACAGACATTGCACGACAAAAAGGAAACATGTTGGAAACACCATTTGCCACACTGGTCTGTGCCCATTTCAGGAAATTAGGTACATAGGAAGCTGTCCTATTTCAAGTCAGAAAATAGGTCCCTCTCATACATTATTGTCTACACTGACGGGCAGCAACTTCTCTTTTTATATATATAAATTATATTTTATTAATTTTCCATACATTCATGCCACATTACAATTTCTATTAAATTTTCGGTTTTTGACTTCCTTCGGCTTCTCTGCTAATCATCCAAATTCTAATTTCTTTAAATACACATTTCCAAATGTTGGTATTGCCTTTATACCTACCCCCAACTTCTATTTTGCCTTTTTACAATATTTCTTATGCTGTTACAGAGCTTATCTAAATGACACTAACGTTATTCCATTATCACTTATTCCACATTATCACTTATTCCACATTATCACACATTCCATTATCACATATTCCCAGTATTCAACTAATTTTCCCCAGTCCTCGATGATCTCATAGATATCTGATCTTCCCAGTCAGTTTATCAAGTTCTGCATAGTCCATCAGCTTCATTCTCCACTCCTCCAACGTTGGTATTTGTTCTTGTTTCCATTTCTGGGCCAGTAATATTCTTGCCGCTGTTACTGCATATTGGAAAAGTTTGTGGTCCTTTCTATTTATTTCATTACCAACAATTCCTAAGAGAAAAGCCTCTGGTTGACGGGCAGCGACTTCTCAGGGTTTTAGGAAGGAGTCCCTTCCAGCCCTACCTAGAGATGTTGAGGATTGAACTTGGCACCTTCTGCATGGAAGACAGATCTTGTGTCATTTAGCTATGGCTCTTCCCCAAAGGCCCACTGACCCACTTCTCAGTAAACATACACAGGACGGGGCTCTTAAACACAACAAACAGCAAATGAAGAAATTGAGCGCAGTGAATAGTTCGCAGCAACAGTATTTTTCTCTCTCCAAAAAAGTATGTCTGATTAGTCTGCTCTGAAATGATCAAAATGCAATGTGGAGCCCAAAGTTTTTCACAAATTTTTAATCCACTATTATTGTTTCTTTGTATGCAGTTAATGAATTGTTACTGCTCTGGTGACTTTCCTAGTCACACTTTCAAAACCAATAAGCGAACCAAGACGCGTCCTTTGAAATTCACACCTCTCTGAATTTTTCAATGCAGTTCTCCAGCCAAGTAATGTGCATAAAAATGCACATATCCATGAAAACACCATATAAAAATGTTTCGTATTGAGGAAATTGTTTTGCAAAAGTGTGTGTGTGTGTGTGTTGGACGAAATGTGTATATTAGGAGAAATTCACACTGAAACGCTTACAAGTTTTCAAGAGGATTCTTTTTCTAAAATAATGCAAAATACTGCAGAAATGTGGAGACTTGGGTTTAAGATTCAGGGGGAAATGAGAAACAGACAGAACCAAAACTGACAGATCTATCCGCCCCTATAAAGAGGTTCTTTCAAAGGAGACTCTGCAAGCTCAGTTGATTCAGTTTCAGTTGCAAGCACCAGCAGCTGATCCCGCTGAATCTAGTTTCCCATCTCTGAGTTGAGATGAGCAGGGTTTTCCCACCTCTCCATGCTGGAGAGTTACTAAACCAGGGGTCAGCAAACTTTTTCAGCAGAGGGTCGGTCCACTGTCCCTCAGATCTTGTGGGGGGCCGGACTATTTTTTGGGAAAATAATAATAAAAATGAACGAATTCCTATGCGTTCCACAAATAACCCAGAGATGCATTTTAAATAAAAGGACACATTCTACTCATGTAAAAACACACTGATTCCCGGACCGTCTGCAGGCTGGATTTAGAAGGCAATTAGGCCGGATCCAGCCCCTGGGCCTTAGTTTGCCTACCCATGTGCTAGACTTAAGATGCTGCTGCAAGCAGATCCTTATGGCCTCTCAATAGACTCCTATTGATTTCGAATGAGTGGAATTGATTTTGATCACCTGGGGACTTTTCCAGGATATCTGATTTTCAAGCAAACATGATGTTGTTGCCTATTTGGAAGACACCTTTTGAGGAAAGTGTTGGGTATCTTTGACAAGAATCAAAGAGACAGCACCAGAAGCAAGGAGGAAGGTGGGGGTCCCGAGGAAGAAGGAAAAGGCACAAACCCATGATGAATAGTGGCATGCCATTTATTTGACTTGGAGCACGTTGGAAAAGACAATAATTGTTTTAAATAGAAAGCTGTTGAATTATAATTGGGAGTAATTGAAACTCGCCACAATATTGAATAAAACATTAGATATTTTAAACGGTGTTATCTTTACAATTATCTTTGGGGATAATTGGAGTGAAGCCTATGAACTGTTGTGCGTGTGAGAGTCACACAGGGCCCATTGTCTTTCGGAGTTGTTACTGTCGAGCGTTTAATGGGGATACTATTTATAAGCAAGTGCTGGGCTGATTCATTTGTCTTTGATGCAGGAGTTCGTGAGTGAATGCCAGTCCTGCTGAGTGCAAGGGATGAGCGGCAAAGGGGCTTATTTTATTTTCAAAGCATCTGCTTTGTAAATTAGAGAGAAGAATGTACCTTGCCAACAGCCATCCAGAGGCATCCCACTTAGAAAACCATATTTCCACAGTTATGGCTGGCTTCCTCTTGCCCCCCTATGGCTGTGTCATTGCCATTTCTAATGAAAAATAAACTAGGGGTGTGCTGAATCACCCTAAGACACCGCTAATGAAAACATTTCTTTTATTTCTAATTACATTATTATCAGCACACACGATTCTGCCACTTCCCTTTTAGTCACATAACAGCCCTGAGAGGTAGAAGAAGAAGTTTGGATTTGATATCCCGCTTTATCACTACCCGAAGGAGTCTCAAAGCAGATAGCATTCTCCTTTCCCTTCCTCCCCCACAACAAACACTCTGTGAGGTGAGTGGGGCTGAGAGACTTCAAAGTGTGACTAGCCCAAGGTCACCCAGCAGCTGCATGTGGAGGAGCAGAGACACGAACCCGGTTCACCAGATTATGAGTCCACCGCTCTTAACCACTACACCACACTGGCTCTGGATAAGCAGGGAAAGAGATTGGCCCAAGATCACAGGAATATATACAAAATCATAGGAAGCTATATTATAATGAATCAGGGTCATTGGTCCATCTAGCTCAGTACTGTCTACACTGACCAGTAGTATCTCTCCAGGATTTTAGACAAGGGTTCTACCTAGAGAGGCTGGGTATTGAACTTGGGATCTTGTGCATGCAAAGCAGATTTTCTACCACTGAGCTACAGCCCTTCCGCAAAGGAAGGGGAAGCAGAATTGTTGAAGAATTTCAATCCACCCAAGGAGAATATTCAGTGAAATGGCCTTCACTACTGTTTTGCAATCTGTGAATTTTGGGAAGCAGCTGTCAGGGAGCTGCCATCGGCTCAGGGGCGAGAGGGGAAAGGCCGGGTGGATTACAGAGAGCCCCCAAAGATCGTGGGAAGCAGCACTTCCTCATTGGAGGAAGGTAGCCACGCCTCTAGTGGAGAGGAGAGGCAGGGGGCGGTGGAGGCAAGGCGGTGCCAGACACCTTGCCAGAGCAAAGCGGGGAGGAGGGAGGTCCCCCGTTACCCACGCCCTCCTTGCGCAGTAGGCTTCCGCGCAGAGAGGGGAGGCGCAGACTGGGCGTCAAGAAACTACTTTGCTGGGGAAGGTTTAAGGACCGCCCACTCTCAGATTCTGCCAGTGAATGAGCAAGAATACAGGTGCTCTGCATTCTAAAGGTTTTATCACTAATAAGAAAGCCTTAGAAAACACTTTGTAGGCATATTGCCTGGTTGCTCTCTAGCAACCAACAAACCAATAACTCTAACAGCAGCTGTCAATCTTGTCTTACTGTGGTTTGATCTTATTTTAAGATGGTGGGGGGGGGGGACAATGGGAATGCCCCCGCCTTCCTCTCCTTCTCTCTTAGCCCATAGATTCATCAATATGAACATCAGGATTTCATTCAATGTTATGTGATTTGAAATTTCTCATATTTTTTCCAGATTCTCAAAAATTAGGGAGAAATTGGAAAATATACAGTGAAATATACAGTGGCAGGAAGTGAGATGTCCCCTCCCCCAAAAAACCTCTGCCCCCTCCCCCCCGTAATAGCATGGGGAATTTTAGGATTCTATTTTCACACAGACCCACTATTTTTAGAAGGCTTGCTGGCTATACTCTGTGTTTTCTCTTCAGACATTATTGGTCTTGCAATTGTTCTGTTGTTTTTTACTTTCAAAAGCTGCCTTCAACATCTGGAAGGAAAGATGAGGTTTAGATGAGTTAAATGAACGATGAATCAATGTCTCTAGGTTTGATTTTTGTACACTTAGGCTGGAATCCATCCCCACTCAATGGACTCAAAAGGATTTACTTCTGAGCAGAGATGCATAGAATTGCAGCTGTTAATGACTGGCTTTGAATGTGTGAAGTGATTCCTCTTGACAAAAGATTCCGTTGAAGTAATGTTGTGGCAACATGAACATTTTCCCTCTAGTGTTATTATCTACAATGGCTCTTTCACACAGGTGGTAGAGCACATAAGAAGGTCTTTGCACACAGAAGAACCCAGATCCTTCTCCAGGATCTAGGTAAGCCTGGAAAAGACTAGTGCCTGAACCCCTGGAAAGCCACTGCCAGTCAGTGAAGACAATATGGAGCCAGGTGGCCCAGTGATCCGACTTGGGCCACATTCACACCATATATTTAAGGAACTGTGATGCCACTTTAAATAGTAATGGTTTCCCCCAAAGGGAATTCTGAGAGCTGTAGTTTGGTAAGGATGCTGAGAGTTGCTAGGAGACTCCTACTCCTCACCTAGAACTACAGTTCCCAGAGTTCCCTGGGAAGACAGATTTACTGCTAAGCCACTCTAGTGCTGGGAGGGAAATAGGGGTCTCCTAATAACTCTCAGCACCTTAAGCAAACTACAGCTCCCAGAATTCTTTGAGTGAATCTGTGACTGCTTAAAGTGTTATACTGGTGCTTTAAATAATGTGGCCCTAACATGAGGCAGCTTCCTATCTATTGACTTCCTTCCCTTTTATTTACATTGAACTCGACAAATGTAAATCCACACATCACATCAATGTGTTTTTTCTAACATGCCACATTGCTTGTAAGTCCTTTGTAGGTGACAACGAGGTTGCGAGATGAACATATTTAAAATATTTTGGGAAAACCCGAAACAATAATAATAATAATGTCAAGATACTATAAAAGAGCAGTTTAAGGAAAGCTTCACGTATCCGTGTCAGGAAATGCAAACAGACGTAGGCTGAGAGCTAACAGGTTCTGCTTGGTTCTCGCCACTTCATCAGGGCTAATTAAAGTGTTCTCTCCCTTAAGTCCTTAAAGAGATCAGCTATGACAGCAAACAACTACAAATGAGATGCTGAGGGTCTGCACTGGGAAAGGGGAAACACGAAAATAGCATCATGCATCACTGCCTCGATGCCTGATAGGTCCCATGGAGAATATCCAAAGCAGCCAAATTAAAGGTCAGGAGAGAAAAGAAAGGACACTGTCAAGTTGATTACAGTCCTTCTCCTTCTCTCCCTGTTTTGTTATTAGGGGCAGAAATTTGTTTCGTTGGTCTTTAGAACAACATCAACAAAAGGGGTAGGAAGCATAGCCATACAATGCAATGTTGAGAGCTAGGAATTTTTGATGTTTCAGCACTAGGTGAACACTGGAAGCCTGCAGCCTGAGGTCTGGCTAGTGATTTCAAATCAAGATGCAATTCCTCACCTCTGCAGCCCACCGGCTGTGTGTGCCTCTCTGTTTTCTCTGTTCTGCTTTCAAGTTTCCCTCTCTGGCACCCCCGCTTGCTTCCTCTTCTTCCCCGCATCCCTGTGGACCAGTGGAACATGTCTGAACATTACAAATCTTTCACATGCTCCAATTGTCTCTACTGAGGCAGTCCCTAGTTTCTGATCTCTCTCTGCGGTATATATCACTGTCCCTGTTTTATCTCTGTCAGTGTGATGGGCTTGTCTCTTTCATTTCTAAGGGTTTGGTGACCTCTCCAGGGTTTGCGGGAATCAGATATCCAAGTAGGCCATGGGAAGGCAGCCCAGCTATTATTGAGGCTGGAACAACCCCTACCCAAATTGCTGTTTTGCCAAAATGGCAACAGGTTTTGTTTAGAGTGGGCAAATCTTCAGTTTCTCATTTTTCCAATCTTAAATCCAGTCTCCCATATTTTGACACAAACAGACCCTCATTAAAATTCACCAGGATTTCGTTAGTTCGTTTTTAAAATGTCTATCCCACTCTTCTTTCCAAAGGTGCCCAAAAATCTCGGTGCAAATTTCTCCTAATAAACACATTTTTGTATGCCATGTTGACTAAGGCCCCATCTGCACCATATATTTAAAGCACTGCAATGCCACTTCAAACATTCATGGTCCCCCCCCCCAAAAAAAGAATCCTGGGAACTGTAGTTTTGTAAAGGTGCTGAGAGTTGTTATGAGGTTCCTATTCCCCTCATAGAGCTACAATTTTCAGAATTGCTTGAGAGGAGGGATTGACTGTCAAAACAATCTGAGAAACAACCGAACTGCTCTTACCATCCTTAACCTTAACTTGGGGAAAGCCATGATTCTTCACAATGATGTGATAGTGCAGATGGAGCCCAATAAACACATTTTGCAAGGCAATATGGGGAACACTGGTTGGCCTAAATACAGATCTATGTGGACTAATAGTCTGCCTTGGTCCTTTGTGGGATAAAAGTTATTTTGAAGCGATGCCTGATCTATTTTTTTGTGTGACAGTGGATCACGTATTCCTCCCCCCAGTCCAGAAACCTAGTGGATAATTCTATTAAATGTGTAAGAACTTGTCTTTAAATCTAAGATGGCTTGATATTTAATAGATATTTCAGTCCGTCAGAAAAGGGGAGGGGGGAGGGAGAAAAAGGACTTCAGTCCTACAAAAGTGATAAATCAATTATGAAACCGAAACCTCGATTACAGCGCTGTCTGCTTAATTATTTGACAAGTTAATTAATCTCTTAAGCAATTGCTCTTGCGCTGCCGTTGCCTTGGTAAAAAACATTGGAATATAGTGGTGCCAATTCCTGGAGATCTTGGCAATGCAGAATTTAATAAGACACCTGGAAAACACCAGATAATAGGCACTAAGTGAGGTCATTCTACCTTTGCAGGAATAACAGGAGCAGTTCCTACTTCTTGCCTGGAGGTGCTTCTATCGCTAATTATTTTCTGACAACTAATTACTGCCTGTGCTCATTGGCACTGGTCTCTCCCCCCACAACAACACACACACACACACACACACACACACACTTTTCAAGAAAGGTTCCCCCCTTCCATGGAACTATCAAACTGTGTCACACCAAGGGATAGTGCCTCTTGACTCATTAGGACAATGGCTGTGTCATTCTTTCCCCTCTTAGGAGACAACACAATTACAGCTGACACTGTAAATGATGCTGATGGTTTTAGTGAGAGAGATGGACACACATTATTAGCCCATCAATCTTGTTCAGCATGAGATCCTGTCTCTGGGTTTTCTTTTTCTTTGGAAGGCTGCAAATTGACTCCAAGCGATCAGAGGGGGCTCCAGTGGAGTTCCGGTGTGTGGCCTGCGGACAGAGAGACAGGATCTGACAAAGGGAAAGATGCACAGGCACGAGCCAGAAAATATAATTAAAAAGGACCCGCTCAGTGCGGGTTTCATGGTAAGATCGATACTTTTTCTATTTTGGCACACAGACTTTGCTCGCTGCCATTGTCTGGGCAGAATGAGATGTGAACGAGAAAGAGCCTTGCTGGGAGTTCGGGAGGAAATTTCAGTTTGCTGGGGGGGGGAGGTGCAGTTCAAAGAGGGAAAGTTGACAGATAGGGGTTCCTGAAACCAGGTGTGGGGAAACTCAGGCCCACAGGCTAAATGTACCCCCCCCCCAGGCCTCTTTGCCTGACCCTCAGAGCAATTCACACCCTCACCCTCAATGGTCTCAATTTAAGTGGGACTTCCCATTTTGGGGGCCTGTTCTGTGACATGAGTCACGTGGTTCTTGGGAGATTGTAGCCCCAAAAGGTGTGCATTTTTTGGTGGGGCGTGCTCTCTTGTGTGTGACGTGCTTTGCACAGGAGCTCAGCCCCAAAAGACGCCCGTCTTGGTTTTTCTTTGGGGCATGCTGGAGGGTATGCTAACCCACTGTGCAAAGATACATTATGCATTTATTGCTTCACTTGCTTTGGTCCCACCCAGCTCTGGTACCTGGCCCTGAAAAGGTTGCCCAGAAGAGAATGCGGCCCTCAGTCTGAAGGAGGTCCCGCTGTCAGACCCACAAGCCCGCCTTGCTCCCTTGTGAAGGATAATATGCTTTCACCTTCATTCCATATACCCAAGGTGACAAGACCAGAAGATGACCTTCATTTCAAGAGTTTCCAAGGAAGAAGTCTTGATTGTTCAGCCCCTATTTCCTTCAGAAAACTACAATTCCCAGAGTTCCTTGGGAAGAGGGACTGTTTGTTAAACCACTCTGGGAACTGTAGCTCTTGGAAGGAAACAGGGGTCTCCTAACAACTCTCTGCACCTTCAACAAATGATACTTCCCAGGATTTTGAGGGGAAAGCCATTTCTGTTTACAGTGGTATGGTGCTGGTTTGAATGTATCATTGCAGATGGAGCCTTAGAGATATGATGCTTCTAAATCTGGAGGTTCCATTGAACTCTCATGCATAGGAGACAAAGTCAGGCCTTTCCTATGAGAACAAATATAATCATAGAATCACAGAACTGTAGAGGTGGAAGCGACTCCAAAGGTCATCTAGTCCAAATCTCTGCAATGCAGGAATCTCAACTAAAGCATCCATGACAGATGGCCATCCAGCCTCTGCTTAAAAGCATCCAAAGAAAGAGAGCCCACAACCTCCTGAGGGAGTCTGTTACATTGTTGAACAGCTCTTACTGTCAGAATTTCTTTCCTGACGTTTAATCAGAATCTCCTTTCTTGTAACTTGAAGCCATTGACTAGAGTCCTACCTTCCAGAGCAGGAGAAAACAAGCTTGCTCCATGTTCTTCCCTGAGACAGCCCTTGAGATATTTGAAGATGGCTACCATATTTCCTCTCATTCTCCTCTTTTTCAAGCTAAACATTCCTGGGGGGGATGGGGACACGGGGACACAAAGTTTTTTAGCTATTTTAAAGGAAACTCACCAAACTCTAGACCAGACACGTATGACAACTGTACCTCTGCACACGTTCCAGCTTGTCAACATCCTTCTTAAATTGGAGTGCCCAGAATTGGACAGAGCATTCCAGATGTGGTCTGACCAAGGCAGAATAGAGTGGTACTATTACGTCCCTTGATCTGGACACTATACTTACGTTGATGCAGCCTAGGTACATCAGAATTGTCTTCTCCTCTACCAAGCTTTTGTACAATGCTCATTTTACCTGGGCTTACACCTCTTGTGGGAGTCTGTTCCACTGCCAAACAGCTCTTACTGTCAGAATTTTTTTTCTGACGTTTAGTCAGAATCCCCTTTCTTGTAACTTGAAGCCATTGACTAGAGTCCTACCTTCCAGAGCAGGAGAGAACAAGCTTGTTCCCTCTTCCATGTGACAGCCCTTGAGATACTTGTGGTCACTGCATGTGGGCTTACACAGGAGAAGCTACCAGAGGATCAGGCCCATTCTTGTTTAAAAGCATCTAACCCTGTTGAGGTGCCAGTGTCTGGTATATCAGTACAGTCCTGGTCCTGTGAAGTTCAAATAGGTAAGGTTTTGGAGGGCGAAAGCAGAATGTCCTGGGTTCAATTCTCGGCATCTCCGAGAACGCAGGAGAAGCTACCAGCGTATCAGACCAGCCTTGCAACACACACCCACACACACACACACACCACAAAATCTAATGCTGCTAAAATACCAGAGCCTGGCATATCAGTACAATTCAGGTAATGAATAAATCCAAAAAGACATTATTGTGGGTGCAGCTACCGTGCTGCACGGTGAATAAAGTTCATTCGATGGAAAATTGTATTCCAGGGGAACGTTATGTGACAGTACAAATGTATTACTTGGGAATTAATATGTATTTAATTCACAGCCAAATGCCCAAATGGAGTCAGAGTTTTGGAGGTTTTTTTGGTTTTTTTCTTTGCAAAGATTTGAATGGCAGGCGGTGGAAAGGAAGTGTTTGGGCTGGGTTAAATGGAGTGCGAAAGTAGCAGGGTGCCCTCCCAGAATGAAGAGGTAAGCCACGGAAACTGGCGATGGGAAAAGCTCCCATCTGATGAAAACCTGATGAAAATGTCCTACGTGCTGACTGGCTTAATTGGAAGAAGTGACACTCCCCCCCCCCCACCGCTCCAGTTTCCTAAAAGCTGTTCTTTAAAAAAATGTGCTTGAATGTTTTATTGATCTCTCTCTCTATATTTGTATATATATATTTATACACACACACACACACACACACTATTCATAGTTATTTAACAGGAAGCATCTCATTAGCCTTGATGTCTCTGGGATGCAGAAATGCAGAAACATTTCGTCTGCCATGCTGCAGATGTGCTTACCCGACTTTAAAATGCTAACACAATCGGCTCATTAATAGAATGGTGATTCACAGTCCCCTGTATGATGCTCAGCTCATGCAAATTGCAGTCTTGAGGGATGAGCCTTTCTGCTCCTGCCCTTAAGGCAGTGGCTCCATCACTGTGGGATTTATTACTTTAAAAAAAAAATAATTTAGTGGACACAGGGTGGGGGAGGAGTTGAATATTGCCACGTCTTCCCCAAGCAGCACATGTAGAAGACCAGTAGAAAAAGGAGTCAAATAACTGGGTTTGCTTTAATAGTCAGAGATGCCATTCTCCACCAGATGCTAAGACAAGATGGGGTCAAACATGATAATGGCACCAGTAATAAATATTCTCCAATTCAGCTGATGGAGGGAGCGGGGAAATTGAGGAGAACAGGTTGAAAGTAGTGGTTTTAATGGGGGCCAAGCAAATGTTCTCCCCCCTGCCAGTCCTGTTTGGCCCCATTTCCTGGGCTCTTGTTCTTAGGAATAATGGAAATCAGGCCATTGGTCTATCAAGTTCAATATTGCCAATACGGACTGGCAACAGCTCTCCAGGGCTTCATACTGGGGCTTGAACCTGGGACCTTCTGCTTCCAAGGCATGTGAAGCTCTGCCACTGAGCAACACAAACCCAGCCATTCTCTCTCCTCCCACACTTAAGTCACATGGGTAACTGAAGCAAAAGTTCTATAACAAACTGTCAAGTGTAGATCATCAACAAAGCAATAACTCACCCAAGGTCACTGAAGTTAACTACTTAGTCAAGGAAACTACCACAGCTCAGTCCTAGTGGTCTCAGCAACTCTTTCTAGGCGGCCTTCCCCAAGGAAGCAGTTGCGAGGACTGAAAGTCCCCGCTTTCCCAGTGCCCTAGGACACCTGCTCTCCAGGGTCTTCCCCACACAGTCTGAGGCTGTGTCTGCACACAACCACCCTCTTTGCCTGTTTCATTTCTCTGTGAGTTTTAGGGGACCCGGGGGAGGGGAGCTGGTCGCGGCAGGAGGGGGAGACTCCCTGGATCCTTCAGCACCCTGTCTTCACTCTGCCTCTTGGCCACCCTCCCCTCCAGCCTCTGCTTCAGCCTCCAAGTCTGAACTGCTCTCTGCCACAGCCTCTTCCTGCTCACTAAACCCTGTCACCTCTCCTGCTGCTGACCCTTCCTCCTCCCAGTCTGCTTCTTTTTCTCCCTCTGACCACTCGTCACCACCATCAGCAATCCCCTGGCTCTGAGTCTTCTTCACCTGAGGGTTCCATAGGGGGTTCCCCAAAGCCACTTCTGCCTTAAGGAGGAGGTGGGGTTCTGGTAGGACTTTTTCCACTTGGGAAATTGGCAGCAGCCACTTGGTTTTTGCCAACCTCATAGCAAATTGTCACAACTTCGTAAGGTTTGGCGGTTAGGCATTGGAATATTACTGGAGAAGAGAAGAGGGGAGGTAGTGCCATCACCTGCCCCTCACATTGAAGGGTATTCTGTTAAAGGATTCCGAGGGGCGTGGCCCTTAGGCTAGAGCCTAAGGCACGACCCCTAATGGTGACCCCCAGGGGAGCTCCTAGTTGATGTGCATCAGCAGGACTCCCCCTATTGGTGGTTAACACTTCCCGGATTCCCTGCAGACGGGCAGGAGTCAGATATAGTCGGTTAGGTCCAATGCCTAAGCCAATACCACTCACAATCTGTAACCAATAAAGTTGTGGCCTCCTTTTTTAGCCAATCAACCTTAAATACAGGTGTCAAGTGTCTTTATTCAACTACGGGGGGGGGGGGCACCTTGCCAGGCAACTGGTTCCTCCCACTACACCTCAGCATCCATGACAAAAACACAATGTCTTCAAAATTATTTTGCCAAAATAATGCACCAGGGGTGGGTGAGTGGGATCAGTAGGCTTGGGGAATCCCAAGGTTTTCAGGAATATGCCAAACTTTTTTGTTGGGGAGGCAGACTCTGAGGTGGAAGGACTTAACATATCCCAGTGAGGGCTGTTTACAGTGGCCACAGAGTGTTACCTGACTGTTGGGGAGGGGGAAGAAGGTCAATAAGGAAGGAGATTGGAAACTTGAACATTCCACGCTACAACAGTTTGTTGCAGGTCTTAGTTGTTGTTGGGTATAAGCAACCTTGCATGCCTCCAGCCAGCAAAGGGCAACGTTGAGACTATCAGATAGTCAGGGGGAAGTCCTTTTTATGGTTTCCCACTGAACCCCCAAGCTCTGACATTCTTATGAAGCATTCATGAAACTAGCTCCCATGATGTAGGCCTAGAATCCAAAGCCATCCTTGTAAATATGAAAAAAACCAAGCAAAGAACCTTTTCTCCCTTTACGAATGGGACTTTTATTTACTCCTTTTAAGCTACTTAAAGGTCATGGTTCAAATCCCCGTGACGGGGTGAGCTCCAGTTGCTCGGTCCCTGCTCCTGCCAACCTAGCAGTTTGAAAGCATGTCAACGTGCAAGTAGATAAATAGGTATCACTCCGGCAGGCGTTTCTGTGCGCTGCTCTGGTTTGCCAGAAGCGGCTTAGTCATGCTGGCCACATGACCCAGAAGCTGTACGCCGGCTCCCTCGGCCAATAAAGTGAGAGGAGCGCTGCATCCCCAGAGTTGGTCACGACTGGACCTGATGGTCAGGGGTCCCTTTACCTTTACTTTGACTAAAGAGGTGGTGGTGGTAGGTGTGGGTCACTCCACCTTTCAAGTTATTAACTTATGTTTAAAAACTCAAGGGTTGTCAATATCTTTTGCCTCTTTCCCTGCATAAGTGAGTACAGGTATGGGAGTTGAGCTGGTGCTTAGACTTAAAATCTACATTTGTGGCATGAACGTGATTGCAAAATTTAATTCCATTTGCAAAATTCCTAAATGTAGCAATTGGGCCCAGGCAATCTATGATTGCTTTTTGACTCTCTCTCAACCTTTAACGACCTTACTATTTTATATTTTGTCACTTTTACAGTTTTACTTTTTAATTTTATTTGGGGTCAGTGGACCATAAATAAATTACATATTTGATAGGTGTTTGAGTGGAGGTATCATGTTATGCGGGTGGCGCTGTGGGTTAAACCACAGAGCCTAGGGCTTGCCGATCAGAAGGTCGGCGGTTCAAATCCTTGTGACAGGGTGAGCTCCCGTTGCTCGGTCCCTGCTCCTGCCAACCTTGCAGCTTGAAAGCACATCAAAGTGCAAGTAGATAAATAGGTACCGCTCTGGCGGGAAGGTAAACGGTGTTTCCGTGAGCTGCTCTGGTTCACCAGAAGCGGCTTAGTCATGCTGGCCACATGACCTGGAAGCTGTACGCTGGCTCCCTTGGTCAATAAAGCGAGATGAGCACCGCAACCCCAGAGTCGGCCACGACTAGACCTAATGATCAGGGGTCCCTTTACCTTTATCATGTTATAAGCAAATACACTATTCTCATAGATATGTGACCCTTACATATGTTTGTGTGGGGCTGCATATGTGAATGTTTCCCTCACGCAAAACCTCCTTGCATGTAGAAATCTAACATATTAGGCAGAAAGCTAGACTGCTTCTCTTGACATGCTGGTTTTCCACAGGCAGGTATTTATTTATTTCACCCTCTGCTTCTGAAAACAGAAGGAAAGGTCTCCTCAGAGTCACCACCTGCAAAATAAGGTGCTGAAATTGGACAGGCTGACAATGGAGCTTTATTTTTTAATGCAGGGAAGCTTTTAGGCATATAACCCCCCACTTGCCTTTTTAACAGCAGATAAATAAATTAAACTCTTACCCTTCCTGAAAACAGGTAATGTGGCCTTGTAAAAGCTGAAGCTTCACAAAAGCACAGACAGAAAGGCAGCTATGATCTCCAGCCTCATGTGCCCAGAGTAACATAGGAGCCAACTCCTAGGGGTCATGGGGGCTTCAGTCCCCACAATAAAATATATGGGGGGGCTGGGCCCCCACAAAGTTGATGGGCATCCCCATCCATATGGGTGTGCACTGCATCATGTGATTGATTATGCCGGGCGGGGCTTACCTGGGCCCCCACTATATTTTATTCCAGTTGGCACCTCTGCAGCGTAACATAAAAAACACTCTTTTTTCTTGCTGACTAAACCCAATACAAGAAGATTTGTTCGATTTACAGTTCATAGGGAATAGCTCATCAGAGACAAGAGGAGGGAAGATTTGCTCCTTTTGCTGACCTTGATGGGCAGCAAAGTGTGTATAATCCATTGGAAAATGCAATGAATAATGAATTTCTAACATATATTCAAGCACTTTTCATCCAGAAGCCATTCCGGATTATACAGGAACACACATAGAAGCATTTTGAATTTTTAAGGTTAGGAAAGGGAGCAAAAATCTGCCTCTAGATGGATAGATGGATAGACAGCTATGATAGATATGATAGATGATAGATAGATAGATAGATGATAGATAGATATAGATAGATAGATAGATGATAGATAGATAAAGGGACCCCTGACCATTAGGTCCAGTCATGATCGACTCTGGAGTTGCGGCGCTCATCTCACTTTATTGGCGGAGGGAGCCGGCGTTTGTCCGCAGACAGCTTCCGGGTCATATGACCAGCATGACTAAGCCGCTTCTGGCAAACCAGAGCAGCACACGGAAACGCCGTTTACCTTCCCGTCAGAAGGTATTTATCTACTTGCACTTTGTGCTTTCGAACTGCTAGGGTGGCAGAAGCTGGGACTGAACAACGGGAGCTCACCCCGTCACGGGGATTCGAACCGCCGGCCTTCTGATCTGCAGGTCCTAGGCTCTGTGGTTTAACCCACAGCGCCACCCGCGTCCCACCCAGATAGATAGATAGATGATAGATAGATGACTGGGGAGAGCAGCTATTGTATACCCTTGACCGAAGAATGGTACACTCCTTCTGTCTGGGATGGGTGTCCTCTTCCACTGAGTGCACAGCTTCAGGAGAGGCATACATGGAGGGTGAGAGCACCCACCTAGCCAGAGAAATCAGCCAAATCAACCCTGGCGATCAATGGGGTGACAGATGCTGCAGCCAGATCGCCCTCACGTCCAAATAAACAACAACAACAACAACAGTTTTTATATACATCCCACAGTGGAGCAGTATAGATTTGGAACAGTGGTTCACAGAAGGGCATAGTTCTGGAGACAAACGTTGAGAAGAACTGGGGGGTGAACAACAAAGTGAAGAGGAACTGGAAGAGAGAGAGCTAACAGATTCCCTCTCACTTGAAAGTATTCAATGTGTCAGTCCAAGGTCACGTAGAGCAGATAAGGTGGCTACACAAAAAGCACTGTGGTTGTGAGATCAGGTTGCATGAAGGAAGTAAATAGGGTGGAAGTGGGTGGAATCCTTAATTGGGAACACCTTCATTCCGAGAATGGCTGCTTTGTTCTTTTGCTGTGATCATTAAAGACTCTTTAAATGGTAAGGGACTCTTTTTCGCTTTGTCCTGCTTATCTACAGCCAAAGCAGGGGAGAAAGCGAAGTCCCCGGAGCCTGACACCCACATAGACAACAGACAAAGTGTCCCTATTTTCCAGGGACAGTCTCAGATTTACAGAAGCCATCCTGGTTTCTGATTTGATCCCGGCATGTCCCACTTTTCCTTAGGACGTCCCTATTTTCCTTGGAGAAATGTTGGAGGGTATGGAATAGGGTGTCCCTATTTTCATCAGAAAAATGTTGGAGGGTATGAGACAAAGCTTGTTGGATGGGTGGGGTACTCACCTGTCAATCACCTTGCATCACAATGACATCAGAGTATGCATCTGTATACCAGTTGCGGGTCACAATTGGGGAGAGCCCTGATGCACTCTGGTCCTTCTTTTGGGCTTTACATAGGCCTCTGGCTGGCCATTGAGATAAGAGGATGTTGGACTGATTGGGCCATTGGCCTGATCCAGTGCCTCATCTAACATTCTTATTTCCATCACTATTTCAAAGGCACATAGCCCTTCTTTGCTACCATTTCTTCTTGAGGGTTCTTTGGGCATGGGGGTCTTTTGAGAATTCTGCAGACTCTGACATTTTGGGGCATTTCTTCTGCCTCTTTTTTAAATACTGATTTATTCTGCAGTCCAGTGACATCCTAATAAGTGTGTATTGAATTTGCAGTGGTTGAAGGGCTTTTGTATATTATTTATGAAAGGTAGAGCTTTCTCTCTCTCTCTCTCTCTCTCTCTCATGTTTGGGGATATATATATGAATTTTTTTCCAGTGTTTTAGTGTTTGATGCTTCTGATATAATCATTTCTTTTCCAACAATTTCAATGTGTTATTGCCAGAGGTATTATAAAACAAGGAGACATTTTCTTTTAATACTGTATCTCTTTCTTGGCTGAATAAATGAAGTGTGCGCGTATGTTTTTCTCCATTGATTTTTTTTTTATTTTATTTCGGAAAGAGAGCATTAAATTAACTGGAGAGTTGAGGACAGGAAGAATACTAAAGACACCCCAGGTGTAATTCCCCTCAACTTAATTATGCTCCATGAAGGATGAATCTAGCTTCAATGACTTGCATTTGGAGAGCTGTATTTAAGCTGCAGTTTTTACTAGGGCTCTGCACAGCCCCTGCCCCTCTTCACTCTGTGGCCCTAATCTGTGGGGCTCCCAATAAGGCTAACCTATTCTAGGTGAACCCAGGGACAACCCACCCTGGATTTGGTCCTGAATGTGTTTGCAGGGGTCAGCAAACTTTTTCAGCAGGGGGCCAGTCCACTGTCTCTTAGACCTTGTGGGGGGCCAGACTATATTTTGGAAAGGAAAAAAAATGAACGAATTCCTATGCCCCACAAATAACCCAGAGATGCATTTTAAATAAAAGGACACATTCTACTCATGTAAAAACACACTGATTCCCGGACCGTCTGCGGCCAGGATTTAGAAGGCGATTGGGCCGAATCCAGCCCCTGGGCCTTTGTTTGCCTACCCATGGTTTAGAGGTCAGAGTATTGTTCAATTAGGGTTGCTTAAAGAAACCTAATGAAACATACAGCCCGGAGGAGGGTGTGGGAATGAAAAAAATGCAACTCCTTCCTGCTCTCTCCCAACGGAGAGCAGGAGGGAAGATCAATTCTGTAGGGTGCTGCTTTCCTGCAGGGAAGCCGCTTGCAAATGTTTTAATCATCACCACCAGAACAAAAGGACATAAGACGAACCTGCTGGACTAGGCCAACGACCCAACTCATCCAGCATCCTTTTCTCACAGTGGCCAAGCAGATACCTTAATGGGAAACCCACAAACAGGACCTTAGCAAAATAGCACCTTCCTTTCCTGCAGATTCCAGTAACTGGCATTCAGAAACATTATTGGCCTCCAACCAGGAAGATAGGTTGTTGTTGTTTAGTTGTTTAGTCATGTCCGACTCTTCGTGACCCCATGGACCAGAGCACGCCAGGCACTCCTGTCTTCCACTGCCTCCCGCAGTTTGGTCAAACTCGTGTTAGGAGCTTCGAGAACACTGTCCAACCATCTCGTCCTCTGTCGTCCCCTTCTCCTTGTGCCCTCAATCTTTCCCAGCAACATGGTCTTTTCCAGGGAGTCTTCTCTTCTCATGAGGTGGCCAAAGTATTGCAGCCTCAGCTTGGGGAGCTGTTCTTCCAGTGAGCAGGAAGATAGGTAATCCTCCTTAATTAATCTTCTTGCACACATGGCCCAAGGTGATGAACATCTGTTAGTCATAACCAGTTCGTGTAGTGGTTAAGAGTGGTAGACTCATAATCTGGTGAACCGGGTTCGCGTCCCCACTCCCCCACATGCAGCTGCTGGGTGACCTTGGCCTAGTCACACTTCTCTGAAGTCTCTCAGCCCCACTCACCTCACAAAGTGTTTGTTGTGGGGGTGGAAGGGAAAGGAGATTGTTAGCTGCTTTGAGACTACTTAGGGTAGTGATAAAGCAGGATATCAAATCCAAACTCCTCCTCCTCCTCCTCCTCCTCCTCCTCTTCTTCTTCTTTTTCTTCTTCTTCTTCTTCATACAGGCATGTTCATCACCTGAATAATATCAAGGGTTGACTTTCACAAATAGACCAAAGAGACAGAGGGCTCTATCCAGCTTTCCCTGTCTTGTAGGGCAAGAGCTGTTGTGCTAGCAGACAGTTGAGTCTTGATGTTGTGCGACAGAGGGATCCAACACAACAGCTGGGCTAGTGGAAACGCATAGCACAACAGACGGTAACAATTATTATGCAACCAAGTTACCACCAAAAGGTTTGTCAATTCACTCGTGGAAAATTCCTCTGGAACAAATCATTTTGCCAGTGGAACAAGTATACGGCTAAGTGAGTTTAACTTACTGCTACATGGGACAGAACCCATTCTTACGGCACAATAAGATAACCATCATCAGGGGCTGTTGCATGGGTAAATAGAATTCCAGTGTGGTGTAGTGATTGGAGACTGGAGATGGCTCAGTTGATAGAGCACGAGACTCTTATTCTCAGGTTCATGAGTTTGAGCCCCACATTGGGCATTGCAGGGGGTTGGACAAGACCAGGCATAGGCAAACTCGACCCTCCAGATGTTTTGGGACTACAGTTCCCATCATCCCTGACCACTAGTCATGTTAGCTAAGAATGATGGGAGTTGTAGCCCCAAAACACCTGGAGGGCAGAATTTGCCTATGTCTGGACTAGATGATCCTTGTGATCCATTCCAACTCTCTGGTTCTATGATGAGGACCTTTGGAGAGCAGGGTTCAAACTTCCACTCTGCCATGAATCCTACTGGGTGACCTTGGGCCAGTCATGATCTCTTAGCCTTACCTACCTCACAAGGTTGTTGTAAGGATAAAATGGACACCACCTTCAGCAACATGGAAGAAAGGTGGCAATATATGTAACAAATAAATTTTATATTGTTTTCAAACATGAATTTAATAGTGCAGTGCCTTAACTATCCCACAAACAAATCTCTCATCCTTTTCATATTAGCCAAGTCCATTCTAACACATTACCAAAATATCCAGTGGTACTAGTTCACTGGGGTTATTTCTCTTCCGAAAACTGGACAAATAATGTCCAGTTTTTCCCAAAAGTCTCTGTTGAATTATTTCTTCTTTCCCATAAATGATCTGATTCCCCGACACAATGCTTCACATTTTCTCCCATCATACTTCAATAGAAGGTAACAGGGCTGTTTTCCAGCCTTTTGCTGGTAATAATCATGCCACTGTTAACAGAAAAAGTGCCTTTCCCTTTTGTTCTCCAGTCAATTGACCCCAAAATAAATAGCAGGGGTGAGGAATCTGTGGCCATAATATGCAGAACCTGAAGTACGTCAAAGCATAAAACATTCAGCATTAAGTCTCTAGGAGGAAGTTTAAGTCCCCCCTCAAAAAAATGATTCAGTGAGAACTGTATGTGCATGGTGCAAAATATACCGCTCTTGCTACCCTCAGAAGCACCCCCCCCCCGGTGCAGGTTAAATTTTGTGTGACTATTCCCGCTTTTTCCACTGGTAAAGGTAAAGGGACCCCTGACCATTAGGTCCAGTCATGACCGACTCTGGGGTTGTGGCGCTCATCTCGCTTTATTGGCCAAGGGAGCCAGCGTACAGCTTCCGGGTCATGTGGCCAGCATGACAAAGCTGCTTCTAGTGAAACCAGAGCAGCACACGGAAATGCCGTTTACCTTCCCGCCGGAGCGGTACCTATTTATCTACTTGCACTTTGACGTGCTTTCGAACTGCTAGGGTGACAGGAGCAGGGACCGAGCAATGGGAGCTCACCCCGTCATGGAGATTCAAACCACCGACCTTCTGATCGGCAAGTCCTAGGCTCTGTGGTTTAACCCACAGCGCCACCCGTGTCCCTTCTTCCACTGGTAGTTCTGTTCATTTCCTCCCACTCATTATGGCTGATAGCCTTGATGGCTACAAACTGCATGCCTCCATTGTTCTGGATGCCAGTTTCTGGGAATCTCTGGAAGAGTGAGCCAGCCCTGAAGCACTCAGGCTAGCTAGCACAGTTAAACTATAGAACCTATTGCCACAGAAGGCAGTGTCGGCCACCCAAGCCACTTCCGCCCTTCGGAGGAGGTGGAGTTGCGGGCTTCACAGCCCCCACCACATGCGCGGCAGCTGGAACCCAGCCCCCGTGTGATTGGGGGGGATTCCCGGCCACGTCACCTCCTGGCCAGCCAATTGGCTGGCTCTGGGGGTGTGGCCTGCCTTAGTTAAAGCAGGACGCAGCCGGGGATCTCCCTCTTTGCCACTTACTAGCTGTTCCGGTTTTTCCCACCCTCCCGCCCTATAAGGTTTTCGTTCTTTGACCTTGCTATGGACCTTGGTTGGTCGCCGTTGAGGGGCCTGGTAGGAATTTTTCCACTTGGCAAATTGACACCAGCCACTTGGTTTGTGCCTACCTCATAGCAAATTGTCACAACTTTCTTGGTACTGGTGGTTAGGCATTGGTATTGCTCTGTCGATGTAAGAGGGAAGGTTATGCCATCACCTGCTCCGCATACTGAAGGGTAGTCCAGTAAAGGATTCTGGGGGGCGTAGCCTTGTTCAAAGCCTAAGGAGGTGAGGGCCTAAGGCGCTCCCCCTAGTGGTGACCCCAGGGGAGTTCCTAGTTGATGTGTATCAGCAGGACTCCCCCTACTGGTCCCTTCCCGGACTTCTAGTGGACGGGCTGAAGTCGGATATAGTTGGTTAGGACCAATGCCTAAGCCAATACCACTCATCACCTGTAACCAATAAAATTGTGGCCTTATTTAGCCCATTAACCTTAATAATTGTGTCATGCGTCCTTATTTCTACGGGGGGGGGGGCAGGAACTTGCCACATAACTTGGATGGCTTCAAAAGAGGACTGGAGAAATTATGGAGGACAAGTCTATCAATGGCTACTAACCATTCAAGTCAGAGGCACTAGTGCTTCTGAATACCAGTTGCTGGAAACCACAGGACAACAGGGTGCTCTTGGGCACAGGTCCTGCTTGCAGCCTTCCCATGGGCATCTGGTTGGCTACTGTGAGACCAGGATGTTGGACTAGATGGGCCATCCGCTTGATTCTGCAGGCTCTTCTTATGTTCTTTCAGGTAGTTAGAATTGCTTCCTTTTACTTCTCTCCTTGCTGTGTCCTAAGTCACTGCGGCAAGGCACACCGGCAGTCTAGCTTTGTAATCTTTCTGTTACAGTAGTACATCGGGTTACAGACGCTTCAGGTTACAGACTCTGCTAACCCAGAAATAGTACCTCGGGTTAAGAACTTTGCTTCAGCATGAGGCCCCATTAGCTAAAGTGGTGCTTCAAGTTAAGAACAGTTTCAGGTTAAGACCTCCGGAATGAATTAAGTTCTTAACCCGAGGTTCCACTGTATTTCTTCCCCATCCTTGCTCCCTTGCCCCTTGGAATCCCTCTGAATGAGTCATGTGTCATGTGCTTATCCTCCAGCATAGCTCCTTCTTTGGTGGTGCCACCTGCATTGCCTCTTCTGGTTAGTTTGATTCACATCTGCAGCTGACCATCTGGATGGCAGCATAAGCAGGGAGATGATGTGCCTGCTTCTCCAGACACATATGCATGCTGCTTTGAGTTCCATGATGAGACATATGTATGTGTCCAACATTTTCAGTGAGGGGGTACAGCTTCTCCAGCGGCTTGACTTCACCTCCAGAGGTGCACTCCATTGTCTCCATTGTCTCTTGAGACAGATACCAACAACTTCAGAGGAATGGTTGCAAGTATTACGAAGACCCCCTAAGAAAGAAGCAGGCGCTTGTCACTTTCAGACCTCTTTTTTTATTCTAACGAGGACACAAGTGAGCACACTGGAAATCAAGTGGAACTGGTACAATTATGAGACACTCAGACAGAATGAACACAGATAATTTTACAACAAAGATAGGAGTAGGGGACTGAAGGAAAGCTGTTTAACTGGTGTGTTTCTAGTTTCACGTTCAATTTTTCTTACAGTTTCTGTGCATGCAGAAAGAGACTGCAATCCTATACACCCTTATCTGTGAGTAAGTCCCATTGTACCCAGCAGACATGGATTGCAAGAAAAAAATTAGTGGAGGCTAAATCATATGGGCAAATGGGGCACAGTTTCTCCAATCACAATGTGGTCTCAGCCACCCCATCCCCACCTACCTGCTTTCTTACCTGCAACTAAGGATGGACAAAAATGTCAATTTCGTTTTCTCTGTTTCTCATTTTGCCAATCACATTCAGTTCTTCACATTTCTGAATCAGCTTGTGTGTTTTTTTAATAATCCTCATGAAAATTCATCAGCACTTTTTGCAAATTCCTGCTACTGTACACAATTTATCTGCTGTTTTGCCAAACGTAAACATTTTTGCAAACCAAAATGCATTATTGCATTTTCTTCCTCACTAATATATACATTTATATGCACACTTTAACCTAACATAGGTATTTTGTGCACATTACTTGGCGAAAGAACAGCATTGCAAAATTCAGAGAACTCCAAAGGATATCTGTGTTTCAGTTCACATATTGTTTCAGAAACCCTGAATCTGGTGAGTTTGCCATTAAATGTGAACTGAATCAAATCTCCGCCCACCCCCATCCTTACTTGCATCCAGTCCAGAGGGTGGCCCTTAATCTCAATGTTGCCCTTGCAGAACTCAACAATGGGAAGGATGAAGATGAAACTGGAATGAGTTGGCTCTATCTACCATTGGTTCTGGGGTCCCTCTCTTCCACCCCACTAGTCTCAATGGGCACCAACCACCACTGGCAAAAAGACTCTTACCCTACTCCACTCCTTCCTCAATATTTTCAAGCCAAACTGAAAGGGTCAAAAAAATATCCAGATTATGAGTCATTTAGGAAAACTCTGGCTCTGTGATGCTAACACACACTTTTAATAGCTTCTCCAAGACTGGAGATAGTAGCTTAGCACTGTGACATCTAATGAAGTTTTCTTCAGTAAATGGATTTGCAACAGCAGATTTTAAAACTGTTGACACCACACTGACTCTTAATGAGACATTTACAATGTCCATTATCCAGTCAGCCAAACTCCTCTGGCTTCTTTAATCAGCCACAAGGGAGAGGGGTCAAGTGTGCATGCGGTAGGCCTCACCTCAGCACGAAACCTGTTCCCATCCTCAAGCTACACAAGCCGAAAAGCTTCCATAGAAACATGACATGCTGGCACCCTAGAGACATCGACTACCAAATCTGTAATGAATGTGGAATGTTGAGGCAAGCAAGGTTATTTGCAAAGTGTCTGGCTTGCAAACGGACCAAGGAAAGACTGGAGCTCAGTGTTCAGTCTCATGCTTTGCACACAGAAGGTTTGTTCTCTGACATCTCCAGATTTTGCAATAGTTTTTTTTTCTTACACCAAGGCTAAAAAATAAAAATCAATTAATTAAAAAAGAGCCAGTGTGGTGTACTAGTTAAGTGTTTTCGACTAGGATCTGGAGAACAGAGTTCAAATCCCTACTCAGTCATGATGTCCACTGGGTGACCTTGGGCCAATCACTACCTCTCGGCCTGAACTACCTCATAAGGTTGTCGTGGGGATTAAAAGAGGTGAGGGAACCATGTATGCTACCTTGAGCTCCGTGAAGAAAAAGGTGGGATATAAATGTGTTAATTAGGAATGGGTAATTCTGTCAATTTTGGTTCCTCTCAGGCCACATTCACACAATACATTGAAAGCACTATGATAACACTCTAAACAGGATTAAAATATTCCTTCCACTAGCACCTTAAAGACCAACTAAGTTTGTTATTGGTATGAGCTTTTGTGTGCATGCACACTTCTTCAGATACCTAGTTCTAGTTTTAGGTAGGTAGCTGTGTTGGTCTGCTGTAGTTGAAACAAATAAAAAAAATCATTCCAGTAGCACCTTAGAGACCAACTAAGTTTGTTATTGGTATGAGCTTTAGTATCTGAAGAAGTGTGCACGCACTTCATACCAATAACAAACTTAGTTGTTCTCTAAGGTGCTACTGGAAGGAATTTTTTTATTTTGTTTCGACTACGGTAGACCAACACGGCTACCCACCTGTAACTCTAAACAGGGTTAGCTTCTCTCAAAGAATTCTGGGAGCTGTAGTTCATTAAATGTGTTGAAAGATGTTAGGAGACCTGTATTTCTGTCCCAGAGCAATTCATATAATAGTTTAACAATATATATAGCCCTTCTGAGGGGATTCTGGGAACTGTGACACGGGGTGGGAGTGTATAAGTATTTAAAATAGCACCATAGTGCTTTAAATGTCTGGTGTGAATGGGAGTTTAGTTTCTCACTCTCCCTGTCAAATTGTTCAAAGTTCTACCCCCCCCCAAAAAAACCACACCCCTTGATTCGTGTCCTGTTCGTTTGGCAATTATGGGAACTACTTTCACATGCAGTTCAGAGATTTTGAATGAATTCTGTGAACTTCATTAAACCAGACTAGTTCATTTTAAGGCCTGGTCAGAACCCATGAAGTCAACCATTCCAAGTGGGGAGAAATTTGGCAGCTCCTTTGGTTGCTCGCCTTGATACCAGCCTATTTGCTCCACATCCTACCAGGGGAGAAGGGAAATAATTGGTTTTGCTGAGGAAACACCCTTGGAGATAAATGCTTCAAGGACAATAACTTACCTTCTTTTCTCTATTTTCCCGCTCTCTTTGCCTTCCTTGCTTTTCTTTGTGAAATATACCGCCCTGGTCACACTGAAGCTTCTATAAACAAACAGCCTGTCAATGCTACTATTTTAAGAAGGTCCATCCTTTGAAGGTAGAGACACATTTCTCTCGTCTGGAGAACCCTGGCTTGGAGCCATGTACTCAAGAAATGCTGGGTGGTCTTTCTGTCTTTTCTGCTAAGACTTCCAGGGCCATGAGGGTTGAGTCCAGGCTATCTGAAGGAAGGTATCTCCCTATACAAGCTTGTCTGGGCTTTTAGATCTTCTGAGGAGGCCTTTCTCTTGGTCCCACCACCTTTTCGGCTACTTCTTGTGAGGACATGAGAGAGGGCGTTCTTGGTGACTGTTCCAGATTTTGGAACTCTCTTCCATGGGAGGCTAGATTGGCCCCTCTCTCTGTTTTCATTTCACCAGGCAAGCAAAGCCTTTCTTCTTCTTCTTCTGACAGGTCTTTGACTGCTAACTGGCTATTGTAGCAGGGTTTTCTGAGACTGGGTGTTGTTCCCTTTGTGTGTATGCACACACTTTTAAATGGTGTTAAGTATTTTCATTACTTTTTTAATAGGATTGCTTATTCGATTGTTCCTCAAGAGTCAGTGTGGTGCAGTCACTAGAGTTTTAGATTAGGAACTGTGAAATTAAGTTCCAGTTCCCCCCAGTCAGCCATGAAGCTCATTGGGTGACCTTGGTCCAGGTGCAGTTTCTCAGTGACTAACCTCCTTCACAGGGTTGTTGTGGGAATGAAACAAGGTAGGGGAGAACCATGTACCCCATCTTGAGCTCCTAAGAGAAAGGGGTGGGCCATGAATATATATAGTGCTTTTAGATGTTATCTGATTTTATTTATGCCACGAACTGCACTGGGAGAAAAGCAGGATATAAAATGAATAAAATACATTTGGTGATTGATGGGGTGTTGGAGTGGTAGGCCTTGATTTCTCAGTTAAGTTACAGGTGCAGAGGCAGAGTCAAGGCATCAAGGCCTATCTAATTAATCATCCCGTTGCCCACAGCAGCCAACCAGATGCCTCTAGGAAGACTGTAGGGAGAATACGAGAGCAGTGGTACCCATCCTCAAGTCTCTGAAACTGGAAGCTCCAGACATGGACTGGCACCCATCACTCTGGCTATATCCACACGGCAGCCTGTTCCGTTTACCCCAATGCTTCCCTACCTGTTAATTTCCACATTATATTTGAGCTTTCACAGGATGCAAAAGCCACTTGCAGAATTCTAGCTGAATATAGTGGAAATTTAGCACTAATTTCCATGCTAATTGCTTTCAGGAAAAAAAAATCAATTTACAACCCTCTTAACCCAGAAAATTGAGGGAGCAAGTGACAAAATCTGAGGCAGTATACTGGCATACAGCTCTTTCCTGCTGGTTTCATGGGCGAATCAGCGGGGAAGAGAAGCATGCATGTGCGGACAGTAGCGACGTTATCCGTGATGTTTGTGTTAAAATGCGCCCACTGATGTGAATGAAATTTTACTGTGACATGCCGGTTATATGGGTCAAAAAATCGCACTTTCATATTGCAGCAGGGTATTTCATTTGAATGCAATGTTAGAACACAGGGCAGAAACACAAGCATTCTAATCAGAAATGGTAATGCAATATTCCCCTTGTCTGAATGTACCTTATGAGTGTTTTGCATCATGCTCTCTAATGCTGGGTTGAACATTTCTCCTGCCTTTCTTTTTATCATTTTCCCAACAATTAATGAGAAAGGAAATTGCACTGGGAAATTATCAAAGGGGTGAGAAATTTTCAGTGACGTTCTCATGGATACGACACAAGGTTTCTGCCCTGCTTACCTTACTTTTGAAGTGGCTGAGAGGGGTGTCTGTGTCTCTTATCTCACACTACAAATCTCACCAGTGCTCTGCATGATTCAGCCTCCCCAGGTGCCCACATCTTAATTAAAGCCTAGGGTAAGACATAATTAACTAACTCCCCACATGGGGCTTTGTCACATCAAGAACTGTGGGCAGCTTGGGAGGCCACAGAGAGACAAGGGAAATAGGTATTGCAAGGAAGGACAGTCAGTGATAAGCTATGGAGGGATCTTCATGATATGTCTGGCCAACCGAAGGTCTTCCCAGAATGCTTTGTGAGTGCCCAATGCAACATGATATGGCATGGTTCTCAAGGCATTCCAAAAAGTGAGGCCGGGGGGAGCTACACAGAGAGGTTTTTGCTGTTATGAGTGGTGCAAAGATTATAAAAAAAGAGACAGAAATCAAGAAAGAATTGGCTAGCCTACAAAGTAAAAATCTATAAGCAGGACCCTTTCCCCCCAGGGTTTAAGAAGCATATTGGCAAGCTGGAATGTGTGCAGAGGAGGACAACCAATGTGATCAAGCGTCTGGAAACTCAGCCTTATGAGGAATGGTTGAGGAAATTGGGTATTTATAGCCTGGAGAAGAGCAGACTGAGAGGAGATATAATAGCCATCTTCAAATATCTAATGGGCTGTCACATGGAGAATGGGAAAAAAACTTGTTTTCTCCTGCTCCAGAGGCTAGGGCCTGAACCAATGGATTCAAGTTACAAGAAAGGAGATTCTGACTAAACATCAGGAAGACCTGTTTGACAGTGGAACAGACTCTCATGAGAAGCAGTGGACTCTCCTTCCTTGGAAGTTTTTAAGCAGAGGTTGTATGGCCATATATGATCTAGTTGAGATTCCTCATGGCAGAGGGGTAAACTAGTAAACTATGATTCTATCCTCCTTTTTAAAACAACAGGATTGGCGTTTAGCTTTCACTAAAAGAACAACCCTGATTATTATTATTATTTATTGAATCTTTATACCACCCTATACCTGGAGGTCTCAGGGTATGATGATACTATCATAGGTAGTTTGCTTTTGCAAAGCTCTTGTGAGTGACCAACCCCCCCCCCCTCTGGCTCTTGTATAGCTTGCATTTTTAAAAAATAAATATTGTGTTCTTAAAGCATTTAATTGTCTCTCAACAGTAATATTTTTTCAAATTGTTTTTGATGCATTTATTTTATTCTTCGAAATGTTTTTATTTTCAAGGGTGGGATCAAATTGACTGAAATCCTTGAAACAATGTAAGAAATCATTGAGGAGGGGATGCTTTCCCTTAGTGTAGAACTGATCTCGAGCTATTTCTGGGTATAATGCCAAGGAGGAGGGACCGGCTTGATGAGAGAGGCAAGGGATACAGACGTGGACAAGGAGACGAAGGAGGATGGCAAAGGTGCAGTCTTGTCTGAATCTTTCATCCACCGAGCTGGCCTCTCACGAAGCCTGCAGACATGGAGAGTGTGATACATTGTCTCTCCACCCCTTTCCTGCTGGTAAATCACACCCCTGGTGTACACTTAATCATGGGCATTTTAAAGCAGCTTTCAAAAGCCCTATACAGATAATAAGCAAGTAAGCCATAGCCGGCTTGGCGGGCCTGCTGAGATAAACACACGTCTGAAGAGTTGCATGGAGGGCAACAAAGCAGAGATTTGTACCTGGAAGCAGGAGGGGGAAGACTTGCATACTGCAGCATGTCGTGTAACAGCTCAGATAAGTTGTGGAGATTTGGGGGTGGGGGCAAATAGTCTTATTTTATGACTGCTTTAAAGGCAGTGGGTGGCCTGCACTGCACCATATTCTGGGGCTTTGTAGAATGACCCATCTGCTTGAATGCACACAGAAATGCTCCATTAACATCATTAGGTGCAGCCAAACACTAAACAAGATCAGATCTTTTTCCTGCTTCTTCCTTCCCCCAAGGAAAGGTTGCTGTGCTTGGGACTTTTTAGTTTAGAGGAAAAGTGAGAGAGAGTTGGCATGACAGGCATTTGTACAATCATGCACGGCATGGAGAAAGCAGATAGAGAATTTGCAGACATTCAATGAAGCCGACTGCTGGAAGATTCAGTCGAGACAAAAGAATTTATTCATGCAGTGCATAGTTAAGCTGAAGAAGTCATTCCCATAGGAGGCAGCCATGGCCACCGACTTGGTAGACTTCAAAAGAGCATTGGACAGATTCGTGGAGAAGAAGGCTGTGCATGTCTGCTGGCTGTGACAGCTTTGCTTCTCCTTCCACAGTTGGAAGTAGCAATCCTTTGAATGTCAGCTGCTGGAAGCCACAGGAAGGAAAAGTACTTTTGTGTTTGGGTTTCCCACAGGCACATGTCTAGCCACTGTGAGAGCAGGATGCTGGACTAGATGGGTCATTGGCCTGATCCAGAACCTCTTCTTATGTTCTGTAGATCAGCTGGATCCGAAAAGCTACTGTAGGTGTGCTTGAGGGACCGGCATATTGCGGGGGGATCTTTGGTGACCCTCCCTCCTTTTATTAGTAGTTGGGAACCCATAACCTGAAGGCCTAGTTAGGTCAGGCACAGATCTCAATTTGGTCCAATGAACTACACCTGTGTGCCCCATACCTGATGTCTCCATACTTATCCTATGATTGTTTTATGGATAACGGAGAAATTTTGTCCGGTCATCCATTCACCCACTTAGGGTTGTGAGAAGGCAACGTTCCCCATTCCACCGTTCATTTGTCACCTGCAGCACTGTTTGAATTCTGCTGCTGCCAGACTACCACCAAAAGCTAAGTTATTCATCTAGCTGTCTGCTATGACAAAAAATGCATATAACTTACATTGTCACTATGTTACTCCAACCCTTTCATTTTGATTCAAAGGAAACTCAAGGCAAATTAGGGGGTGGGGTATAAATAATTGTGTATCATTTGCAGACTGAAAGCCACAGGAGAAGCAAATACTGACCATATTCTATGGATTGATTTCCATTCTGCATGTGGGATGAATAAGTGAACATTGGCATTTCCCATTTCTGTTTTTGTCTGAATTCTCTGACAGCCCTAGTTAGTGTGCTGGGTTGCGGTGGTCGGATTCCTGGTTCAAAGACCTCCTCCTCTGTACCTTACAAGTCCTTAATACACCGCTTGCTCTGATCCAGTACATATTGTTTGAATCCTCCTTTGTCCTTGACCTAGCTGCCACAAACATGCCTTGCAAGACATCCAGTCTCAAGGACACAGTGCCCCCTTGGGAGAAGCACATTTCCTGAGAACCCAATCATTTGTGAAAGCAATTACTCCTAGGCTGTGCCAAGGGCGGTTCATAAGCATTACAGACAACAGCCCAAATAATGCCAAAGGTGAATTTAGAGCCCGCTGCTCTGTTCCACTCATCAAAGAAACTGCTACACCCCTGGTGGAAAAGTTCCTGCCTTATAATCCATCTCGTTCCATTTTCCACTGGGCCCATTTGCTGTGCAATGAAACCTCGATGTTCTGTCATCTAAAATATACTCTGACAATTGCTGCAAAACTTCCCCGGGGGGGACAAGGCACTGCAGCCAGCTGCTAAAGGGATTAGTCTGTTGCCACGTGGCAGGCTACAAATCTGGCTTCGCCGTTGTCGAGACGGATCCTTTTCAAACGCAGAGGCGATGCTCTTTTGTAGCAAGCGTTGAGGCTGCTTATTCCCCAGTCACTGGCAGCTTTCTCCCTCCCTCTCTTTCTCCTCTCCCAGATGGATGGGGAGATGAGCAGTCAGTGGCAAGCATGGATGAGGCTCTCCCTCCAAAGGGGAGAATCAGGCAGAGAAGCTGTTCTCTTTTGAGTAGCCACTCCCATACAACTTCCCCATTTCTGGATTTTCTTGAAGTTAGAAGTCGTAGGAGAGTGTGTGTATCTGAAGCATCTGAGTTTTGGCCACAAGCAGTTAATAACTTTGCCTTAAAATCATTAATATATTAATACACTCATTAATACAATCAACTCAGCTTCCCACAGCAGCATATGAAGGGGACTCTGGGGCTACCAGATGCTACCTGATCTGTTTTAACTGAAGAAAGCAAGGCCTGAACCTGGGTGTTCTACAAACGAAGTATCCCCTCTGCTATGGAGCTAAAGTCTGTCCTCCTATAGAATTGCTAGCTGGTATTCTACAGACAATGTCATACTCCATTTGGAGGCAAAACAGAAGTGTGTCTTTCCATCAGAAAATGAGTGTTTCCCCTCAAATGTATGTGTGATAAGAACAGCATAAGAAGAGTTGCTGGATCAGACCAAAGGCCCATCTAGGCCAGCATCCTGTTCTCATGACGACCAACCAGTTGCTTCTGGGAAGCCCACAATCAGGACCTGAGTGCCAGACAATACATACATACATCATTTTATTTGTATGTCGCCTTTCCACAGTAAAAACCAAGTTCAACGCGGCTTGCAGCATGAAAATATTACACAATTGCCAACATAACCAAAGGAATTGTGAACAGTAAATAAACCATCAAAAAGTACACAATGAAACTGAAACCTTTTCCATATGAATACAGTGGTACCTCGGGTTACATACGCTTCAGGTTACAGACGCTTCAGGCTACAGACTCTGCTAACCCAGAAATAGTACCTCGGGTTAAGAACTTTGCTTCAGGATGAGAACAGAAATCGTGCGGTGGTGGTGCAGCGGCGGCGGGAGGCCCCATTAGCTAAAGTGGTACCTCAGGTTAAGAACAGTTTCAGGTTAAGAACGGACCTATGGAATGAATTATGTTCTTAACCTAAGGTACCACTGTAATAATAAGATTTAAAATAATAATACCCCAAAATAATATCAATAACAGCAATAACTCCCCACCCAGCAACAATCCCCACCCCCCCGCTAAGCAGTAGCTCAGCTCAAAAGTCTGTTCAGCAGCCTCAGCTTTTTTAGCTGGAGTCAGTCAGGGCCCCACCCTCCCAGGCCAGATAGGAAAAGGCCTGCAAGGGAGGGAGCACGTCTTCCAGGACTCACTGCCAAGATGGCCCCTGGCTTCTCCTTACTTTGTGTTTCCCAGCAACTTGTATTCAAAGGCAAACTGCCTCTGAAAATGGATGGAGAACATAGACATCGTGGCCAGCAGCCATGGTGACTTTGACTATTCTGAGCCAAACTAATTGAGAGGGAGGCAGTAAGGATATTATGGCTTTTTGCGGTAGGGGGGCAGGAAATCTAGGTACCAACAGCTTAACCAGGAACATCCCTCCCCAGCTAATATCCAGTTGACCTTAACAAGAGGAGCTGTACTTGGCAAACACTTGCATTCCTACAGACCTTGTCTGTTCGTGTGGCTTAATGAACATATGTGCACTGTTGATTTCCTCAACACCTCTTTGAATCTCCAACTGTTGGTAGAAAAGCATCTGGCAAACAGCACTGCATGTTGACATGAACTAATTAAAAGGGACAAATGTATTTTTTGTACTCCTTCAGTAACGATCACTATGCAGTGAGTGAGCATACACCCGTGCTTCCATTCTGTAGCAATGCAGGAAAGAGAGTGCATGCACGCAACAAGAGGAATTATGGTTATTAGTGCCATTCTGAGAGCTGCTACAGCATAATGGCTAAGAATGGGAGCTAGAAATGGCTGAGCTGAAAGGTCCCTGTGTTCACTTTTTGGCTTGACAGTAGGGATTTGAAGGGACCGAATCTCTTCCAAAAATCATTAATTTTGCTTTCTGTTACAGCTGCTCATTGCCGGTTGAAGCCACAGATCCTATTTGCTGATACTTCAAGTGGATGTTATTTCTGTTTCGTTTCTCTGTCATTAGGTAAAGGTAAAGGGACCCCTGACCATTAGGTCCAGTTGTGACCGACCCTGGGGTTGCAGCACTCATCTCACTTTATTGGCCGAGGGAGCCGGCGTACAACTTCCGGGTCATGTGGCCAGCATTACTGAGCCGCTTCTGGCGAGCCAGAGCAGTGCACAGAAATGCCGTTTACCTTCCTGCCGGAGCGGTACCTATTTATTTACTTGCACTTTGATGTGCTTTCGAACTGCTAGGTTGGCAGGAGCAGAGACCGAGCAACGGGAGCTCACCCCGTCGTGGGGATTTGAACTGCTGACCTTCTGATCAGCAAGTCCTAGGCTCTGTGGTTTAACCCACAGCGTCATTAATCCCAGCCAATTAGGGATCAAATGAAAGATGTGATGATGTGTCACTATTGTGTAGCCAATAGGATTTGGCTACCCTTCTCTGCCTCCCCCATCTTTGTTTGAATCATGTGTTTCTCTTACCTTTGGGAAATAGGTTTACGAAAGTAATATTTTCTGCAGGCAAGCAAGCTGAAGTGCTCTTGGTGAAATAGCAACACAAACTATTTGGTTTGGCATCAGTGACCCAGTATGTGATTTCCCACCTCTGTGTGACCACATCTTTTGTCTCTGACCCTTTATTCCTGTTTGCCTAATCCAGGGAAATGGGGTTTGCACAGTTATGCAAATTCTGGTCATCAACTAATAGTGGAGTCTTGCATTGCTCCATGTATGGAATTTTGCAACTACAATCAACAGCTGATCATACCTGTGAGGGGAAATAGACCCTTTGACATCTTCTGACAACAGGCAATTAGCAGGTGGATAGCCACACCCACCTGCAAAACTTGGCCCACAAGGGAGATGGGTGGTGGAGGAGATCAGGATACAGCCCCTCAGTCTGATTTAGCTCCTTCATCCCTACCTTAGAAAACAGAAAAGGCTGCTGATTGTGAGTCCCTGTCAAGCTTCAGGGAATCAGCTTCCTCCTCCCGTGGCAGTAGATAAGCTGAACATGAGTCTTCTTACCAGTTAGAAACTTCAATAATCACAGTGAGGGAACAAAGAACACATCTCCTGGAAATGGCTGTGTTCCCAATTAAGTTCCCTCCCCCCTCCGTCCCTATTAAACTACGTCACTCCTACATCTTGTAATCTGAGCTTGGAGCTGCTGTGTTTTCTGTTCTGCCACTTTCTGAGCTCTCTGGGACTTTGGGGAAGGGGTGTGTGTGGATACTCTCCAGAGACTGTGAATCTGTCAACTCTCTCTCGCTTCTAATGTTTTCTTTTTCTTTTTATGCTAGCTGTTCCCCCTCCAGTATTTCCCAGCTTCTGCCTTCTGAACCATGCCCCTTTGCAAACCACTCTTTCAAATCTATACTGTCCTTCTGCTCCTGGGAAGATTCAGGATCAGGATCAGGGTGTGGCTCCCACTATTCTTTCTCAATGCAGCCCTCCTCAGCACAGTCCCTGACAGTCCCACACCTGAAAAACTGTCAGGAGAAATTCCCTGGCTCCTGAAGAATCTTGCTGAAATGGTCCCCTCACATTTCTCTTCCCACAAATGAAATGGATGATTTCCAGAGGCCATTTGTGCATCACTCAACTCAAAACCAAACCGAAGGACCAGGTCAGCGGTTCTCATGGTGTTGATTCCAGGGTGCCAGAACTGCCCTCTCTGAAGGGCATGCTGCAAATGTCAGCTGCCTTCTCCTCTCTCTGTGTATACATACAATGTCCTTGGAGCTGCAGGAAGAGGCAGAATCAACCTATCACATCGTGCAAGCAGACAGCATCATTCATGCAGCAGAACTTGGCAGCTAGCACGCTCCTTATGATCCATCTCCTGGCACCAGACAAGCAGTCCAGCCAAGCAAGTGACAGCTACTAACCAGCCATCTCCTGTTGTGGCCCAGATCTGACTTGACATCTCAGCCAATGCGTAGCTGGGGTGTTTTACCTGAGCAGGATGGCAAAGCAGGGCTGGCATCACTGGTTGACAGCCAACCTTTGTTACATATGTGTTTGTATGTTTAAAAGAAAGTAGGCATGCTGGCTGAAGAGCAACAGCCACATTAAGCTTGGGCCACAAAGACCTCAGGCTGACACAAGCCAAGACCATGTGACGGGGACTAAAACCAGAAAGAACAAACCACATGTGACAGAGGTTAGCCTTGCCAATTACTGCACTGCTGGAGGGTTCCCAGAGGCAGCTGCACAAAGGTCAAGCTAAGAAGGCTGGGAAAGAGTAATTGCTGGTAGAAGCCATCCAGCGTTGAGGACCACAGACCTTCCATGCTCACTTTGTAGTTCAGCACTAGGAAATCATCCTAGCATTTGAAGACTAGGGAATAATAATTGCTAGTAAAAGCCATCCAAGGCTGCAGAACCTTTTCTTCTTCACTCATCAACCCAGCCTTAGAAAATTATCCTAGGATTTGAAAAGTGGGGAAGAATGACTTTAGCAAAAGCCACCAAAGGTCATTTCTTGGTCACTCTGCAGTCCAGGCCCATAAAACTGTCCTAGGTTTTGTGCTCGCTTTGGTAGCACATATACTAAAATTGGACTGATATAAAACTATCCTAGGTTTTGGGCTACAGTTTCAAAGAATGTGAGACATCTGATACAGATGTGTGGGACACCCTCACCGAACATTAAATTACTTTGCATCCTTCCATGTTTTGCAGATGTTTCACCTGTGGAGGAACCTCCAAATCTGCATTGAACTTCACTATAGATAATATAGTGATGGATGAACCTGTTGATTCCATTTTCTCCATTTCTTATCTTTTCTCAGCCTATTTCTGCATCCATTAATTTTTATTTTTGTAAAAAAAAAATCTGCATGAACATCATCGCCACCATAATAATAATAATAAATTTTATTATTTGTACCCCACCTGTCTGACTAGGTTGCCTCAGCCATTCTGGGTGTCTAGGGCATTTTTCTTTTCATAGGCAGTTTAATCTAGCTCCGTACAAAGGAGTAACTCTTTCTGTCTGTCCTCAATTGTCCAGTATCCAGGCCACATTGGGCTCTAATATTATCAGTGATAGAGCCACAGAATTCTTGATTAAGTATTTAATGGAAAGGGAAACGCATACCTCACTGCCACAATACAAAATTCTCACCTCTGACCCACCCACTCATCTCTCACCCACCCAAACTCTGCAAAAAAAGCATCCTTTTCTCAATCAGAAAAAAATAAGTCTCCTCCCCTTTTTTTTTTTTTGCATGTGAAAAGAACGTTTGAGAAACTGGAAAACAAGTTTCAGCACATTGTTGACTTTAGGTGCAAATGCTGACCAGGTATTAGGGTTTTATTGTTTCTCTGTTCTGCCAGTCTACCACAGAAAAGCGTACAGTGGGGGTGGGGAACATCTGGTTCATTACATTTTAAGAGAGTCTGTTCTACTGTCAAACAGTTCATACCATCAGAAAATTCTCCCTAATGTTCAGTTGGAATCTCCTTTCTTCTAACTTGAAGATCTGGGTTCTACCCTCCAGAGAAGGAGAGGGTTTCTCCATCTTCCATGTGACACAGCCCTTTAGATATTTGAAGATGACTATCATATCTTCTCTGAGTCTCTTCCTTTCCAGGCTAAACATAACCAATTCCCTCAACCGTTCCTCACAAGGCTTGTTTTCCATACCCCTTATCATCTTGGTCTCTCTCATTTGCACACATCCCAGCTTATCAATATCCTTCTGAAATTGTGGTGCCCAGATCTGGACACAAAACTCCAGATGTGGTCTGACAAGAGTGTTAGTATTACTTCCCTTGATCTGGACACTATACTTCTGTTGAGGCAGACTAAAATAGCATTATTTTTTTGTTTTTGTTTTTTGCTGCTGCATGACACAGTTGACTCATGTTAAGCTTGTAGTCCACCAAGACCCTAAATGATTTTTACATCTACTACTGGAAAACCAATTGTCTCCCATCTTATATTTGTGCAGCTAGTTATTCCTGCCTAAGTGTTGAAACTTAAATTTTCCTTATTGAAATTCATTTTGTTAGTTTGGTCCTGGTTCTCCAATCTCTTAAGGTCATTGTTGTTGTTTAGTCGTTTAGTCATGTCCGACTCTTCGTGACCCCATGGACCAGAGCACGCCAGGCACTCCTGTCTTCCACTGCCTCCCGCAGTTTGGTCAAACACAGTTGGTAGCTGTCGTCCCCTTCTCCTTGTGCCCTCATTCTTTCCCAGCATCAGGGTCTTTTCCAGGGAGTCTTCCTTTCTCATGAGCTTCAGGATGTGTCCTTCCAGTGAGCACTCAGGGCTGATTTCCTTAAGAATGGATAGGTTTGATCTTCTTGCAGTCCATGGGACTCTCAAGAGTCTCCTCCAGCACCATAATTCAAAAGCATCAATTCTTTGACGATCAGCCTTCTTTATGGTCCAGCTCTCACTTCCATACATTACTACTGGGAAAACCATAGCTTTAACTATAAGGACCTTTGTTGGCAAGGTGATGTCACTGCCTTTTTAAAGGTCATATTGAATCCTGATTCTATCTTCTGCAGCATTAGGCATCCCTCCTAGCTTGGCGTCCTCTGCAAATTTGATGTGTACCCTCTCAATCTCTTCATCCAAGTCATAAAGACATTGAACAACAACAGGTCTAGGACAGAACCCTGAGGCATCTCACTTGCCACTTTCTTCGAAGATGATGAGGAACCATCAGTGAGAACCCTTTGAGTTTGTGCTATGTATAAGGAGCTCCATAGCCAGCTGATTATAGCATAGAAAGCAGTTTTTGAAGTCAGCACCAATCATCCAATTGGCAGTAACTTCAAATCCCGCTTGGCTGGCCTTGCAATTTTCTTCTCTATAAAGCTTGCTATGCTTGAAAGGGGGGGGGAGGGGTCACCTTGTAGGGATGGAAGGGTCTATCAATTTAATTTCTCTCAGTTTTCCACCTTTCTTCAGTAGTTTGTGATATATATATAGGAATTGTTATGAAAATTCTTCAGCATTTTTGTACAAATTTCTCCCAATAAATGCATTTTTTTACACAGTTTTAATACATTTTTGGAAACACTGGTTGGCTGGAGAACTGCATCTCAAAATTCAGATAAATGAGAATCTTGAAGGAAGGCTGTGTTTTGGTACTTCTATTGTTACAGAAAGTGCAAATTCAATAAATTTGGCTTTAAGTGTGAACTGAATAAAATTTCTTGGGGAGGGGGATCATTCCATGTTATTTACCATTCCTTAGCGATAGAAATCTTTGTGAAGATGTCTTACCCTATACACAAATCAATCTGGACGTGTGGTTGGAGGGTCATGTGGCTTCAAGCACCAGGAGTCTGAAGACAGTAGATTGAAAGTCACAAAACGTATTCACAGAAAGCCAAGCAAGAGTACAGGAACCTGGCACGTCCTTGACCAGAGGTGTCCTCAAAAGCATCCACTGTGATTTAGTCCTTGACAGGCTGGCATCCCTATGATTCACAGAGCTAATGAATTAGGAGATAGATTCCTCCCCCTCTTGCCTTCCCACCTTCACTCCATCACACCCTTATACTTCAAAAGAGGGAAGAAAGCTTAGCTACAGAGACAGAAGAGCTGTAGAGCAAGTTTTACATACTGATGGAAAGTAGGCTTGGAAAAAAAGAGTCAGGAAACTGGGTACTAACGCTGCTAAGTTACACCATGATTCTTCTCTGGTTTGCATCTTTCCCAGCTGTGATTTCTACTTGTGTGATGGAGGACTAGGTAACCCAGGCATCTCCCACTATGTATATGGCACAGATCAGGCGTGGCGTATTCTGCCCAGGCCACACCTCTCCTCAGCACTGCTTTTGAGCCGTAGTATTTCCCCCTGGCTGAAATGTGTCCTTGAACTCTGGTCATGCCTCTTGCTTGTCTAGATAGAAGTTAGAGAGGGCTTTGTGAACATGTGTGTGCATAAGGTAAAGGTCCAGTTGCAGACGACTCTGGGGTTGTGGCGCTCTTCTCACTTTACTGGCCAAGGGAGCTGGCGTACAGCTTCCGGGTCATGTGGCCAGCATGACTAAGCCGCTTCTGGTGAACCAGAGCAGCACACGGAAACGCTGTTTACCTTCCTGCTGGAGCTGTATCTATTTATCTACTTGCACTGCATGCTTTCGAACTGCTAGGTTAGCAGAAGCTGGGACCGAGCAATGGGAGCTCACCCCATTGCAGGGATTCGAACCACTGAGCTTCTGATCAGCAAGCCCTAGGCTCTGTGGTTCAACCCACAGTGCCACCTGTTGTGTGCATACCCACCAACATTTCTCTGATGAAAATAGGGATGTCCTATTCAACAACAACTTTATTATTTATACCCCACCCATCTGACCGGGTTGCCCCAGCCACTCTTGGTGGCTTCCAACATATATAAAAACATAATAAAACATTTAACATATAAAAAACCCTCAATACACAGGATTACCTTCCGATGCCTTCTAAAGGTTGTATAGTTACTTATCTCATTGGCTCGGAGGCCACAGAACCCCATACCCTCCAATATTTCTCTGATGAAAATAGGGACATTCTAAGGAAAAGCGGGACATTCTGGGATCAAATCAGAAACTGGGACGGCTTCTGTAAATCCATGACTGTCCTTGGAAAATAGGGACACTTTGAGGCTTCTGTGTGTTGAAACTAGCTTGCTGTAGAAAGGTAAATTTACATCTGTTGCACTGCCCACTTTTACTTCTGGCCTGGCCTACCCTGGGCATGTGGACACTGGAAGGTGGGCCAGAAGATAATATGGCCCTCTGACTGAAAAAGGTTTCTCACCCCTGGCCCAGATCTAGAACCATCCAATTTGTGGGGTGAAGTGAGCCAGTCACCTCAGGCAGCAGATCCAGCCTCCTCCGCCATAACTCTCCTCCTCCTCCACACCCAGAAAATGTTTTCCAGGAATGTTTCTTGAACATCCAGCCTATGTCCTTGTTTTTGCACAGCTCCCATTTTCCCTTTGACATGTTTTACACAGTGAGAGCTTCTTTTTCGCTTTCTCTTGTTTCTTCAGTCTATCTCCAATTTGATCTCTGGAAGGAGAAGAAAAAATATTGTTATCAGATCTTGCTCTTTTTCATGGCATTCTTTCCCCTCTGGGTGATATTGTTGAATTTCCAGCCTCTCAGCCTCAAGCAAACATTTGCTTGCTTTCAAAGAGGAAACAGAATCAGGTGACGCTCAGAAGTCCAGTGGGGGAAAGTCAGCTCTTCGCCAGCTGCAAGAAATGCTGTTTTCATCACCATGAAAAAATGTTGGCGGGGGTGAGGGGGAAGAGAGAATAACCAAAATGATTTTTAATACCCCCACAAATAATCCTCTTCCTTATTAGCTCAGCCAAAGGTGATGGTTTGGCATTATGCATCTGGTTTCAAAACAGCAACATCTTCCCTAAGTAGTCTTCCTAAAAATATATTCCTACTATATAACTGAATTTTTTTTAACCCATCCCCCCCAAAAAAGATTTCTAAACGGAAAGTTTAGTTTGTGAGTTTAGACTTATCACGCCAAAGTCATATTTTGGCCCACCGTCATTCAAATTGGCAACTGGCATCAAAACATCAATGAAGCCCACCAGCCCTGTCTTGGAAACCCACCAAGGTTGGTGAAGATATCTGGCATTTGTCCGCAGACAGGGTCATGTGGCCAGCATGACTAAGCTGCTTCTGGTGAACCAGAGAAGTGCACGGAAATGCCGTTTACCTTCCCACCGAAGTGGTACCTATTTATCTACTTGGACTTTGACATCCTTTCAAACTGCTAGGTAGGTTGGCAGGAGCAGGGACCGAGCAATGGGAGATCACCCTGTCGTGGGGATTCAAACCGCCAACCTTCTGATCAGCAAGCCCTAGGCTCTGTGGTTTAACCCACAGCGCCACCCACATCCCTTTAAAGTGGTATTATATTGCTTTAAATGTGTAGCACAGACAGGACCCATGTCTAGCCAGTAGGAATCTTTCTCGGTGGGATTCTGCCCCAGATTTTTTGCTTCCAAAATAGTTACTGGATTGGCACCTTGTGCATGGGTGTAGCCAAGGAACAGGGAGGGCAGCTGCCCCACCCAAAATCAAGTAAATAAATAAAAATACTTAACGAAACGCAGAAATAATCAGAATGTTTGAAATCAAAATGCAAAACAGAAAGACCTGGCTAAGGTCGCGACGAAAGGGGAGCATCTCCATGAGCTATGCTTCCTTAGTGTGCGCAGAAAAAGTGCACTGGGGGGGGGGAGGAGGAATTTGAGAAGGGAATGCTGAAAAAGTTTTCAGCAAACCCAGTGAAACTTGTTTTATTTTAGAAAAAGATGAGAAGAGGCGTGTTCTTTGTAATTTTGCACAATATACTTGTTAACCACATGAAAGGTACTCCCTGGTGCTAATTTTTTATTTAACTTCCTAGTTTTCAAATGACTGAAGATTTTGACAGATTTTTCAGAGCACTTGGGGTCAAAAGAAAGAAATGTAAAATAGCTGTTGTTGAGACATTCCATTCCGAATCTGCTAGACAGAGCCAGACAAAGGATGATGACAGGTGGGTGTCCTGCTCCCTGCTAACAGAAATCCTGGTTATGCCCACGATCTGGTGGCAGGCACTCCAGCTGAATTTTGGAGGAATGTTCTATTTTTGCCTCTTCTTTTCTGAAGGGGAATATGAAACAGTTGAAATTTCTGAAATAATTCACTTTAGCAGTTCCGTTTTGTCCCGTTTTATTATTTTTTCATTTCATGGGTCACATTTTTGGAATGTTGGAATGCAACAATGAAATGATCCAAGTCCCACCACTGCAAACCTTTGCAAATAAAGAAAGGTTGAAGAAGTGGCTATTTCAACAGAAAGCTTTTAGCTTTCCAAAATCTAGAGTTTCTCATTGTGAGCTACTGTTCCATGAAGATGCAAAGGGACCATATTCTTCACTCTCTTGTTATTCATAGCGGTTTGTGCATTCGTAATTCTGTGTTCTGAATGTGTTGTTTTATTGATTCTGTGCTGTGAGCTGCTGATAAAGAAAAGCGGGATATAAATTCTTAAAATTGGAATAATAAATAATAAATAAAACTCTGGCTGCAAGTGTCTCTCTCTTTGAGATTGCTCTTAGCAAAAGGGAATTGAGACTTATTTGTTCAGCCCTTGGCTTCAAATTCGCAGTTAACTTGCTTTCTATAACTGCAAAGCGTGTTCTCCAATAAATGAGAGCACGTGTTGCAGTGTGGGCCACCAGGCCAGGCCTCTTGTTGCCAGGCAGGTTAATAGTTGTTGCCTGGCATCATGATTGGGTAACCGGGTTGCCATTTGGTGATTGGCTGTGCCATTTGGTTTTGCCTACTACTCAGCAATTCGTCACAACTTGTAAGGTTGCGGTTAGGCATTGGTTATAATATGCTGGTGGTGGAGGGGTAAGGCTGGGCCTGCCCCTCCCATTGCGATGAAGGGAATTCCATTAAAGGAATCCTGGGGCTTGCCAATATTTCGTCCAATCCCTGTTATGGGACCAGGCCCGCCCAATCCCTGTTATGGAAATCCTTGTTATAGGACCGGGCAGGCAAGCTTTCGGGGAGCTGCTGGGGTGAGCGGCATGGGTCCGACGCTTAGCTCAAATGACCCCCCAGTTTGACTTTCTCTTCTACTGGCTACCGATCGGACCTCGGGATGTCAGTTCTGTCCCAGGCGGGGGGACAGATAGTCATAACCAATGTCTAAACAACCACTCACTGATTTTGTATTTTAATAAAGTTGTGGCCAAAATAGTGCCCAAAAACCAAAACTAAATTACGTGTTATGTGTGAAGTTATTTGAGGGGTGGCCTGGGGACCTACACACGCAACACCTTTATCAGCTAATTCAAGGCTACAATCCTCTGTGCAATTTATAAGGGCAAGCTTCACTGAAGTCAACAGGGCTTACTCCCAAGGAGACACCCCTAGGATCATCAGGCTGTGTGAAAGCTGAGAGGATGCTGATGTTGTATATTCTATTTTGCATCCATGTTGCATCTCTCATTAAAACTAGGCTTTACTTCAAGCTTTCATTACAAGGGGCAAAGAGCTGTAGCTTCTGGAAACGCAGATCTAATGAGGGCAAAGTGTATGGCTGGCGAGAAAACCAGCTTCTAATAGCTCATTAGTAAAATTGACTGTTGTTCCCTCAGTTTGACTAAAGATCTAAGAACGGGCCCCTTCCTGCAGTGATGAATCGTCAGAATCAAGATGAGGCTGTGGCAGTCCCAAAGGCGCTGACCGTGACACAGGAGCGGAAGAATCACTTGGTGTGGCTTTGGCAGGGCTCAACTATTTCGAGCCGCAAGAAAGGGGGAAAATACGTGTTCCCCACTATAAAAGAAAATAAAAATAAGAAAACGAGCTCCTAGTGTAAAAGAACCACATTCCAGCTTATCTTCCTCTGACATACAACTTTTGAATACTTAAAGTGTGTGTGCGTTTTGTAAAAAGGGAGCATCCTAAATTCACCCCCCCCACACACACAGGTCGAGTCCATAGTAATACAGTCCAGCACTGGGTATATGTTTCAATTGGGAACCTCTGTGCGAGTTCGCAGTGGCAATTGGATGGTCTCAGATTGGAAACAAAACATCGAGCTTGTTGTTATTATCATTAAATTATCCGCCCTTCACCCCAACGTGCCTGGATGGGTTACGGCAATTTAAAATGCAGCATTTAAAAAAGTTTTTAAAACTAGCCATTTCAAAAATAAAATAAAAAAATACAACCACATACACAATCGCCAATACGGTCACCAATCATCAGTACAATCACAAAACAATCACCAATATAGATCTTGACATCTTAGGAATTTAGCGTTGCACTCTACCCCAATCTCTGAGGGATATGAGGGGGCTCCAAGGTTTGGCCCTTCGAATGAGAGACACTGGAGTTTGTGGTGCCTTTATGATATATGATATACAGTGGTACCTCGGGTTACAGACACTTCAGGTTACAGATGCTTCAGGTTACAGACTCCGCTAACCCAGAAATAGTACCTCGGGTTAAGAACCTTGCTTCAGGATGAGAACAGAAATCATGCGGTGGTGGCACGGAGGCAGCGGGAGGCCCCATTAGCTAAAGTAGTGCTTCAGGTTAAGAACAGTTTCAGGTTAAGAACGGACCTCCAGATTAAGTTCTTAACCCGAGGTACCACTGTATTTACACGTATATGCAACTTTAGCCTAAGATGGAAGGGCTCACAGCATTAGCACCCTAAGAGGTATTGCTTCTCCCATAGCCACAGCTTTGGATTCAGAGGTACCAGCTTGCAAGGGTGATGGGGGCAGGGATGATGGGGTGAGGACAATGTTGCAGATGTGACATCATGTGTGACATCAACAATAATTTAATCATCATCATTTATTATTTATACCTCGCCCATCTGGCTGGGCTTTCTCAGCCACTTTGGGTGGCTTCCAGCAGAATATATTAAAAACACGATAAAAGCTCAAAAAATAAAACCTTCCCTAAACAAGGCTGCCTTCAGATGTCTTCTAAAAGTCAGATGCTTGTTTATTTCCTTGACATCTGGTGGGAGAGTGTTCCACAGGGCGGGCGCCACTATCGAGAAGGCCCTCTGCCTGATTCCCTGTAACCTCACTTCTCGCAGTGAGGGAACCACCAAAAGGCCCTTGGAGCTGGACCTCAGTGCCCGGGCTGAACGATGGGGGTGGAGACGTTCCTTCAGGTATACAGGACCGAGGCTGTTTAGGGTCCCAGCATTGCGTGTGCAACGTCAGGTTGTTGGGAGGAGCCGGGGACAGAGCCGAAAGCAGCAGTTGTGTGGCTTCAATGGTGGGCAACTCTTTCTTCACCTCCTCCTGGCAGCAGGAGGTGGCTTCGACCCTCCTTCCCTTCCATGGCAGAAGGAGAAGGAGAAATTGTGCCACACTCAGCTCCTTGCTTCACCTCCATGCTTTTTGGATATTGGGGGGCTAGGCCCTGTGCCAAAAATATTTGGGGGGCCCAAATGGGCTCGAACCCGAGGAGCTGGCACCCCTGCTTGGACTCCAGCAGAAATGAAGCATGGCTCTCACTCTCCAGCTTCTGCCTGCCTCCAGCTCAGCTGACACACATGGGCTTTGGTCTTCCTCACTACCAGCCTGGTGAGCTTCCTTTGTTACACTAAGGACCATGCTGAGGCCCATTAACTCACTATGAAGCTTCCACAATTGAATCCCCCAAACTCACAATGGTATGAAGCTGCCTTATACCAAGTCATCCTCTCTAGCTTTGTATTATCTCTTCTGGCAGTGACTCTCCAAGGTTTAAGACTGGGGACAACAAGTGCTATTGAGAGATGCTAGGATTGCACCTGGGGCAAAGCAGATGCTCTACCACTACCGCTGCCCTTATATGCCACGGTTTCCAGGCTCTCCCTGTTCAGTGGCCCCCTTCAATAAGGATGTGTGAAGAATTCAGTCACCGAGCATTTCAATATGAGCTGAGCTGATCTTCAACTCCCAAGCTAATGTCTGGATCAAAATTAAGCCACCTGCTGGATTTTGCACATTTCCAGGAATTGTGACATAGTTCTTAGCTTAAAAACTGCATCAACATGAATTTTTTTAAATGTGTGTTTCGAGATAAGATATTAGCAATGTGTGTTCAATTTATATATATTTAAATGTGGCTTGAAATGCTTGCATTTGCTTATTATTATTATTATTATTAGAAGCAGATTAATATACAAATAGAACTGACTTATGAATGAACACATATGATTGCAAATTGACTAACCCAGCCACACTTATTCAGCACTGCCTTTGTTGTTGGCGTTGGGTCTTCCTTTGATCTTTGAAATAGATTTGAACATCTCTTCTTTTTAGATGAACCACTCACTGCAAAGGACCCACTGAAATTTCCAAGGGCTGCATTCACTCCTGGGCAATTTTTCAGGAGCCACACATGCCGACTGGCAGAGAATTAAACATGAGTGTTACGGTTGAATAGTAGGTTAGTTTCTACACACATTCTCTCATACACCCCTCTTTCTCCTCTATGCAGACAGGCAGGACACAAGCACGCATTCCAACCGGGCAAATACACTCAAGGAGAACATAAAGCAGGTCCGGAGGGGGTAAGGGAAGAGTCCTGAGGGCCAGATACAATGTCCCATTTGGCCCCAGAGCCTGAAGTTCTCCACCCATGTCCCACAGGATAGCACCAGTTCAACAGGAATTCAGTTGCCCCCCATTCTCCCCTCTATCTCTGGCTTATGTGAGTCACATATCATAAGTGGCTACCCTTTTTTAATCGTTCTCTCTAGCATTGTGCCGCGAGTTCCAGTGTAGTTGCCCATGCCCTATTAATAAAGGTCTGTTGGAAACTGAGTGCAAAAAGGAGGAGCAGCAGAAGGGGGCGAAGGCTTTTTCAAATGATTTGACCGAGGTTAAGTAATAATTGTAAGAAATTGTTTTGACATTATGTTAATGCATGTCAGTGCATTATCCTCAATTTAAAGTTAATCACTAAAATTACCCTTGCGGTTTCAGGGGAGGGGGTGGAGGGAAGGAGGGGTGAAAAACACCCCTTAACGAAATATGATTTGTTGAGGTGTGAATAATATAGAAATTGAGGTGCCCAAGTGAAAGGTTCTGTTTAACTCTTGGCATGCCATTAGGGGCTGTTGCAGTTGCTAACCCAAACCCAGAATGAAGGCTCAAGGGGCATGAACTGGTGCAAATGTTAGATATATTAAATATAACTTTAGGATATGCATCCAAAAAGCTTCTTGATGCAGGTATTTATACAGCTTGTAGAGACAGGGTTTGCAGCTACACTGTAGCTTTAAAACATTCGAACACCAATTTAATAGCCAATTTAATACCCCCAAAGAATCCTGAGAACTGTAGCTGGTTAGGAATGCTGACCTCACAGAGATACGAATTCTTAGCGCACTTAGTAATCTACAGTTCCCAGGTTTCTCCATAACTATTGAAGTAGCATGAGACTGTTTTAGATGCAGGTTCATTCAATGCTCACTAGAGATTTGGTACTGATAAGCAGGGGGGTAGGAAGGGGTGGGGTGGAGCGCCCTGGGTGCCCTCACTGAAGGGGGTGACATTTGGCACACTGCCCGACTGTGACTCCCAAGCCTACCCCGAGCTGTTGGGCTAAGGGGAAAAGCTGTGCTGCTTTGCCGGTGGCATTCCCCCCTTCCCCCTTCGTTTTGACAGCTTGGGGGAGGCTTGGGAGTTGTGGGCAGGCGGTGTGGCGAATGTCCGCAATGGGCAGCTCGCTCCGCCCCCATGGGAGGCTCGCTCTGCCCCCAGCTGCAGGGCGCGTGCACTGCTCCGGGCACCTGAGCGGCTATCCTGGGAGGGCACCCTCCTTGCCACACCTCCCTCAGGAGCACACCATGCCTCCCTCAGGAGCATGCCTGCCCTGGGCAACGCGGGCATGTGCTCTGCCGCTGTTGATAAGTAAACAAATCAACCCCTGTGTTGCAAAATATGAGTCAGCAATATCAAAAGCAACACGATGGCCAAAAACAATAACAATGTGGAAAACTTTATGGAATAATTCAAAACATCAAAGCTAACAAACTGAAGTCTCTGAAAGTCTCTGAAAGTCCTTAAATGAATCACGGTGCCAGACTTTACCTGGCGGAGAGCAAGCTGTGAAGCTTTGTATAATCAGCAAATGTCCAATTCTGATGTCCAACTCTGAACTCTGCTGAACAGTGTTTCCGGATAACAACTACTGTTTCGTTGGATTCTTCACCAGCCAATTAGTTCAACACTTGTAAGTAGAAAGATATGTAATTTCTTCATTAACCAATCTTTTTTCGAATAGATATAATGAAAAATTCTCTGAAACAGTGTTCATGCGATTATGTAGTCACTGTTAAGTGTCTGACAGGAGACTTGTTTAGGGATATGGTCAAGACCAGGAGTTGTACGCATTCTGAAAAGGGGAAGTGTGTGTTATTATATCATTGGGAGAAGGCTGCATGTGGAGCTTCCTCTCTTGGGCTCAGGAGGAGCCAGCCACTGAACCACACTGTTTGGCTCCATACTTGGCCTCCTTCACCCCCTCAATATTGAGGGGGCCCGACCCCCCTGCCAGCAGATCTTGAGGGCACCGAGGACACCTCGACCCCTAAGAGTTGGTGTACCTGACTGTGCTTCAGTTTGCATATTGTTTCAGAAAGTGAGAATTTGAAGAGCAGTGTGGTCGGCAAAAATAGTGCCCCTATTCAGCCATAAAAGAGTGACTGGCTCACATTAATAAGAGATGAGTGAGAGGCAACACCAATGAAAAAAAGAAGTTATTGGGTGGTGCGGATAACTTAAAAGGTTACCTGCAGCCAGGAATGGCAGAAGATATCATAAAGTTCAGATCTAAAACTTTCACTCTTTATTATATTTCAAGTCCTATTTTTAAAGTCCTCATGAAAATTCATCCATATTTTAGTGTGAATTTCTCCTAAGAGTACCCTTTTTTGTTTAGCTAACATACATATTTTCTGCAAGCGATTTCCCCCGATTCAATGTGTTTTTGTATGTTATTTCAGTAATGCATTAATTTTTATACACATGTTTCCCTAATCTATACATTTCTGTAAACTTTGGTCAGAGAACAGCATTGCATAGTTTGGAGCAGGCACAAATATCTAATTAATACTGGAAAGATTAGAAACCGAGAGAACCAAAATTGATACACTCCACCCATTCACCCCTACCTTTGATCAAATGTATAATGCTGGGGTTCATGGGAACACAGGAAACTGCCTTATATCCAGACCTTTGGTCATTCTAGGTTAGTATTGCCTTAGGAAGTTTTAAATGTTTGATGTTTTATTGTATTTTTAATATTTTGCTGGAAGCCACTCAGAGTGGCTGGGGAAACCCAGCCAGATGGGCAGGGTATAAATAAATTATTATTATTATTATTATTATTATTATTATTATTATTATTATTATTCCTACTACAATGAATGGCAGTGGCTGCCCAATGTTTTAGACTGGCGATATTTCCAACCCCACATGGAGATTCTAGCTGTTCAACTTCTACACACACACAATGCATACAGTATGCTCTACCACTGAGCTATGACCCTTCCCTGTAACTTTGTGAACACATTATGAATAAAGGGTCATTCAGAGATGGGAAATTCTGCTTTCGTTTTCCTGGTTATAATGATAGCACTGCTGTCCCATTTTCTAAGGTTACTTTCACACTGCAAGACCTGCTACATTATAGAACTGTGACTTTTTGACCAATATACCAGCATGTCAAACTAAGTCTGATTTGCACCACTATGAATATTATGAGACAATGTCAGTCCTCCTCCATCTTTCTGCACATGCATGCTTTCGTATCCTTATGCTTCCTCCGTGAAAACAGCAGGAAACAACAGCAGGCCAACATTCTGCCTAAAATTTCATCACTTTCCTACTGTCGTTTTCTGGGTTGAGGGGGCTGCAAACATCCCCCCACCCCCGGAATCAAATAACATGGAAATGAGTGCTAAATATGTGCCATATTCCATTAGATTTCGAGAAGTGGCTTTTGCATCATGTGAACACCCATATATCAGGTAGAAATTAGCAGGGAAACATTAGGAACATGGAATACAGTGCTACCTTGGGTTAAGTACGGTACTTAATTCGTTCCAGAGGTCCGTTCTTAACCTGAAACTGTTCTTAACCTGAAGCACCACTTTAGCTAATGGGGCCTTCAACTGCCACCGTGCCGCTGGAGCACGATTTCTGTTCTCATCCTGAAGCAAAGTTCTTAACCCGAGGTACTATTTCTGGGTTAGCGGAGTCTGTAACCTGAAGCATCTGTAACCTGAAGCGTACGTAACCCTAGGTACCACTGTAATCTGCTGTGTGGGTGCAGTCAAACAGGGATCCACTGAGTTCCCTAGTAAGTTCATGGCAGAAACGAGATTCCACCTGTGGATTTCTTGCTTCATTGCTCACTCTCTAAGCCGCACAGGAACACACAATATTGGCCTTTTCCACAACTCTTCTAGCAAAGAATACACTGTTCTTTGTCCTGGTTATTCAGCAAAGCACTGTGGGCTGACTCTTCCCCGACAGCCTTTGATTTTTCCATATGCAAAACACCGCACTGACATTTGCATATGGCTTAACTGACAAGGTGTGTGCAAACAGATATTTAATCACCCTCACTATCTCAGCAGCAGTCTCACAGTAATTGCAATCAGTCCTGTGCATTAAAGCGCCTACTTGTCAATGCAAGGAGAAGCCTGCTGGGACCACAGAGCTGACCCCAGTCTCTTCCTCAAGCAAGCCAGTAATAAATGGCAACACTGAATATTTCTAAGATATGACTTCACAAAGCCCATTCATGTCTTAGTTTCTGTCAGTTGTGATGGTTAAATAAAGAAGAATTCGCTGGATCCCTACATCGAATATTCTGCGGGGCAGAATATTCTTCAGAGACCCAGCAGAAGTTTTGAAACACAAAACATGTAGCAAAGTAAAGCATAAGAATATCGGCTGTTAGACCTTTTAAATCTCCTGTTTTAAGTTGCTTACAGCATTTTCCCTTTCTACCTCCTTTAGCATAGGATAGACCACACAGTTCGGTAAGTTAAAAATGGCTTTTACTTACAAACTTTCAATATGTATTTTTCATGTGTTTTTCCCCATACTGTGGTTTGTTGAGGGTACTGGGAGTTGTTAGGAGACCCCAATTCCCCTGACAGAGTTACAGTTCGTATGGAGGTATAACAACAAATCCCTCTTCCTGGGGAACTCTGTGAATTGTAGCTCTGTGAGGGGGAACAGGGTTTCCTGACAAATCTCAGCACCCTCAACAAACCACAGCTCCCAGAATTCTTTGAGAGGGGAGTCATGGTTGTTTGAAATGGTATCCTAGTGCTTTAAACATAAGATGTGAATGTGGTTGATGTCTTAGATGGCAGAACAGCCAGCGGCACAGAATCAACCCCAACATCTAACCTCCTTTGGCCAGGTTGTCATCCTGTTCAGGGCATCTGAAAGCACAGCTGTGGAAAAATCTTAAAATGCTTCCCACCCTTCCTTTTTAGAATGATTTTTCATTATGAACCGAAGCTATACAGGCAGCAAGGGAAATCAGCAGTAGCGGCTTGCTGTCTTAAGAAAAATTGCTCTGGATTCAATATATATCATGCATGGTAATAACAACAGCTGTGTACTAAAAGAAAACAACCAGAGTAATTATTTCTACTCTTCAAACTCGCCCCCACAACCCCCAAACTCCTACTATGGTATGTTCCTGGTGTCTGAAATCAGCTTGGGGTTAAAATTATGGCAGAAGGTAAACTTTTGACTGTTCAGGTAACACAGTTTCTTCATGTGCTGTTGAACTTCCTAAAGCATAGGTAGGCAAACTAAGGCCCAGGGCCCAGATCCGGCCCAATCGCCTTCTAAATCTGGCTCGCTGACAGTCTGGGAATCAGCATGTTTTTACATGAGTGGAGTGTGTCCTTTTATTTAAAATGCATCTCTGGGTTATTTGTGGTGCATAGGTATTTGTTCATTTTTTCTTCTTCAGAATATAGTCCGGCTCCCCACAAGGTCTGAGGGGCAGTGGGCCGGCCCCCTGCTGAAAAAGTTTGCTGACCCCTGTCCTAAAGCCTCTATATTAGGAGGTGTTGATCCCTGCCATAAAGCCTCTGTATTAGGAGGCTCTTTGGGGGCCCCCAAAAAACTTAAAGAAAGAAAACCTGGATGTACATTTCCAAAATATAAGATAAAAACAAATAAAATAAAACCTACATACAGCAAGAGTGGTTTTTTGTTGTTGTGTAGGCTCCTATTTGTTATGTGCAAATGGCTCTAGATACCTATTAGGTCCATAAATTACCATATAACATATATTCAACACAAAAAACAGTGACAATTTGTTGTTGACAAATGACAGCTGGACATATAAAGGGCCCCATTACCTTCAGTAGCTTAGGGCCTCATCAAACCTAAATCCAGCTCTGTGTGTGTGTGAGAGAGACACACATACAGAGAGAGAGAGAAAGAGAGAGAGAGAGAGGGTGTCCCTGTTTTCTTCTGAGACTTGTTGGAGGGTATGGAGTTATCTGACCCCCGAGCCAAGAAGATAAGTGACTATGCAACCTTTGAAAGACATCTGAAGGAAGCCCTGTATAGGGAAGTTTTTAAATGTTTAATGTTTTATTATGTTTTTGTATATGTTGGAAGCTGCCCAGAGTCACTGGGGCAACCCAGTCAAATGGGTGGGTTTGAAAAATAAAATTATGATTATGGAATAGGACGTCCCTATTTTCATTGGAGAAATGTTGAGGGGTATGGATCAACAGTCACAGGATAGGTGGGTGAGTGGAGGTGGATTTTGTCAATATAAGACAATCACTGTCCTTGGTGTTTTGCAGATTCACATAAGTAAAAGCAGAAAGGTTTCAGAAACCCCAAAGGTTTCTGATTGATTCATATTAATCAATCTCTGCTATTAATCATTTGGGCTGGGCTGGGTGTGGTTTCAGTTATAGAGCAGAAAACAGTGGTTTTGGTGGTGTAAAAGGTTCCTCTTAAAAGCATTTAAGACTATGCAAATTCCCTTTTCAGAGCCATTTGTGTGATATCCCATTAAGTCATGGTGTAGACTGCTGGCAGCTCCTCCCCAGACTGATAACCAATAAGGAATGGGATGACACTGTCGCAACAATGCGTTGTCAATCATATTTGGCTGAGACATGATCACACAGTCGAACCTGATAGGCTCTTTAGAATTATAATATGATAATTCAGCACTGCTCAGTATGCTACTGAAGGCATGTGAAAGCAATTGGGAAAGTGAGGGCAACGGAGGGCAGCAGAAATAAATAAGGAAACGTTTTCACATGGAGTTCCAGAAAGAAATAGATCAAAATAGGATGCAATTTTCAGTGCTGCCAATGATATGTGTAATACGTCGTGAGTGGCTTTGGCTCAGTCCAATAATCTTAATAAATGTAACAAAGTAATGTAATTATTGTTTCTGCAGTTGATATATATTCAATCAGCTGTGTGTACTGTATTCCTTCTCCCCCTTCCCTCCGCCATGCTTCCCACCCCGGATCTCTTGCCATTGAGTGCTGCATGCCTTGGAAGGTTGGCTTGAATGGCTCGTATTCAACTCACACAAGATGCTGTAATTAGACAATTTTCTTGGTAGCATAATGTAAGTGTCAAGATGACCTCAGAGACTATTTTATTAGGGCAGGAACATATTGGATCTATTCCTCAGCAGCTGTGGATGAGCTGTTGTTCTTTAATGAACCTTTTATAAATTGCAGCAGCCATCCAAGAATCTTGCCATTATTTTGTGTGCCATTGCTATAGCGTATGCTCATTTTTAGGGGAATGGAGGAGGGCTGGGTAATGCACGATTCTTCCAACATGTCACCAAGGGTCACTTTGGAAGCATTCGGCTTTCAGTGAGGACCACAGTTTAGTGGCAGTGGAGGGCAATAACTCTCATAAATTACTGTTTCATGTAGAAACCGTTCCATATTTCTTAAGTCCTCTTTGACCTCTCTGCCTCTCACTTTGGAAACCATTTTTAGTCCATTGTTAGGTCAGAACTACTGAGAGGTTGAAGGAGTACCGTGTGTGTGTGTGTGTGTGTGTGTGTGTGTGTGTAATGTAATCCATAAGGCGATCCACATATATTGCAATTATTATCGTTATTATTATTAGCATTAGCATTTATATCCCATCTTTATCTCCAAGAAATTCAAGGTGGTGCGCATGGTTCTCCACCTAATTTAATCCCCACAGCAACCTTTTGAGGTAGGTTAGGCCAAGAGGCAGTGACTGGCTCATCCAGTGAGCTTCACATCTGAGTGACAGCTTGAACCCTAATATCCATGGTCCATGTTGGACACTAACCACTACACCACACCACAGTGGCAATGTGTATGTGGTTCACAACAAATGAAAAACTGAACTCAATAGAGCCTGTTTGGTCTATTGGTATTGCTGTACCCCCAACCATCCACCCACTCTTAGTTGTGGAATTTACTTCCTTCTCAAACATGACTGGAGCCAACCTGTTTTGAGTTTTCAGCACCAACTAAATATAAGCCACTTTGGGTTGGCAAGTGAGAGTGGGTAAGAAATCTGATAGCTAGAGTGATAGATGGATAGATAGATAGATAGATAGATAGATGATAGATGATAGACAGACAGACAGATTCCCCCACTGGTGAGTACTGGAACTTGTATGATGCAATGAAACTTTTGAGACAATATATAAATAAATAACTGCTGCTGAGTTACAGCTCCTGTCATCCCTGGACATTGGCCATGATGGCTAGGAATCATGGGAGCTGCAGTCCAGCCAGAGTTGGAAGGTCACATATTCCTTATCCCCGACTTAGATGAAGATGTGCTCTTCTTACAATTCAGGGTGAGATTTGAAACCGGTGAAAACTCATCTGCTCCCTCGTTCTTGAGGGAAGGCACCGCACTGAAAGGCCGTATCAGTTGAGTGGATTGATTAGGATGCATCAAATCATGGCCGTTCATAACCTGACTCTCTTCATAGTGTGGCGCTCATTTCAAAGCATTATAATGATTACAAATGACACCCTAGACATATCTGCTACAGGCTGTCTTGATGAGCAATATGTCAGCGAGGCTAGCTATGTCTCCACACCTTGCATGATGAAGGTTTAATAAAATTATGAATGGTGTGCAGAGAGAGGGGGGTGGATTTTCTTCCCTCATAACACTAACCATCCTGGGAAATTGTTTGCAGGGTGCAATATAACTCCCTCAGGTAATAATACTTACCTGAACCCCGATAAAATTGATTAGCTGGCAAGAAGTGCATATGTACTGTTCTAAAGCATGTTTTTTATTTCATTTCATTATTGTTTTATGTGAACCACTTAGAGAGATGTTTCGATGAAGTGGTTTTGGACTACAGTTCTAGTCAGTCTAGAAATACAGATATTCCAAGGACTGGAAAATGAAGCGGAAGCAGGAAAGAAAAGTGCGCTAAAGGGGAGGAGAAAACAGCAGCTCTTTAGAACCCCTGGGATTGCAGTAGCTGGGTGTCCAAATCTCTTGCTCATCAATCACAATTTTGACTTCACTTATTGGATAAAAATACTGGAAAGCAGGAGCAGCCGGACAGCTTTATATCACAGCAACACTTTGAAGGGTATCAGCATATTTTTGCTTCATGCACCCACAACATGTAATATCTGAAATGAGACAAGCCTTATTCTTTAGCACTGAGAGCCAGTGTGGTGTAGTGGTTAAGAGCGGTAGTCTCGTAATCTGGTGAACCGGGTTTGTGTCTCCGCTCCTCCACATGCAGCTGCTGGGTGACCTTGGGCTAGTCACACTTCTTTGAAGTCTCTCAGCCCCATTCACCTCACTGAGTGTTTGGAAGGGAAAGGAGAATGTTAGCTGCTTTGAGACTCCTTCGGGTAGTGATAAAGCGGGATATCAAATCCAAACTCTTCTTCTCCTTCTGAACTTCAAATGCAGCCTATGAAACCTGCCCCAAACTGGTGCCTTCCAAGTGTTTTAGACTACAGTTCCCATCAGCCTCAGCCAGCATGAGAAAGCTGTGGATGGCTCAGAAATCAGGTGTCTGAGAATCTTGTTTTTTTTTTCTCGTAGGGTTGTGAATATATGCTTGGAAGTGTGTTAGTGATGCCTGAAATAATCTCAGAAAGAGGCAATAAGGCTGGAGCAGTCTTCCGGTGGCTGGAGAGAGAGCCTTTGTGTCCTGCAGAGTTCTTTGCGCTTCCTGTGATTAGGCAAACCTGAACAAATTATGCAAAATAAGAAAAATGGCGGAATCAATCATGCCAAAGAAAAGAAAATATGCCAAACTGAATTGGCCCACTAAGGGCAGACATGATTGAGGTTGAGAAGGTTTGGAGAAAGGGGATGATGAGAACTTGCTGCCTCACATTCATCATCATAACAAAAGCAATCTTAATTATACAAGTGATGGTTCTTACGGGAGGAAAATGGCCCCTTACATATACAAGAGGCAAGTATCAGCAGGCTCTGGGGAAACTTCAAGGTTTGCAAAAATAATAATAATAAAATCTTCAAAAACAGAAGGTTCGGAGAACAGGCAATGGAGGACTGAGAAGGCCACACTGCAACACTCTGTTGCAGGTTTCACTTGTGGTGATCATGTTGATGATAATGATAATGATACTAGTAATGAGAGTGGAGGCAGTAGTAGTAAGTTATGTTTATTAATGTCTTGTTCAAATGGATTACAATGGATGACCCTGTAAATGGCAAGGATGAATAATATCTCTTGCTGTGTTCTGTGCTCCTCATTCATCATCTGCGGAGTCCTTATTTGCATCTGCCTATACAACTAAAGCAGCATCATAACACAATTTGGAAAGACCCAGTTGGAAAAGAAAAGTAATGGGACATTTGCATAAAATGTCCATGTGCAATTTTCATGTACAGATACAAATTTAGAAATAATTAATATAATTTAAATAGAAGTCTAATACAACTCACCACCACAGGGAAAACAAAAAAAAATTCTGAAGAAGTATCTGAAGAAGTGTGCATGCACACGAAAGCTCATACCAAGAACTAACTTAGTTCGTCTTTAAGATGCTACTGGAAGGAATTTTTGTTTTGTTTTGACTATGGCAGACCAACACGGCTACCTATCTGTCACCACAGGGAAGACTGTGTGCCGGCCCAGTCTGTTGTCCAGGTGGGAAACTTTAACACACACACAAGACTTTAAGTGAGTGTTTGAGTCACGGCACCCTTTCTTAATTTATCTTGGGCTGTCAAGTCACATGACCAAACCAAATGAGTTAAGGATCCAGCCTAAGTCTTGTTCCACCCCCTCCATGCCCGTTGATACAAAAATGCGTATGCTAGAATAAGGTGTGCATAGAAATGCATATATTGGTGAAAAGAACTTGCACAGTGGAGATTGCTTTGTGTGTTAGGCAAAGTTGCACACAAACATGTATAGTGGACAAAATTTGCACAGTGAGGATTTTTCATGAGAACTTTTTTTTTTAAGAAAAAAAGAAAAAGCAAAGTGATGTGGAAGTGTGGAGAATGCAACTTAAGAACAAGTTTCTGTGTGTACCTGATCAGGGCTTAGAAGAGGAAGATGGGAGAATACCATGCTGAAAGGCAGAGAAACCAAGCAAACCTTCTTTTTTGCACTTTCTGCCTTTCTGTTCCCAAGGGGCACTCAAATACAGACAATTCCGTTTGCTGTAACTGCAAGCCAGGCTAACCTGGTCCTCTCTGAGTAGTTTGCCTGCTGCAAAGGCAGGAAGAATAATGAAGGGGCTGGGGTATTGTAAGGAAGAAATAATGCCTGAAGGGGGTAGATAGGTAGTGCAGAAAAGACACTTACAAGGAATTTATTGTGATTATTAATATCACACCTGATGGCCCATGCCTGCCTCCAGCTCAGCTGTGCAGGACAAAAGGCAAACTCTTTTATCAGCAGGAGGTTGAGCTGACACTGGCTTATATCCAAGGTGAAATGTGCAGGTAAATTTGCAGGTTCCAGCTCCCCAAGTGGGTTGTGAGACCCCCTCCCCCAACCCACCAAATTGCTACCTGATTCACAGGCATCATTACTGAAGAGTATGCCATTACATTATTCCACTCCATTGATTTCCATGCATAGGAAACACAAATACTGGAGGACAGACATAATTAATTGTGTATGACTTACTTTGCCAAGGATTCTGAGAGTTGTTAGGAGATTCCATTACCCTTTCGGAGCTACAATTCCCAGAGATCCCCTTGACTGTTAAACTACTCAGGGAATTGTAATTCTAGATGGGGACTATCAGTCTCCTAACAACTCTCAGCACCCTTAACAAACCATACTTCCCGTGATTCTTTGGGGGAAGTCATTGCAGTTTAAAGTGGTATGATACTATTTTAAATGTATAGCGCAGGTGGGGCCCTAAAGAATGCTGTCTTCCATATCTATGCCTGCTGTGATGGAAAATAATTCTAACTGGATTCTTATGGAATCAATGCTGATAGAGGCTTGCAGTGGTGGGATTGGAGTTAGGGTCTCTGAGCTTTCCGGTCTATTCTCCTTGATGTTTGTGGATGGACACAATGAACAGAAATCAGAATCCATTTGATCATTACCTGTTGTGGAAGTCTAAGTGTCCATATCAAGAGCTTAGGCCTGGCATAAAAACCTCTGGGGGGGGAAATGAATTCCTAAAATTTCAATCTGTTCACAAATTCATGAATCATGCAAGTACTCTTATCAGGAAACCATGGTTGACAGTTGCTCTGACTTGCAGCGCTTAGATATTGGCAAAGCAATAGTCTGCTGGAATCCCCCCTTTTTTGTTTATTGGCTTTGATAGATGACTATTACATATTTTTCAACTGCTGTTTTACTGGATTTAGGGTGTATTTCTGTTTTAATGTTATTTGTTTCCTTTTTTGCATACCACTTTGAGGATTTTTTTCTTTAAAAAAACACACATTTAGAGGTTTATAAGCTCAACATAAAAAAACCCTAAGATCATGGCCACTGGTCCCATCAGCTCCTGGCAAATAGAAGGGGAAGAAATGGAGGCAGTGAGAGCTTTTACTTTTTTTGGGCTCCATGATCACTGCAGATGGTGACAGCAGTCACAAAATTAAAAGACGCCTGCTTTTAAAAGCAATGACAAACCTAGACAGCATCTTAAAAAGCAGTGACATTACCTTGCTGACAAAGGTCCATATAGTTAAAGCTATGGTTTCCCCAGTAGTGATGTATGGAAGTGAGAGCTGGACCATAAAAAAGGCTGATCGCCGAAGAATTGATGCTTTTGAATTATGGTGCTGGAGGAGATTCTTGAGAGTCCCATGGACTGCAAGAAGATCAAACCTATCCATTCTGAAGGAAATCAGCCCTGAGTGCTCACTGGAAGGACAAATCCTGAAGCTGAGGCTCCAATGAGGCCACCTCATGAGAAGAGAAGACTCCCTCGAAAAGACCCTGCTGTTGGGAAAGATTGAGGGCACAAGGAGAAGGGGATGAGATGGTTGGACAGTGTTCTTGAAGCTACTAACATGAGTTTGACCAAACTGCGGGAGGCAGTGGAAGGCAGGATTGCCTGGCATGCTCTGGTCCATGGGGTCACGAAGAGTCGGACACAACTAAATGACTAAACAACAACAAATGCTTTTAGACAAAGAAATCTGGGTTAGTTGTAATCTACTGTGTGAAATAGTTTTTGGGGTCATGTAGATGTGAAAAGCAATCCAGCCAGAGATGTCCCATTGATGACCGTTGGAGAGATTCAGCTCTGTGTTTCCCAGCAAAATCAATGGGACTTCACATCGCTTCCATTTGGCAGAATTGTCCCTGTGATTTCTCCCCTCGGTCACAAAGGAACAGCCATCAAGAAATAAAGGGGAGGGGGGGGCACCTTGACAGAGCTGCAATTTGAAGTTAATATTCATTAGCAAAGCCGCTAGTTCTGCGCAATTGATTCTCAGCTCCAGATGTTCTCATTTTAACTAAACGCTGTAGCGAAATGCTTAATTGATTAGTGTCTTGAACACTTTTTTAAAAAAACCCGTTGTTTTGTCCTGTGGTAATATAATCTGGGACAGCCGAGCGGAAGGGATTTTCCCATATTTCCATGATAAACTTTATTTTATTGCCCTTTTTAAAATAAAAAAAGTTTGGGTTTTAAGCAAAACAGGCTTTTGGGATGGGCTTTAGGTCTGAGTATATAAAACAAAATGCAGCACAGGTGTAGTGAAGAACAATGTTGTAGTCATCTGTTGAAATGCAAACCACAACTCCTGTTTGCAAATTCTCAAGGCTCACTTAAATAAATGTTGCAAGAATGTAGCTTTTCTTTTTCTTCTTTTTAGGTTCCTTGGAGAGGGGCTTTGGCATTGGTGGGCGGAAGAATACAGGATTAAAACAAGAACAAAACTGAAGTCCAGAAGGAGTTCTTTGTTGAACTTTTGCCCCAGTCTCCCACTGAATTCTTGTCAAAGTTCACAACAGTTTCACTGTGTCTACTCAGAAGTAAGTCCTATTCAAAGCTTTTGAAGTGCACTTCCAAGCTGTTCCCAGTCACGCTTCAAAAGGAAAGGCAATAGCTTTACCTGCACCTCACTTGACATCACATATGATGGGCAAGTGAGCATGGTTCGGGGGAAATGATCTCACAGGTCAAATTACGCCCGTGGGGCAGAGATTCCCCACCCTTGCTAAAGAATAACTTTCATTCAAAGTTTTATCTGTTCCTTAAGCTAAAGTTACCAGATTTCCCCCCCAGTGAATCTGGGGACACTTTTCAACTTCAATGGATTTTGTATGGGGACTGATTTGTAAATCCAGGGACTGTCCCCAGGAAATGGGGATGTCTGGTAACCTTACCTTAAACCAAACTATCCCCAATTGATTCTCCAGATACAGGGTCCCTTGCATCTTTAACAGTTGGGTGGGAGAGGGAATTTCAGCAAGTGTAGCTACCCCTGGTGAAATTCCCTGTTGTACACCCCTATCAAAGATGTAAAAGGTAAAGGTAAAGGACCCCTGGATGGTTAAGTCCAGTGAAAGACGACTATGGGGTTGCAGCACTCATCTCGCTTTCAGGCCGAGGGAGCCGGCGTTTGTCCACAGACAGCTTTCCGGGTCATGTGGCCAGCATGACTAAACGGCTTCTGGCACAACAGGACACCGTGACAGAAGCCAGAGTGCACGGAAATGCCGTTTACCTTCCTGCCGCAGTGGTCCTTATTTATCTACTTGCATTGGCATGCTTTCAAACTGCTAGGTTGGCAGGAACTGGGACAGAGCAATGGGAGCTCACTCCATTGCTGGGATTCAAACTGCTGATCTTCCAATTGGCAAGCCCAAGAGGCTTAGTGGTTTAGACCACAGCGCAATCTGCGTCCCCATCAAAGGTGTAGGAGCCTTCTGCTCTTTTCCATCTTGCCACCCAATGAAAGTTACTGGTAGCCAAATGTGTTTGAGTGAAAACAAAATTGCAATATTAAAAGAGAATCCACGACAAGGTCTTCACTTATATTGACAGCTCACTTTTGCCCTTTACATGACAGGCGTGCATCCTGGGTTGCATCCAAGTAAATCCTACCCAGAGTAGACTCTTTAAAACTAATGGACCTAAATTAGTCATGCCAGATGGGCTGAGCAGCTAATTCCATCTCTTTTCAGAGCTGTATTGAGCACTATTGTGCAAGAAAGTTCTTGACTGTGGAGGCAAAGCATAGCCAGCATGGCTGGTATCCCTTGATTGTCTATTTCTGTGAATTCGTCCAATCCTCTTTTAAAGTCATCCAAGTTGGTGGCCATCACTGCTTCCTGAGTTCCATAGTTTAGAATCCCATAGTGTACAACACTCAAAACATATCTGTGGCTTGAGAACATGCAGGCCCACCTCATATGTTGTTCCCAGCACAAGCCCCAGGAAAAAGAAGGTCCCTGCTTGCAATGATCCAAATCTTCCTTTTTGCTCTCTCTCTGAGAAGCCCTACTCTGCATAACACTGGGGTTCTTCTGCAACAGAATCCAGGCATCACAAAGCTTCCCTTGCCAACATATGCTGCAAGTATAACTAATTGTTCCATGTAACAACATGCTCCTTATTATAGAATGGTTTTCACAGTTTGGTTATGATGTAGCAAATGTGTGTGAGCTCCCTGCTCCTCCAACATCCATGGAGATGCTCCATCTTTGTTTAACCTAACAGAAGCATATTTCATTTGTCTTGTCAAAAGCTGGAGCATAAGCTTGTGTGTGTGTGCAAGTAAATAACAAAGCACTATATTAATTCCTGAGGCCGATGCCCTTCAGATGCTGTAGGACCACAATTCTCATCAGTTTCAGCCAGCAAAGCCCATGGGCAGAGATGATGGGAGCAATGGTCCATAAGAATTTAGAGCACGAAAGGTTAGCCACCCCTGTAACAGAGCAAAGCAATTGACGATCAAGAGACGAAAGCACATAGTAGAGCTGTCTCTTTTGAAGCTGGATTCCATAAGGGGCATGTGTGGATAGGCAAGGGGATGTAATAGGGGATGTCAATAGGGGATGTAAGCTGAAGTCCAGATTATAGTTTCTAAGTACTTATCCATTTCCAGGATGCATATTGAACTAAATTAATCTTCTCCAATTTGGTGCCCCCCTCCAGATGTTTTGGACTTCCATTCCCATTGGCCCCAATCAGCATGGCCATTGATCAGGGGTGATAGGAGTTGTAGCCCCAACCTTTTCGAGGCTGCAGAGTTGGAGAAGGCTCTACTAGATGCTGAAGGCCCATTATCTTTGTAAGTAGAATCCTCAGAGGATGCGGTCATTAGATCCATCTACTTTCCCCAGCTTTTAAGGTAGAATTTGAAGATATTAGTTCATCTCAACAGCTGGGGACACACCACAGACTTAATTAGAGAGGTGCACCCATTAATTGCATCATGCTCCAAGAGAAATTTGTCTCAGTGAAACTCTTCTTTGTTACCTTCAGTCCTTAGAATGCTTTTCCCAAACAGAAAACAGGATTCTGGGAACAGGAAAACAGGTGAAATTGAATGGCCCTCCTTAACTCAAGTCTCATCACTTTTACCCACTGAATGGAGAATTTTCTTAAGCATATGTATGCTGGACTCCCACAGGACATACAGGAGCTAGTTAGGAGCCAGTGTGGTGTAGTGGTTAAGAGTGGTAGTTTCGTAATCTGGTGAACCAGGTTCGCGTTCCCGCTCCTCCACATGCAGCTGCTGGGTGACCTTGGGCCAGTCACACTTCTCTGAAGTCTCTCAGCCCCACTCACCTCACAGAGTGTTTGTTGTGGGGGAGGAAGGGAAAGGAGAATGTTAGCCACTTTGAGACTCCTTCGGGTAGTGATAAAGCGGGATATCAAATCCAAACTCCTCCTCCTCCTCTTCTTCTTCTTCTTCTTCTTCTTCTTCTTCTTCTTCTTCTTCGGGTCAGACTGGGTGAGATGCTGCTCAATTTTTTATTTATTTACTTGTGAAAACTTCTATACCACCAACACGTACATATATGTAGCATAAAGTGAGCCAAAAAATTACATTTCTAACTAAAACAAATCAGTAGATCAGCTCAAGGTAGAATCTTTCTTTGGGAAACAAATGGCAGAGAGTTTTCTTTTATCCCAAAAAGTAAAAGTCCCCTTTAATGCACCCTTCTCTGCTAAGTAGGGAGAATAGAGAACAAAGCCATATGGATGGGTTTTGGATGGTTTGAATTAATAATGATCATCATCAGAAATAGGATGAAAAAGATGTATGAATGAGCATGTGCAATATGGACTCAAACTGGAAATAGATTGATTGATGATTGATTGATTGATTGATTGATCCATCTATCTATACCTATGGCTGCCTCACCTGCCCTTTTTGTCCATCCCAGCTAGTCATAGGATTTGACAGATCAGCAAGGATGCAGTGGGATAAGTGCCAAAACTGGAGAATAGTTTTCCTGCCAAGAAATGAAACAGAGATCTGATTTGAAGTGTCATGCTTTGGGGATATGAACAATAACTCTATAATAAATCATTCCAAACCAAATGGGATTCCCCCCACCCGCTTGCTTGTTTGCTTGCATTTATTTAGCAGCATTTCCACAAGGGGACAAGCATCAGAGCAAAATTCTGATATCCATCCCTCCCCGCACCAACTTCAAAACCAGCTTTGACTTTGTAAAAAATGCAGCCGGACATTATTCACATCAGTGTGTAGACAGATTGTATTTCATCTCTTTTGCATTGTTTTTAAAAGATACACATGGTAAAACCATTTAGATTATCACCCGAGCATCCATTAATTGTAGCGACAGATCCCTTAATCTGCTCCTATTAAGTCTAATGGGATCTGGCTGAAGCTACAAAGCAATGTGTAGTATTAGAGCACATTAAAAAAAAAGGAGGCTCCCATTTTCAGGCAGTCACAGACATGTCTTGGGGAAGGAGAATAATGCACTAAATTACTCTGCTTCCATCTTCCAAATCTTCCAGGAATATGGGGTGATATTGTTTTAACTCATCCAGTCAGCAAAAGAATTACTACTAGCACAATGGGGCTTCTCCATCCTCTGCCCCTCACCAGACAGGCTGGGTCTTCCTGTTATATACCTGCTGGGATTGACAAGGGCTTTGATCTGCTGCCACAGTGTGGAAATAAAGGATGAGATTGCTCTCCAGATTCCAGGCACTCTACTATTCAAATTAGGCCCCAGTGTTTTTGTTACAATCCCCTTCTCAATTAAGTAATCAATTTTAATCTAGAATTAAAACCAGAATTTAAATTCTCAAAACTTTCTTATTTGTTAATTCGAGCAAGTAAACTATTGCTCTCACTTCATTACAAACAGTGTTTTTCCCTCAACACACCTGAGCAAACCTGTTCCTCTTCCTTTCTCAGATATTTTGTTGCCATTTGCAACTGTAGCTGCCTCTAATTAGTTATCATTTAACTCTTGGGGCAAATAATTAGCATCACACGTCATGTGCATGGAAGTTGCCAAACCAATTAACCAACTAGAAGGATTACTGTTAATAGCATCAGTTTTCCTATAACTTTATAACTTGATATTGCTGGATAGTTTTGATGAAACTGGTATTTTTAGTTTGCTTTCTGTTGCCACCCTGGAACTTTTCTTTATTAGTGCCACTTTGATTTCTACGATTCCTTGCAAATGAAGGGAAGCAACTTTTTTGCTTATATATTTTGATAATATAATTTTTGTTACTGAGGACAAACAAGATAGTACAAAAACAAGATTGGGTGCTGGCCTGGTTAGGGCATAGGCATCCTGACTGTGACAAAGGTGACCTGTGTGCTTGCTTGCTTGATTAACAGCTGTTGGAAACTTCAAGGTCCTGGCTCTCCCTTCTTATGATCTTTGTACTGGACCTGGAGACTCCAATAGAGAACATTCCATGTCAAGTAGGAGGGCAAATGGGCACCCTATCAAATGACAGGGCAGGAACTACACAGAGCAGGGCCTTTTCACTGGCAGTGTCCATTTTATGCCTCGCTCTTCCCAGACCTGCTCTCTTTTGGCCTGTATTTTGGAGCTTTATAATTTAGGAAGACTTTGGAAGAACTGGTTGACAAGTCTTATCAGTTGCTGACGTATGAGCATATTTTATCTGCTGCTATTCTGGGCTTCTGGTGCACTAGCATAATAGAGTTGGCTAGGATGCCAGATGGGATGCAATTTATGAGCTTTCTCCATTATCTGCACAGCAGGAGGTGTTCAGTAAACAGTGCAAAGGCTGAGCTGAAGCGTTCCCTGCTGGTTACCTGCTTTCAGCAACAGAGGTCGCTGTTTGGTAGTACTCGATTGGTTAGCTGTCAGATTCTAGAGCTCCCTGTTGGTGGCTCTTAGGTAATTCACAAAATACAAAGTCCATTCATAAAACACAGTGTTCATTCATAAAGCAGTAACATAAATCTCCATTGCTACATATTGCATGCATATTTCAGCAGTTGAACGTACAGGTTTATGGCCATGCTGTAGTGTAGTGCTTATGCGACTGTGAATAAAAGGTGGCTGGGCTCATTGTCTCGGGATTTGGGGGGGGGGGAGAGAGAGGTGACAAATCTGATTTGCAATAAGTGCCCCCCTTATTTCCATAACAAGTCCTTGAGTCTGTACTCTGAATAGTGACACCAGGGACCTAGAAGGTGCAGGGCTTGTCAGTCCAACCCCTGCACAGTCGCATCAGGGCTGACCTTAAGGCAATTGGAGCAATTTGGCCAAATTGGGCCCTGCATGCTGCTCCTAGGGGGCCACCCACACCAGGGCAATCTAGATGGATTTGATTTATATCTGTAAGATTTTGCAGACTTTGGCTGTGAACTGGGGCCCTACAAAAAAAAAAATCAAGTTGTGCCTCACTGCTTCAAATTGAGCCCCACTGGCTAGTCCTGAGTCTCATAGTTGCTGGGCCTGAGTTTCCCTGCCCTTGCATGAAGTCTTGGGTTTACAATTTTGGGAGAGGGGAGACTGCAGCACTGGGGAGAGGGCAGGCTGGTGAGCCCCCCTAGACTTAGAGGCCTGAGTTGTCCTGCCCTCACATGAAGTCTTGGGTTTGCAATTTTGGGAGAGGGCAGACTGCCCGCTGGGGAGCAGGATGGGCTGTCAAGGCCCCCTCGATTTAGAGGCCCTAGGCTTCAGCCTACTTAGGCTATACATACATCTGGCACTGAATGGGCCACTTGGCATTCTGGCCATCCAGGCTGTTGGAAAGGGCTTAAGTCTTCCCTCCTCTCCCTATGCTAAGTTTCAGAGTTGATAGAGTCAACCCCTGGGCTGTGGACTTTGTACTCTGTGAAGGTTCACAGCCCAACAGAAAGCTGCTAAAAATGCAACATCTGTTCAAGCAGGACTACATTTCTGCCCTATTGCAAACCTCTCAACCCTCCTCAAACTCCCACCACTTACTGCTGAGTGAGATTCTTGAAAAGTACCAAAGTTGTTCACTTAGAGCAGACTCAAACTTGGGTCTCCAGCTGCTTTTGGACTACAACTCCCAGTGGTCATGGATGATGGGGAATGTAGTCCAAAAACAGCTGGAGACCCAAGTTTGGGTAACCCTGACTTAGAGAGCCAGAGTAATGTAGTAATAGGAACCTGATCTACCATTCAGGATATCTCCAGTTCAAATTTCACATCTGTACCATTGGTCCATCTCAGCTCAGTCTTGCCTTCTCTGACTGGTAGCAGTCTAAGGTTTCAGACCAGGGTCTTCCTCAGCCTCACTGAAGCATGCCCAGGATTGAGCCTGAGACCTCTGGCACCCAAAGCATGGGCTTGTCCACTGAACCATGACCCTCCCTCAACTTCCTAGTTGAAGAGATGGTGCCACAGACATTTTCTGGGATAGAGTTCCCTGTTTTCCCCCCTGAATCAGCTTTTAAGAGCCAGAGCAAAGTGGTTCTTATCAGCTAGCTACGTCCCTGCCTTGTTCAGAAGCTCTTTGCCAAGTTGCTTTTTATTGAAAATATTGAACAGGCCTTTGTTCGGTCATCTGATGGAAAGCAGTGATTACAAGGTGCTAATGGGGTCTTTAGTTCTGACATCTCACTTTCTGAAGGAAACGGAAGTCTTGTTTACTAAAATGGCAGTGTGCTGCCAAATCGATGGTGTATTCCTTCTTGCCTCACAAAATTAAAAAAGGGCAAATTGTTATCACCTCAGACAGCAGCTGTTGATCGACGTTGGCCCCAAATTCCTCTCTGCTTGAGGAAAGAGCAAACAAGCACCGTTATAATGAAAACTGTTCCTAAGTCCCAAAATGCTCTGTTACACAGTCATTTCCTTACTCAGCCACCCTGCCCCGAGTGCCATGTTCTTATTTTTAACCTCCACTGCCTTCCCTCTCTGAAACTACCTATTTGAATAAAATCATATTTTATAACAAAATAAAAGCACTGAGGCTGCTGTTTTTGTATATGCCAGCTGCCATTTTTTACCCACAATACTGTGGGTCAAGGCTACATCAAGGAGACTGAAAAAGAATCAAAATGGTATTTGACAGCCTTTTATCACAAATGAAGCAGGACAAGCTTTCACCAAATATCTGCAAATCAGCAAATATGAATGTCAGGATACCACAAAAGAAGCTGTTCTAGTGCATGTTCTCAGATTATTATATGGACTATCACTGGATTGTGATATGGATGTTTTTATCTTGTTTAGATGGTAATACTGCAAAGGGAGATACTCATTAACTTGTATTAATAGTCATTGATTTGTGCCACTGATATTTTATAAGAGCAGTATGGGGTTCACTGTATGGCATGTTTGACTGAAATTATTATTATTATTATTATTATTATTATTATTATTATTATCATTATGCTATATATCAGTTAAAAATGAAAATAATGGGGATGATACCAAAGCCATTAGCAGAGAGAATTTGCCATTAATATTGCCATTACAGGTGATGATGGGAAACAGTTAAAAGGTGTGAGTTATTGCTGACCTGCACCTGGCACCCGCTTCACCCCTGGCATGTGCCCCTCAGGCTGAATGCCTGAAGTGGGCTACAGTTTCTGCCACAAAGAAAGCACGACTAGTCAGCTAGCCCCAGAGGGAGAACGCACTCCCGTTTGAACAGGAGCATCGTTCGAAAAGGCAACTTCTCTCATAGGTAGCATTACAAATGAAGTTTGCAATTTTTGCAAATTCTCTTCGCTGAACCAGCTTTCAGTGGGAGCAAGTTGAGGGCAGAAGGAACCAGAGGAACGATAAAGGAATGAAATGTGGGAGGGGTGGAGAGAGATCCTCTCATCCTTAATTTATATTTCAGCAATGCATGAATACCTTCCAAATCATTGAATTGAGTCACATAATCAAAACCAAGCACTTGCTTCTCATTTGGCTAATATCTCTTGGAATGACTCATCAAGGGAAAGGAGAGTGCAGAGTCAATTAAAAGAATGTGAGTTTCCAGTCGGTAACTCAAATACCTCGATTAGCACTTCATAGAAGACAATGGGATGAGTCACGGGGCAGCCTTGCAGCTCTGCAGTGGCACTTTCTCATATGGCACCCTTGAGTGCAGATGGTTGGAGAATGCAACTGGAGCCAGAAAAACTTTGGTGGGACTTGCTGTTGGGGGTGTGAGGTGAGAGACAGGCAGGACTGGACGACAGGCAGTATGGTGTGATGTTTAGAGGGCCAGAATAGGACATGGGCTCAATTCCGAGCTCAGCCATGAAGCTCACCAGGTGACCTTGGGCCAGTCCCTGCTTCTCAGCCCAACCTACCTCACAGGGTTGTTGTGGGGATTAGATGAGGAGGGATTAGATGAGTACACCACCTTGAGCTCCTTGGAGAAAAAGGCGGGACATAATTGCAATAAATAAAAAAGTTTGATGCACTGTGCATATATTGTTAGCGAGTTCACGGCTGGCTCCAGGTGTGAGGGACCCTGAGGCAAAGTCACAAAAGTAATTATTTCTTCACACATTGCAGAGTTAAACTATGGAATTTGCTCCCATGAGAGCAGATGTGCAGGTTTTTATCTATGTCTGGATCTTGAATCAAGGCGGCAGACTGAACTTTTCAAAACTACACCAATCTGAAGCATTGCACAACTGCAACGATGTTTTGGCTTCTCATAATTCCCAAATAACAGCATGTAAAAAGCTGCTTGTGAATAAATAAACCTCAAAGGAAACTAAGTTCAACTGAGTCTGGATCCAACCCTTTCTCCTTGTACTGAAATCAATGCAGTTTCTCCGGAATTGCTGGAATACTGCCCCAATACAGCAGGCAGCTGCTCGGGTGTAAATGTTAAGGATTAGGGCTGCTGCATATTTTACCCAGAAGCATTAAGGGAAATGTACAAAAAAGGTGCAGCAATCAGCCCGTTTCTGACCTTTTCATGAAATGTGGCTGCAAAATCCCAATTTTCTCTCTCCGTAAGAAAGCAAGCAGAGTACGCTCCATGGCACTAACAGCCCACTTCCATTTATGTGAGAGGCCTTTAGTATTTCAGATGCCCTTTTGTGTGTGGAAGGAATAAGGATAATCAATGCATAGGGATTCCTTTCACATGCTGCCTTTGCATTTTTCCTCCCTCCTGGCTCCCTAGCAGACTTCACCTATTTTTCACAATCCTGGGGCAAAATGGCACATTACAATAAATGCATAGTTGATCCTCCTTTGTCTGGTTTCCCCCTCCTTTCTTCTAGAAAAACAGAATTAGACAAAGTCATGGGGGACAGAGCGACCAGTGGCTCTGGTGTCTATGAACAAAACCTTCACTCTTCACTGTATACCAGGCTCTGCAAATAGCAAGTGAGGAGACATCTGTTGCTCTCAGGTTCTGCTTGCAGACTTCCTGCAGGTTGGACCGTCAGAACACGATCCTGGACCAGATGAGTCTTCAGCAGGGTCCTAATTATGTTATTAGTTTCACTAAGTTTCACTAGATGACCCTTGGGGTCCTTTCCAACTCTACGATTCTACGATTCTATGGAATGCACCCAATGTAAGATGAAGTAGTGGCCACCAACTTGGATGGCTTCAAGAGAGAGTTGTGAAAACTGATAGAGGATATGGGTATCAATGGCAAGGAGCAACAACGGCTAAGTTTGCCACTGTTGAAGGCAGTATGCCTCTGAATACCAGACGCACAAGTGGGAAGAGTACTGCTGCACTTAGGTCCTGCTTGAAGGCATCTGATAGGCATCTGGCTGGAAATTGTAAGAACAGGATGCTGGGTTGATGGGCCACTGGCCAATCCTATACTGCTATAATAATAATAATAATAATAATAATAATAATAATAATAATAATAATATCCCACCCTCCCCAGCTGAAGCCAGGCTCAGAGCGGCTAACAACAATAAAAGTAACACAGTTTACATAGAATCACAATCAATTGACATGCATTCTAAAATCAATTCATTCTAAAATCAATTCAAAATCAAATTAATGGCAACCACTGAGCTAGAGTTCTGTGAGGATTGCCGAAGGAGGGGTCAGACTGTGCCTTGACCAAAGGCCTGGTGCAACAGCTCTGTCTTGCAGGCCCTGCGGAAAAATGTCAAATCCTGCAGGGCCCTAATCTCTTTTGCCAGAGCATTCCACCATATCAGGGCCACTGCTGAAAAAGCCCATATGTTCTTATGGGCTATAACAATGCTTTTTTTTCTGGGGTAGGCAGGGGTACGCATACCCCTAAACATGTGGAGCAGCAGCAGCAGCAGGGATTTGGATAGCTTAGGCGCCCTGCAGAAAGGGTGCAAGGCATCCTCTTTGTGGATGAGTTCCTTTTCTTGTATTTAGCTGGGGATTCTGGCTGGGCTTTGGGAGAGGGGGCGGGGGCGCACTGGCACCGAGAGGAACAGACGCACCATCCCCACCTCCCTCTCTTCAGTAGCTCCAAGCGGAGTGACTGAGGGGACTCTGCCAGCAGTGTCCTCTCTCTCTCCACGCCCCCCTGCACCACTTTCCCCTAGGCAGACGGGCGCCTAAGCCTGAATGGAAGCAGCCTGGAGGTTGGGCAGCCTCTCAGCGGCCCATGATGGGCATCCCCAAGATGGGAGATGTTGAGCAGAGGCTCTTTGAGAGGGTGCAAAGGATGTGTGGCGGTGCCTGCACATGCGTGACTTAAGAGGGCGACCTGCTGTCTCTCCTCTCCCCCCACCCACCCATGGACACAGAGACCCCAGCATAGCTTGGCATAACTACAGCTGCAGCTGCTGCTGTTTGAATGAAGGTGCCTTCTTCTTAATGCCAAGCCACTGAGGGACCGCAGTCTCCTGCCCTCTTATTTTTTTTGTGCGATGCTAAGCTAAAGGCAGTGTTTTTTCCCCATTTACTGTATTTATTTTTTCCCAATTTGAACTCTAAAATGGTGATTTTCTTGAGTCAAAATGAGAGTACCCCTAAACATTTTTTTTAGAACAAAAGCACTGGGCTATAACAAATCCAATGGAGAAGGCTGATTCGGGACATGGAAAACTGTCCTGTGCTAAATCAGAATATTGGTCTATCTAGCATATGATGCCTGTGAATACCTGTTTTTGGACATCATTAGAAGAGAGAAGGCTGTTGTGTTCTGGTCTTGCTACCATAAGAACAGGAGGCCTCCAGCCTCATCCTTCACAGCTTTCCATATGTTTTTTACAGTCTTCCTCCCTAAATGGCCCCCCTTCCTTCAATAATTCAGTGGTGAGTTGAGTTGAGGGGTCATGGTAGAGGTTCAGCATTACTGATGCATGTCCAGTCCTATATTTCCTCCAACTGAAAGACTTCTGGGAAGGAAATAGTTCTCCTACATCATCAGCCTGGGTGGTCGACACATATAATAAAGCATGAGTCAATCCGTTTCATCTTCTCTCAAGGATACACTGTGGCCGTCTCTAAACAAATAACTGTTCCAAACAGAGGAATGGTCTCCTGTTTAGTTTCTGCTGAATGTGGAAAATGCCTTAGAACAGTGCCCAGTTTGGTTAATAAGCCTTTCAGTATATTCACCTCTGTTATCATAAATCTTACATTGGCATGGAGTGCGGTTCATAAAACAAACATGGGCTGTCAGCACCAAGCCAACGAAAGATAAGGAGCTTTTTCCTGCTCATAAGTTGCTTTTCCTGCTCTGAAAGTTTCTTTAAACGAAAGATTGAAATAACCTGTTAAAGAAGTAACGAAATACGTTTTTGAATGCTACCGAAAATATCCCATAAAATATAACTACCACTTATTGCTGGCATTGTGAGTTAAGGATGGACCAAAATTCCCCAACCCCAGTTTCCCAAAAATATTACTGCCTTTCCAAATGGGGGCTAAGTTTCTGCTGCTTCCTGGAAGTGACAAGGGAGAATTTTACGTTTGTGTGGCACAGTCCTTTAATACACCTAAACCAGCCTGCCACCTCCAGGGATAGTGGAAGATTGCCAGTGTTGTAGTAAGAATACAGGAGAACATCATGCTGTAAGCATATGACACAGTTGGTGAAGAAACTATTCCAGACTAGGTTATCAGTAGTGGTCATTGGGGGACTGGTGGGGCAGAAGGCAGGGAGTTCAAACAGTAGGAGGAGCCAGAGCAAAGGACAAACTCATTCTACCTTTGTCCCCATTCATCTCCTCCCTGCTGAGTTCTGTAAAAGCAACACTGATGAGGAAGTTGACGACCAGTGACACCCCTGTTTCTCTATAACCAAGATTTTGGCTGGTTAACATTATATGCCCTTTTAAATGTTATTGGTTATTGGTTTGGTTTTTATTTTATTTTTTTAATTCTGTATTTTGTGCTTTCATTTTCCTTTGTTTTTCATTGTGAAGTACCCTGCTTCATCTTTGGGTGAAATGTAATAAATAAATATATAATATGACTTTCCCCAAAGAATTCCAGGAAATGTAGTTACTCCCTTACAAAGCTACACATTCCCAACACCCTTAACAAATTGCACTTCCCAGGATTTTTTTAATCAAGTCATGTGCTTTAAATGTGCATTGTATGTGCTTTAAATGTATGGTGTGGATCTGCACCCTGTCTCAGATCGTCCCTGCATCCCTGTCACTCCATTATTTCCCAGTTAGGTTTGGAGGATGACTATCTTCTTGGGAAAGGACTAGGGATGGATGGGCATTGCCTATTACGGTTTCTTGAGTTTGTCTATTTTGAGTTCACCGAGTTTCTCATTTTTCTAATTTAAATTCAATTTGCCACATTTCCACATCATTTTGCTATTATTTTTAAGTCCTCTTGAAAATTTGTTAGATGTTTGCTACACTCACTGCTGTTATGCAGTTTTGCCTAATGTGCATATTTTTTGCAAGTGATCTTCCCAAACCATAATGCATTTTTGTATGAATATATGACGCACTCCTTCCTTTAATATATGCATTCTTCTAAAACATTTGCTTTGCTTGGAGAACTGCATAGCAAAATTTGGACGGCTGCGGGTATCGAAGGATAGCTTTGCTTTGGTTTGTGCATTCTTTTGGAAAGTGTGGATCTGATAGGTTCACATCAAAATGCAAACAAAGCCCTAATTTTCCCTGAGCTCTTATATGGACCACTGCAGTTGGACCTAGCAACCTAATGGTGTGCCATCATAAGCACATCAGAAGAAGTTGCTGAAACAGGCCAATGACCCATCTATCTCAGCATCTGATCCTCACCTTGGCCAACCATATACCACTCACAAGCAGGTCATGAGCACAACAGCACTCTCCCCATTTGTAGAACACAGTGAACATGGCTAGCAGCCACCGATAGCCTTAACCTTCTTGAATTTGTCTAATCCTCTTCTAGAAGCAAATTCCATATAGAGGTACTTTCTTTAGTCTGTCCTGAGTATCCCATTGTTCAGCTTCCTTGGATGGTCTTGGGTTCCAATACAGTGGTACCTTGGTTTAAGAACAGCCCTGTTTACGAACTATTCGGTTTACGAACTCCACAAAACCGGAAGTAGTGTCCCGGTTTGAGAACTTTATCTCAGTCTACAAATGGAAGCCGAAAGGTGGAAGGGCACTGGTGGCGGGAGGTCTCATTAGGGAAAGTTTGCCTCAGTTTAAGAACGGCTTCGGTTTAAGAACGGACTTCCGGAACGGATTAAGTTCATAAACCGAGGTACCACTGTATTTCAAACCACTGGAAAGTGGCTGGCGTGCTGCTACTGTAACATCTGCAGGGCGCGCCTCCGATTTCTACAAATCTCATTGCCGTCTGATCCATGTAACATATTCCTTCCTCTCCTCTGCTGCATATCTCTTTGCTGTGTCGCCGCTGCCGGTTTGGTGGATTGCTTCTTGTAATCTCGCTTCTTTTTCAAACAGTAAACTTGTTCCTGATGTAATTACCATGATAAAGCTCCATGGCATGACGGATCATCCTTAACTGTGCTGTCGCTGCTAACTTCAGACAAGAGGATATTTCATCTGACGCCTTCGCAGGAGGCAACAGTAAACAATGTCGGGGAAACTGGATAGGGCTATCTTCTTTTGCGCCCCCGCCTCCGACTGGATTGCCGTCATGCACAAGCCAACTGCATGCTCACTTATTAGCCCATCTTCACCAGAATATAGATTATCCTGAGTTCCAGGTTTACTACTCTGGAGCAGCAAAGAACAGAATGCCGATTGTAAAGAAATCTGTTGTTATCTTTCGAAGGCATTTCCAGGTGAACACAATGAATGAGAGCCAAATCAACTGATAACCTTACCTGGGACGCTCTCTGTTTTGTGGTGGAGAGTGATTTCATGCTTGTCTCACTTCTGACATCACCAGCTCTCCAGATATCTTTCACGGGCGACACTGGGTGAATACATGGGACCATGTATGAGGAAGCAGGTCAGATGATTCCTTTAGCTTCATGGCTCCAATAGGCATGATAGGAAGGGAGAGTGATGTTCCAAAAGCTGTAAGAGTTGCAAACAATAAGAGGACCTGCTGCTCTCACTGGCCATCTGGGTCACCACAGAAAAAAATCCAGGGATCAAATAAGTCTGAATTTATCACAACGAACAGGAGAAGTCACGGACTGCAGACACACATGCAAGACTTTACAGCAGCTAGGGGGAGCCCTTTTCAGCCCAAGGGCAACATTCCCTTCTGAACAGCCTTCTGGGGGCCACAGGGGAGTGGGGCCATTGGCAAAAGTTCAAGAAGCAGTGGGTGTAAATGGGTGTACAATAGACTAGTTTTTACACACACCTCCCTCTCTCTTGTCTATCCAGGCAAGCAAAAGGGATGAGTTGGTAGCCACCAGCCAGTTGAATTTTTAAAAAATCATTTTTTGTGAATCCCATCTTTCCTCCAAAGAGCTCAACGTGGTCTACATGGTTCTCCCCATCTCCATTTCAACCTTACAACAACCCTGTGAGGTAAATTAGGCTGAGAGGCAGAGACTAGCCCAAGTTGACAAAGGAAGCTTCATGGCTGAATGGAGATTTGACCTCTGGTCTCCCAGGTCCTATTCCAAGGCTCCAGTTCAGGGTTCCCAAACTTGGGAACTGCAATTCCCACCATCCCTGACCCTTGGTCAAGCTAGCTAGGGGTGATGAGAGTTGTAGTCCCACAAAAAGTTTGGGAAACCCCTTTCTATTCCATCTGTGAGTTTTCCCAAAAAACTACAGGATAATAGAGATGCTTCCCACCCAGTTTTGTGGCTTATGGATGGATTCTGTGACTTTTAAGGGACTTCAGTCTCCTACTGGCAGTAATTCATAATTTGTAGTGCAGGGAGGACACAGCAATCCTCATGCAACATACAGAGACTGGTGTGTGTTTATAGGTGGGAGTGAGGAAGAAGCTGGGTTTTAATGTATTGTAGCTCTGTTGCCAGATTCTTAGCAAGATATAAATCTGATGTATGATACATTGAAAGAATCTTGACAAAGGGCTGTAGCCCAGTGGGTAGAACATCTGCTTTGCATGCAGAAGGTCCCGGGTTAAATCCCTGGCATCTCCATATAAGATTCAGAGACATATCTGTCTGAAATTCAGAGGGGGGAACTGCCAGTCAGTGCAGATACTGACCTTGATGGACCAATGGTCTGGATCAATAAAAGGCAGTTTCCTATGTTCCTATGATGAAAATGATGCTCAGGGATACAGCTCCCTGATTCAATTCAGCACCCAATGTGGTACTTTAATGTGGCCCCAATCTGACCAGGAATGATCTGCAGCCAACCCAACAGAAACTGTATGCAGGCCCCAAAGCAATTTAGGAGCCTTACAGAGTGCCTCTTTTAACTCTAAATTAAGCATCCCAGTTGAGGGGAGAGAGAAAAGGAGACACACACAGGATATTTCCTCCCCTTTGGACAGCCTAGGATCACAGTAGGTGGAACTGATGTCTCACCTTGGACAATCCAGGGATGTTTCAACCCAATCTGACCAGATCCCAGTTTGACCCGAACTGGTCTGATTCAGTTCTTGATCCAGCTAGATCTGGTGCACAGTCTAGTTTTTTACCCTTGGGCAACCATACAATTTTGTCCGTGCCCGCCCCCTCCTCAAATCAGTGGAGGTGATGTGTATGTTTACACTGTTTATTCTGCAACACTGGTTGCAAGTAACTGGGTCTCTCCTACTCATGGATATAAAAGGATATATTTTCCCCACAAAAGGGTTTACACTCTGAAACATAGCTGATAATTTCCCAGATGGCCATACTTCTTCAAGGGTTTTGCCATTTTTAATCTCAAGCTGAGCCTTCTTGGCAGAGTGCAGGCAGACCCGGGGAGGTGGAAAATAATGAATGCCTTGAACAAAACACTTCTGCATAATGATGCAAGCTTTTGCATGGTGCTCAGCTTGCATTAGGGAGAAAGCTAATGTTTCCATGACTCTCAACATCTCTTGACTGCGCTGTTCTCCTGATGACCGGTTCAGCAGGCATTGGCTCTGTACGGTGTAAATTAAAGCTGGGCTGCTCCCCACTTTTAGGGAGCCATTCATTCCTCATGAAAGTGAAAGGTCTTTTTCAGAGATTTGGCAGGGGGAGTATTAAAGAAATGTTTTCAGGGGGAAGCTTACCATGAAGGCATGAAGTGGCAGAGGGTTTCACTCTGACTTTAACCCTCTGCTATATTCTATTTGTGTGTTCAGACTCCACCTCCAACCTACTCTCACATCCCTCTCAATTCCTGAAGATCAGAACAATATTTAGGGGAGCTTCTCCCTGCTTCACCCCCCCCCCTCAAAATAGCAGCAACAAAAATGGTAAGGACTGAACCGTCAGTTCTGTACCCAGGCAATCAAAATTATGCTGCGAGAAATGCAAAATCCCATGAGCTGTATGAATTATGCAAATCCATACAATCAGGATCATTTTCTCACATATTGCATTATTTCTTCTGCATGCTTTTGGGGGCCAATGGTTAGTCATGCCCATTGCGTCTCAGGGCCCATTGGGAATCAGACCCCCTCAAAGTTGTCAGGTCTCTGAGACCACAAAAATACCATCTGCAAGTCCAGGGGGCTATGTAGAAGTAGGGGTCTCCAGAGTAAGGTGCAGGTTAATTCTTGGCAGCAGCAGTCAAAGGGGTCGGAGGCAGTCATATTGCTCAAATTGGGCAAAAGCTAATGGGAGGGAGAGAGGCTTGCAGTCTAAGACATCCTCATCACTGTGGCCATGAGAATCTCCATGTCCCTCTTCTTCTAGATCTGAAGGCTCCACTGATCTGTCTGACACCCCTTAGGAGAGGGCTTCTACACTCTGGCCTTCCTTGTGAGCTTCCCATGGGCATCTAGCTGGTCATTGTGAACACAGGATGCTAGTCGAGATGGGTCATTAGCCTGATCTGGCAGGCTCTTCTTCTGTTCATAATGCCTCCTTTTCATTCTTTCCACTGGAACAAAGATGTTGGCGGAATGACAGCAGTGGACCTTTCCACCCCTGCAACATGGAAGCATTCAAAGGCAGACTTCCTTCCCTCCCTTGCCCATGGAGAGGGAGATCTGCTATGACATTTGGTACCTGGTATGCCCTCCCATGGACCATAGGCTCCCACGCTTGGTTACACAGTGTGGTGTAGTGGCTTGAGAATGTAATTATTATTATTATTATTATTATTATTATTATTATTATTATTATTATTTATTTATTTATACCCCGCCCATCTGGCTGGGTTTCCCCAGCCACTCTGGGCGGCTTCCAACAAAACACTAAAATACAATAACCTATTAAACATTAAACATGTAAAACTGTAAGCCTAGGACAGGGGCCAGCAAAATTTTTCAGCAGGGGGCTGGTCCATTGTCCCTCAGACCTTGTGGAGGACCGGACTATATTTTTTTTGGGGGGGGGGGGAGAATGAATTCCTATGCCCCACAAATAACCCAGAGATGCATTTTAAATAAAATGACACATTCTACTCATGTAAAAACACGCTGATTCTCAGACCATCCGCAGGCTGGATTTGGAAGGTGATTGGGCTGGATCCAGCCCCAGGCCTTAGTTTGCCTACCCATGGCGTAGGACCTGGGAGATTGCTCGGCCATGAAACACACTGGATAACCTCAAGCACGGCACCGCCTTGCAGCCTAAACTGCCTCACAGTGTTGTTGTGAGGAGTGGGAAATCCAGGTCTGTCAACCTGAGCAATTAGGAGAAAAGGCAGGATATAAAAGTAATGAATAGAAATAATAAATTCCAGCACACTTAAAAAGCAACCTCAGAACAATGTTGTCCACGTGCATTTAAAAGATTCATATTCTGAGAAAGATGTAGTTTAAAAGTACATGTTTGCCTATGAATTTAAATGTTAATTTCCATGCAGATTTATTTTTTTAAAAAAACAATTCCACAGGGTGATGTAGCTGTGCAACAGAATGGCAGTGTGAGCAAACTGAACCAGAAGCAGACTGACATGTCCATCCCTCGCTATCATTTGATTCCAACTCTAATGAAATGGAAGACTAGTTGAAAACCCCTTGATTGTACCACTCAAGGGATGCAAGATCTTCTGAGTGCATGGGAAGTAATCGGGTGCAGTGTCCAGAGAAGAAGCCATCCTATAAATCCCAAAGCCATGAATAGGAAATCTAACAAGAGCAGCTTCACTTAATCTTATCTTTCCCAGACAGTTACTGTGTTCCTGATGTAATTATAGTGATAAAACAATGTGACAAAACTGCTGCCTTCTATCACAGTACCACTGTTGTTGACTTAGATGACAGGGTAATCATTTTCAAAGAGACCTTTTATTTTTCTTTCCCCTTCCGAGCCAGTGTGTGCGTTTAAACTCAGGGCGCATCTCCTTGATAAATTGCATTATACACATTTGCGGAGTCCTTAAATTTTATCTGTTTTATGCATGAGCTGCTCTTCAGGTAGGAATTTGCATTTCTGGCGATGGAGGCTAGGATGTGGCCGCAAGAGCGCCGGCCTCTCTGGTTGTCTTAGGAAATTTGCTCCTGTACCACCAGATCCAATTAATAAAGTTGGATGTGTGCATGGCAGCCAGTGAAACCAGAATCTCATGCAATTTGTGAACTGACAGCAGATATATGGACACTTCTTTGCAACTAAAACACTTGACTGCTTGGGCTATCTCCAGGTATGCTTCCAAAATTCTCTTCCCCTGCATGTTTCCTTAGTCCAGGCATAGGCAAACTTGGCCCTCCAGATGGTTTGGGACTACATCTCCCATCATCCCTGACCCAGTGGTCCTGTTAGCTTGGGATGATGAGAGTTGTAGTCCCAAAACATCTGGAGGGCCGAGTTTGCCTATGCCTGGCCTAGACTCTTATTCAGGCATTTACTGAAGACCATAGGAGCCAACTGCTAGGGGTCAAGGGAGCCTTGCCCCCCAATAAAATATTTGAGGGGACTTCCCCCCAAAGTTGATGGGCATTGCCATCCAAATGATGTTTGTGCACCATGCCATGTGATCGATTATGTGGCAAGGGGCTTACCAAAGCTAACCTGGTTTCTGATTTGACCCCAGAATGTCCTGTTTTTCCTTAGGATGTCCCTACTTTCATTGGAGAAATGTTGGAGCCTATGGGGTTATCCGACCCCTGAACCATCTGAAGGCAGTTTTGTATAGGGAAGTTTTAAAATGTTTAATGTTTTATTATGTTGTTATATATGTTGGAAGCCGCCCAGAGCAGCTAGGGCAACCCAGTCTGATGGGTGGGATATAAACAGTGCAATGATGATGATGAAATAGGATGTCCCTATTTTCATCGGAGAAATGTTGGTGAGTATGCACACACATGCTCACATACCCGTCTGTATCCTCTATCCAGGCAAACTTTAGGCATGACCAGAGTTCAATAACATATTTCAGCCAGGGAAAAATACTAGGGCTCAAAAGCAGCGCCAATGAGAGGTGTGGCCTGGGCAGAATACTGACGGAAGAAGGATGGTGTCTGGAGATGGACGTGGTGCCTGGAGAGTCCTGAGGGTCAGATAGAGAGTCCTGGAGGACTGCATTTGGTTTTGGTTTTCTCTTTCAAGTCCTTTTGAAAATTCATCAGCATTTTAGTGTGAATTTGTCTGAATATGCACTCCCCCCCCCCAAAAAAAATAATTTCTCTCTAATGTGTTTCTGGCATGTATAATCTTCACTAATAGATGCATTTTTATGCACACTCTTTACCCCAGTGTATGCATTCATGTACACAAATTTGCTGGGGAACAGGATGGTGACATCTGTAAAAGGGCAAATTTGGGAAGGTGGCTGCTTTCCAGTTTGCATATTATTTCAGGAAATGCAATTGCGGTACATTTGCTTTTAAGCATGGAGCGAACCAAATTTCTTCCCCATCGCTAAATCAGGCACACCCCCTGCTCAATGCTAGATAGGAAAGAAAACTCTTTTTTAAAATGTATTTTACCCCACTGTTAATCTCTCCCACGTAAGGGTGGCTTTTGATTGCTAGTTGCTTCTTCATGTTATGCAGGCAGGGAACATCTCACATAGTGGGGGAGGGAGAAGCTGCAGGCTGCCACATTCCTGGCATGTCTGAACCCAGATGAGATAGCATCTTTCATCTTACAGTGTGCTTGTGAGTTTAGAGTCCTCCCTCGGCAGGTAAAATATTTATCAGTTACCTGCTTCCTGGTGGAGGATGTCATGACTTCTCCGATGGGCGTGATTGTGTTTATTTTCTGATCAAGAGGAGACAAGCTAGAAGAAGGAAAACACATCTTCTGACAGCTCTTATTTACCAAGGTTGTTTCCTCTTTTCTTCTCCCATATGAATCATTGTCCCTGTTTATAATTTTTGGGGGATAACTTATTAAAACGTTAGTCATGCACGTTCCTTGTTGTGGCATTTTTCAGGGTTCCATCTTCCACCCAAGGTCGCAAGAAGCTGATTTTCTTTCTGGAAGACAAATGGATAAGAACATGAGAAGACCCTGCTGGATCAGGCCAAGGGCCCATCCAGTCCAGCTTCCTGATCTCACAGTGGTCACCCAGATGCCTGTGAGAAAACCTCAAGCAGGACCTGAGCACAAGAACATTCTCCCCTCTTACTGTGTGTTTCTACCTCTGACTGTGGAGACAGAACATAGCCTTCATGGCTTGTAGCCATTAATAGCTTTACCTTCCATGAATTTATCCAATTCTCCTTTAGAGCTATCTAAATTGGTGGCTATGACTGTCTGCTGTAGGGAGGGGGGGTTTCCACAGTTTACCGTGTGTGGTAATAATAATATAATAATTTATTATTTATGCCCTACCCATCTGGCTGGGTTTCCCCAGCCACTCTGGGCGGCTCCCAACAGAATATAAAAAAAATGGTAAAACATCAAACATTAAAAGCTTCCCTAAACATGGCTGCCTTCAGATGTCTTCTGAAAGTCAGATAGTTGTTTATTTCCTTGACATCTGGTGGGAGGGCATTCCACAGGGCGGGTGCCACTACTGAGAAGACCCTCTGCCTGGCTCCCTGTAACCACTGGTGGAGGAAGAGGAGTGTGGGCAGCATGCCCCACCACTGGGATGCGTGCCAGCCCCGCCCCCACCTGCTCTCCACCCCCCGGTGCCTGTAACCTCACTTCTCACAGCAAAGGAACCGCCAGAAGGCCGTCAGAGATGGACCTCAGTGTCCGGGCCGAACGATGGGGATGGAGATGCTCCTTCAGGTATACTGGGCAGAGGCGGTTGAGGGCTTTAAAGGTCAGCACCAAGACTTTGAATTGTGCTCAGAAACGTAATGGGATCCAATGTAGGTGAAGAAGTGCTTTCTTTTCTTTGTGCTGAATCTTCCAACATTCAGCTTCATTTGATGCCCATGAGTTTTAGTGCTAGGAGAGAGGGAGAAAAACTGTTCTCTATATACTTTTCCATGCCATGGATTATTTTAGAAACACCTGCCATGTTTCCAAACACCTCTTATTCACTTTTTCTGTAAACAAAAGTTCCCAAATGCTGCAGTGTTTTCTCGTAGGGTAGTTGGTTGCCCTTTTCAAAACTTTTTTTGGTAAATCTACACTATCCCTTTTGAGGTGAGGATGTATCTCGTGTCCAAAGTTGTGGTGCAGTTTTGTAATTTTAAACTGTTTTCCTCAAGCCACACCTATCTACCCTAAACCTAATGTCCATGTGATGTCAGGTGTGAGGCAGGCAAAGACCCCTTTGCAGTGACAACCAGCACCTGTGGCCCTGAATATGTTGCTGGTTTCTAACTCCCAGCATCCCTATCTGGTGCTGCTGGGAGGTGAAATCCAAGAAACATAGGAGGGCCACAGGTCCCCCACCCCTGATATAACAGGTGAAATATTGTTCATTTGTTGGTTACCAAAAAAAAAAAAAAGGTATTTCCTGCTCCTCAAGGCAGCTCCCCAAAATACAACAAAACAAAATAAGAGATATATCGGCAATAAAAAAGCAATAACAATGATGAAAGATATTCAGGAATAACTCATAACTTAAAAGTGATAAAGGAACAGAAAAAATGGACAAATTTTGTGCAACGTGGCAGCCATTTATTCCATATACAAATGATACTGGTCTTAAAGATAAACTCTCTGAAACAACTTTGCAGATACAGCTATCTTGAACACTACAGCTGGAACTATATTCTGCCCTGGGAACAACTATGATGGATAAGACAACTTTTGTGCCTGTCCCCATGGCATTGCATGCTGGATGTTTGGCTAATGTGTATGGATTGATATGTGCATGCATGTTAATGTTGTCAGGGGCTGGACAGAGGAGGAATAGTGGGGGCCGCCTACCCTTCTCCTGAACTTTCCTGAGAAGAAGAGGACAGTGTAGATCACAAGCAGTGGTTTGCAGAAGGGCATAGTTCAGAGGCTGCAGAGGGGAGAAGCTGGGAAATACTAGAAGAGGAACAGCAGGAAGGCAGAGAAGCACCAGGAGAGAGGCAGCCGACAGACTCATTGTCTTTGGAGAGCATTCCTGAGCACCCCTCCCCCAGGACTAGGTGTGCTGTGAGAGTAGCTGAGCAGAAAGCTCAGAGACAGAAAGCCCAGACCAACCGGCGCAGGGATGACGTAGTATGAGAGACGAAGAGGGGTGGGGCTTTACCTTTGTCTCTTGCTGTGATTATTGAATAAACTAATTGGTAAGAACTCTTTTCTTTTATCTGCTTCTTTGCTGCCAACATGGGAGTGATAGGATTCACTGAAGCCTTGACAAATGCACACCTTGATAAGCGTTATAAGTCTGCGTGTTCTTTTATATATTTGCTCTTTCTTATAAACATTCAATGAAAAATATTCAGGAGTAGAAGGAGGGGGGAAGCCAGTTGAAAGACAATTAATGGGGGGGGGGAAACCTGCTTAAGGGGGTGGGGACGGAGGCGGAAATATACTAGAATCTGGGTTCCATAATGTTTTCCCCATCATCCCAATCAACTGGCCTTTTGTCATAGGGGAGATAAGAATAAAGGCCTCAGGTGTTGGACAATGTTCTCTTGCATGTTCCTGTGGGAAGAGGAAAATTCTTGAGGTACCTCAGTCCCAGACTAGTGTCCCTGTGGAGCTATGGACTGTACTGGTTGAAGCTAAGGGGAGATGGAAACCAAAACTGACAGATTCGCCCATTCCGAATTGAACTCCCAGGTTTCTTAGGTGCAAACACCCACCCTATATTCTCGCAAGCCTCAACGGCTTTGGGAAGGGAAGGAGGGCTACATGGAAGGGAAGCTCCCTGCACACCCTTGGAAACAAAGGCAGTTCAAAGCCTGATCTAACATGGCCCATGTTCTCCAGCAGAGTAAACAATGCCAGCATTTCTAACAGCTCTGGTCTGACATGGACCTCAGCTGATGTTTCAACTCTGCAGTGGGGCTGGGAACAACATAAAAAGCCCAAGCAGGTCTTGGTTGTGTTGCAGTGCCTGGATTCATCCTGGCAATTCATGGGAGCAGCAGGTCAATTTCAAAGCCAGGCTTTTCATCAAAATGCACCTTGCGCCCTCTGCCTTCCTTTGATCCACCACAGTTCGGAAAACTTCACAAAGTGAGTTGGATTGCTAGACTTGCAGCAAAGAGGTTAAACAACACAATCCTCGTAAGTCGGTTGGTCGGTGTGAACAATGGGTCGCATCTGCTTCGATCAGGTGGGTTGCTAAGGATTCAAAAGGTTTGTCAAGGCCCCTGCTTGGTTGTAAACCTGCCAGGCACCTAAACACATTAGCTTTGGGGAGTGCAGGAATACACAACACTCCCCGCCAAAAAAAATACTCAGCAAATTTGGAACCCACAATGGATCCTGATCCACAAGCCAATTAGGCAAGTCATGAGTTTACTTTCTCAACTAATTAAGCTTTATCACTCTTATCAAAACAGGTAGGTGCTGTTTCTTTCCCTTTTCCATGCAGATCCGTCAGAGGCCATCCCTTTCAGCTCCTTTTCATTTCTCAGATCTGCCCTTTCCTTTCAATTGATGTAGTAGATGGGGGAGAAATTCAATTCTGTTTGCCTTTAAAAGCAGATCTATCAAATTCTCACTTTCTGAAACCATATGTGAACTGAAACACAGCCATCCTTTGAAATTCACACTTCTCTGAATTTTGCGATGCAACTCTCCAGCCTAACAATGTCCTAAAAATGCATATATTAGGAGAAAGTGTGCATAAAAATGAGTATGTTAGTGAAGATAACACACAAAAGGTATTATATTGGGAAAGTTGCTTGCAAAAATATGTGCATTATTCAGAACTGCATACATACACAAAAGGTGTTTTTAGGATACTTGGGGAAGAGTATTCTGGGTTGTGAGGCTCTCTCTGTGTGTGTGTGTGTGTGTGTGTGTGTGAGAGAGAGAGAGAGAGAGAGAGAGAGAGAGAGAGAGAGAGAGAGAGAGAGAGAGAGAGACTTTAAAGCACATGGTAGGGATATTGGAAAATTCTGATGGCAATGGGAGCTGAAATTGCTGGTGTTCAGTTATTCTTCTCATGTCCAAAATGGAACTAAATCCAGTGGATGCAATGGGTATTCACTGTAGCTGTTGCTTTCAGTCCAGAAATGATCCACAATTGATCCCCACCATTTGCGTTGCATTTCCGTTGTGTTGAAATGAACATGGTGATGGGATAAAGCAACGGCCAGGTAATTTACATAATTTCACCACAGCAGACAGTGGCATGGATAAAGTAGGTTTGGGTGGAAGATGGCCTGAGGTGGAACAGAAATAGTGATGAATTCAGGAAGAAAGGGGAAATGATGCCTTCTTACTTCCCTAGCATATGGCAACTATAGCACACCCCTCGCAGACCTGTAATTCCCAGCTCCCTTAAGGAACTACGCTTCTCAGGATTCTTTGGGGGAAGACATGGGCTTTAGATGTATGACATGGTTGAGGGCAGAGAGAAAGAGAGGTTTAGAGTTGATCTGTCAAGCAAGGGAAATATGTCCTTTTCGCCAGCCAGCCCCCTGTATCCATCTGATGTGAGCTCAGGGTGGGGTGGAGGTGAACCAAGGGGATGAATGCACATTACAATGCAAAGCGTAAGAAGCCCGAAGTCTCCTTTTGGCATGGACTGCAATCCTATTAGAAGGATTAGTCTGTTGTCCTAAGCTATCTGATGGTGGTAAGAGCTCATTTAGGTCAACAAGTTAGGAAAAATACACACACGCGCACATGGCAGAGGGGGGCAGGGATAAAAAGCAAGCAAGCCCACGAAAATAAAACTATTTGCTGCATTTCCCAGGGATAGACAATCACCTTTCAGACTATCTGCGATGATGCCCCTGCTCTTTAGTGCTTTTGCATTCATCAAGCTGAGCCTTTATGTAAATGGCTTGCTTCCCCCCTCCCCGCCAAACTGCAGATGTTTGAGAGACAGAGCCGGAGAGCAACCCGAAGTATTTCCGGACCTTGAAAGGCTTAGAATTTTAAATGGCATCGGAACTCGTTGCATTGACTCCGACACTAGATGGGGGGGGGGAGGAAGGGGTGAGCACCACCACATTGCAACACAGGAGGCGGAGTGGGGTGGGGAAATGAGAACTTTCATCTACGGGAAAGATGATGTCGTATTTAAAACATAATGAAAGCTCAAGCTGGTCTGGCAGAACCCCAATCAGTTTAATCCCTCGGTCTGTTGATTATCAGCAATGTTATAATTTAATTTGAGGCCTTTCTATTTAGGAGGTCATCAAAGCACTTGGAGAAATTGTGTGTGTGTGTGCGTTTGTGCACGCAGACAGACAGACACACACACACACACACACACACACACGAGTGCCAAGCTGCAGAGGTGACTATTTTCCTGGGGATTGTAACAGCAGAGCTGATAAGCCACAAAATGAATCCCCACCCCTCACTGAATCAAAAGCAGTTTAAGGCAGGATTCAATGAGTGTCACAATTCTCTGGACTTACACACCTGCCTTTTATGAAATCAGTATTTCAGTCCATCCAGCCTGAAATTCTATTATCTTACTGACGGCAGATCTGGGATCCTAGAGTTTAGGGGAAACCTCAAAGGTCATCTCAATCATCCCCTTGCTAGTGTAAGATATCTGCTGCTACAGCATCCTTGGAGCTTTATTATTATTATTTATTAAATTTGGTAGTCACTTTATCTCGCCCAAAGCAACCCAAAGCAGCGTGCAACTAAACAAGTTGGACTTCCAGCCTCAACCCTCAAAGAAAGGTTTCACTGTTTTGACAGGTTTGCTACCCAGGAAAGCCTTTTCTCGAGGGGGAAGCTGAAGGCCACTACTCATGTGTCCAGTCTGTTTTCTAAAAAGCAACCATGTCTCTTTCGCTGCAGCACTGCTGAAGCGAGGTGATGAATTCACAGCTGGACTGAGTGCAATGATTTTTATTTATTTTAAAATAATCATAAATAGAAACGATTATTTTAGCACTTTCTAAACATTTTTGCTAACTGCTCTGACAAGTAGAAAAATGCCAGAAGAGGGCTTTTTTCCCCAACCAAAGTGAGAAAAAATAATGTTGTGTTCTTTAAAAACAACAGCCCTCAGTGCCTACTTTAGATGCTAAACTAAGCAGCAGCAAAGCAGAGGATGGAGGAGAACTCTGTTATATATTTAAAAAATATTTATGTGCCACTCAGCAGCAAAATCCTTTGGGGGGGGGGGACTGACAACTTGGATAAAAACAGTAAAATACAGTTGTAAATAATGAAATGCAGCCGTGAATGGAGTTAAACAGATTTCCAGGTTTAATAATTAGGAGCTCAAAAATGCTGAAGGCAATTGCAAAGTTCTTCAGTGTGGGATGAAAAAGGCTGCCAAATGGCACAAAATAGGATCTCCAAGGAGAACGATCCATAGCCCTGGTGCCACCACTGACATGGTCCTTTTCCTGGTAGCCACCCACTGTCTCTCATATCATCATCACCAATGAATTCTTCATGGTTTACTCCCAAAGCCTTTCTCATGAATGAGTAGAGCCAATGATGAAGCTCTGGGGGAACATGATTGAATCTCCTGTCCCACTTAACTGTCTTGCAGGTCCATTCTGGGCTACCTGAAGTTTCTGCATCATTTTCAAAGGTGATTCTCCAACTAAGTCCTACTCAGTGTAGACCCGTTGAAATTAACGGACTTAAATTGGTTGTGGTTGGTTGTAAATTTCAACTGGTCTACTCTGAGTAGGGCTATATTGGATACAACCCCATGTTATTGAATCATAGAACTGTCGAGTTGGAAGGGACCCTGAGGGTCATCCAGTCTGGTCTCCTGCAATTAAGGAATCTTCCTGATCATCATTCATCCCAAGCTTTCGAGTACATTCCTCATCACTTTTCTAACAGCAAAAAGTGGTATGCATGTGTTTTAAGCATTTTCTAGTGTGCTAGAAAAGATCAAACCTCTCCATTCTTAAGGAAATCAGCCCTGAGTGCTCACTGGAAGGACAGATCATGAAGCTGAGGCTCCAATACTTTGGCCACCTCATGAGAAGAGAAGACTCCCTGGAAAACCCTGATGTTGGGAAAGATGGAGGGCACAAGGAGAAGGGGACGACAGAAGACGAGACGGTTGGATAGTGTTCTAGAAGCTACCAGCATGAGTATGACCAAACTGCGGGAGGCAGTGGAAGACAGAAGTGCCTGGTGTGCTCTGGTCCATGGGGTCACAAAGAGTCGAACACAACTAAACAACTAAACAACAACAGTGTGCTAGAGCAACAAAGAACTTTCATTTACTTTAATTGTACATACAGTGGAACCTCGGTTCTTGAATGGCTCCATTGTCATACATTTCAGTTCCTGAACGCTGAAAACCCAGAAGTAAATGCTTCCATTTTCCAATGTTTTTTGGAACCTGAACATGAGAGGCAGCTTCCGCTGAGTGCAAGAAGCTCTTGCAACCAATGGGAAGCCGTGCCTCGGTTTTTGAATGGGCTTCCAGAATGGATTTCATTCGAGAATTGAGGTACCACTATATGTGCTTTGTGCCTATTCACAAAACACTAATAGTCTAGCTGTGGCCTGAGACTCTCCAAACATCAGGTTCTACATTTCTGCCTTCTGAATTGTTTATTCTAATGAAATTTTTTCTCCCTTCCCACATTGCAGCTTTGGATATTGCAAAGTGCATTTAAGCAAGGGATTGTGTAGACAAATTATTAATTACTGCTTCTTAACTTGCATTAATTGGAGCTATTTTTAGCCTTTATTTGTCTAACTGTTGATATACACCTCCTGAAGATTGAGGAGGGGGAAAAAGGAGTGTTGTTTTCGGAAGCCTTGCAGTCTAGCCCAGTATGCATGCACTGTGAAACACCACCCATTCTCCCCCCCCAAAAAGAACCAGCACAAGAGGAGATGATAACCTTTCTATAGCATTTGGAGAAACATGCAATCATCCAGTTGGGGGAAATCAGCAGTCAATGACAGCCTTTCATTTTGCCAGCTTGTCAGTCAATTGACTATTAGTGGATCAAATCTTGCAAAGTGCAACATTTCATAAACCCAGTATTTTGGGTGGGTGGGAAGACTCCAGAGGGGCAATTTTGTGAGGTTGAAAGCAGATGGTATCTCACCAGAAGTAAAGAGCCCCTGTGAATTCCAGGCCCAAACTTAATTTGGGGAGGGGGGTATTGTATTATGAGTCTACTATTGAAGTAAGAGTAGCAAAAAACCACAGCTAGAAAGTTCAGATAATATATATGACTGACACCCTTCTTTGGAAATTAAACCAATGTCCAGACTTAAACATTCAAAAGCTTTACTTGCAGAAACTTATAGTTATAGATGAATTTAAACATAGTATTTACATTCATATGCTTGTCTAAGCCTGGGCTCACAGTGTCTCCTTCTAACTTCCATACAATTGTATTTTCCTCTCTTTCTAGAGCTCAGCACTCAGCCTTCTGTATCTCAATTAGGCCATGAGAGATTTCCACATTTGCCTTCTCCTGCAGCTTTGCTCTCTTTCTTTCCAGAAGAGAAGAAGCACTGCAACACTCTATTCAACTTAGCAGTGTTCACAGTGGATTCTAAAACAAAGTCACCTTGCTTCACATAAAATAGAATCTCACCTTCACCAGATACCTCTCATGTGACCAATGTTAGCCAATCACATGAGAACTACTAGAGAAGTCTCTAGAATTCAGTTGCCAACCAATCAAATTTAAACACACAGTAATGCATACAAGCATTTGCAATTTCAGTGAATTAAATTGCTACACTTAACATCTAGTACTTGGCATTGTGAGTGTTGTGTTGTTGCTGCCAGTACTGAAACTCCACTCTTACCTCTCCAGCACTGAGTATGTCTGGTAGTAGAAAGTGTGGCATGTGACATTGCCACAAATGAATTGTCCTGTCCTTATTCCATTGCAATGTCATGCAGTGGTTGCATGGCCAAACCTGGCCTTCCAGCTGTTTTTGGACTACAACTCCCATCATCCCTAGTTAACAGGACGAGTGGTCAGGGATGATAGGAACTGTAGTCCCAAAACAGTTTGGCCATCACTGTTAGAGTGTTGGACTATGACCAGGGAGACCTGGGTTCAAATTTCTATTCAGCCATGAGTTTCACTGGGTCTAAGCTACCTCATAGGGTTCTTGTGAAGATTAAATGGAGGTAGGGCAAAGGAACCATGGGTTTTTTTGAGGAAAGGCAGGATATAAATGTCAAAAGTAATAAAACTATAATTGGCTGCTGTTTGTAGGGCAGGGATACTCAGAAAGCAGTGGTGTCATATATCTGAAAATGCTTTTGAAATTCTCCTCCAAATGTCTTCCTGGATTTCCATCTCTTGGTGATAACAAACATACCCCCAACATTCCTTTGATGAAAATAGGGATGTCCTATTCCATAACAACAACAACAACAACAACAACAACAACAACAACAACAATAATAATTTTTATTATTTATACCCTGTCCATCTGACTGGGTTGCCCCAGCTACTCTGGGCAGCTTCGAACACAAACACACACACACACACACACACACAAAATAAAACATTAAACATTACAAACTGTGCTATAGAGGGCTGTGTACAGATGTCTTCTAAAGATTGTATAGTTACTTACCTCCTTGGCTTGAGTCACATACCTCCATACCCTCCATTTCTCTGATGGAAATAGGGACGCCCTGTCTGAAATCGTGCCAGTTAGTGTAAACACTACTGAACTAGACGAACTCAATGGTCTGACTCAGTATAAAGGCAGCTACCCCTATTCCTGATTTCTGGTTTGCCCCATGGATTCTAGTTTAGTTCTGATTTATGCCTGTGGGAGAACCCCAAAACCATGGTACCTCAGAATTCAAACAGAATCTGTTCCAGAAGTCCGTTCAACTTCCAAAATGTTAGGAAACCAAGCCATGGCTTCCTATTGGCTGCAGGAGCTTCGGAAGCACCAGAAGCTGTGAACGTCAAGTCGGACATTCAGGTTCCAAAGAATGTTCGCAAACCAGAATACTCACTTAGCGTTTGGGAGCCAAAATGTTCAACTTGCAAGGCGTTCGACTTGAGGTATGACTGTACATGGATATTTCTTACAAATTTGTTTACCTAGCTGTGCATAGCTGATGTTGCCTTTTCCTTCACTTTAAAAAACAGACCTCAAACATTTAGCATTTCTTGCTCAGAGTCTGCTCCCCCCTTGATTGTTTTTCTTGGCTCTTTTCTGAACCTTTTCAAGCTCTGTAATGTCCTTTTTGAGATGGGGCCCAAACACTAACCAAGACTTAACAACCCTTTTCCTTCCTTTGAGCTCATTTCAGCTCCAAAACCCTCAGAACTGTTGGTTACTTTTTGAAGTTTGCTTGAGATGCAGATTTATGCAACCTCTCTTGATGCTGGGGGAAGAGCAGGATGGCTTTCTTCGTAGGTTCTCAGCTTCCTGGCTCCCTTTTCATGCATGGTATTTATATTTCCACCGTATTTTCTACTTTCTCTGTAAACGTAAACTGCTGAGTTTTATGTTGGTGAGATGTCGTGTGTGCCTCTGCAAAGGAAGGAGACTAACAGCAAAATGAAACAAACAAAAAATAAACCCCAATCAAAAATAAAAATCAATACAAAGGTTTTGATGAGTTCAACAGTTAGAAATGGAGGGAGAAATTTACTGTGCCAGAAGTGGAGAACCTCAGGTATCAGGCTCCCATAGATGGCCCATCCCATTTTGCAGCCTGAGGCAAAAAGGAAAGCGCTGACCTCCTCTGCTGAAGGCTCGCTTTACTGAGGTTGGGTAGCAGTGACCTCCAGTGAGATCTCACAGAAATCTCACTGGAAGCCACTGCTGTGTAACCCTGGTGGCAGCAAGGGCAGGCAAGATACCCACAGGGCACTGCCTCACAGGATTCTGTCATCTGAGGAAGGCTGCTTCACCCTGCCTCATGGATGGGCTGGCCCTGCAGGCCCCCATCCAAAATCACAATGGCAGCTGCTGTTACTGGAGAGCGAGTTGTTGCTGCTGTTGTTGAGAACCCATGAATGGCCCCTCTTGATTGAGCCTAGCATCTTGTTCTCACAGTGGCCAGTCAGATGTCTATGGGAAGCCCTCAAGACGTGAGTACACCCTCCCTTCCTGTGGTTTCCAGCAACAGGTATTCAGAAGTATTGTGGCTAGTAGGAATTGATGGCCTCTTCCTCTGTGAATTTGTCCAATCCTCTCTTAAAATCATCCCTATTGGTAGCCATCACTGCTTCTTGTGGGAGTGAATGCCATAAGTTAGCTCTGTGCTTCATGAAGATCAGACCTGTTGTTCTTGTTGCTGATTAAACCACTTTTAGATTATTATTATTATTTTAACGTTCTATTAAGGATGTGTTTGTGGGAGGGAGGGTGGGGTTGAATAAATAAGAACAAATAATTGTGGTTCCCAGTGTTATTTTTCTAGAAAAAGAGATGCCGGAATGCACCGTGAACGCCTGCTTTGTTCTCTTACAATGGCAATGGCACCCACCTGAGAGGTGCCGGAACTCAGTTCCTGTGAGTTCCAGCTGATAAAAAGCCCTGAGGTTGTTGATGTTATCATTTTTTACATTTCTTTCCTGCCCTTTACCATGAGGTTCCAGTATGAGTCACAACCATTTTAAAATACAATACCGTATTGGCACGAATATAAGCCGCACCTGAATATAAGCCACACCTTTAAAATTGGAGTGGGGGAGGGGAGAGGAAAATCTGAATATAAGCAGCTCCCTTCCTCGCTGCTCCTGGCTACATACTAGCCAGGGAAAGGGGAGCCGTGCTGTGTTGCTGGTGTCCATTCCCCTTCCTTGCTTTCTCCCTTCCCGGCCTTGGGGGAGAGGACAGGGGACTACGTGCAGGGCAGGCGCTGTTTGCCCCACACTCCTGGCTGCATACCGTAAGGTTGCAGATATAAGCCACACTTTAACTTTTCACAGTTGAAATTTTGGGGGAAAGTGAGGCCAATATATTATATTCAGGCCAATGCGGTATTTTTTTTTCCAGTTATATTTTATTAAATTTTGAAAAATTTCTAACACACTCCAATACATCATTTTTTAATTTTATTTTGTCCACCCCCATTTTCCATGGTGTTTTTTAATTCTCTCCCTAGCAGCAATCTATCTTCTCTCTCTTATACTATAATAATAGTGCAATAATATGTAATTCCTTATGTTGTTCATAGTTCAAATCCTGCTGGTGAATTCACCATGCTATAGTATTTCTTTAAATAGTCCGAAAAAGGCTTCCATTCACCAGTGAAACAATCATCATTGGGTTCTCTTATTTTAGCTGTTAACTTTGCCAATTCTGCATAATCCGTCACTTTACTCATCCGTTCTTCTTTGGTGGGAATCTCTTCTTTCTTCTATTTTTGTGCATACAGAATTCTAGCTGCTGTCTTTACATGTATAAGCAGATTAAACATTTTTTTTTAAAAAAAAACAACCATCAATATTTAAATAAGTTTAAACAAATTACAGTCAGGAAAATAGAGCGGGGTGTGTCAAAGGTGAGGGTAAAGAGGTGCTTCTTCAGCACAGGGCAAAAACTATACAATGATGATGCCAGATTCCATACCCTCCAACAATTCTTCAATAAAAATAGGGACATCTCATTCCATAATGAGAAATTTACTATTTATATCCCGCACATCTTACTGGGTTGCCCCAGACACTCTGGACAGGTTCTAACATATTAAATAACCCAAAATAGAATATTAAACATTAAAAAGAAAACTTCCCTATACAGGGTTGCCTTCAGATGGTTTGGGGGTCAGATAACTCCATAACCTCCAACATTTCTCCAATGAAAATAGGGACATCCTAAGGAAAAGTGGGACATTCTGGGATCAAATCAGAAACAAGGAGAGCTTCTCTAAATCAGGGGAAACACCCCTGGAAAATAGGGGTACTTGGAGGGTCTGAGATTCACCTCTGTGGGAAGGGAATCATCTAACTTCTCTTTCACAAAAAATGTCCTCTCCAGGGCTACCACCCCTCTGGACTTATGAGGTAGGTGGGACATACAAGAGGGTCCCCTCTGGTGGTCTTAACTGCATGTGCACAACACACACAAAGACCATTCCAGAATGCCATTCTGCATGCAGTGGGTTCAAGATGGAGAACTCTGGTCTCTAAAACAAGAAACCTTATTTTGTTTTCCTGCCACCAGATGAACTGCAAAAGACCAAATCTAATCCATCACTGCTGCTCAGCGGTTTAAATACGTACCCAGCATGTTCCCTTCTAAGATAGCCAGCCTCGTCCTTTTTACAGAAGTTTGCTTGCAAGCTATAAAGGAACAACAACAACAAAAACCTCATAAACAATTCAGGGCCAACATAAAAAGACTCGATCAAAATAAATAAGGCAGGGTGGAATTGCTAAGGGGAAACAATTATATGCTGCTGCAGATTTTGAAACGGAGGACTTGTTTTAAATAAAGCAAAATGCCACCGAACAACAGGGAATGTGCTGAGGTTAACCCAAGTTTGCTGGGAAGGTCTATCCTTCTTAAGAAGAGTGAGGTTTTAGCTGTTGTAGTGGAAATGCCCCAGA